>NW_024609835.1:219122547-219868070 GCF_016920785.2 Ixodes scapularis | reverse complement strand
TCGCTCTCAGCCACTTCGCCTTGCGCGCTTCATCGGACGGAAAGGAGAACACTCGTACTTTCGGCCCGTTATCGTAGTTACCACGACATCCCGGCACACAGCACCGACCCATTGCTGGTGATGTATACGATCTCAATCGAATGCCAGCCGCTAGCGCACGAGCGACGCCATCGTAGGCATAGCGAGCGTTCAACGATCCGCGCGGTTCGGCCCCTCGGCTCGGCCACCTTCCGCACGGAGTGCGAAGTCGGCCGTCGAGTCGCCAGTCAAGACGGTCGGACACAGCGCCTGACGTCACGCGATGGGGAGAGGAGCACACGGAGGGGCCTCAGTCAGTCTAGGTGGTGTTGGGCAGAGCCGCCGTCGCCGCGGGCTCCGCCGCCACCCCGCGCGCCTCGCCGGTCTGCGCAAGCGCGAGGAGCTGTGACGTCACACGGCGCACAGCTGGCGTGCCGGAGCAACACCACCTAGATCTAAAGCCGCAGCGCTTCGCTCTCTCCCTTCAAGGAGCGTCGGTATGAGTAGGCTGAACCGGTAGTGCGCTTCTCCGCAAGGCTCCCCTTGACAGTTAGCTTCTTTGCAGTGCACGTTCTCTTTTTCTTTTTCTTTCCGTCTACGCTTGACGCGGCGCAAACAAACAAAGAAACAAAAGAGAAAAAAAGGCGCCACGGCGTTGCGTTTTTTTTTCTTTTTTCTTTTTCTCCTTTAACGGTCGTCCGTCGCGTTCCTTTCTTCGACGGCTTTCTTAGCTACTCCTGCGGGTTGGGTCACGTGACAATAAGGCTGGAGGAATAAACTAGAACAACTCTAGAAGCGAGTAGGTGTTTGGAGGCCGAGGGTCGGAAGTTCAACTCTCGAGTGAGATCGAGCACAATTTGGAATTCAACGCAACCGCGGCCTCGTTGGAGCCTCGTGTGTGAACGTGAAGGTCGCTTTTCGATTGTCGGTGCTGTCATTCCGTAGAGATGTTTATCCGCGCTTTGAAGGAAAGCTGGATGTGAAAGTGTCCATATTTGAGTTCCTGCAAGGATGACTACGAAAGCGTGGACTATACAGCGAATCGATGGTAAGATCTCGCTCCTTGACGGCATGGCAGGGTGAGAACTTTTTAATTTTTATAATCGTGGTTTCGTTTCTTGTTTTTACTTTTCGCTGAATGCATGATTGGGAGTGATTTGGTTGTGTCCTGGAAGCAACACATTCAAATGCTGGCACTACTTGCAGGTGCAGAACTAAATAAAAATGACTTGATTTATGAGTTCAGGTTGGAATGTTTTTACAAGGTATGCAAGTGATAGGTTATCGCGGTTGCAACCAGCACATCAATTTAAAAACAACAACAACAAAAGTGCATTGTGTCGTTTCTGCGTATCCTCGCCGGAGCGCAGAAATGATCCGCTACAGCTAACTAGTAAGAGTTATTTTTTGGCGGGTCTCTGAGGTGTAGTTTGGAGTGCACGCAAGCCGGAATATGGTTCAGTGACCAGTTTACTTATTCATACACCCGAGCCATATAGTCACAATTTCGCTGGAGCTCCCTCAGGCTCCCCAAGGAATCCCACCACACACCAGGAAGCTCTATGGAGCATATTATTATTATTATTTATTATTATTATGTTCTGTACCTGGTTTTATGTGATCGTGCAATAAGCATTTTGGCTCGTACGGAAGTAGCGAGTTCAACAACGTTTATTGCACGCACCGTGAGGCCTTATATACAGTATGCCCTAGCGGCGCAGTTGCTCTGCCGATGACAAGGCTGACGATGACAAGGCTGATTTGGTATCAGCTAGTGACGCTGCGCTACATCTTCCCTCATTCAAACAAAACAAAATTAACCCCAAGAAGAGAAAAGCAATGTACAAAAAATTAAGAAATAGAAGATAGTACGCTTGCACCATCGCGCTGAAAGTTCTGGTTTTTGGTATCTGACGGGGCTCCGCAGTTTTTTTAACTCCTCCTGAGCTCCTGGGTTGAAGGGTCCTGTGATAGTGGGGCTCCCGTTGAGGGTTCTTCCCTGACCTGGCGGCCAAAGGATTCAGCAGCCGCAGTGGTGACAAGTTGCGTTTGCAGAGGCGGCAACACGCGCAGTGCTCTCTCGTTCTGCGGAGCACACGTCCGTTACCAGTTTCCATCACAAAGGAGCGCGGAGGCCCCGCACGCCTCATGACGACTGCCGGAGACCACGTGTGTGAAATGGTGTCAAATGCAGACACCTGCTGACCATCTTGAAGTTCCGGAAGGGCCTTTGTTCTGTTGTAGAAGGTCCGCTGTTTGCTGCGGATCTCTTGTAGTCATTTGTGCACCTCTTTGGGCGGTACGATGGCTGGTTCCAGGCAGCAGTCGGGAACCAGAAGCAGTGTGCGTGTCTGACGACCCATTAGCCCCTGTACTGGTGACTTGAGCAGGTTATCCCTTGGGCTGTTGCTCCATTCCAGGAGGTTGCTGCAGAAGTCGAGGGTGTTGTAGGAGCACCTCGTTAGCAGTTTCTTTGCCTCTTGTACGGCTCGCTCAGTGATTCCATTGGAACGAGGGTGGTGAGGGCTTGACGTGACTTACAACTTACAAAATCCTTGAAGTTGTAACTATTGAAGGGGGGCCCATTGTCACTGTACCACTTGGCTGGTATTCCATGAGTAGCCAAGACTTCTGCACAGGCGGATACCACTGAAGCTGCCGTGGACTGTCGCAGTTTCTTGATCTTGAAAAAGAAAGAGTAGAAGTCAACAATTATCAAAAAAGTTCGATTGTTGTGGTAGAACAAGTCTAGCCCCACCAGCTGCCATGGTAGGTTGGGTAGTTCATGGTTCAGTAATGGTAATCTTGCGTTCCTGGGCTTACGCTTCGTGCAGACCCCACATGACTTTCCAAGAGCTTCAATGTCGCATGACATGGTCGGCCAATACATCACTTCTCTAAAGCGCATCTTCATCTTTGCTTCACCCCCGTGTGCGGCATGCAAAAGTTTCAAAATATCCGTCCTCTTGGCTTTTGGAATTACCACTTTGTTACTCCTGAAGACCAGCCCATCTGCCACGTGCATCTCGTCTCTGTAGTTCAAGTACGTTCGAAGTTCCTCCGGGACGTCTCGTTTCTCAGCTGGCCAGGATGCTGATGCATACTCTCGGAGCTGGATGAAAGCCGCGTCGTTTTCTGTCGCCTGGAGGATGTCGTGGAGCCGTGCATCTGAAACTGATAGCCTAGAAAAAGTGTTGACTTGAAACTGGTCGCTTCCATCTTTTAGCGTAGTTTTGGTTGGGAACCTTGACAACGCGTCCGCTAGAAAAAGTTCCTTCCCTGGCTTGTACTGCAGGGTAATGGGCTATCGCTGAAGCACTAGCCTCATCCTTTGTAGGCGGAGCGGGCAGTTACAGAGGGGTTTCCTGAATATTGCTTCCAGTGGCTTATGATCCGACTCTACAGCTACAGATGAGTGCCCTAATATATAATCTTTTAACTTGCTGCATCCGTGTACTACAGCGAGTGCCTCTTTTTCAATCTGGGCGCCTGTATTTGTAACTAGCATAATGGTTATCACAGTGATACATACGTGCTCAAGTGTCAATCGTGAAAAACAGCAATTTAATCTTGAATTTAATGACTGGAGTCGTAGCCCGGGAGTTGATGAGTATAACAATTTTTTACACGTCCAACAACAACAAAAAAAAAAATCAACGAAACAAAAACCAAGATAAATAGATAAAAACAGAATCAAAATCGTTCGGACAAAAATACCAAACAAAAATGCTATAAAAAACAAAACTATGAAAGCTTGTTTATATATTCTACTTGTTCCATTTCATGCTTCATTCTAAAAATTGCGGTAGCTTAGCTCGGCTATGCCAGGATATACGCAGCGTGAGCTTATGCACAGAAAATGAGAGGCGCTATCAGGCAGCTCCGGTGCAACGGCAGACTTGGCTACAGCACAACGGAGGCACACAGCTGGGCACGCGGCGGCGCCAGTGCGTCTGCCGCGGCTATGACGTCACTCCTCTGGAATGCGAAGACCGGCGAGGCGCGCGCGGTGGCGGAAGAGCCCGCGGCGGCAGTGGATCCGGCACGCCAGCTGTGCGCCGTGTGACGTCACTGCTCCTCGCGCTTGCGCAGCACGGAGCACGGCTCATTAGGCGAGCCACGCGAAACTGCTCAACCTCGGCCAGTGTAGCTCACGCTACAAAACAATGCCCTTGACGTGACCTGAATTTACAGTGACCTATTGTCCTGAATGAACCTTGACGAAAATAGCTGTAAGCGCCTTTTTGAAATGGTCCGAAATTTGAAATATAATTATGGTGGCGCTTCCTCAGAACAATAATCGCTGCGCTAATCAAAATGCAAACTGCGTTTTTGTGTGTGTTTTTTTGGGCGCGGAGGGGGGGGGGGGGGGAGGAAAGGGGTGCAGAAGATGGCACCTCTGGCTTCCGAGTTTATTGGATAAATACGAAGAGACAAAACGTTTACCGGCGGGTGTTTATCGGAGTTTTTCGGATTTATCTGGAAGCATGAAACCCGTTTGCTATTGAGTGTTAGCTAGAGCACCCCTAAGTGCGTTTCGTTTTTTTTATATACGTCATGAGTCCTATATAAATAAATTGTAATAAGCATCACAGCTAGTACTGTGCCAGTTCCAAGGAAAGTGCCAACCGCCGCTCATAACCTACTTAAAGGGGGGGGGGGGGGTGCAACGATTTCCGGACTTGGGTCAAAAATTTCTGGAAGTTGCCCTGTGACACTTCTTAAGCAAAGAACAGAAAACCGATTTCGCATGCCTGTCGTAGTTGCGTAAAAAAAAGATAAAGATTGGCATTTCGGACACCCCTCAGCTCACTCCCAGCCTTCAGGGTCACAACTGGTCCCCCTCCTAGTGACGTCATTCGGAGTGCTGTGTAGCTTCCCGCGTGCTCTCTCGGGGAACGCTTCCTCTCCCTCTCTCTGCTGACATTAGCGGGCGTTATGCTGCAACTTAGAGCCCAGCGAGGTCACGTAATCTTTTCGTCGTAGTTCCTTCGGCTGCCACTTGGGGCTGCAGGTGGGGGAAAAAGCTCGACTTTTGCTTTGCGATTATGCAGCGGAATCGCAACATTTTTAATGAAGGAGGTGTTTTCTCTATCCTTCGGGACACGATAAACAACGTAAAAATGACGAGATGACAATTATTTTCATCATAAAATCGTTGCACCGCCCCTTTAATAAAACAAGTTTCATAAGCAACTCCCATATGCAGATTCCCAAGCTAAAGAAAGGTATCCCTTATCGTGATAAGCTCCTATATTGAAAATAAGGAAGTTTTCAAAAGCGGAAGGGCTGAAACACAGGGTACTGTCATTAAGAAGTCGCAACCTTTGGCCTGATGAAGCGATTACCTGGATTCCAGTTACCTATAGATGCTACCGTTTGTTTAGAAAAAAAATACCGGACCTCCTTTCGTTGTGCCGCTTGTTGAGCTATGTAACCCATGAATCTTGGTAATTCGGCCGATTCTTTTTAGCATAAATATTTTCGAAGTACGAACGTTGCGCGAACGTTACATCTGGTTCTTTCCAAAGTTGCTTTATTGCCAAAACTGCGTTACTTGAGAATCTACGCACTCGAGCTCAATTCGTTAACGCCAATCCAGTTCTATTTTTTTTTATTTTTTCTGAGTTGATTTTTATTTATACTATGCGAACCGAGAAATGCGACGAAATAAAATTTGGGTGTAGCTTCTTGCTGCCTGAATCCTGAACTCCAGGAAGGTATTTTTCCAAATTCTTCTATGCAGTACGCGCTAAAAAGAGCTGGAATAGAAGCCGAAAATGTAGCCTTCCGCTTTTTTTTTTTTAGTGTTCACCTCTGACATGATTAACGCGGGAATGCGCTCATACTTTTCGTATAGTAATTAAAACAACTGGGTTTTTAATTCTGCAATCTAAATACATTTGTTGTAGTTTTTTTGTTGTTGTTGTTCTGTAGGGTTTTGCAATATGCTTGAGCGGGACTTTCTTTTTAGTATCGTAAGCTTTAAAATGGTGAGACATCCCATTCGAAAAATCGATGGAAACTTGTACAGTGCATATGACAATTACCATTTTTCACTTGATTCAGTATTACACTGATATCTTCAATCAATTTTACAAAATTTCTGATTTGTATTTCAATTTAGGGACGATGGAACATATAGACTATATCACCTAGGTTAAGAGAAACATGTTAAAATATATATAAAACACTAAAGGCCGGCAATATCAAATAAAGTATAAAAATATCAATAGCAAACAAGTTTGAACAAGGAAGGCCCTTGCATTTTTTTTCAAGCTTGTTGACTTCTTAATAATTGGTCCCCATTTATGGCGCGACCACGACGTGGATGACAAAGTCCCTGACGTTTCTCGGCTATATCACCGTAAAGCGTTTCCCGAGTGTCATTAAGGCAGGTAATCGAACCATTTAAAGAGCGTTTATAATTCACGACTTCCGGAAACGGGCACCGCCACGTCCTAGCTCCCTTTTATCCCTTTTTCGGCAATGCCCCCTTCATTTATTTGAGTCTTTGGAGGAGGAAACCACAAATGCCACTTCGCAATGCAATGTGACTCTAAAGATCACCATAGGGACGTCAAAGAAAAAAATAACGGCATTGGAATATGATTACGAATAATTATATTTTTTTTAAAGAAATACCTATATCCTGAGAGACATCTATTTTCCTAAAAGATAGAACTCTAACCAGTTGTAGGAAGATCAAAATCCACGAGGTCTTGGTATAAACATGGTCCTTTGGCCACGGAGGAAAGCGCTGTTATGTCGCCTGGTTATGGTGGTTGCGTCCAGTTTTTTCTCTTATGTGGCAAAGTCGTGAGGCCTACTTTGAGAGATAAATGTCCGGCGAAGGTATTCATGAGGAAACCTAAATTTACAGAGTTATGTGAACCTACAGTTAGAAAAAGTTGGACGCCACTGGTAGAAATATTTTCGCAGTTATCAATCTGGTTTGGTAAACACTAAAGCCTACAATTAGCTTAAGATCGTATAAAGGAACGAAATATATATTTCTAGTCATCTATAACGTGTTTGGCACGACTTCTAAATACAAGGACGCCACAGTATATTGTGCCCCTGCAGACGGTCGGTGCTCTATACATCAGAAGCTACAACATATCTTGCAGAACTATCATTTCTAATAGTTTCACAAGACCTTGTGCACTTGTGCACTTCGATAGCAGTGATTCGTGCTTCTGCATTATTTCGCCGCGTAGTTAATTGAGAAGAAACACCGCAAAATGATGATGTATACCGATAAAAAATGGAATAAATAGTCAGTTTGCACTAGATGCCTAGACGAACGACGCGTTAAACGACATGCAGTTAAAATTGACTGTGACATTTGTTCAAAATGAATTCAGCTGTCCTAAGAACTATTTTTAAATATACACCTATATAAACGACAGTTTTTTTTATAAAAGAAGTCATATTCAGTTTGTCAATTTAATGACTACGACACACCTCACTAAATCATTCTACAAGAAAAGCAGCCATCAAATTACAATCTAGAGTCATTACATTTCAAAGTACCGTACCTGTTAAACAAATGGTTCAGAAATAACATAAACATTTACACAATTGGCAAAAACAAAAAAGAACTACGTACCTACTGTTTTAACTATCGATAACTAATTTTGGTTTTCTGCTACTTCAGTGTTATGTGACTGTTTTATTTTTCTTATCTTACTGATAAAGTGTTTTATATGTTTGTTGTCCTAGCTGATGCTTTGTTTGAGGGGAGCCCAGACGCAGCCAAGCCACTTTAAGCAGCATTTTTGTCTGGACACTCCTTCAGTACTTCTGAAAAAAAAAAATAAAGCTTATTGCATTGTATTGTATTGTATAGAAATTAATTATGCTCAAGAGAACGCTTTCACGATGTTGGTCATTTTGAAGAAAAGTCAACTCTGCCTTTGCTTTTGGACAAGACATCTGGAAACTGCATGTACTATCGTGGAAAAATGAAATGCGAACAGAGGAGCGCGTGGCTCACGGTACAGGCTGCGCCGCCTGGAAGTGAGCCTAGGGGCGAGGGTGCCTGGCCTACTCCGATGTGTTCACGCCCCTCGCTCAGCGCTCCCCAAGCTTCGGCAGCTCGCCTCTCAGTGCGCTGCAAGCATCACCGCTATCTTTGCTGGCTCAGCGCGTGCGGTGAGAAGAAGCTCGCCGCACACGCCGAGCGAGCAAAGATAGCGGTGATAGCTTTCAGCGCACTGAGGGGCGCACTGCCGAAGCTTGGGGAGCGCTGAGCGAGGGGCGTGAACACATCGGAGTAGGCCATGCACCCTCGCCCCTAGGCTCACTTCCAGGCGGCGCAGCCTGTACCGCGAGCCACGCTCTCCTCTGTTCGCATTTCATTTTTCCCCGATAGTACGTCTAAGCAACTGTGCGTGGCAGCCAGACTGCTGTCTCCCTAGTTGCCGGTAGCTCGAAGAGGTGGAGAAGAGCGTTGATCCAAACGAAATTAATCACTCAAAGCTCTGTGCCTTGTGAGATTAACGAGCTGCAAAAGCCAAGGTTGTTGACAGGTGCCGCTGGGGAAGCCACCCATTGAAAAACCCTTGAGAAATCGGAGCGTCGGTACTGATGTCAATTGAGGGCAACGTCCTCGGGACGGCCTCTGCCACCGCTAAATTTAAGAACCACAGCCTCAGTCACCAATTTTGTCCTGGAACCGGACTTGTTCTTGTTTGGGTCATTGGAACTAAATTCAGTGTTTAACTTGACTGCGCTTTTTTCTTATTTTACAGCCTGTGCTGATACAGAGAGCACTATCATTGATGTTCATATGTATCTTAGAGAACCAGTAGGAATTTAAAATTTTATTGCAGCTATATATTGAGCTGCTAGAATTAATGCAGTATAATAAAAGTCGGGAATACATGCGGGGTGCTTGATTTCAATCGGATCAGATTGATTAAAAAATGGCAATTTTTACACATATTCGGTATTAACAAACGAGTAACTAGGATGCAGGGACGACCTTCATAAATATTAACATATTAACGAAGCTCATCCTGCATTTGATGAGGAAGTAACCAGCACAGTTTTTGGCTAATTACCGAACTCTGCAAATTATATTTTTTATCGCTTTTATGGGTAATATTACAATTGAAGTATTGATGGCAATTACTAGTAAACACTAGATCCTCAGTCACGTCGTCACTATTGCGGCAGTGCGTTCTTGGTCTTTGCACTCACGACACACTGTCGAAATGTTTACGGCGTGACTGACAAGACTACGTCTGTTGGCAGTCGGGTCATCTAAATACGAAAAAACGAGGACACGATGGACAGGACTGGAGGAACTCACTGCTGCGTGCTGCTTGTTGCTTAATGTTGCTAAGAAGCCACTACGTCGCTTCTAAGCAACGTTATGGGCATGGCTTATGGCGCTCCTTCACTCACTTTTAAAATCGAGTGAAAAAACGCAAAATATCGACATCTTGTAAACTCTGAGATGGGGAGCGATAAAAAAAAAAAAAAAACGGACGAACACAACAAAAGTTAAGATTTTGTTGTGTTCCTCCGTTTTTTTTTTATCGATTTTTTATCGCTCCCCATCGCAGAGTTTACAAGATGTCGATTAATTACCAGCTCGCCTCCACTCTATCACTGCTTACGAAGAAAATATGTTTGATTAAAGCCTAAAAAGTTATAGCCTGTTCGCTAATTATTTTTTAAATTGATCTAGCTAAACTCTAATAGCAATTTTGATTAATGCTGCATTAGCAACCCGATTTCAAATATCAAATAATTGGATAATTATTGAGCAGACCTTAGTTAATTTGCTTACTCATCATGCCAGTTATTCTCCTGTATAATGTCTGCCCTGCCTTGTAAACGCATGGTGACGACGGTACACGTATAGCTATCACACCTTTAAAAAACTCCGTTGCAATTCTAATCAAGCACCCGGTATATAAAGCCTAAAAACTGCGAAACGTTTACAGTGATCTTGCAGCTGCATCCACGGATCGGGTGAAGATATGGTAAATACGTTTTTTTTAGGTAAATATATTTGCACTGAAGAAATACGCAAAAATTCCGAGAGCAGATAAGCACTTCTCATGAGTTGTGAAGGCGACAACATAAATGTCCATATGAACGCCGCTGAGCGCTCCTCACTGGTGACTACTGCGCCGGTGGATGAGGCAGCGGCGGGATGGCGAATCTCACCATCCCGCCGCTGAAATCGGGTATCCTTTTATCATTATCATCGCCCGAGCTGCCGGTAGAGGTTGACGACGTTAGACCTCAAAGCGTAACGACAGGCCTAACGTTAGGCCTAACGTCAGGTAAGCCAGCAGTTCGGCTGGCTCCTTAGTAACAATGCCGCCGTTGCGATGAAGTCACATAACGCGTCACAGCCAATAAAGATTTAAGTGCCGCTTCGCTCAGCCCATATTGAGGTGACGTTTCGCTCAGCCAGTGAGAATATAGGTACCGTTTTTCGCAAATGCAGACAATAATAACGCCGGCTTCGCTCCACAGGACCGTTAATACTTTCGCATTAAAACACATTATTCAAGTTCTACAGGCAGGCGCGTACCTACGCAAATGACTGTGACTATCGGAGCTCAACAACTCGCAGTATTTGACCATTAAAGGTCCGCTCCATCTACGTCCAGAGACTAGTGCAAGGGGGTCGGGGGGGGGGGGGGGGGGAGAGGGGGGCGGTGCATGCCCTTCCCTTACATTTTGTGTTATTGGCGACGGAATGTTCCAGTGGCGTAGTCTTAGGCCGCTTTCCCGCTGCTAATACACCACATGAAAGACCGTTTGGACACACTATTTATAGGCAGTATTCACTGGCGGCCATAGCTGTGTGCGCGACTGCTGAGCGCGTTCTGATGGCTAGCTTCCAAGGTTCTTTTGCAACGTGCATTCCACACCGTCAAAATAGCTGGTCTTAACAGCCTATAAATGGGGACTCGTTCTGAGCGTGCGCTCTAGACAGCACCCACAAATATGGCGCCCAGTGAATACTCCTTATAGGTTGTGCTTTTTGGTTTGAGGGTCCCGTAACATTCGTCATACTCCAAAACTTCAAAGCGTACAAAAATATAAAAAAAAATATGCTTTGAAGATGTCTGAGGCGTGCCTGCAGATACATCCTTTATCGTGTCTGAGGTGAATGCCGCGCATAGTGTGTATTTTATGAACGGCGTGAGTACGGCTTTTTTGGTTCCGACTCGCGATAGGCATGACTAAAATACCTGGATCCTGGGAAAGTAGCGCAATTGCTTTCCCTGCTTGATAGCCGGAAACAAACATATACTAACATACAGACAACCAAATCTCGTAAGGTGATTGGCTGATCGGCATCAGTTGCTATGGGAATTGCCATTTCGGTTCATTCAAATCTTCGAAGCTTCAAATATCTCCTCCTGTACCAGTGGCATCAATATCGCTAAGGAGCTTCATCGTACTCAAAGCGCTCCTCGCCTATACAAGAGCCTTGGGAGCTGTCCATGCAATGCACTTATCAGTCATGCTTATCTTTACAGACCTCTTACAACGGCTTTTTTTTTTCCTTGCGTATTAAAATAAAAATACATATTTTTCAATGCCGCCGAGCGCGGCGGCGTCGTATGTGGTTGTGGTGCGAAGATGTACGTACGCTTGTTTTGCCGGTTGGTGGACAATAAAATATCGGTATGCAAGAAACGTCTCTATAAAGCTACCCGTCACCCGCGACTTTAGATTGGCTCAACGAGAATAGAGAGATCAAAGAGAAACTACTAATTTCATGAACCAAGATGGCGACCATATGTGGAGCTTGGCGCTGCTTTCCCAGGATTCAGTGACATTCGGAATGACTATTGGGTGGGAGATTGAACTGGGGCGCTTCATTGTGTTTGTTTTCTCCACAGCCCGGTGTTTAGGAAAGCAGCAATATAAAAAAATTGCACCTTACCTAGAACGGTCTGGACACGAGCGCTTCGCTCTGAACGGTGCTTAAATTGCACGAGGAGTGACCTTTGAATCGTCATTTTCGATTTTTCTGATCGAAAACCAACAAGCAAATGCAGTCTCTTGTCCCCTCTGCTTAAGCGTACTGCTAGAAGCGCCTCTGTTCTGCATGCTTAATATAAAACGCTGCCAAAGTTGCCGGCGCAAGCATGGGACTTATCTCGTTGATCATTTGCACACGTTCTCGCACAGACGAAACCACAGACGAAACCGCGCGCTAGCGCCAGTAGCTTTGAGAGCGTCGTTTTCGCTTTTTTTCGCATGAGTTGAAGCGAGGCGACGCCAGTGTGACGACGCCAGCCCTCAAACTCTTGCGGTTTTCAACTAGACGGCGGGTTTCACAGTATTTTCAAATTGAATGTACGCGCCATTGTCTGAAAATGGTAGATTATGCCACTCTTACACATAATTCACTCTAATGATGTAAAAATGATGCGTACAAATATAGAAAATGGGAACGCGACAGAACAGCACACGACAAAACAGCACGCGACAAAACTGCACGGTCATAGCAGCACGCGTCAAAACAGCACGGCGTCAAAACAGCACGCATCGAGCAACTTCGAGGGCGCTCTTTACCTCTCTCTGCGCGAATACTTTCGAACCTCCTTGACCATTTCATTTACTCTAGCTAGGTTATAAAAACAAATTCGTATTTTAGTGCTTACCAAACTCCGCAACCCTAACTGCGATATGGCATCTAATTTGGCTCTCATGAAAGTGGTGACAAGTTGTTCTCTTCGACAAGAAAGAGAGCACTGAAAGTCAATTATTGTGCGACGATTTTACGGATTACACTATGTAGGGCAGTATTTGCTTTGCCTTTTTAGGATAAAAATTATATATTTTGGTTTTCAAAAAGCGGCGACCAGTTGGCCTCTTCCACAAGTCACCCTTCGACGAATTGACCTATTCGACAAATTGGCCATCGACGAGTTGGCTTTCGACGAAAGACAACTCGTCGAAAGTCTTCTTATCGCATCTTTAGTATCTACATCACCAATTGATTCTTTTAGAAGTGCATTAACCAGCCATTTTTGTCAGCAGGCACCCTGACTGCTTCGTGTTTTGTTAATATTTCTTTTAATATTTATTCTCATTTATGTATTATGGTTTGTCAGCTGCCCCTCCCCTCTGTAATGCCCTCCGGCCTTGAGGGTACTGAAATAAATAAATAAATAAATAAATAGGCCTTGACCCTTCATTCCTTTTCAGTGCCTACTTTGACACATGCATTTTTTAACTTCATACGCTATATTTACGGTTCATCGCTTTCGGCTTAAGCCGAATAAAACCGGTAAACGTACGCCGAATTCATTTCCCTGAATTTGGCTTTTACTGAAAACGGTCAGTTTTTTCGAGGGCGTTTGAAGGGGGGGGGGGGGGGGGGGGGTGACTTATTACTCACCGTATGACCACCTCCTTTTGCAGTTCGCATCTTGTCTTCGGGATCAGCTCAACTTTAAAAAAAAAAAAAGCTTTAGGGGCGCAGGTGTCTTCTGGACGAAAGCTGGGTTTTTGCACCTTATAGGTTTTTGTGTGCAGAATTTTTTGTTCAAATAAGAGAGTTTAATCATGAACTGAACAATGAAGATCATGGGCGTCCGTAAATGCCGAACATTTTTTAACAGCTCTAGCTTCCGTCTGCTAAAGCAGGGCATAAATACGATTCTTTTATTGTCCTTTCTGCGGTCGGCGCGAACTTATCACCTCTTGCAGTCGTGAAAGTGGGGAAAAAACGCACTAAGTACAATGCTTACGAATTTCTCGATTTTGATATTTTTCTCTCCGACCGAAGTGGTATAGTGAAGATCATGTTCGTCCTGTGTACAAATACGAGCACACGACCATAATGGCAGATCACAACAGGGCCCCAGTGCGTCTTGCAGAACAGGCCCCGTCGGCTGCCACAGATTGCAGCAAATAAGAAAATCAGTACATGGTTAACTCACTACACATTTTAAACAAACGCTTTTAAAAACTATTGCATTTTCGTCAGTATGCTGGTTTTCGTCAATAAACTGAAAATAACCAAGAAGTTTGTGAGTCTACAAATACACATCACAATAAACCGAAAACTTCTGTTTGGAATCAGAAACGAAGAAAGTACGCCGAATTTCAACATAATAAAAACCGAAAATGCCAAACCCTAGCTATATTATCAATGTCCTATTCTGACGCTGTCTTGTTTTTCGCGGTACTGCTCTGACGCCGTTCTCTTCTGTCACTGTGCCCTTTTGACGCTGTGCAGTTTTGTCGCTGCGCTGTTTTGACACTGCATGTGGTTTTGTGACGCCGTACTGTTTTGTCGCGCGATGACGCGTCCTGTTTTGTCGCCGTGCTGTTTTGACGCTGTGCTGTTTTGACGCGTGCTCTTTTGACCATGCTGTTTTGTCGGGTGCTGTTTTGTCGTGTGCTGTTCTGTCATGGTGCCACAGAAAATATTCCCTGACCAGAAGTGTACCAGGGCTACCGAACAGTAGCGCCATTGAGTTTGTTGCCAAACAAAAATGGGCTGATATTAAGTATGAAACGGAGTAAAGGATTATAAAAAGTGAATGACACCCCCGATTGTATTAGTAACACGCACGGAGAAAGCTTGAAGTCATTTTGTTCATAAAAAGAACACGATCAAACCTGACAGTATTATCCTACTCATATCTCCGTCGATGAAAGTAAAATGACAAGACCAATGGACTTCGATCTCTCAAAAATATTATGGTACTTGTTTGGCCAATCATGGCTTGCCACGGCGACGCTTCTTCCCGTAGTTTCAGGGTATCTCTCAGCAGAAATAAACTGCATATCACCACAGGAAAAAAAAAAATGTTGCCACCCTTTTAAAAAGTGTGCAATTTGCATCGAAGATCAGTTAAATGCTCCGGTATTTATATCGCCTTGTGCACACCATATGCCGTTTAGATTCCCAAGTGTACCTACGTACGGCTCTAGCAGAGTAAAATAATTGGCAAATGCGTGAAATATCGCGCTCAATACTCAGTCCCACTGCGTTTGACATAGACAGCCGTTATACGTACTACCGTCCTTCTATCTAAATCACACTACTTGGTGAACAAAATACAAGTGTTAGAATTATTCCGCACAGTAAAAATTACACTACTGCGGGGTTGAGTCTTTTTGACGCAACAAAAAGTGCACACCTCTGCAATAAGCTTAGTTTTCCTTTATGATCACATTAAGATAAGAAGGTTCGTGGTCACCACTTCATGAGGTGTTGATCTGGCGTCGCAGCTACTGTGAGAGCGGATTCCAACCGTGAAACATTTGTCTCCAAAATATCTTCGAAGATGGAATGGATAGTGTTATTTACTGAGTCTCGGCCGTGCACGTGTGCCGAGAGAGTCGCCTCTAGTTTATGTTAATCAGTATAAAAGAAACCCATGTATTCACACAGTCATTTCACTTAGACTATTTCCTTTTGCGCCATTCAATGAAGAAACACATGCGAAAATTCAAAGCAGAATAAATCGCACGCTGTTTTAAATTATTGAATAGTCAAATAGTCGGAGTCAGAATACTAAAAAAAACTCTCGAAACCTCAGTTACTTTTCATTAAAAATTATATCTTATCTTTTAAACAAATATAAAGAGAATATTACTCGTAACAAATAAATAATCAGGCATAAAAGACTCTTTATTATGTTTTAGTTCTTGCTTTATTCTAGGTATGTGAAACTGCTCGAAGTCACAATGCAAGTAATTTTGAAGTTGATAACCAATAAATAAAAATAAGCCGTTTTAATAAGCTAATAAATATCGACCGTTTTTTTTAAATATGATCATCGCGCAAAGTCATCGCGTTTTTTTTAATATAGTAAAAATGCATATATTCTTCTTCAACCGTACTTTCACAAATCGAGCAGAATCCCTAAAAGCTCTCCAAAATAGTGACATACTTGTGAATGTTATGATTAAAAAAAAAAATACGCGAAGTACAAATAACATGTATATATTGGCCACAAGCTTAAGAATAGAAAGCTCTTGTCTCGGTACCCTTTTCAAAATTATGGATACTAGCGGCAGTATGTAAATTGCTGAAAACCAGAGGGTAGACATAATGACCAGCGACATGCAAACCGCGCTTGTTAGCTTTGCTTCCCTTAGTTTTGTTCGGTCTACAATCAAACTTATACGGTAGTCACGAAAGTAATCAAAACACTTGTAATTGATTAGTTATTGGTTGAGTACGTAATAATTTAATTACACTTTGTAGCCTATAGCTATTATGAGAAGAGCCTTATACTTTTTGGAAGTTCGAAGATTACTTGAAACCATTACTATTTTTCCCTCCCCTTTCCGATGGCACCATTTGTTTGTACACATTTCGTGCAAAGGAATCCTCTAACACGGGTCGGCAACCGGTGGCCCGCGGGCTGCATCCGGCCCGCGCCTAGTAAAAAAAAAATCATTTGTTTGAGAAATTTCTTGTGTCCGATAAACACATATGAATCATACAATATATATAAGAGCATATGAAAATATATAAGAACCATATAAGAATTAAATGAGGACTATATAGGAATTATATAAGATATATAAGAACCCCATAAGAAACTTGTAACAAACTTCCCACTAGTTTCTTATATGGTGCTTGTATGTTCGCACATATCTTATATAGTTCTTATATAGCTCTTTTATGGTTATTATACGGTTCTTATATGTTCTCATATATCTTGCATGATTCATATGTGTTTATTGGACACAGAAAGTTCTCATACCAATGAGAATTTTCAATAGAGGCGGAGCAATAATATACGACCCCCGGCACGCCACCAAAAATGATCCCCGCCCCCTCCCTCTTTCCCAAACACAAGGACAACAAGGTACACCTTGGCAAGACTCACTCATGAGTGCACTCACTCATCTCACTCACTGTCACCGATTTGGCTTTGTGAGCATCCAAAACTCCTAAGTTTCAGATTGAGCGAGGGGCGTGAGTTCGATAAGTTCATTAGTTCGGCAAGGGGCGTGAGTTTGTGAGGTCGGTGAGTTCGAGTTCGGTGAGTTCATGAGTTCCGTGAGTTCATGAGTTCCGTGGGGTTCGTGAGTTTGTGAGGTCGGTGAGTTCAATTTCCGTGAGTTCCTGAGTTCCGTAAGGGGCGTGAGTTTGTGAGGTCGATGAGTTCAGGTTCGGTGAGTTGATGAGTTTCCTAAGTACATGAATTCCGTCAATTCATGAGCTCCGTGAGGGTTTGTGAGGTCGGTGAGTTTGAGTTCTGTGAGTTCATGAGTTCCGTGTGTTCATGAATTCTGTGAGGGGCGTGAGTTTGTGAGGTCGTTGAGTTCAAGTTCGGTGAGTTCATACGTTCCGTGAGGGGCGTGAGTTTGTGAGGTCGGTGAGCACATGATTTTGGCGAATTCATAATTTTGGCGAATTCATGACTTCGGTGTGTTAATGAGTTCCGTAAGGAGCGTGAGTTCGATATTTCGGTGACTTCATGAGTTCGGGTAGAGTCGTGAGTTTGTGAGGTAGGTGAGTTCATGAGTTTGGCGAGGCATGAGGTACCTGAGGGCCCATGGATTTGATAAGGCTTTGCGGGTGACGTCGAGGGAGGGCGGGTTTCGTCACTTATTCGTACATTTTCATGAAAGTGGAATAGACCATCGCTTTGCAATGGCGCTCTTACCTCATACTGCTGGTTCTCTACGGGTGCTGGGAAATCAGAAGAGGTACCTATTGATTTGTCTGCACTTTCCGGTTCCGGCTGTCTTTGCGGCGGCTTGGCGTGGTCCTTTGACGCTGGTCGTTGCTTCTTGACGGGGTGACGAGAGAGGTGACAGGGCTCTCCTGTTCGCATCGGCCGCTCTCGTGTAGTCTGCGAAGCGCCGATATTCGCGCCGCGTTTTCTGGTTTCATAGAAGAAACGGGGCGCTACGCTGCTACGCCTGAAAGCGAACGTTGCTATTTCGACTGTGCTTGTAATATGCACGGTCCCTAATCCTCAAACTAATAATAAACTGAAATTCGGCTGCGAATTGTCGCGATTCGCCAGAATACTTGTTTGTTCAAATTGAATCCTGTAAAAATTGTAACACTGCGAAAATTTACTTATGCGCGTCTTTGTGCTCAAGTACGCCCGAAGTGCCAGACTTGTTCGCAATCGGGTTTAAAGGCTTCTACA
The DNA here is from genome assembly GCF_016920785.2 of Ixodes scapularis. Classification (NCBI taxonomy): domain Eukaryota; kingdom Metazoa; phylum Arthropoda; class Arachnida; order Ixodida; family Ixodidae; genus Ixodes; species Ixodes scapularis. The sequence goes on along the minus strand of NW_024609835.1, from coordinate 219,849,927 downwards.
TTTATTTGGTACCATACTAAAGTCGATTTGATTGTGGATTGTTGTAGAACAATTGCAGACGATGCATTTCTAAATGATGTTTAAAGAGATATGAAACGACCGTTTTTGTTTCACTCGCAATTGGTGATAACAAATTGACATTCCTGACCTGCTCGCTATTCGACACCCCATTAGTCACTGCCGGAGACAGGTGGTTATTACGAGCTGCAAGAGCATTTCGATATACGTTTTGATTCCTATATACTACTATTTATCAACCGGAACAGCTCGCGCCAGTGCATGTCCCGGTCATTTACGAAGAGCGCTATTTGTCTTTTTTGCAACAAAATTTATGTTTGTAAAAGTAAATAAAATGGGGGATGGGGTAAGAACTAAACCTAAGAAATTAAGCAAAACCATTTATCTGCCTACATGCGCGTGCGTTTACGAAAACAACCTTCCTTGCCCGAAAAAACTTAGCGGCCCAATATTGTTATCTAATAAAGCAAATCTTGAAGAATTGTAGACCTCTTAATTAAGATCCATAATCGCATACCCCCCACCCCCATCAAATATCACGTGGATACTCAATTAGGCTACCTATAGTTAGAAGTAAAGTAATTTGAATATTGAAGGATAAAGGACTTGTGCTTACACCGGTAGGCCGTTCATTTATTGAAATGAAGGAACACATGTTAAAAAATGCCATCCATCAAAAACTAATACGCGATTTTATTAGAAAACACAACTGTGTACATGTAGTTAGTAAATATTTGTATTCAACATGCGGACAAGTTTGAGCACAAGCACACATTGGATGAGCAGCAAGAATACGGAAGGCATCTGACACCGATAACAGGTTTTTGTCTTATCCATAAAGTATAACAATGGACGAAACACAGAGTTGGTAGATTAGTACGTTTTAGTATTAATTTGTATGTGCGGTGAAATAGAAAATGAGAGACGCGATAAAAATGTAATATAGAATGATGTGGTACCCATTAAATTATTTAATTGTTAATAACATTAATACTAATATTCATAATATTTTTATTATCAATATGGAGAATAATAATTATAATAATCATTTTATTTCCATCAAAAATACATTCTCGATGGAGGAGGCTGAATAAATATGCAGTTCATAGGCAGCTTGAGGAGTCCTCTGCCCCTTTATCCGGCACAAAAAAAATATATATATTCAGAAAGTACTAAAGGCAAAAAGAGAAATTATACACTCCTATCATAAACAATCAATAAGAATCACAAACATCATACACATACACACTATCGTTTTAGGAACAAAAAAGCAGAAGACAAATTCCAGAAAATGAAATTGTTTTTATATTTATTTATCTCTCCTCTAGGCCATCCGAAAACTGAGAAAGCGTAAAATTTAGTATTTGATAGACGTCGTTTTTTTTAATTTAGTAACCTTCCAGCATTCGGCATGACAAGTGGAATAAACACGCACAGAATCCTGTAAGGAGTCACTAAATTTTATTTTCTTAAATGTTCAAATTTAACAAAAAAAATGAATGAACTTGTAATTGTATAGTTTTTTTCTATCAAGCGTTTGAAAGTGTTCAGATACTTGTTCAATATGAGAATAATATGGGACATTTGAAATGATTTTTAATGTATTTTTAAGTATTACATATATTTTTTTTCTAAATTTGTGAAAATAGCAGTGCTCCAAACGAGATCGCAGTAGTTTGCAAGAAAATAAAACAATGAGTTGAAAATAATACTTTAAAAGTGATTGGGGGCACAGTTTCATGTCGATATGTTAATCTTCTAACGCGTGATGGCTTAAAGCCAACATTATGTATATGACCATCCCATAACATGTGTTCTAAAAATAGCGCCAAAAGTCTTAATAGAATTGACAATTTCTGTTGGACATGAAATAATACAATGCCTTTGGTCAAACCACCATTTTGTTAGTCTGCAGATAAAGTGCGGCTTTACCTTTGCCAGTATTTATCTTCAAGCAATTGCACTGTGACCAGGTATCAAGTTGCGTTAAAGCCAAGTTCGCGCTGTCCACTAACGCATTCTCACTTGAACCTGAAGAGAAAACACTAACGTCATCCCCGTCTATACCAAATTTCGACACAAAGCTTATCTTGATAATGTCGTGCACGTAAACGATGAAAAGTAAAGACCCGAGTGAGCTACCGTGCGGTAACCCGGATGCGTTAATTTCAGAAGAAAATCGGACAATATTAACGTAATTCTTTCGATGCTTCAAGTAAAATGTCAAAAGTGGTAAAGGGTTCCCTCTATCCCCTAATAATCTAGTTTTGATGAAGAATATCTTAATCCGAAAAATGAAACGCCTTAGTGAAATTTTATAAATACACCGAGCACTAGGTGCCCATCTTCAAATTTTCGCAGTATAAGTTCCTTTTATTCATGTAGAGCTATTTCAGTTTCCTTGTCCTTCCGTAGTCGAAACTGAAAGCCTCTCAATAAACCATGTTCATTGAAACCTTATTAAGCGCAAATTCAATATTTTGATAGCACTTTGTAACCTTTTGTAAACTATTGTAACCCCAATTAATAAGCGTCTTGTTAATTTTAAATCAACCCTAGTCTACGCCTTAAACTTACGATTCTCTACGAACTCCCAAAATCCCAACGGATAACCCGACATGGCACAGCCGACATCAACGAAGTGTACGAGCGGCCACACCCCGCCAACGAGCGTCAACGAAAGCGGAACCAAGGAACGACGCTTTACGGTCAACGACAATTTAGACGCAGTGAACGCTGATAATCTTCACCTCTTTTCCAAATATGAGCTAATGGAAAAACTGAGGTCTCGTCATCGGCCATGCAGCGGACCGAAAAGCAACTCATCCGCAGACTTCTAGACGACAACGCGAATCGACGACAAGCTGAAGGCACGGTGGAAACCCTCACGTCCGTCCGCGATACTCGCAACGAACCGCAAGCTCGCATCGAGGAACTTTCCACAGCCAACGACAAGCTCCAAGCCGATGTCGAACGCCTACAAGCCGAGATGCAATGCCCCATTCAAGCAGTATCTTTGACGAAGGCATCAGACGTTCCCAACGACGCAGCAACGGCTCCCAGCAACGGCCCGATAGTGCAACGGCTGGAGCCAAGAAACATCCAAGCGCGACCGACGCCCACGCTGAGCAACGTCATTACTCCCGAAGTTCGCCCGCGGACGTCGACTCCACACAAAAACGAACGACACGATATCACCCATTTCCTCGGGATGATCGTCGAGACGAAGGCCCGAATGTCAGAGTTCATGGCACGACAAGGACAACCACTGCAGGTGCACTTAACGAGCGACACCTCAACGGCAATCTCCATCTCCGACGGTGCCATCGAGACCAACATCAAACACTGGATCGCCGAGGTGGAACGTATCGCAGCCCTAGCTCATTGGATACCTCAACTTGCCCTCGTGAACGCCATTTCACGGCTCCGCGGATCAGCGGTAGATTGGCAATCATCATAGCGATCAAAAATCAACGATTGCGACCCTTAAAAAACGAAAAAACTGAGTGGTTCAAACTAAAAAAGACCATGCAGGAATTCCTCAAGTTCCAAGAGACACGACAACTCGTCGAAAGTGAGTCGATCGTCCAATACATTTACTCTAAAAACGCAAAGCTCGAAGTGGCACCATATACACTTGCTACAGAAGAACGCAGGTTCCTCATTCTGAACGGGAAAAAGGACGACAAGTGGGCTAAACTGTTAGTCGCGCACTGCTGCAAAACGGCTATAGAACTGATCGAACGCGCAGCCATGCTCGATTGTCGAAGACGCACCGAAAAACCAAGCACGCAGGCACAGCAATCTAGACCGTCAGGAAAGGCCAACACTCAACGTCAAACATCAAAATCAGCACCGAGCAGCCTATTCAAGAAACCTCCCTCCCGAGAGTGCTTCAATTATAGTGAATCCGGTCACCTGTCACGCGATTGCACCCAACCCAAAACCACCCCAACACTCCGTGCAGAAGAACGACGCAACACTGGCTCAATTTCAAACGTCGAGAGATCAGTTACGAATCGCCAAGCGAACTGCGTTCTACGATCCGCTGGAGGCAGCCTTCCAATTATCCACGGATTTGTGCACAATAAAACGCCCGTTAAAGTCTGCATTGACAGCGGTGCTAACGTCTCGATCATCGCACCATCCGCGCTTCAAGTAGACGCGAAAATGAGCCCATGGAACGGATAAGAGCACATCCAAGTCCTCGATCGCAAGCTTGAACCGAAAGCACAACAAAGCTGGACATCACTGATGGTACCACACGAACGCAGCTTCTCAACGTAGTTATCGCTTCACTGCAAGCGCCTTTGGATGTGATAGTGGGATCTGACTGGCTCCAACAAGCCAACGTTGGTGTGACGTTCCACACATCGAACGATGTCACGATCGTGCAAATACCGAACGACGAAATGCGCGATTCAACGACACCCACGCATCCAAAAGGCAGAACCGCAGAGACACTAATCGTTTCGTTGTGCAAACGAGAAGCCACTACACCGACCGATTTCGAAGAGACGCAATACGTAAGACTCAATACGAAAAAAGCGACACCAAAGCAAAAAGTTCCTTCAGGACATCGAAGAAGCGGTGTCAGAAACGGCAAGAGATGCGACATCCAAAAAAGCGGACAAAATACTGTGTATTCTCACGCGGCTCAACGAAGCCTTTGTGACAAAGGGAGAATCACTGTGACTTGGCCCAAACACCAAACACTCCATCGAGTTACGGGACGACATACCAGTCGTATCCCTGGGCAAACAGGTGCTCCCAGCGGAGAGAAAATTTATCCGCAATCAGGTCAACGACTATATACAGAAGGGAATCATGCAGCCAAGCGAGAGCGAGTATGCCGCACCGACGATTGTTGTGGATCAACGGCACCACCCAACAACTCCGGCTAAGGATGGTTCACGGCTACAGGGAGCTAAACGCGAAGACGATGAATCCGTCATATCCCATGCCCATCATGGAAGGTGTGATTGACAATATTATGCGTGACCAGCCGAAGTACTTCAACATAATGGATGTAAAGACAGCTTTTCTCACCGCGTGAAACCGGACGACATCCACAGAAAAGGCATTCGAAACACCTGACGGCAAGCACAAGTACCTCCGAATCGCATTTGGATTTCGCGAAGCTCCACAGACTATGCAGAAAGTAATGCGACGAACATTCGAGGGATTGCCACGAACCTACACTTACATGGACGACGTAGCGCAAAGAGCAACGACGGTCAAGGAAGCACTAAAACTTCTCGACTGAGCTCTCGACAGAAAAGTTACCAACGGACTGAAAAATGGACATTAAGAAATGCCAACTCGTGCGCGACAACGTCATCTTCCTCGGATACGAAATATCATCGGACGGGCGCATGCTTGACCAAGCTCAAGTCGCCGCAGTCGACAAGTTTGAGCCACACGTGAATGCCAAAAAGCTGTACTCGTTCCTCCTGTTCGCCAACCGCTACCGCCAGGAAGAATTAACACGGCAACGGACGCGCTCTCACGACAGGGGAGAAAGCGAGAGTATGCCAGGAGGCATCCTCAAAACGGCACCGGCGAGTCAAGGGTTGGCATGCAACGTCATCATAGCAGGAGATCGCAGTCACCTCGGCAGCCTGGAGGCAAGGGACGCAGAATGCCAGAAGTTAAAGTCACTGGCGAGCGGCAGAAACAGCCCGTACAACAACGAGAACGACGTCATCACGAAAGAAACCACGGAGAAAGAACGCATCGTAAAAAGAATTGTCGTTCCCGCCACGCTCCAAGAGTCTGTTTTTACGATTTTTACGGCAACTAAGAACACGTGGGAACGGAAACGACGAAGGAACTCATCCTACGAAAGTACTGGCGGCCGACTTTGCTCAAAGCCGTGCGTCGTTACGTACAGTCCTGCCACACGTGTCAGACACCTAACGCGTGCACAACACGGAGCGAAGGCTGCTTGAGTCATCGAGGCATCCTGAACGAGCCCAAAGTGGTGATCTCGCTGAACCACCTCGGTCCAATCGACACGAGCGAAGACAAGAACTACATTTTCGTATGTGTTGACCACGCCACAAGATACATGAACGCAGTGGCAGTACCAAGCACCGCATCAACGCACTACATGGTTTTTCTGATGAACCGATGGATTCCTCGATTTCGGGTGCCGGAAGTCATCATTATCGATCAAACACGAGGTTTTGTCAACAAACGCACGACAGCGCTCCATCGTCGGCTTGGCATCGAACACGTCAACACTCCACAGTCGAACGGTCTCGTCGAGAGAATGGTTATATCTCTGAGGCAGGTGCTTCGGAAGATCGTCGGACAATGACATGATTAGAGCAGACTGCTGAACGACGCGGCGCTTGCCATAAACGTCAGCAAGCACAAGCACAGCGACCGGAGTCCCTTCTGGCTTAAGCACGGATACAACCCGAAGCTTCCGGGAGAACTGAACATCGGTTCAGTCGACGAAGATATATCCAAGAGCGAAAGTCTTCACGAGCTCGCCAAGGGCCGAGACGAGACCAGGGTCAGCCTGCGGGCAAGCCAAGGGTACTCCAGGCTCCGGTACGGCGGAGAAAAAGGAACTCCAGATAATAAAACAGGAGGCACCGTTCTTTTCCAGATCGGAGCCAGAAGCGGCACCCTGGACGCGCGATTCGACGGACCCTGTGAGGTAACCGACCTCCTTAGAGACAACCTGGTAACGATTCGCCGAATTTCGCCAGCGCATGGAAAACTAAATGTGAAGGCGGTCAAAGTGGAACAAATTTGTCTCTACAATGAACGGGATCTCAATCCGGCAGAACTTTTCACCCCGGCCGAGGGACCCGGTGATCTGAGGACAGATCTTATTTAGAGGAGGGCGTGTCAGCGTCACGCGCCTTCCGCGCGGAGGGCCACCGAGCCTGCCAGATAGAGACCCAGACAGTCGACCAAAAATTCGTCCAGCCTGGGATTTCCCATTGAACCTCCATGGAGCCCCCAAAATCGGACCCCCCGGTTCACGTGACCCGGGAGGGATTCCGAGACAAGAGGAGAAAGGCATCGGGTTACGTCTCACCGAGGAGAAGTCCCTTCGCAAGAGAGATGACTCCGGGACGCCGTACGAAACGGATGGGACGATCACTCTTCCTTCCGACATCATGAAACCTTGTGTAAACTATTGTAACCCCAGTTCATAAACGCCTTGTTAAATTTAAATCAACCCCAGTCTACGCCTTAAACTTACGATCACCTACGAACTCACAGAAACCCAACGGATAACCTGAAAACAGAAACAAATCTGACACTGAGTAGTTCAGCAGAGCGATCCAGGAAAGAATATACTATCGATAATATGAAAACGTACCAGTTCGCTTTTGATGCTGCCGTGCATTGATCGACCAACAAAACTATACGGGTTGTTGGCGCGGCGCTGCTTAAAATGCGATATTCCACGAACTCAGGTGACCAATTTTTTCTTGTCTGATGTCGTTAATATATATATTGTCGCGCGCGCAGCTGGCCAAGTAGGCAGCGCGCGCGTGGCCTAACGGATATCGCGCTTGCTTTCCACGCTGAAAGCCAGGGTTCGATTCCTGGACGCGGAGGCACATTTTTGTTGACTATGTAAAGTAATGTTGTGGTGAATTTGAGAACCGTTTTGCTGATTTGAGGTTAGAATGTTCTAAGCGCCGAACCTTCTACGCCGAACGATCCAGAAACCCACGAGGGTACATAATGGATTCCGCAAGGCGAGCAGAGTCAGTCTCGCCCCAGCGCTCGATCCTGCGGTTTCGCCGACTTCGACGCCCGCGACGCTCTGTTATTATTCTTTGTACCCCTTTTATTTTTTTGGCACAAGTTTGCCACATTAAACGTTTATTTCTTTCTGTTTATTTATTGTTTTTTTGGTCACCACCCGTGACATTTTGGTGGAGGTGCGGGGTACCGCATGCCCGTGCAGCGTTCCCCTCCGAGGACCCGCAGTGCAAGTCCGACACCAAGCCCACGGAGAACCAACGAAGGCACTACCGATATCCGGTTCAGTCGTCGCACCCAAGGCCTACACGCGGAATTCGGACTTCTGCCGCCCAGGACCAAGTAGCCAACGAACCCGACGATGGCCAACCAGTCGCCGACCCCCGCCGCTCCTGCCGTCGTCTACCAGCCCGCCGCTCCCCGTACACCGTCCCCCTTCCACGGCGAGATCCATGAGGATGTCGAAGACTGGATCAAGCACTACGAGCGTGTGGCGCGGCACAACGGATGGACTGCGGAGCAGTGCCTCCAGAACCTCTACTTTTCGCTGGAGGGTACTGCGAGGCATTGGTTCGAGAATCACGAGGCTTCGCTTACGTCGTGGGACATCTGTGTGGCCGAGTTGCAGCGGACGTTCGCCACCCTACACCGACGGGAGAAAGCAGAAGATCTCCTCCGAATTCGAACGCAGGACCCCGACGAAAGCGTCACAGGCTTCGTAGAAGATGTCCTCCGCCTGAGCGCCCGTGCCGACCCAGGAGCGACAGACAAGAAGCTGCGGGTCCTCATGCGCGGGGTGAGAGACGACATCTTCGGAGGCCTCGTGCGCAACCCGCCGGGCACCGTCGAAGCCTTCGTCACCGAGGCGACAAACATCGAGCGCGCCCTCCAAGCGCGCGCTTCCTACTACCACCGACATCCAAGTGTCGCTGCAAACGCGCTGCTTGGCGGCGAGAACGCTCCTGGTACGGACATCCGCGAAATTATCCGGGAGGTCGTCCGGGAGGCACTCCGCCAGTTGCTGCCAGCCGCAAGTCGTCCAGCGACACTCTCCATTGCCGAGGCTCTGCGCGAGGAAGTACAACGGGCGCTCCAACCAGAGGTTCCCGTCACCACGGTGGCACCGGAGGAACCGACGTTGAGCTACGCTGCCATAGCCCGACGACCACCGCAAGCTCCCCTCCAAGCTGCGGCGCCAACCCGAAGAAACGCCCCAACGCCGCAGTATCCCCGACGACAGGAAGAGCAGGCGCACGTTCACCCAGACCGACCTGCGCCGAGGAAGACAGACGTCTGGAGGACGGCCGACCGACGCCCGCTGTGTTACCACTGCGGGGAAGCTGACCATGTGTACCGCCGATGCCCATACCGACGACTCGGGCTGCGTGGATTCCACTCAAACGACCCACGTCCCCGGTATGGTGAACGCCCTCGGGAGATCGACGAGTATCTGCAACGACCTCAGTCCCCCGAGCCTGCGTCCCGCCGAGAGTTCCGATCGCCTTCACCACGACGTCCAGCTTCGCCGATGCACCGACCCTGACGTGAAAGCCTGTCGCACCTCGCTCTACGCCGGGGAAACTAGGCGCGGCAACCCCTGGAGGTGGAGTTGCCAAAGACGACCGACGCCAAGATCCTCCACGAACGTCGGAGGGCCCCCACTCGAACGCTACCGGAGACCGAAACGACGCTCCTGAAACGGTGTCCAACAACCTAAACGTCATCATCGACGGCCACGACGCATCGGCACTCGTGGACACCGGAGCAGACCACTTAGTCTTGAGTGGGAGGCTCTCCCGCCTCCTTCGAAAAGTCACGACGACGTGGGATGGACCTCAAATACGAACCGCCGGAGTGCACCTCATCACACCAGTCGGGAGGTGCACTGCTCGCGTCAAGATCCACGGTGAGACGTGCCCTGTGAAGTTCGTCGTTCTGCAAGACTGTTCGAGGGACCTTATCCTCGGAATGGACTTTCTCTGCGAGTATGGCGCCGTCATCGACCTCGCTGCAAACCAGTTGACACTTCAAAAGCCCGTCGTGCCGCCGGTGGAGATCAACACGACGTCAACCGCGATCCGAGTTATCGCCGACCATGTGAACCTACCTCCGCGGTCGAGTGTTTTCGTCACCGTTATAACCGACGCAGCCATGCACGGCGAAGCTCTTCTGGAAGGCAGCGTCCAACTGCTCTTCGAAAAAGGAATTGGTGTCGCAAGAGGCGTGACGGATCTCCAAGAAAGACGTACAACTGTTCTTGTGACGAACTTTTGAGAGGAGCCGCAGCAGCTAACGAAGGGTACCACCGTGGGCCATATCGAGGAGCTTCAGGCGCCAGCCATGGTCACCGGAATCTCCGAGAAAACCTCGTCGCCACAGCAGAAGAGCACGACGCCGCCGCCGCTCGACATCGACCCCGAGCTCCCAGCTCCGAAGCGCCGGCAACTGGTTGACCTCCTCGCTGAATACCGTGACTGTTTTGCCACGACATCGAAAGTTCGCCAAACACCAATGGCGAAACATCGCATTATTACTGACGACGACGTACTCCCTGTCCACTAGTCGCCGTATCGAGTCTCCTTAAAGGAAAGGGAAGTGATTCAAGATCAAGTCCAGGAGATGCTCGACGACGACATCATTCAACCCTCAAGAAGTCCATGGGCGTCCCCAGTCGTCCTTGTAAAGAAGAAGGACGGGACCCTGCGGTTCTGCGTGGACTATCGTCGACTGAACGCTGTGACGAAGAAGGACGTCTATCCGCTCCCCTGCATCTACGATACGTTAGACCGGCTGCGCCACTCCCGATATTTTTCGTCGATGGACCTGAAGAGTGGTTACTGGCAGATTGAAGTCGACGAACGTGACCGGGAGAAAACTTCCTTCGTCACTCCCGACGGACTGTACGAATTCAAAGTGATGCCGTTCGGACTTTGTACAGCACCAGCCACCTTCCAGCGCGTCATGGACACCGTGCTGCCAGGTCTGAAATGGCAGAGCTGCCTCGTCTATTTGGACGATGTCGTGGTATTCTCACGAGATTTCGACGAACACCCCAGACGACTTCGAGCCGTGCTTCAAGCCATCAAGACCGCCGGCCTGTCACTCAAGCCAACAAAGTGTCGGTTCGCCTATGGGGAACTAAAGTTCCTCGGCCACGTCGTGAACAACAAAGGTGCTCTACGTGACCGCGAGAAGACCCGCGCCGTAGCTGCATTTGCGCCGCCGTCTGGCAAAAAGGCAGTAAGAAGATTTCTCGGACTCTGTGCCTATTACAGGCGCCTTGTTCGAGACTTCGCCAAACTATCCGCACCGCTGACACACCTCACGAAGGACGTCGTAAAGTTCGAGTGGACAGAAGAACACCAAAGATCATTCGACGAGCTCAAACGAAGACTCCAGACGCCCCCGATTCTTGGCCATTTCGACCAGTTTGCTGAAACCGAGATCCACACCGACGTCAGTAACACCGGACTGGGTGCGGTACTAGTCCAAGCGCAGGACGGTGCAGAGCGAGTTATCGCATACGCAAGTCGGACGCTGTCTAACGCGGAGACGAACTATTCAACGACTGAAAAGGAGTGCCTCGCTGTCGTCTGGGCAATAACAAAGTTTCGCCCATATTTGTATGGAAGTCCTTTTTGCCTGGTCACAGACCACCACTCGCTCTGCTGGCTGGCGAATCTGAAGGACCCCTTCGGACGCCTCGCTCGGTGGAGCCTACGACTGCAGAAGTTCGACATGACCGTGGTGTACAAGTCTGGCCGGAACCACAATGATGCCGACTGCCTGTCGAGGGCCCCAGTCGAGGCCGGTCCTTCCTGCACCAAAGAGGACGACGATGAGGGTTTCCTCTGCGCTCTTGATGTCAGCGACAGGGCAGCACTTCAGCGAGACGACCCTGAGCTGCAAGCACTCATCGAGCACCTAGAGGGACAAGGAAGCGCCGTTCCGCGCGGCTTTGTACGAACACTGCCAACCTTCTCCATCCGACAAGGTGTGCTCTACAAGGAGAACTTCAGCGACAACAGCACGGCGTGGCTGTTGGTGGTCCCTTCCAGTGTTCAAGAAGAAATTGTTCAAGCCTGCCACGATGACCTGACGGCGGGACACTTTGGTTACAGCAGGACTCTTGCCAGGATACGCGAAAAGTACTACTGGCCCAAGCTTGCGAAGACAGTGCACCACTACACCCGATCTTGCCACGAATGTCAACGACGGAAGAAGCCACTGACGAGACCGGCGAGACTTCTTCAGCCTATTGCGCCGCCATCTGCCCCATTCCAGCAAATCGGTATGGATTTACTCGGACCTTTCCCACCGTCGACGCAACCGATTATCTAATGCGGTACGCCGAGACAAAAGCCCTTCCATCAGGAACGGCTGTTGAAGTCGCGAAGTTTTTCATCGAGTCCATCGTCCTCCGGCACGGCGCTCCCGTAGTACTGATCTCAGACCGTGGATCATCATTCATGGCCCAGCTGACGCAGGAAGTCCTTCGTCTCAGCCACACCAGCCATCGTCGCACCACGGCGTACCATCCGCAGACCAACGGATTCACGGAGAGACTCAACAAGACCATCGTCGACATGATCGCCATGTACGTTGACGTAGAGCACAAGACATGGGACGAGGCGTTGCCGTACGTCACATTTGCCTAAAACACGGCCGTACAAGAGACCACCGGAGTGACACCCTTTCAACTGGTGCATGGGCGCAAGGTAACGACAATGCTGGACGCTATGTTACCCCACGAACCGGCAGTCGCCGCAAGCGACAACGCCTAGGTGGCTGCCCAAAGGGCAGAAGAAGTGACGCACGGAAAGCGTATCACAAGCCACGTCCACCGAACGGGATTGGCTAAGAGAGCTCGTAGCAGCCGCTGCGTCCGGACGTAAGGTGAAACGGAGTATAGGCGGGTTCTTCATTTATATATGAAAGGCCAGTGACGTCACTCCCCACGTCGCAGGCAACCGTCGCCGCGGCAGCAGGCGCCCTTATCATCCATTAAGCGGTTGATACTTCACACGAGGGCTTCAAATGACGTCAACCCCTTTCGAAGCAGCTTCAAACCTAACCTTTACCGGAACGCATGGGAGGGTTTTCCTATTGGTCACACGCGCCTTATCATGCATCATGCGATTTCGATGCTTGTTCTGTGGTTTTCTTATTGAAACGGATACTGAGCTGTATGCTGTATGCCTCATTTCAAAGGAGATATGCTGTTTTGCCTTCGATTGTTCGCTGGGAGTTTTTTCCTTATAACGACGACACAAAAATTTCCTTGGCTGGTAGAGGTATACAACTTTGCGGTAAAAAACAATTATTTTTCATACAAAAGAATAAGTACGGATCATGCACTACTGGCCTCATCTTAACCACGACGCCAATTGAAACTGTTGACAGCTTTAAAACACTCGGATTTGGCTTTTCTGAAAACATGCGCTGGGATTGCCATGTATCATATAAATTATCTTGTGTTGTCGGGTTAGCAAACATGAGCCGCTCTATCTTGCCAACTACCAAACTGATTATTTGCTACTCTCTTCTTTACACCTACCCCAGCTATTGACATCTTATCTGTGGCACGACCACAGCAGAAAACTTAGAAAAGATATTCCTGCTTCAAAAGAAAATGGTTACGATTATCTGCAACGCCCCGCGCGACTCTCGCTCAGCTCGTTTGTTAAAAAATGCGCTTTTATGGCAATATATAACTTGTGCAGTTACAGGTTGACCTCTGGTTTTAAAAGAGACAAAAAAAAAATTCTAAATTCCTGGCGACACTCGCGATGTTTACTACAAACGTTGTAATCTATATAAAACAGCACAATGAATACTGGAGGGTGGTTCTTCATAAAACTAAGTATAATCTGCAAATGTTAAACTATACGTTACCAGAAGTACTTGACAGCTTCATTCGTCCCGACATTCAAGTGGATGCGCTTACCATGAATGAGCTTCGAAATTACTATGTACATACAATAACCGCAAAGTGTAAATAGGTTTGTGTGCTGATGTGTTCTGCCAGGACTGCTTCCTGTGTCACCTATTTTTGTACCAGCTACCTTTGTTTGTTTGTTTCAGCTGTTCGGTTGTGCCAATGTAGGGGGCCGGGCACCTGTCAAGCTGTCTTCACAGTTTTTTCCCCGGCCTGCCTTTCATTAAGCGATGAAAAATAGACGCATTATTATTATTATTATTAATAATAATGATAATAATTCTGTGAGGTGAGGGTTTGCGTTAAAAAACGCAAACCCTCACTGCCCTGGCTCACCCCAGATATTCTTGAAGCTATAAGTCACAAAGAAAAACTGTGGAAGAAGTTTCGGAGGTCCCCCAACAATGCCTCTCTCGAACTAGAATGTAAGATGCAAAGAAATCGAGTCAATGCCCTCATTCGGTCAACGAAGAGAACCTATTTCGCTAAAAAAATATCGGACGCTCGTTCGGACTCCAGGAAAACTTAGACTGTCGTCAATGAGCTTCGTGGCTATCTAAAAAAGTACGTAACTGAGACATTACGCAAACACTTTGGGACTGATATGGCGACTACTGTCAACGCATTTAATAATTTTTTCGCTAACTCTAATACTGTGCCAATTGATAGCGCGGTGGATTCGACACCCGGAACTCCGTTTCACTATGAATCTGCTTTCCTTCCTTCTCTGTCAGAAGCTGAGTTGCGGTCGTACCTGTTTGGACTAAAGCGATTCAGGTCGGCAGGTGTAGACGGCCTTACAGTTAGAGGCTTGTGTCGGAATTATGACTCCTTAAAAAGCGTGCTCCTCGTTCTTATAAATAATGTTATAGAAACTGGTAATGTGCCTGATGACTTAAAACAAGCCATAGTTGTTCCTCTTTTCAAAGGTGGCGCACAAAACCAAGTGTCATCCTACAGGCCAATCTCAATACTATCTTGCATTTCACAGATATTAGAAAAACATATTTTTATTGTTATGTCCGGTTTTCTCGACAAATACAATTTAATCTCGCCAAGTCAATACGGGTTTGTTGCTGGTCGTAGTACAACTAATCTCCTTGAGAAATCCTCAGATATTGTGCACTTTTCCTTCGACGATAACATATATGTGTGTGCCCTCTTCGTTGATGTAGCCAAAGCGTTTGACACCGTGAACCACAACATCCTCCTTGACAAACTCTATAGAATCGGCTTTCGGGGACCATTTCATACATTGCTCAAGAGTTTTCTTTCAAATCGTACACAGGTTGTTTCAGTAGACAATGCCGCAGCTCTCAAGTTTTCCTTACTTCTGGAGTTCCCCAGGGCTCCATTCTTTCTCCTTTACTATTCAACCTCCACGTAAATGACATTTCTGCGGCAACGACAAATTCAACAATTTTTCAATATGCGGACGACACTCTTTTGTTTTCTCGGCACCTAGTTTACCAGCGTGCAATGGAAATGCTTCAGGCAGACGCAACCAAAATTATTGACTGGTTTTCGGCAAACAAGCTACGTGTAAATGCTTCGAAAACAAAACTGATCTGCTTCCGTAATCCTTTAAAAAATGTCAGTTTGACTTTTCCACTATTCCTTCACAGCTCCAATTGTCCATGTTGTAATTGTAGACCTGTCGAATATGTTAGTTCAGTAAAGTACTTAGGTATTCACTTTGATTGTGATCTTACATGGGACACTCATATGTCTTACGTATGTCAACGGTTGAGGAGCGTGTCGTGCATGATGTACCACATTAAAGGTATTATACCATTGTCAGTTAGAAGGAACATAATGCACGCCTTAGCTTACAGCGTACTAAGGTACGGCATGACTGTCTTTTTCAATTGTTCACTCTCCTGGCATTTAAGAATTGACCGAGTTTTAAAAGGGATTCTAAAAAGTGTCGCATACAACAGCGACTTTTCATCCAATGCTAACCTCTTCATTTCACTTGAGTTGCCGTCTTTTTACTCGCTTTTCCTTCAAACTGTCGTTTGGCGGCATTTCTGGGAAAGTGATTTCAAACTCGCGTCTACTCCATCTCGTGAACTCCGATCTGTTCCACGTTTCGTCACTCCTAGGGTGAGAACTCACTATTGCCGCGCGCAGGGTCACGGACTTCTAGAACTTTCTCGTTTATTCTTGCTCCGGACATAACTTCTGTCGTTTATCCCTGCTTACGTTGTTCTAGAAAGTGCGTGTTCATTCTCGCCCCGAGCGCGCTACGCTCGAACCTTCTCCGCCGAATCTTCGAGATAGTGCCTCATTCTAGATAAGAGGCCACCCGCAACCTTGTCGAGTCAGTTTCGCCTCAGCGTTCGATCTTGCTGCTTCGCCGCCTTCGACGCCCGCGACGCTCTGTTGTTATCTTTCTATTTCCTTTTATTTTTGGCACAAGTTCGCCACATTAAACGTTTATTTCTTTTTATTTCCTGTTTTATTTGTCACCACCCGTGACATTTTGGTGGAGGTGCGGGGTAACGCATGCCCCTGCCGCGTACCCCTCCGAGGGCCAGCAGTCCAAGTCCGACGCCTAGCCCACGAAGAACCAACGCAAGCACTTCCGAGATCCGGTTCAGTCGTCGCACCCAAGGCCTACACCCGGAATTCGGACCTCTGCCGCCCAAGACTAAGCAGCCAACGAGACCAACGATGGACAGCCAGTCGTCGCAGAACCCGTCCACCGCCAGCGTCGTCGTCCTGCCCGTCGCACCCCGGACTCCGACGCCTTTCCACGGGGAGATCCACGAAGACATCGAAGACTGGCTGCGACACTACGAACGTGTAGCCCGCCACAACGGATGGACGACTGAGCAGTGCCTCCACAACCTTTACTTCTCGCTTGAAGGCACTGCGAGGCACTGGTTTGAAAACCATGAAGCCTCCTTCCCCACATGGGAGTCCTGCGTCGCCGAACTTAAACGAACATTCATTAACCACCATCCTCGCCAGCGAGCAGAGGACCTGCTTCAAACAAGGGTGCAGGGCCCCAATGAAAGCCTGACCAGCTTTGTAGAGGATGTTCTGCGTCTAAGTGCCCGAGCAGACCCGGAGGCCGCTGAGGAAAAGAAACTTCGAATCCTCATGCGAGGCGTCAAGGCAGAAATTTTTGGAGGCCTGGTTCGCAATCCCCCGACGACCGTCGATGCATTTGTGAGTGAAGCCACGAACATCGAGCGCGCACTGACGGCCCGAGCAAGCCACTACCACCGACTCACCGGCGCGCCTACTTCTCCAACCGTCGCAGCTACCCTTCCGGACCTGAGCACCACCGGTGTCGACAACCTTCGGGATATCGTCCGGGATATCGTCCGGGAAGAGCTCCGGAAGATTCTACCTGCTGCAGATCGCCCAGCCTCACTCTCACTCGCCGACGTCGTCCGAGAGGAAGTTCACCGAGCTTTCCATCCCGAGGTTGCCGTCACCGCAGCAGCACAGCAGGAGCCAGCCGTAAGCTACGCCGAAATGCTCCGCCGAGCACCATCAGCACCGCGTCCGTACATGGCGCCTCCCCGACGTGTGCTTCCAGAGCCGCAGCATTCCCGACGCCAGAAAGATCGGGCGCACGTTCGCCCAGAACAAGTTGCGCCAAGGAAGACCGACGTGTGGAGGACGGCTGATCGACGCCCGTTGTGCTACCACTGCGGGGAAGCCGACCATATCTACCGACGATGCCCCTACCGCCAGCTCGGCCTACGAGGGTTCGCGCCCAACGACCCTCGACCACGTCTTGGAGAGCGACCTCGGGACATCGAGGACTACCTCCGCCGCTCTTCAACTCCTGAGTCGTCTCCCCGCCGAGTATTCCGTTCGCCATCTCCCCGACGCTCGCCATCGCCCTTCCGCCGGTCTCGCCGAGACAGCCTGTCACCCATTGCGTCCCGTCGGGAAAACTAGGCGCGGCAATGCCGGGAGGTGGTGTTGCCGAAGACGAACGATGCCAAGATCCTCCAAGATCGTCGGAGCTCTCCCACTCTAACACCGCAACGCCCCGAAACGACGTTTCTGTAACAGTGTCGAATAACCTCAACGTTATCATCGACGGCCACGACGCGACAGCACTCGTCGACACCGGAGCGGATTACTCCGTTTTGAGTGGGAGACTCTCTCGTCGCCTTCGGAAAGTTACGACGTCGTGGGATGGACCACAGATACGAACCGCCGGCGGACACCTCATCACGCCTGTCGGCAGGTGCACCGCTCGCGTTGAGATCCACGGTGAAACCTGCCCTGTCAAGTTCGTCGTTCTGCAAGACTGTTCGAGAGACGTCATTCTCGGAATGGACTTTTTGTGTGAATACGGCGCCATAATCGACCTTGGGGAGAACAAGCTGACGCTTCGGAAACCTGTTCCCTCGGCGGAAGATTCCAAAGCGACGTTAGCTGCAGTGCGAGTCCTTACCAGCCACGTAAACCTGCCGCCGCTGTCCAGTGTCTTTGTCCCCGTCGGGACCGACGAAGCCACCTGCGGGATAGCACTGTTGGAAGGAAGCGTCCAACTTCTCCTTGGACGAGGGATTGGTATTGCAAGAGGCGTAACCGAGCTCCAGGACGGGCGTACCGTAGCCGTTGTCACCAACTTCCGGCAAGAGTCGCAGCACCTTACAAAGGGTACAGCTGTGGGCTACGTCGAGGAAATTCAGGACTCGGCCGCCATCGCCGTGATCTCAGAAACGCCTCTCCGACGCACCACAAGGGAACCACGCCGTCAAAGCTCGACATCCACCCATCCCTCCCAGGCCCACAACGACGACAGCTGACTGACGTTCTCGCTGAGTTCAGTGAGTGCTTCGCCACATCGTCAAGGCTACGCCAAACAGCGGTTGCGAAGCATCGAATTGTTACTGACGATGACGTGCCCCCTATTCATCAGTCGCCGTACCGAGTTTCGGTGAAGGAGAGGGAAACCATCCAGAAACAAGTTCAAGAAATGCTTGACGACAATATTATTCAGCCTTCAAGCAGTCCGTGGGCCTCTCCAGTCGTGCTGGTGAAGAAGAAAGACGGAACCCTTAGGTTCTGCGTGGACTACAGGCGGCTGAACGCTGTTACAAAGAAAGATGTCTATCCGCTTCCCCGCATAGATGACACCCTCGACCGTTTACGCCACACCCGGTACTTTTCGTCGATGGACTTGAAGAGTGGCTACTGGCAGATTGAGGTCGATGAACGGGACCGCGAGAAGACTGCCTTTGTCACACCCGATGGACTTTACGAGTTCAAGGTGATGCCCTTCGGACCCTGTACGGCGCCGGCGACTTTCCAGCGGGTCATGGATACTGTACTAACGGGACTGAAGTGGCAGAGCTGCCTCGTTTACCTGGATGACGTCGTCGTTTTTTCGCACGACTTCGACGAGCACTTGAAACGGCTTAGGGCCGTGCTCCAAGCCATCAAGACCGCAGGGCTCACACTCAAGCCAACGAAGTGCCGCTTCGCCTACGCCGAACTTAAGTTCCTTGGTCATGTCGTTAGTAGCGAAGGAGTACGCCCTGACCCCGCGAAGACATCCGCCGTAGCCGAATTCCCTCGACCATCGGACAAGAAGGCAATCCGCAGATTCCTGGGGCTGTGCGCGTACTACAGGCGCTTCGTTCAAGATTTCGCAAAAATTTCGGCGCCCCTCACACATCTTACGAAAGACGCCGTGAAGTTTCACTGGGCAGAAGAACAAGAACGGGCGTTCGACGAACTGAAACAAAGACTTCAGACACCTCCGATCCTCGGACATTTCGACCAGCACGCCGAAACCGAAATTCACACGGACGCAAGTTAACTCCGGACTTGGTGCGGTATTGGTACAGCTACAGGAAGGCACGGAGCGAGTTATTGCCTACGCAAGTCGGACACTGTCAAAAGCGGAGAAAAATTACTCCACGACGGAAAAAGAATGTCTCGCGGTTGTATGGGCGATCACAAAGTTTCGTCCGTACATATACGGGAACCCGTTCCGGGTGGTCACAGACCACCACTCGCTCTGTTGGCTTGCAAACCTCAAAGACCCTTTAGGACGCCTGGCTCGATGGAGTCTTCGACTGCAAGAATTTGACATGACCGTAGTCTACAAGTCAGGACGGAAACATAGCGACGCCGACTGCTTGTCCAGAGCCCCCGTCGAAACGCCAGACTGTACCGACGTGGATGATGACGAGTGTTTCCTAGGTGCCGTGGACACCAACGACATGGCAGGACTTCAACGAGACGATCCGGTGCTCCGCGCCCTGATTGAGCATCTAGAAGGACGAGGAAGTACCGTTTCTCGTGTCTTTTCACGAGTCCTGCCGACCTTCGCTATTCGAAGAGGTGTACTTTATAAGAAAAATTTTGGAACCAGTAATTCGTCGTGGCTTCTGGTAGTCCCCACCAGCCTTCGAGAAGAGATTTTTCAAGCCTGCCGCGACGACCCAACTTCAGGACACCTCGGTTACAGCCGAACACTAGCCCGAATACGTGAAAAATACTACTGGCCCAAGCTGCCGAAGACCGTCCATCTCTACACGCGATCGTGCCGTGAGTGCCAGCGACGCAAGAAACCGCCGTCAAAGCCAGCAGGTCGCCTTCAGCCGATTCCCCCTCCAACCAAACCGTTCCAGCAAATTGGAATGGATTTGCTGGGCCCTTTTCCACCGTCGACCCTGGGAAACCGCTGGATAATCGTCGCCACAGATTATCTTACGCGTTACGCCGAGACGAAAGCCCTTCCTTCGGGGACTGCTGTCGAAGTCGCGAAGTTCTTCATCGAGTCCATCGTCCTCCGGCATGGCGCCCCCGAAGTCCTGATCACAGACCGAGGGTCATCGTTCATGGCGCAGTTAACCCAGGAGATCCTTCGTCTAAAGGCCCGACCACACTAGCGTGAACGGCGCCGCCGGGCGGCGCCGCCGGGCGGCACCGCCGTCCGGCGTCCCAACGCGAGGAGTCCACATTGGCCTCCGTTTTGCTAGGTTTTGCCGGCGTTTCATAGTCACGTGACAGAACTGGATCTCGTGTTTCCTCGACTGCTCGAGATCGCGCTCGCGCCTCCGCTGCCTCCGCTGGATTTCCCGCGCTTTCGTCGTCTGCTCTTCGTTAGTTTCTTCCGTTTCGGCTCCCGTCTTTTGCTTAGAGCAGCCTCGAAACTGCGCTCGCTGCCTACATGGCGGGTGTCGATGATGACCTGGTGATCAGCATCAATGTGATCCTCCTAGCCTGCTCTTTAATTTTGCGACGTCGCCGCGCTCGGAAGGCAAGGAGGCGCAGGTTCTGGGTCCGGCCTAGTTGGCGCTTCCGAAACACCGAGGGACAGGCCAGCGCTTTGCTGCCCCGGCTGCGCGCCAGAGACGAAGGCTACTTTCGAGAGTGAGTGATTGAATTGGTTGCGACAAGTGTTCACCATGTATACTTAATAACTGATGTTTGTTACCTCTCTTGCAGCTTTCTTCGAATGCCGCCAAGCACATTCGACACATTACTCGGACTTGTGGGGCCTAAGATCGAGCGCAAAGTGACGCCGTTTCGGGAACCCATCTCGCCGCACGATCGGCTGGCTATCACGCTAAGGTGAGAGCAATAATTAGTTTGTAGTTAATTTTGACTCATAAATTAATTGTACTAATTCGATAAAACTTCAGTGAGAAAATCGAAATATTGAAAATAACGCTAAAGCTATGTGGATTAAATGACGAACTGAATGAGCACGAGTGAAAAAAGAATAATAAAAATTCGGCAGTGGGCTGGGAGCAGTTATGTGATTATTAGCAGAATCCAATGAACAGAACAAAATGGCAACACAATAACCATAAAACATCTTTCGTGTAGCTAGCTACCAAAATATGCCTTTATTGATACCTAGAGGGAAATCTACCCACATGCGCCGTAGTCCCAGATCCGTTCTAGCATATCCTTGTGACTGGTCTCGTTTTTCTCCACCCAACTTACTAAAAGTATTCGGAGTACGTAACCGAGCTTGAGCACAGCACCCAGATATGACAAAAAGCTCTCGAAGCAAAAGACGTCAACCCCATTTGAAATATCATCTTGATATATATGCAGTAATAATCAAGTTAGATATCAAGCTTCACAAACCTGTAATTTCCTCTTATGCCTTAGCTTACAGTCCTTGGTAATTTTTTATCAGATTTAACTGATATCTTCCACCAAATTTCCATAAAGTCTGCACAATCCGCTCGTCACTGGTGCAGAATGTTTTTGACGAACAGTGAGATTGCTTGAGATACCCTCGATTGGGCTTGACATGTGCAATTAATCGAATTCCATGTTTTCGGGTCCAATTTTTTCTTTGATTTTAAATCTGTTTCAATTGGTATTTACTTCGTCTCACATTTGTGTTTCTCGGGGACTATTTTCGGCATTCGGAAAATTGCAGCCTTTATCGGGGCTTATGTTTAAGAAAACGACACAGCAGTTTCATTCCCCACTCTCTAGGGAACATATGCATGACCTGAATAATTATAAAACCATCTCATTACCAAAAAGAGGAGAAAATAAGAAGAGTGCGCACACACACACACACACACACACACACACACACACACACACACACACACACACACACACACACACACACAAAGCAGCCTCATGAATAGTTCAGTGTGGGTGGTGTCCTATATATCACCAAAAATAAAGCTGTACATTACAAAAGAACAAAAAACAAATTCCATGAAGCTTTTTTTTTTACTTCTATTTAACCAGCAGCTTTCAGTCAAGGTTTTTCTATTCTCCTGAATAAAAAAAAAAAAGACAGCTTGGATTCATTGGCATAAACTAAACACATTGAACCCCAATTCGTAAGTTATATCCCTTTCCTGAGGTTTCATCTTCTCTGCAGTGCTTACTACGGCACATATGAGCAAACATTGTTTTGTGCATTGATGGTTACATTCCACCCCTAAAGTTGGCTTCACCTCAACATCAGAAAAAGGCGATTGGACCTTCTTTGCAGTGTTCATAAGAATGCAAACAACACTCTCCAAGTAGAGTCTTTGTATGAATATATGAGGGAACACTGAAGGTCGGCATTTTTGGCTGTGAAGCATGTTTGACCTTGACGCAGCACTCGTCTCCACAACATGCTTGGACACATCCATGCCAAATGCTGATGGAGCACTCGTATCCAATGTCTGCTTGAAAATGTTGCCCGAAGTCGGACAACTTGAGACAACACGCCTTTCCCAGAAGCTCAGTTGGTGCTGACAGGCATTGCGCTCTCGTAGACCTGCCAAAGCTGTTGGCGAGAGGGAGTGAAGTCAAGAAGCATGGCTGTAAAAAGGAGGGGTGGAGATATACAACAGCTCCCATGTGCGGCCTTAAGGCGTGTTTGCAAAATGTTGCTACATATAAGCAGCAGCTTCTACAATCTGTTCCAGCACAACTCAGCAAAGAACGAAAGCAATAGCCCTCATTAGGCAATCAAAGTGGCAGAGTGGAGCACTGGACAACTTTGCATGGGACGAGTACACTCCGGATATCCTGTCACAAGCCTCAACTTCACGCTCTGATTGGGTCGCCAGGGTCTTAGCTTCTGCTATTTGCCAAGTTATACTGAAACATGATAAAAATTGTGGGCAGTTTTGAAAGGGGTCTATCATGCTCACTGGAGCTGCACTTAACATCAAAGCTCCTTTTAGTTTGACTTGCCATAAATGCTCCTCAAGGTATGTTATCCATTATCCACCAAGGTAGGGAGATGTTTTTTTTATTTTCCAAAGCAATGCTGTTGAACATAACTAGCAGCCGAGAATGTTCTTAGTGTAATTCCATATGTATGGCATGTATGTTTGTCATTTCAGGTTTCTTGCCAATGGTGACACCTTCCGCAGCCTCTCGTACAATTTTCTCATCGGTCGGTCAACTGCAGCTGTGATCATCAGGCAAACAACTGCTGCGATTTGGGAAAGCCTACAGCCTCTTTACCTGCTATTTCCCCAGTGCGCTAGGGAGTGGAAGAAGGTGAATAAACTAGTTTCTGTAAAGCAAAGTTAGTTCAAAGTAACTAAAAACTGAGCACAAAAATATTTTACAGTGGCAGCTGTTAGTGGCTTGTTCCCCTGTTTTCCAAAAGCGTGAGTGTGAATGACAAATTTTCCCGCTAAATTTAGCGGCAAAATTGACGTCTTGTGACCTATGCACCAATTTGGTGACCCAGACGTGATCCGTCTGGGTCATCAAATATGTAGGAACCAAAGACTTGGCACTACATATTTATGTATACCATTTACAAAGTTCAACAGAATGGGCGACATAGACTGATTTTCGAAATCGTTGAGCACGTTCTGCCTCCAAGCTCATAAATGACAGTCCTTTTTGTCGGCTGTGTTTTCATTCACTTGTGCGAGCAATCCTTCCATGCCCACGCACAAATTCAGCTTCCTTGCTAAAATTATTGGAAAAATATGTCACATGACCTATGTAGCTATTCAGTTTCCCTGCTAGATTTAGCGACAAAATTGACGTTATGTGACCTATGGACAAATTCAGTTTCCCCACTAAATTTTGCGGGAAAATTGATGTGACATGACCTCATGTCACGGGACCTAGACAAATACAGGTTCCCCACTAAATTTAGCAGAAAAATTGACGTGACGTGACCTATGCGGCAATTCAGTTTCCCCGGTAATTATGGCAGGAAAACACATCCCGACCTTGCTGGCGCTGTCTAAACGCATTACATTGTGTGATCATCGCACAATTTTTTATTTCAAACATCACAGAGTTCACTGTTTGGGTAACAAGTTTTTCTTTATCCTAAAATTGTATTGAACTGTATATAACTATTTCAGATTGCAGCAGACATGGAGCTGTATTGGAACTTCCCCAACTGCATCGGAAGTATTGATGGGAAGCACATTAACATAGAATGCCCAGACAACACCGGCTCAAGGAATCTCAACTACAAAAAAACATTCAGTGGTGTTCTTCTTGCTTCATGTGACGCACACTACAGGTAAAGTTTCTCTCTGCAGACATACTGGGAAGAGTTATTGCTCAGGTTCAACCAGTGGTTTATCATGAGTGCCCATAAAAAACACAATACCTTGTCAACAGTGCATTGTAAAGCAGACTAAACTAAGGCAGTTTGCTGCTGAATGCAACACTGCAATAGTGAATTCGTTTCACTACACCTGTGCCCTCACAGTGTCTTTCACCACACTGCGCGAGTGTAATGAAACAAATTCGCTATAATACAGTACATTGGAACACCTACCTGTAGTACGGCTTTCACGAGACGACTCAAAAAAGTTCTTCTATAATAAATATAAAACATGATTACAACTATTATAAAATACTGAGCATCCACCCATTACTACTAAGTGCCCCCCCCCCCCCACCCCCAACCCCGAATTTTACATTTGTAAAACATGCACTGATCATGTCTCGCACTGACCTAAGAAGCGCCGATATAGACTTGTTTCACATGTTTATCTTCAAATTTTGAGTGGTCGCTTGCTCGTGACTTTGTGGTGGGGTGCTCGGCCGTGCATGGCAGTAGAACATTCGGGTGCCTTCCGGATTACAATGAGGCAAATATGCATACTTTTCATAATTACCCCACAATTAACCTGCCGGGGCAATTCTTTCAGCTCATAAGAATTGTCTTCGATCACAATCCTAGAACGTTTTGTGCTGGCCTTTGTCTCTACTACACATAAAAAAGGATTGAGCAGCGGGAAGAAAGTGCCCTAGGGTCGGCTAGGCTTAACCTGGCATAACTCTGAGGGTATGCTTGCTTCCCTGGATCCAATCAGAGTGCCTTCCTGAGATGGCGAGCCACCAGAGCGATGGGGCTAAACGCAAGCGGCTTGGCGACGGCTTATGACATGGGACGTGCCCAGTATTCGGTTGTGTAATCCAAACTTTTAATATCTTCTTTCTATGAAGAGTTTGCCAGGACTACGCTCATTTGTCGTCAAACGCAGGACGTCACATAAACCGGGAATGGATAATCAACATTCCACTGCATTACATTAAAAAAAAAAAAGGTGCAACTTTACAGTCAGAAGAGGAGGAAGGAACGCCAACCAAAAATAAAAAGGAGCCCAACGTTTCGAAACCTGTTGGTTTTCTTCTTCAGGGACGACTGTGTGCGTGAGGAGCAAGTGGTCTTCTTTTACGGCAGTGGAGGTGATGCTTTCGCGATCATAATGTGGCTGAGCCCGCTGACGTAGGCGGACTGTAAAGCGCCAAGCGACCGATTGATGTTTTGCGGTGTGGTTTGGATGTGCCATGACTCGAGGCCTTTGCCGGGAATTGGTCTCAATATCGAGGATGCGTGTGTTGTCGAAGTCAATGCGGTGGTCATTTGAGTCACTGTGTTCCACAACCGCGCTGCGCTCATGATCGAATTTTCGCACGTCGGTTTTGTGCTGGCGAAGTCTTTCTTTAAAGTTTTTGGTTTCGCCGATGTATGTGGCAGGGCAATCCGCACAAGGAATCTGGTAAATAACGCCTTGCGCTCTTTATCATTGGGGGGACGATCTTTTGGCCGGGGCATCAGGTGTCCAAGCGTTGACACTGGTTTGTGGGACATCTGGATGCCTTCTTTTGCCAGCACACGCGTGAGCGCTTCGCTGGTTTCCTTTATGTAAGGGACGCAGATGCGCGTGGTTGAGCGGGGATGTGCGATTTCTTGTGTTTCGCCGATTGGTCTTAGGCGTCGATCAGACTTACATTGACGAAGAGCGATCCGCTGAATGAAACTGTGTGTGTAGCCGTTATTTAGCAGGTCGGAGATGATGGTTTCTTCCTTTTTTCTGTAGTCCTGCGACGAGCAAATATGGGTAGTCTTTGCTCGGGACAGGAGTGCCTGGACGACCGACGCCTTGTGGCTCGCAGGGTGGTTTGAGTCAAATTGGAGATAGCGCCCAGTGTGTGTCAGTTTTCTGTACACTGAATTCCAATTGATCTTTTTGTCTTTCGACCAGCACGTCGAGAAACGGCAGGGCGTCGTTCTTTTCAGTTTCAACGGTGAACTGGATGGCCGGCTCGATGGAGTTGAGGTGTGCCAAAAAGTTGTTCACTTCTGACTTCTTCATAATGCAGAAGCAATCGTCGACATACCGTAAAAACACTTTGGGGCGTGCAGTGAAAGACTGCAGCGGCGTTGTTCAATGGCTTCCATTGTCAGGTTGGCCGTGGTGACGGAGATGGATGCGCCCAT
Organism: Ixodes scapularis; assembly: GCF_016920785.2. Taxonomy (NCBI): domain Eukaryota; kingdom Metazoa; phylum Arthropoda; class Arachnida; order Ixodida; family Ixodidae; genus Ixodes; species Ixodes scapularis. The sequence goes on along the minus strand of NW_024609835.1, from coordinate 219,823,054 downwards.
TGCAATTCCGTTGGTCTGCTTGAAGAATTCTCCTTTAAAGCTGAAGTAGGTGCTCTCCAGGCAGAACTCCAGCAGGCGGCACAGTTCGTCCACCGTAAGGCTGGTCCGTTCGCTCAGCTTCTTGTCTCCCTCGAGGGCAGCTCTGGTTGTGGCGACTGCCAGGGGAACCGGCACGCTGGTGAAGAGTGAGACGACGTCGAACGACACCAGGCTGTCGTCATCGTTTACCTTTAGTTGCGCAACCTGTTCCACAAAGTGCCCGGTGTTCCGCACATGTCGCTGTGTTTCCAACGAGAGGAGAGAGAGTGCTGTGGAGGTAGTTTGACAATCCCCGAAGTGGTGAGGTTGTGAAATCCACGATCGGCCGGAGAGGGACGTTAGGCTTATGAACCTTAGGAAGGCTGTAGAAACCGGGCGCAAACCCATTCCTGCACAGAAGCCGCAGATGAAGGCTCCGCGCGTCAGGGTGCTTCTTAAAAATTTCAGAAAGGATATTGTTCAGTTTTGTCTGAACTTGTGATGTCGGGTCTTTCCTGAGCTTTTCATAGGCAGAGCTGTCAAGAAGGTCCCGAATCTTGTTCTCGTAGACATCCCGGTCAAGGACCACAGTCGAGTTTCCTTTGTCCGTGGGTAGAATCACGATGTTTGTGTCTCCTCGAAGCTCCCGGAGAGCTGCTATCTCTTCTCGTGGCAGGTTAGGCTGTTGACGACGACGACAAGAAATCACACATCCCCGCTCAACCACGCGCATCTGCGTCCCTTACATAAAGGAAACCAGCGAAGCGCTCGCGCGTGTGCCGGCAAAAGAAGGCATCCAGATGTCATACAAACCAGTGTCAACGCTTGAACACCTGATGCCCCGGCCAAAAGATTGTCCCCCCAAGGAAAGAGCGCAAGGCGTTATTTAGCAGATTCCTTGTGCGGATTGCCCCGCCACATACATCGGCGAAACCAAAAACTTTAAAGAAAGACTTCGCCAGCACAAAATCGATGATCGAAAATTCGATCATGAGCGCAGCGCGGTTGCGGAACACAGTGACTCAAATGACCACCGCATTGACTTCGACAACACACACATCCTCGACATTGAGACCAATTCCCGGCCAAGGCTCTTCGTCGAGTCATGGCACATCCAAACCACACCGCAAAACATCAATCGGTCGCTTGGCGCTTTACCGTCCACCTACGTCAGCGGGCTCAGCCACATTACGATCGCGAAAACATCACGTCCACTGCCGTAAAAGAAGACCACTTGCTCCTCACGCACACAGTCGCCCCTGAAGAAGAAAACCAAGCAGGTTTCGCAACGTTGGGCTTTTTTTTATTTTTGGTTGGCGTTCCTTCCTCTTCTTCTAATTGTTCGTACCGAACCAGGCAGATTTCTGCCAAATGTTTACTTTCAAAACTTTACAGTTGGCCTAGTGTGTTCATTCATTCCTTGCCTGCTTCATTTCAGATTCACATATGTTGACCTGTGCCACTACGGTGGTGAAAGTGATGGGGGCATTTTTTTGAGATCACCACTTCGAACAGTTCTTACCGAAAGTCATTGCGGCATCCCACCCCCTTCAAGTGTAGGTTCAGCAGGTGCAGTCCCCTATCTTATGGTGGGGGACGAGGCATTTCCGCTGAAGACATTCCTCATGAGGCCATATCCCCGCCGCGGTAAGTCATGCATTGCCATCTATAAACTAACTAAGCAGCCTGACGTTAGTGTCCAGGAGACAATAGAATATAATCATGATTTATTGTTAGGGGCACTTTCATCCCCAATAAAGTCACCCATAATCTGCGCTGTGCACATAGCAAATGAGTCCAATTTTTAACAATACTGTATTTTTTTAGGGGTGTGCAAATAGTGGTTCGAATCGAATAGCAGTGTCATCCGTAGCATCAACTGTGTTAAGAGAACCACCTATTGTGATTCTCCTTTGCACCGTGAAGGTGGTGAATGATGCAGCACTCTTCGATTCAAACCACTATTTGCCTACCCCTACATTGTTTTCTGCAGTGTCATTATCTCACTCTGTTTGTAGATCTATTGGTGAATTCTGAATGTAACGCAGAACAGTTCACTTCAATGCTGGGAACTAAGCACCGGCAAGACACCTTTGTCCTAAATTTGTTTTTTGAACAAGGAATCCAACGCACCATGGTTGAACGAGCCGTTCGCCCAAAGCGTTAACTGACCAAAGTCAGCTCTTTTACAGTTTCTGAGAGATGTGAAAGATGTGCAACTGCACTTGCTATACATTTATCTATTAAATAATACCGCAGTGCTAATTATAATGAGGTAATGGCTTTAGAAGGACGACAGAGTTGAAAGGATACCTGTTCAATAGGGACGGTAAGAGGAAAGGATGTACACAACTATTACCTCACTTCATTGTCGTTGTCATTTTATTTTTCTCCTCATTTTAATATTAATCTTATGGGCTTTCTTTAGATCTACATAAGTACAGGAGTGACCCTGCACAGTATCAGGAGTACCTGAAGAGGGCCACTTTCAACTACCGCCTCAGTCGTACCAGACGCCTCATTGAAAATTCCTTCGGGATCATGGCCAACAGGTGGAGAATTTTGAGGCGAGCATTTAAGGCGTCCGAAGAGATTACAGAAAGCGTCGTGAAGGCATGTGTCACACTGCACAACTTTCTTCTGAAAGACTCTGCGCACTCGAGAGCAGCATACAGCCCTCCAGGCTATACAGATCATGAAGACTGGGAAGGAAAACTCATAGATGGACAGTGGAGGAATGACAGGAGTGGGCAGCCAGGGCTGAGAGACCTAGCTGGCGTGGGACTTCGCCCCGCAAGGTAATATTTTGCATCAAAATAGACCGAAGAAAAGAAGTTTGCAATATTGGGATTTGAAATTTTCTAATTACCATACTTGAAACTGCTCAGAGCTAAGATTCTATACATGCTTAGATATTGTACGATGTTGTTTCAGAACTGCTTTGGCTGTGCGGGACCAGCTGGCTTCATACTTCATGAACGATGGGAAAGTTGAATGGCAAGACAAAATTGTGACTCGTGGGGATGCTAACAGGTATTTTACCCAGTATAAATATGGCCAGATGAGTATAAGTTAGGGTAGTAACTATTTGGACGTCCACTCTCAAAATAATTCAAGGTATTATTTTGACGTCCATGTCGCCACTTCTTGAAGATGTGAAAATATTTTTAAAAACCTTTCGACATTCCCCGTCAAAATACTTTTATTATTGTCATGACTCGAACTTAGAACATCAGAATCCGGACTGAGGAGCGATCGATAATGGTGATAAAAAAATATATATATAATCTTGCCTGCACGCAGTGCCGCGATTCGACACATCTTTTCCAAAAAAACAAATGTCATGCAGTTGGCTGCTGTTCTTTTTTTTTTTTTCTGAACTTTTAAGCGGTGTGGAATGTAAAAAAAAATCCTAAAGTACATCAGCTATCAGGCTGCACGTAGCGTTTGCTTGGTTGTGCCCAACATTACAAGATGCAGCATTGCTGCTTTTCATGATTTATTTTACAAGTTTTGTATAGACGAAGGAGCTGCACGCAGCGTCATAAAATTTGCAGTTATTGAAGAATATGTGCATCTCGTGCAACCGAGCCAGAATATTTATTCGTTTGCACTGGTCAAGAAATGTCAAGGAGGCCATGTTTGCATGCACAGCCTTTTATTTAACATCCGGATCGTTTCATAGTTAACCTAGATCACCGGCTCAGTTTACACAAACCAAACAGAAAATCTAAACTAAACAACAAACTCGGGGAACACGGTTAGAACAGGGCGGAAGCCAGATGCAAAGTGAGACAACCATATGAAGACGCGCTCGCACGATATGGAGGAACAAAGAGCGTGCCAAATTTCTCAGTGTTACGTAGTGTATGCACTTACATTTATTTATTTATTTATTTGAAAATACTGCAGGCTTTTCTCAGGCCCTGGCAGGTCACAGGCAACAATACTTACGTACGGGGAAGACAGAGGGATATCCAGCTCGCCTTTGTTGTAGAATCAAAAATTTAGGTGAGACGTGTGCCGAAATAAGATGCAAGCTCGGAACATTGCCGCTGGTTGTGACAGGTCTGCAAGGATCAACTGTCGAGCCAGTCCCACACAGACGCTCAATAAGACATTTCCACTGCCGACTAGGACCGAAACTTTTTAGGCACGAAACTTATTAATCCGTCAAAACGTCTACACAAGACAATGAGGAACTAAACAGAACGAAACCACGAAACAGCTTCCACCCTACCATTGTGATGGCGGCATTGAATGTGCACTTCGAAATAATAAAGCCACTATTAGCCCCGAGAAGTTCGCGTGGCGCCCCCTTACGGCGAACCGGGGTGACGTCACGGCGAGGAGAGAATTTTTCCCCGACTCGCCCCGCTCGCCTGGTGGAGGCTGTGACGACGCTAGCTGACGGCGCACTTGTTTCTATTTTTATCTATTTTTTTTTTCGGCGTGTTTTTCGTAGGAAGTGTAAATTTTTATATTTGTCTGTATTGAGGTATGGCCTGTAGCTACAGGCGAAACTTCAACCAACATTTTAAGCATGGTTGACAGGGCAGGCAGCGCATGAACCACAGCTGGTATATGAAAATAAACAAAATATGGTCACAATTGCAGGAGCATCACTACAGATTTACATCTCGCACAATAGATGCTGCTGATGGTCTGAATGAATCGGCAGGTTATGTATACTATTTTTTTTTTGTATCTCTGTTTTTAAACAAGATCGCCGAAGCAGAAAGGTTGCATGCTGCTCGAGCAACGTGCTAAATACAGTCTGGGCCATGGGGAGAGAATCACAAGTAAGACAGCCCAAGTACGGGGGCAAAGTAAAAAAACAAGGAACATTGATTATATACATTGCTCGCATTTGACCTTTGCTGGATTCGGATCGTATTTCAAAGGACTACACGGGTGGTATCTGTGGACTTGTTTATATCAACCGTCGAGTAATGTATAACAAAGGTAAGCGAAGGTGTCTAGCTCGTTATTAGTCCCTTAAGCGCTAAAATTGAGATTTTATTTAAATCGAATTGTCCTGAAGCTAAAATACCAGAAGCTTTTCTCACGCAGACTGTCACCCTTCACGGGTTCCACATTTTCTGGTACTGTACCCGTTTTCACCTCAAGAAAAAAGCAATTTTTGAGCGTTGTTCATACGCGCCGCCGCGAAGTAGTTTTTACGATTTTTGGTCATGGAAGAAAAAAGCGTTGCTTTTGGCGCTTGAAATGTTTACGTCTTGATAAGATAACATTCTTATGTTATCTTATCACCTGTATACATATCTTAATTATCAACATAAAGGGGGAACTTAGTAATGCTCCGCGAGGAGCCGGACTTGTTTTACTGCGGTTCGTGAGGTGAAAACGGGTATAGTGCTGCATCTACATCTGGACAGACGTTCAAATGCTCGCTTTTACTCCTGTTTTCCTCTGTTGTCAGAGAGTCCAGCTGTAGGGAGTTTGGAGGCTGGGGAAGCTTTTGGGGACCTGCAGCAGTGTCTCTTTTAATTGGAAATGACAATTGAGACAAAACCGTGTATTTTCCGAATACCCAAATCTGGAATAAGGAATGTCCGGAAAAAGTATAAACATTCCAAATTACGGCAATATTGCTGTGCATATTTTGGGCAGTTTAATACATATCATACAGGCAACTGGGGGCAATTCGGCCGTTTTTGTTGCTACCATACAAACTAATTTCCAGTAATGGTGCATCTTCTAAGAAATATGCCTGCATACGTGTATAAACTATATAATTAATTCACGAAGAAGCTACATTTACGTAAAATGTAGCTTCTTCGTGAATTAATTATATAGTTATATAGTAATTATATAGTATTATAGTATTATATAGTTAATTAATTATATAGTTAACGCCAGTGTTTACTAGTTGAAATAATGACGGTAAATGCTCATTTAAATCGGTTACATCAAGAAATACTTCACATGAAAGCGTTCGAGGTGGATGGCGCCCGATCACCCCAGGTCCTGGGTTTCGACACCATGGTTTGGTTAAATATCGTTAAGAGCAGGAGAACGAAGTCTGGAACGAGATCGCCTAAACGAATACAGAACGACGTAATGCATACCGAACGCCTCAACAGATCACAACGTCTCTCACCAATGTAAATATTGTACATAAACCTTTTTATTCCTCCTCTTAACGATATTTAACAGGGCCTTCAAAAGTCTGCGAACCAGAGCATGTAGAGTGGCAGCGCAGAGTCGGGGTCGCGAGCTAATTTTCCGACCACCCAAAGGCCCATGATATAAATGCCACTTCAAATGCCTTGAAAGCGTGATGTATTATCGTCCTAAATCATGAACATGCAAGGAACAGAATTCCAGCGTCTGAAACACTTGCGCCACCGCTTCACCGATCCCTCGCGAAATTGCCTTGTGTCGTGTGGACGGACGGGAAAGTTCATCGGCGGAATTGCCACCACCGATAGCTTTCGGGATTTTTAACCTAATTTTAAAGGTAAAAGGGAGAAGCAGGTTTATAAAACGTACGGAAGCACGTCAATAGCGGCCTAACTCAACGTCTTGTACGCCGAGTAAACGAAGTCCAGCTCCTCGAAGAGCTTGCGGTACACAACGCCAAACCAGGAAACCGGTGCTGGGAAGCGAGCCGATGCGAGATCGCGGAGCGGAGTCCCCTCCCTGACGTCACGGAACACCTCACCCAATCAGGGCGCGGCGACCGCAGCGACGCTTGTGTTCGCTCTCGGGGCTAATAGTCGGTGACAGGTCAAGAACGCAGTGGAAGCTCCTCCCACCTCTTTCCACTTTAGTAGAGCGAACGGCGGAGAGGATCGCCTCTTTTTCAGCGTTCCCTCTATTAAAGTGGAGAGGGGTGGGAGGAGCTTCCACTGCGTTCTCGACCTGTCACTGATTATAGCTTGCCGTTTTATGGAAGTGAAGTTACAGATGTTGAAACAATTTCAGGTATTTTGACGGTGGACATCGAAATAGTTGCTGCCATAAGTTATTGTGCCCTTTCAGGAAAGAAACTCAGAACCAAACGAGGACTTGGAGACATAGATGGCCTGGGTGTCACTTTGCAAGGTAATTTTATAATGACTTGTAGAAGAAAGCTGGCTACTTTTGGGTAAATGAACCTCGATTTCCATTTCAAAACGATGTGAAGCCCATATGACCTCCATTTTCTGCATGTGCACAGATTGTACATTACCCCCATGTCACAGGTAGCACGTACCCAGTAACTTTTACATTCGTGAAATAACCAAAGGACATATCAAGCATGCAACCCAGAAATAAAAATCCACCAAGCTAACCAAGATGGTGGTCCGCATCAGCTGTTTCTGCGAGCACACCACTCCAGAGCAGTGAAGCTGGCCTTATGTTGTGCTCCTTCTGCATTTTTCTTTTAGCAGCTGGGCACTTGCTTGGTATTTTATAATGTAGAATGCTGTAGTGCCGCACCGCTTTGGTTGTGTGTAGTGGTTGGCAGCATACTTTACGATGGGTTCTATTGCAGGAAGAACTGTAAACCCTTGCAAGACATCAAGAAGTTGGGAGAGAGATAACAACTTTATTTTAACAACTCGATCAACACATATCTAGCCATTATAAAAACCAGTATGGCTGAAGTAACATTTGAGTTGGTTCCGAAAAGCAAGCCAAAATTGAGCAAACAGTATAGACCAACACGCGGCCCTGCCGTCACGCAGCTGCGGTGGCGCCGTCGATGGCACTGCGCATGTGCAGGGGCTTCACTTCACGCGAATTTGGTTTCTGCACACGCGCAGTGCCCACACCTGGCGTGGGCAAACACGGGCTTGTTTGTAAACAGCGTGTCGGTGTATACTTTTGTAATTTACGTCTAACTTTATTATTTTAATCAAACAAATCACAGAAATATAAAAAGAAGCCAAAGTTTTATTTTACACATATTTCAATTGCACCATTTTAGCTTCTCACGAAAATGAATAGAATTCCCTATGCTGTTTATATAAATACTAAAGGTACCACATTATTGCACATACTCCTTTAAAGCTATTTGTTCCATACAGACCACCATTAGGTTTTGAAACTAGCTTCATATTGCCCCTTTCAACTTTATAACAATATAAATAATGCTTTTTGTTTTTCATGTTCTGGAACCAAGTGGTTGCAGTGGGGTGACCCCTATCAAGTGAATAACAAAATACTACTACAGAATTCAGAACAATAACTTCTTGCATAGAAAAATGTAGGAGGATCAGAGACTAAAAATGTATACACCAAGCTTTCAGTTAAACAAGAGAAAAATATGAAAAAAATATCAGCATTTCCCTTTGCACCAGTGGTGATCATTTCACTTGAATAGAATGCGAAACATACTTGAGCCTCTGGTAATACGAGGCAGCACACGAAAATGTAATTACGACACCAAGTTCCTTTAAAACAAGAATCCATATAAATGTGAGAAACAAGTAAGATTCATTGTATTGAATTATTCAAAGCTTTCCATTTCAGCGTTATAGAGAAGTGTGTTAATTTGATACATCACCTCACACCGTTTCTGCGGTGTGAGCACCCTCAGCTTTGCTACAATCCAATTTGCACCCTCCACGCAGTCGTCGCCAGGTGGCACTTGTTCCTGTTCGCTCTTCTTCCGGATGTTGTTGAGCGTTGAAGAGCAGGTCCCAAGTACATCCCGGATGGCTTGATCAAAGTTCTCCTCGCACCGTTGCTTCTTCCTACTGCGGCATATCGGAAAAATATGCTGTTATATACTGACGGTTTGATTTGTATGATTTAATTTTACAGGAACTGTGAAACATGCCAGTACCGAGAAGGCGGTGCTCCATGGGCTGATTTCTTGGCTGGCCTTCGGAAAGATATTGGAAGCACATAAGGCTGTGCAATAATACTGTACATAAAAACCTTTCATTTTCTAACCTTGGAGTGGCTGTCGAAGTGCCGGATGCTGCATTAGCCTGTGCGCTCTGCCTACAGAAAATGCCGCATCACAGACAATTTACATTCATGTCATAGTAACCCCCAGGCCAGTTGACACTATTGTGCATTGGCCTACAAACAATATCGACCCAAAGGAAGCACAAGCATGAATAAAAGTGTAGCATGGGACTGTTTTCTCCTACCTTGGTGGAGCTGCAGAAGAGCCTGATGGCAGGTTTGTCTGCATAGTCTGTCCATAAGAAGAGCTACATACGAAATGCATAATTAGAATTTATGCCATGATATCTATGAAAAATTGCAAACAGAGCACAAAATAGGACGAATACGAGATAAGAAGCAAACGGGACGACCGCTCCTTCCCTCGTCTTTACCCTATTTGGTGCGCGGTTTACATTTCATCATACCATGAAATCCTACATTGCGACTTTGACACAATATGTGAAATAAATTGTCCGTGTCAGCTGGCAATGTTGTGCATTGCGTTGCAGTGATATGAAATCGAAGGGAGCACATGAATATTCAATTCTACACAACAGAACATTTAAGGTAAGATAAAAATGCAGGTGAGTGGGTAAATAACTTTCATAATAAAACAAGGACGGGCAAAACACGAAAATCTCAAACTCAACTTCTAGTTAATTTTTCACTGTCGGTTATATAATAGCAACTGAAAAATAAACTAGAAGCTGAAATTGAGACAGTCGCGTATTTGCCTGTTTTTTATCGTCCCTAAAAGGCTCGCCACAGTCGAACGTAGTGCAGGTGCGCACCCGCTATCACAGCCCATGGAGATGTTTATTTGTTGCAGATCTCAATGTGTAATTGTATGTCAATTAAATCCATGCAGACTGCTTTATGCTACGTTACATGTGCTTGAGGTCGGACTATATCAAACATTTTTGAGGTTAAGGTTTCATATGGAAACATTGGAGTGCTCGATGCCAGGTGTGCCTCCTTGTTTTGCTTTTAATTACCCTAGCTAAGCGAAAGGCACAAAAAGTTTTGAATTCGAACCTGCCCTGTGAGGGTCTCGCAGTAACTCATTCTTGAGCACAAAGACTCGTTTGCAAGGTGGAGAAAGCCCAAAGCTCTGGAGTGAGGGTCAAAAGCCCGCACTTGGAGGCATGGATAGCTACAGTGTAGCAGAACAAAGTGAGAACCCACATTCCTGCTTAAATACAATGGACTTTCTCTGTACCTGCTGACAGTACTGTGAATTTAATTATAAATGTCAGATTGTTAGGTTAGACAAATAAAAAATATCCCACTAACCACTCTGGTTCCTGGTCATCATCAATGTCTTGAATGTCCCTGCTGCAAAACAAAAAGACGCAGTATGCTCGTAAAGAAGAAAAAATGCATTGTAAAACAGCTTGATGGGCTATTTGGTAAACATTTATTACCATGATGAAAACTGCCAACACAAAAGACACAAGAGAGAACTCAAGTGCTATTCACAAGAATCTAAAGAACCATATGAAAGATAACTCTACATGGCCAGGCAAGTGCTGGTCTGTGTACAGTTAACAATATCTGTATAGGCCGACACGATGTTTACAAACAAGCCCGCGTTTGCCCACACCAGGTGTGGGCACTGCGCGTGCGCAGAAACCGAATTAGGGAGGCGGGAAGCGCGTACGCATGCGCACTGCCGTCGACAGCGCCACCGCAGCTGCCTGACGTCAGGGCCGCGTGTTGGTCTATATCGTTCCTGGGATTTCTTTGTAGATAATTATGAGTAGGGACATGGCAAACTCCCTAGGTTTGGTTAGAAAATTTTGTCAGATACCGTTGATGTTGCCACAACCTACATACGCTTTTCTGGCTTTGCTTGAGCGGCTATAAAGTTGCGACATTGGAGTGCCGACATTCAAATATAAAATTTAAAAGAAAAAAAGTGTTTTCCACCATGACCAGCGCATTTCTCCGGCTCACACTTGAGCCACTTTAGTGCAAGCTTGTGCCAAACTTGTGCGAAGTTGGCTCTTGCTCCTGCCATTCTGAGTAAAGCCTGTGCCGAGGAAGTGTGGTGCTTGGGATGAAATATTATGTATAGGGAGCAAGTACTTGTTCCATGATGTCACCATTCAGTGCGGTCCTGGGATGGTCAGTTGTGGTATCACTGTGTGCATGGAAGTGCACAAAGTCTAATTTCCGGCTTCTATGTGTTTTTGCGCTGCTGTACGTGTGTTCGATGGCTGAACACCCTTGGCAAAATGGCGTCAGCTGTTGCTGGCTTCACGCGGCCGTTTGCAAAATGGCGTCAGCTGTGGCTGGCTTCACGCGCGTGGCGGTACCGTGCGTGTTTCTATTCATTCGGCGTTCGTTGCCATGGTGACGGCGAGGAAAGCAGACGTGCGGGAAAACGCCGCGGCGCAGCAACACCAGGTGCGTTTTAAGGCCCCTCCCGCATGCTTTTCAATGGGCGGAAGGCGAACAAAAAGAGTTTGAAATAAGGACTTAACGGAGAAGGCTGCATTTCTCCAGCGCCTCATAATGTGATGAGCCTTATACGAAAAGCATATTTTTTTGGCCATCCCGCGTCTTGTTTTTTTCATCCGTAACATGGGTCTAAAGTATCAATGTGCCACTTTGGCACATTGATACTTTTATTCATTCCAGAGTTACTGCACTGTAATAAGTATTTTTGCTTGATATTCAGTATTTACTGATTCACGTGTATCTGCATATCACAAACCAACATATAAAGAACTTATCAGCATGTAGGCGAACAGTACTAGCAAAAATACAAACAGCACCCACCTCCCATCGTCGTCATCGTCATCCTCTCTGTCGGTATACCTTTTGTGGAAGACAGTGTATTAGACTATGAACGACAAAGCAAATGAGAAAGACATTACTGCGAGGAATTTGTAAAATGCTGCGAAAGCGCCCAATTAGTTCCCCCCAAGCACCCACTATTATCATTTCCCAAACTTGGCAAGTCTCTAAATTACATGTTAATTACCCCATTTAACTGTACAAGCACCCATGTCTAGGTAAACCCAGTTTTCAGTGAAAGTAGGGTGGGCACCCCCGTCTCTTATTGTATGTTGGAACTGGCGTGCAGCAGATCAGTTACGGTACAGCATAGGGCTGCTTCATTTTACATAAAGCTCCAACTCGTGCTGGAACCTATTGTGGTGAAAATTAACCCTATGCTTCGCAATGGATGGAGGCAGTTTTTGGCACGCTAAAGTTAGTTTTTGCTTGAATACCTATCACTAGCCGTCGGCGCATCAAGAAAAATCACCCAGCACTCAAATTTTCAACATACTCGCTCGCTACCTGCTATACAGTGACCAAGATTGTTATAGCAAATGCATCTAGGGCAGCAATGAAGGGGACAACAACAAAATAAAGGGGGGTTTACGCATGTGGATTATGATACCAATCGTGCTTTTCGTGTTCCGTCATTGGCGGGGGTACTTGCCATGCTTCTGAAGACTCCCTAATATTATGAACAATGCCTAATGAAGATTTACTTACATTCAAACACGTGGACCTTTCAAATAAAAAGCTGCTTCAAACTGCCGTATTTGTTGACTATACACTGGGACGCTGCAGAACATGCGCAACTGCTCTCTGCCAAGAAGTATTGTACGCCACGAATGCATCCAGCTCCGTGATTTGGCATTTCTCGTCTGGGTAGCAAGCGTTGGGAAGGTGTATAGGGAAAATGGCAGAGGGGCACTTACCACCATGGCGGTGGACAGCTTACCAAAAATGTTCAGGCTTTCCGCTCTCTTGAAGAAGGAAGACCAGCGGAGCTGTACTCGATATACTGTGTGCTTCTTCGTCGTCGTCGTCTGTTTTTCGCGCTGTTTCCTACGATGAATTCCCACCAACGCGCCGCAAAACTATCCATTCTTCTATCATAGCTGGAAAGGTCGGCGCCACCTACGAGCGACGGCAGAAACCGTACTGGTTGTGTGCTTGCCGCCGTCGCTTATAGATGGCGGTAGCTGTCCAGGCAGGTTTGTGTCGACATACACGGACAGGATCCTGGGGAACCTAGCCCTTAACAGCTCCGCTGTAGAATAGAACCGTGGTACCACAAACCAACACAACGAAACATACTTACATTGCAGCAAGTACATCTTGAGCACATGTGATGTTTAAGCCATGGCAGCCCCGGTCACCGCTATAGAAAGCAGAGGAAAAGTTTGTTACTCTAGTTTTCCTCTCAACTTATGTAAAAAAAATACAGTGTACCTTTCCTGCAGCCCTGGGCTGCATGTCAGTGTGGTGCCCCCACTGCTGGACGGTTGTGGTGTGTTTCTAAAAACGGCAGCCAAAACATTTGCAATAACACTGCAGAGATAGTCTGTGAGTTGACAGAAGTTTTGCAAGGTCGAAAGAAAAACAAGCAGCGTATGGGAGAAAATAAACACATGCACAAGACATACCTTTGCTCGTCTGCTGGTATGTTAGTAATTATCCTGAAACATGAAAAAATATATGCATGTAATATATTCTTTTAAAAAGGAAGAGAAGGGCAGTTTGTCAATGGGCAACATAGTGTAAAGGCCTCCCTCGATAAAATTTGCTTGCAAGCGGGCAGTTAGTATTTGGGATCCCTCACAAAAAGTTGAGTTGAGCGTGTAGGAGCTCGACAACTTACTTCTCGGCGTAGTGAGGGGTGCCTCTAAGCATACCGTCTACGACGTCGAAAAGGGGCCACGACTTCAGGCCTTTCCCGGCGTTCCCCCTGCTCCGCTTCGGCACGCATTGTCTACTTTCGCCAAAATTTTCAACCACCGATCACGTGCGTTTCGGAATTTTCCCATTGCTCCGACTCCTGCAGAAGATATTCCGTCACACATGGAGTCAAATACTGTCACCAAATCGACACGACATCCGTCACAACACAGGCGACATGCAACAAGTGCCACGGAGAAACTCACCTGTAATGCCAAATTCTGCTCCTATAATCTCCCATCGGTTGTTTTTCGCGTCTTTATCCAAATAGTCTGGTTGAGTCTTGTCGTACAGAAAAGGAAACATTCCTACAGTCTCGAGGAAGCGCTCCGTCGGGAACGGCATTGGGGAAATGGGAAGTAGGGAGCGAAAACTAAACAACGCTACGTGCCAAATTTACAACGTGAAAGACGCGCCGACGCGCGTGGAAGCGGCTGAACCGGCTTCCGCGTTGCCATGGCATCGCAACGTCACTAACGACGCCACCTCCCATTGGCTCTTCTCTTCTGCGGCGTGCGGCACTGACCTCTGAACCGCGCAAAGAGCGGTTGGGTGTGCGGCGCCGCACGTCGCGACGTTGAAGCCGAAAACTGGTTTCCGCCGGCAAACGGCAACGCCGACCGTCGCGCCGCAGGCCTCCGAAACGCCAATGTGGTCGTGCCTTAAGCCAGACGGACCACCGTCGGACAACTGCATACCATCCGCAGACAAACGGGTTGACGGAGCGGCTCAACAAAACCATCGCCGACATGATCTCCATGTACGTCGACGTGGAGCACAAGACATGGGACGAGGTATTGCCATACGTCACATTTGCCTACAATACGGCCGTACAAGAGACCACAAGAGTGACGCCCTTCCAGCTGGTGTATGGCCGGAAGGTGACGACTATGCTAGACTCTATGTTGCCGCACGATCCAGTCGACGACGGAAGCGATGACGCCCAGGTGGTTGCTCAACGGGCAGAAGAGATCCGCCAACTGGCAAGACTACGAATTCAAGACCAGCAAGATGTCGACGCCGGCCGATACAATCTTCGCCGGCGTGACGCCCACTATCAACCCGGAGACCGGGTATGGGTGTGGACACCAATACGCCGCCGCGGTCTCAGCGAGAAGCTTCTCAAGCGCTACTTTGGACCCTGCAAGGTGCTTCGCCGTCTCGGGGACTTAAACTACGAAGTCCTTCCCGACGGAACGCGCCCATCTGCAAGACGTCAGCCGCGACCCGAGGTGGTGCACGTCGTCCGGCTGAAGCCGTATTACGAACGATAAAACTTTTTACTCTTGTCGACGAGTGAACTGTGAACTCTGAACTGTGAACTATGGCTCGCGATTCTGCTGTCGTTTTGTTTTGGATTCTTTTTGTTGTTTTTTTTGTTTTTTGTTTTGTGCTGCATCGGGACGATGCGCTTTTAAAGGGGGGGGGGGGGGGAATAATGCCGCGCGCAGGGTCAGGGACTTCTAGAACTTTCTCGTTTATTCTTGCTCCGGACATAACTTCTGTCGTTTATCCCTGCTTACGTTGTTCTAGAAAGT
This sequence comes from Ixodes scapularis, assembly GCF_016920785.2. Taxonomy (NCBI): domain Eukaryota; kingdom Metazoa; phylum Arthropoda; class Arachnida; order Ixodida; family Ixodidae; genus Ixodes; species Ixodes scapularis. Next base: position 219,807,866 of record NW_024609835.1, on the reverse strand, counting down.
GCGTGTTCATTCTCGCCCCGAGCGCGCTACGCTCGAACCTTCTCCGCCGAATCTTCGAGATAGTGCCTCATTCTAGATAAGAGGCCACCCGCAACCTTGTCGAGTCAGTTTCGCCTCAGCGTTCGATCTTGCTGCTTCGCCGCCTTCGACGCCCGCGACGCTCTGTTGTTATCTTTCTATTTCCTTTTATTTTTGGCACAAGTTCGCCACATTAAACGTTTATTTCTTTTTATTTCCTGTTTTATTTGTCACCACCCGTGACACTATGGTGAAAGTCTGCGCACATTTTATGTCCCGAAAATTTTTAATGGTCTTCCAGAATCTCTGCTTTCCATTAACTCAAACAAAATGTTGAAAAAAATGTCTGAGAAGCATGTTCTCGGATGTGCGAAAACAGTGACCATCCATTTTCTTTTTTTCTACCTTAGTTTTATAAGGTAATCTTTTCAGTTCACTTTTTTGTTTACGCGTTTTGAGCTATCATTAAAAACGTGATTGTAAGAAATATTTGGTACCTCACTAGGATTTTTTTTCTTTTTTTCTTGATGAAAATATGAAAAAAATACACGAACAACTTTTTTTTATGAAAGTAATCGTGTAAGTAAGTTTTCAAAGTAACTGTGACTGGCGCATATATTTCATTCTTTTCGTTTTGGAAAGTTTAAAAAGCTTATTTTTTCATTAAGAAAAGCAATACTGCAAAAAAACGCGCGCGTCCTTTTTTTTTTTTTGAGGAAGTAAGTTGAGCCTTGGCAGTTCGCTCCTGTTTCCTATACGACTATGGTCTTCATTATATTCTCGGGCTACTGTATTTGCCTATGTGTGCGTTTATTTTCTGATGAGACTACGTGTTTTCCTGCACTTTTTCAAGACCGACAGAAATGTGAACTTGCGCCTGGAGCAGAATATGTCATTGGTGTGTGATTCGTGTTTGTACGTGTGTGTGTGTGAGTGTGTGTACGTGACAATCTGAACATTTTCAATAAGCTTGCTGCAACAGCTGGGTCTAGTCCCACAAGCCCTTGAGGCTTTGACAAGACCTGGAACTTGATCCTGACTCTAAGAATTAGTTATTAAAGATTACTATTACTATTACTATTACTATTATTAATTGTGAAGGCACGTTGCTTTTTCGGTACGACTTTGCTTGTGCCGAGTTTGGTATGCAGACATGTGTCGGGTCACCTCTAGTGACTGGCGACGACAGACGATGATTGTCACTTTGCAAAATATGGTTCAGAAGTTTGCTTTCGGATGTATACCGTGCCTGGATCCTCCGCCAAAGTCACCGAACATATTTTATTTGGTTGATAAAATTCCCTCTTCAAAACAAAATATATTCCGGGCAGTTATATAAGTAGAAATAATTTGTACGAACTACGGTAACTGTAAAGACAAAGCGTTTCAAAATAGATCTACTCAACAAAAAATTGTAGAGAAAACCATCCCATCATTAAATATGAGTTCGCAGTATTTTATACAGAAACTAAATACGCACCCACGGCGATGCATTTTTAAACAATAATTATTCCGCCTGAATAAACAACGATGCGGACGCTCACTTTATACTTGCATGAAGTTGTCTCGATTGCTTGAAACTAACAGTACACACCGTAAAGAATACTTCTTCACGAGACTCGCGATGATGCGCCCTTGTGTCCCAACAAAGCGCTCCTTCCTCAAGCGCTCGGCCGATTCGCGGAAGGAGTCGAAGCAAAACAAGCAGAAAGATAAAAAAAAAAAAAATTCTTTACCTGGCAACGCGACGGCTGGCACCGGAGCGGCGCCAGACGGCAGCGACTGTGGCGGGGTTGCAAAAGCCGCGCAACTCACGCGCAATACGAGCGCCAGCGCCGCGACTGCGGCGAGGGCTTGATCCAGTGATGCGGAACGGGTATCCCAATTCCATTCCGGGAAATTAAAGCTTGTTGCAATTCCAATCCGATCAACTCCTTAGAATGAAAACATTGGGCCTATTCCTACTCCTGGTTATGGCTAAACTCCACCCTTTCATTCTTTTACTTCCTAAACGTGAAATAAATGCCAATCGCCATCCACACTATGCTGCTGGAAAAAGCAGCATAAAGCTGCTGGCGTCATCGAACGCGGAGACGAGTGAAAAAGTTTCCAAAAGCTTCCTCAAATCAATCATTTCACTAAGCCGAAGGGTGTCCCCACAAAGCGCTTTCTGGCACTTGGTTTCGCTGCAGACATCGATCGCGATATCAAACGTAAAATGCTCGCGAGTCGCGACTCAGGTCAAGAATTAAAGCCACAGATTTTCTTCGCAAACGTACCGTATATCCACAACAGAAACATGGTTGGCGTGTTGTTTGTTTGATAAGACCTTCAAAATGTCTTCTAGTTCGTGCGTCGCGCAAGAAGAAGCTACCTTGCTTTCTGCTTGGAATGTTTGTACAAAAGCACCGCTAGTGCGCTGTTAGAAGCGACGCCGCTTATACCTGCCCCAAATCTGCACGCACCGCGGCAAGGGCAAAACACCGCTGACAAAATGCAATCGATATACGGCGGCAGCACAAGGGAGTGTGGCAGCATTTTATGGAAACCTGCCTTAAAACGTAAACATATTACGTGGGGTAAAAGCAGGGAGTCGAACTGGTCATTATCACCGGTTGGGTTCAGGTTCAGTTGCATTGAGTTTTGTTCCGGTCCGGATCTGGTTCACTGATGTGTTTGAAATAACGGTTTGGTTCCCGGTTTCATCAACCGCAAACCAGTTTAAACCGGTAGAAAAGAAAAGCCCCCAACTCCTAGTCATTAAAATAAAGAAAAAGTGACTTATTGAGTGTGCATTCAAAAAAAATTAGATCATCAGAAGACGTGCTGCGGAAACGAGGACAGCGAAACATATATACATGCCTAATTTCATTTCATCTTGAATTTTTAACGCGAATACCATCCAATGAATATTACGTGGTTATACAGGCGCTTGGAAACCGTAACAAAGTACAGCACTCACATGTGAAGTCAATCAGCCATCACGCACAGCGACAGCGTGTCGGTAGCACGCACCATACTCGCCACTACCCACAAAAAAAAGGATTAGTCCCTAGTTGTTTAGATAGCAGTAGTTTAGTCTGCAAAAGTATGGTGAAATTGTTACCCACTGTAGATGATAAATTTATCCAGTGCAGTACGACTGCTATTGTGGAGTTTTGACGAAAATCATGCAGTACTGATACACGACAGCACTCCGGTACAAAGCTCATTCAGATCGAAACGGCAACGACCCATACCGCACGCCCAAACGACTTGCGCGACCGACTGAGTTAAAGAGGAGAAAGACAGCGAAGGCCCCTGCTGTTTCAAGAAAACGCGCACTCACACGCAAAAAATTACTTCAAGCAGCGTCCAGGGCTCTGGGCTACCGGCGTCTCGGCGAACGACGCCGCAGTGTCGCGCTCGTCGCGGCTTCGCATCTTCGCGCCCACGGATTTCGCCATAGCGAACAAACGCGCCGACAGCCGTCAACTGTTTTTTTTATTTTTTTTTTATTTTCACGTTTATGTTTGCTTCATGCTTCCTTCAGGAATATCGCTTAGAAGAAAGTAACATAGACACACAGACACAAAAAGTGTCTTTAGCCTATAGGCCACCGTGCTCTCGGAGTAGTCAGATATACTCCGTTTCTCACCTTATGATGTACCGCGATGGACGCTACGAGCTAAACAAGCCAATCTGTAGTTCGTAGCTTGCCTCGTAACTTCGTGCTATCCGCCTACCTCTGCCCAACCGGCAGAACACGTGATGCCCACCGAGCTATAAATTGGCTCCTTTGCGGTTCATCGCAAGGTGAAACCAGTATACAAGTGTACGCCTCCACACCGACTTCCCGACGCCAATTCGTACTGTACATAGACGTGAAATATACTTATTTTTTGCATTATTATTGAGCTGTCTCTATGTCATCACTGCCGTTTGTGAAGTAAAGACTGAGCCGCTGACGCCTCACTCGCGAATACTTACTTGCCTTCTCGCCGCCACCCGTAAGTAGGCACGGCTCGCATTTCATTACGCGGAACCGTTTCCAATGATTCGGTAACAACCCAATAAGATTACTGTTACATTCCGGTTCGGGTTCAATGTCTAATATTTGATTTCGGTTAAAGTCCAGTTTCAGTTCAGCTAAAAATAACGGCGTTTTTCCGGATTCCGGTTTGCTTTGACACCTTGGGTAACAGCTACATGCTTATCGCGCATAATTACAACAGCCGCTCTGTCGCGTCTCACGGCGCCAGGGAAGACACCTTGCCGTCAACAACTATTCACTTTTAATTGCTTCACTAAGGGCGCGCCACTTTCATCCTCGATGGAGCATACACCAGTAAGACAATCAAGCTGTTATACACCTCCCGTGCAATGATGTTGTTTTAAGAGCCACTTACCGTGCCGTAACAAATTGCGCCACTAGCACTTAGGCCCTAAATGAAAATCAACACAACTTGCATAAGAATCGAGCCCATTCCATTCCCACTTCTTTCCGATCAAAAGGCATTTAATTCCATTCCCATTCCATCCCCCCAGCCCTGCCGCCATTCCATCCCGAGGTCGAGAAAGTGCGGAATGATTCCGGAATCATTCCAATTCCGGAGTGGCAACCCAAGCAGCACGGATTTTGGCCCAGTAATCCTATGCTTGACCGATGGCTGATGGCCAGTGGCCATTGGCCAATGGCCAGATAAAGGCCAGTCACCGTCCAGTCTCTGGCCACTGTCTGGCCACTTGGCCAAGGACCACTGCCAGCCTTTGGCCGATGACTGGCCAACTCTGTGCTGCTTGGGAACTACGCGACACTGGCGAAAAGTACTTCTGAGTGTGCAAGGTCGGTTGGCGAGTGAGTTTATGAGTTTGATGAGGGTTGTGAGTTTGTGAGTTCAGTGAGTCCGGTGAGGGGCGCGAGTTCGTGAGTTCATGAGTTGGGTGAGTTCATGAGTATGTGTTCGATGACTTCATGAGCTAAGTGAGGGGCGTGAGTTTAGTAAATTCATAAGCTCGGTGAGGGGCGGGAGTTGATGAGTTCGATGAGTTAATGAGTTCATTAGGTCTTAAGTGAGGACTTGAAGGTGAGGACGGCCGTGAGGGGGAGGTGAGTGGGTTTTCTTTTTTTTTTACTGAGCTAGCTGTCAGTGAGTTCAACCAAAAAATGAAAGATGTTTACAAATCTCTGTAATGCAAAACTAGGGCGCAGCTCTTGAGATGGAGGAGGGAAGGGTATGCCCCTCCTCCTCCTCCGTACCTTCCCCTTATCGTCTGCTCCTCCTCCTACCCTCTCTTTCCTCTTCATCCTTCACCCCTCCTCCTCCTCTCCCCTCTTCCTCTTTTCCTCCTCCATCTTCTCCTCTTTCCCCTTCTCCTCCTCTCCTACTCCCGCTGAATTTGTTCATGGTCGACGTGACACGGAGTCATGGGGCATCATTTTAACTTTGTGTCACATAACCCATGAACAAATTCACTTTCTCCGCTATATTTAGCGGGAAAATTGACGTCCCGTGACCTCAACACCAATTCAATTTCCCACTAAATTTAGCGAGGCGATTACGCTGACGGAGACGCGCACGCCGCGAAACGCGGAAACGGGCGCCTAAGAGCTGAGCTCTAAAATGCCGACCTCTGCAAAACGTATTCATGGTTGCAAACACGTTTAACCGCCCGTGTTTACTGAACATGTTCAAGATATTTGCCGGATAGAATACGCTAACCAGCTCGTCCCCAAGCGGGGAATAAGACGAAGAGTGTATTTGTAGCGAACTACTTTGCTTATATATTGAGGTATTTAGAGCACAAAGCAGAGAAGACAGGACAGAAAAGAGCGCTACCCACAACTACTTTTACTGACAAGAAATAGGGTGACCAGACGTCCCGTTTTGGCCGGGACAGTCCCGTTTTTGAGAACCGCTTTTGCCGTCCCGTATTTTGTCCCAATAATGAATCATGTCCCGTTTCCGTGCAAGCGCATAGTTTCAAAATTGACACTAAGTGAGCTGAAGCAAACCAAAAATATGCCTACTCGTTACAAGTATATATTACAAAAATAACCGCAGGTTACAGGCACGTAGCCAGGATTTAGGTTTCGGGGGCGGGCCCGCCCATGACAAAATGCTGTATGAGGGGAGGGGCGAGAGGAGGTCCTTGCAAAATGAAAGATTTCGGGGAGGGGGGGGGGGGGGGGGGTCCCGGGCCCCATGGGGCTCACCGCTGGCTACGTGCCTGCGTAGGTACTTTAAAATATTTACCCGGAGAGGAAAATGTTGGACTGTTCTTGCCCACAAACACTTTTTCGCTCGCGAAGACGCGTGTGTAAATATATATAGTTATATATACATACATATTAGTTACTGGATATAGCACGCATGTAGAATCTCGGTTGGCGACACTGCACTCTTTTTCGGAAATGCCGAAGAAACGTACGTGTGTGTTCACCAATGGAGGACCCTTGTCAAGAAAAGCATTGAAAAGAAACTAGAAGAGGAACTCTTCAGGTCTCTGAGAGATTGGTGCAAGTCTTTAAAGAGACAAAAGCAGAATGTATGCAGCGCCGAGATTTTACGGGTCGTGGAACTGGCTCTGTGCTACTCTGGAAGCACGTTTCCAGTGGAGCGCGTCTTTTCAATTATGAACTCCACGTGGACGTGCGAGAAGTTTCGCCTTCTTGTCTCAACATTGCGAGCAATGCTATACTTGTGCGGTTGAACTTCCTACAGAATTGTGCCGACTTTTACGACCACGTCTTGCAGGATAAAGTCCTGCTTAGAAAACTTCCGTCGTCGGCAAATTACGCCCACACCAACAAAGGACCCCAAGCTGTAACTTCCAAATGAGTGCAAGCAACTGAAGTGTGAGCGTGGCTCTTTCCTAGGTCTTAGTGCAATTTGCTAACGTTATTAAATACGACAAGTTATTTCATTAAATTTTTCTTCCTAACTCAAGCTTTAATACGCTCCCTCCCTACCCCCCCCCCCCCCCCCTCCCCTCTTCCCGCTGCCGCGGCTGGGATGTCCCGTTTTCTACCTTGAGGAATATGGTCACCCTAACAAGAAAGGAAAAGAAAAAAAAATAATCCTCCGTGGACTGGTGCACCTACCTTCTTCTCTCTACCTTGTGCGCTAAATACCTGAATATGTTAGACTACCAACTAGCCCAAATGTCAACTTTACTGAACTACTTTGCAAAGTTATCCGCTGGCCACTCTGAATTAAACTTTTCAAATCTACGAAATCTTACAGCGGCCTCGATCGCAGTGTTCGCTAAAGCACAAATATATCTGCAACCATAGCTTTTTTTTTTCAAGATAAAGGATGTGAATTAAAACGAGTTACTTGCGAATGACATATAAGCACCTCCAAAATGTTTTGCGACTCACGGTTAAGAGTTTAAATGTGAATGTTTCCATCTGGGCAAGAAATAATGAACACCCGCAATACTAGAGAGACAAGCAACCGTATGTTACGTGTGCCTGAATCTAGATGAAATCTCTGAATATCTGTTGTAGTATATGTGACAGTTTTCTTCTCTTTTTTTTTTTATTCTGCATTTCTATAAAATGCCCCCCCCCCCTCTCCCCTTCCCCATTTATCCGTCGGGCTCGCTCCGGTCCACTTCGCGGCGATTTGGCCGGCTGCAGCGAAACGTTGTCGACCCCTGCTCTAACCAATTACCGAAAAGGGGGATGATTTAATAAACTGCAGGTATTAGGAATATAACTAGTTTATAACACTGAGAGTTTAATCCAATCTTAAAAAGTGCGAAAGAGCAGCTTCCAGACGGACAGGAAAATATGTCGTATTGAAAACCTGAAGGAATTTGAAAAATAACGGTTATTTTTCCAATTAACGGCGAATTACATTTCTTCTTAAGTAATCAATTATTCTTTAATGAATACTTTTTATTCAGGAGTAACTAAAATTGAAATCGATCACTTTTTCCGAATAACGTGAACATTATATACCTACAAGATTCTAACACATGTTTTAACGTCTAAGATGTAAAGTGTTAAGTGTTAACTTGACTTGTTTTGGTGGCACTAATGTTTTCTTCATTCTGACCTATTTAACTTGATTTGTTTCAAGTACAAACAAATTTCAGATGGTACAAGAAAGAAGGATTGACGACACTTTTTTGTTTAAATTATTAAACAAGTTCATATTGAGGCTTGAATGCGTATTTTGCTAAATATTCTCACACGAATCAGCTAATTAGCACGTGTGGATCACGATACACTGTTTTATACTTAATGTGCAACGCTGTCATAGTGTGCAACGCTGTCAAAGCTACTGGCACTAGCGCGGGGATTGATCTCGTTGATCATTTGCACGCGTTTTCGTGTAAGCAAAACCATAGATGAAGCCACGCGCTCGCGCCAGTAGCTTTGACAGTGTTGCACGCTAAGTATGAAAAAGAGTATAAACGTAGTTGTACGGTGTGAACAGTATCTTATACTGCTGTTAAAAAACAAGCCAGATATGAAAACTGGACGCGAACAGGAATAACCTTCGATCTATTGGAACAAATATCAGTGAAAGAGATGCCAACAATGAAAGGAGCAATAAGAAAAGATCGGCTGCAATAGGGTTTTACTTCCAACGGCATAATGGTCTGGTTAGGTCCTGACCAGGGGCTTCACAGTCGATTGATTCAAAGAGTTCAACTCAAACACAACGTTTTTGCAGACTTGGTCAATAACTGCGATATTTATATTTTTTTCAGACGCATGCAGGAGGCATGTAGCCATTTTTAGTTTACATTATCGTTTGTACTAACATGGTTACCATTGCCATTAAGTGTGTACATCTATAGAAAGCGCTTATCGAACACGGGGCTCGAAAAATATTTCTGTCAGCCTGGCACACTGGGAACATCAAACATAGTAGGAGAATAAGAGTTTAATTATGTTTTACAGCCCACGTTAAATCGAGGGCATTAGTGACCTACTAAAGTAAAGCGCACAATATGGGGAGAAGTATTGTAAATGATATTTCAAGAACTATTATAAGAACGAAGTAAAGAAAACGGTAGAAATGTAGTGTGCTTTGCAAGCAGAAAATGGTCTGGATCTGGTTACGACTAAAAAATTCACTGCCGATTTAAAGAGCCCTCGTAGAATACAAGATCTTCGCAGATTTAGTCGATACTTGCAGTTCCTGTGTTTTCGGGATAATAATCTGGTTGAATCTAAACAAATTTTGATGTACATATTAAACTGTATTGTTCCCCCTATACTTTCTGCTGGGCTGGTGCTTTAATTACGTTCGGTCGTCAAGTACCGATTTCTCTAAATGCATAAAGGATGGCCTTTCGTCATCCGGAGAACATCGATCGTATTCAGGTAGCTACCTTTTTTATGAAGTTGTTGAGAAGCACGCTTGTCGTAGAGTACTGGGCACCTGAAGATCTGAAATGCATCAATTTGAATGAAACATTAACGAACTAAACCTCTAATGATGGTTATACGAGCAAGAAAAACAAATGCCAGAAGTATAGTTTCCTCTGCACTTGCACGTTGGTTGGCCTTGAGCAATGAGTACAGGGCTGGTTCTGAATACATTTAGAATGGCCGAGTCGCACGCGAGGTAATTGCAAATATAGTCGATGGCTGATATTCATTCATTCTTCAGATTACGAGTCTGCTGTCTCTTAACAATTAATTAGTTATATGGTGTTTTTGACCATCTCAAGTAGTATTTCTGCCGAGCTTGTGCAATTATTGAGATGGCTGGACAAAAAGTGATGCATAAACTTAATGGCGAAAGAACGTCATTATGGTTTTGGTGTAGCCGCATTTAGCAGGCGACTGAATCTGGAAAAAGAAAACAAAAAATTTGAGAGAGCTCTCACCCCAGCTTCTTGAGAGTAGGTTCCTACAGTCAACAATTATTATCACCTACAATATTTACAAAAGTGACCGACTTACAAAAACGTTTAGAAGTACGCTGTTCGAAGAAATATCACTAAGATACGAGACATACCTCTGCAAACCTTTTTGCCAGACATGTTCCATATGACTGAGTTAAGGAACGTGTACCACAATTTCTTAATACGGGATACGTTGTGGCAACATTTTTAGCATGTATGTTCCCCGTACACGGGTATGATGGTAAAACTGTTGTTCGCTGCTAGCTACGGGAAGCGCGCCATCATGTTAAAAACGGCAAACGTTCTATTGGAAACGATGCCATGACATGTTTTATTTTTACAAGTTGCTGCACACTAACCAATATGTACAAGGTGTAACTCAACAATTGGTTTGCTTTCTAAGCGTAGAAATAACTATGCATAGTAGAACTCTCAGTTTGTAACCAAATTTAGCGCAAGCAGGTTGTACCGAATGACAAAGTTTCTGAGGTTGTCGTTATTTCATTCAAACGTTATGAATGAGTTTGTCATATTTTTATATGGAGTGAGTGAGTGAGTGAAACATGACTTTAATATGCAAAGGAGGATCACGTGCCTTGGTCGAGTAAGTCTTAAGCAGGAGCGGTATGGTTATTTGGGTTGGGGGGGGGGGGGGGGTATGGAGGTGAATACGGTGTGGTTATATGAGGTTATGTGTCCCCGAGTTTCTGATGAATCTATCAGGAAGTCGAGGAGAGCTTTGCGGGGTTGTGGCGATTCTCTCGGTCGGTCTTCCTCACGGCGGATTTCGAGGGCTTCTTGTCTGTGTCTATCTAGACCCTTGCAGTTCCAAAGAATGTGTTGGAGTGTCGCCATATTGTTCCCCGTGCAGGTCTTGCATTTTTGCTGCTTCTGGTTCCAGCAAGCCAAAGCTTGCCAGTTTGGCTGACAAGCTTTGGCTTGCTGGAACCAGAAGAAGCAAAGTGCAAAAGCCAGCCAGCGAAACGGGCTGGCTCCAGCGAAACTGGCAAGAGCTTGCCACTTTCGCTGGAGTGCACACCGTCTTGTCCCTGATACGACAGACCCGGGCGGCAGCCCATCGGCTGTAGCCTGCTGGTATGTCGTTTTCTTGTTGTGGTAGGAGACCCGTGAGGTAGGCCTTCCTCGCCTACCTGTCGAGTTCGGAATTCTCTTCCGGATCTACCGTCTCGAGCCTCACGGATGGAGAGGTCGGGCCAAGCGTGGAGCTATAATGTGCTGCCCCCACTGCGGCCTTTTATATAGAGAAATAGCTGCCTTGTATTCATGAAGATGAAAGACATCAACTTTGAGGAACGGGCCTCGCGTTCCCACTAAACCTTTCCAAATATCAGTTATAACTTTCGAATAAGATCGCGAGTTCTGAAAGATGGGCGTCTGGTCCGGTCAGGTTGCGCTACATATGAGCAGGGGCTGAGCTTAGGCAATGCATAGTTTATTTTTGTGCTGAAGAAAAACTGTAAATATTCATAGGGCACACGCTGTATTATGGGTCAGGTTTTGTAAGTCCAGCTCTGAAAGGTATACCCTTTTGTGAAGGTATATGCATGCTTCTGTTGTGTCACACATGCATGTACATATACATAGACAATTCCATTTAGCGCTCTCTGGACGGCACCATTTTGTCTGACCGCAGCGCCCTCTCCACACATCCGGGAAGTTCAGCCGGTTCGGCAGAGTAAAACGAGAGAGAGGGCACCCTCCCGATTCCGCTAGCAGACGACAAACCGGGAGGTTGCAGTTCTCCATCTCTGGGCTGTACCAGCGGGCTGTACGGAACATCGAACTCTCGCTCGTGGCTGCCGTTGCGAAGTGGTTCGCGTTCTTAGAATATTTATGCCTATTCTAAAATTGTAATCAAATAGCGCATCTTTGTTCCATTACTTCAATAGCAGGGGAGTCAGCCGAGAGTACCGCCCTCGACCACTCCGTCTATTGCGTCAAGAGAGCACGTTATTATTTATGGTTCCAGACTTCCACTCATTGTTGCTAAAGGCCTACACCAGTAGGAACTTTTGAACTTTTTTATAGTAGAAAAGCTACAGCAACCGGATTTACTTTGCGCCGAAGAGACCGGCAACTCTGCCACACTTTTTCCTTTTTTTAATTGCACACAGGTAACAGCGCAATTGAACCCGGTTAGTATTTTTATCAGTGTGTCGCACCGAAAAAAATACGGGTTCGGTTACGGTTCAGGTTCAGGTAAATTTATTTTGTTCCGGTTCAGTTCCCGTTCGATTAATTCCAACCGCGAACCGGTTCGCGAACCGGTTCGGGGCGCTGAACTGGTTCGCGAACCGGTTCGGAAATTATAAATGACAAATTGCAACATCAAAATAAATTACAAATAAAACATCGTCGTAAAGCCAGCGCGAAATAAGTACAGACAAACGGCGTGTTTGTGAGAGGAAAAAAAAAAAGAGGAGGGTGCACATCCCAAATGTGTACGGGTCACGGCAAACGTACGTAGAATTCGATTCGCTTTGGCGCGTTTATTCATGTATAATACGGACACCGATGAAAACAAATGAAAAGTAGTCAAAACTAGTAGTGCATAACGTTTATAAAAGCCTGTAGCCAATGCAAGCGGCAAACAACGACTGTCTGATGACAGGGCTGTCTGTCACGGGCGCTAACTCCAGCGTCTGCTGAGCGTTGGTTGAGTCCCATGACTACGCTGGGCAGGCGACGGAAGCAACAGAAGCTCGGCAGATCCTTTGTCAAATTCGAAAGTGCGCGCAGCTTCGCTTCTCCGCGAGCGACTAGGGTTTGTATCCCTGTTTTTTACCCCCCCCCCCCCCCCCCCCCCCCCGCATTTATCGAGTTTCCGGTACGAAAAAATACGGCACGTACATCTTGACACTTCATAGCTCGAAATACTCTGACCGGTGGTTGGGGCAGCGAAGAGCAAATATAATTCATGAATGCTCATTTCAACTGTAAATAAAATTTATTTCTCTCCCTCAAACTTTATCAAACTCCACAGCCTTTTCTTTTCTCATTCCGATGGAAGCAAGCTTCAAGAACTCGCGCGTTCTAGAAACGTGTTATGAAATGAGCACACAGCAGCATTTAGGATTTACGAGATTGTAGAAAAATAAAATCCCGTGACGCGATTTTTTTTCACAGCTTTCTAAACTTCTTCTTCCGTGCAAGCCGCGACCAGTGCAATACTGGTTCCTATGTCAAGATTCATGGATGCAGCGTTTATATTCCTAAGACTGAGTGGAGAAGAAAAATATATAAGCGAGGTGTGTGTCAGTTGACGGCACTTAAAAAACAAATGGCATTGATGGCACATTCCCTGTCAACAGCGCGTGGCCGAACCGTTTTGACATGAGCCGGTAACCGTTATTTTTTTTACGGTTCAGTTCCGGTTCGGGTTCATCGCGATAACAATATAACAGTTCGGGTTCGGGTTCAGTTCCGGAAAAAATACTGGTTCGGTTCCGGTTTTCGGTTCGGTTCGGTTCCGCTTCGACTCCCTGTTTTTTATCAAGCATAGCATTACACGATAACTTGCATATCAAAATCTGCCAATCTTCGGTTGAAATTTCCAAAATGACGCGATATTAACCGGAGTTTAAACGCCAGCCGGATGTTAGGTACAGCCCACTTGGCAGAGCGGACGACGCGCGGGGTGAAAGGGGGAGGGCATTTTTTCTCCCTCCGCTCTTCATAGTGGAACGGTATGTAGCTGGTGAAGCTGAAGTTTCTCATTGTGATGTTGCCGCATCCTTTGTGCAAGGAACTTCGGTGGTTGCCTGAAATATTAACACAAACCAAGAGAAAAATATACTTCTAAATTCACAAAGATGGATTAGAAATTAAATGAAATCTACCATCTTGCGTCCTGATGCTATTCAGGTTAGTTTTGGCTAGTAATGGAAAACGTTTTGTACATGAAAAAGAAAGATCGGTTGTGATTCATTTAGAAAATGAACATGACTTGTCTAAACTTCGCGGATTTGATGCAGCTGGTGAGGGATATGAATGAACGATCTTTGAAATCTGAAGTTGGGCGAAACAGTTTACTAGACAGTGTGAAAGAAATAAGAGAAAGTCAGAGTTCAATCGAAAGAAAAATTAACGCCATCGATAATCGACTTACGCTTGTCGAGAATAAAGTATCTGCGTTTGAGTTGGTTGACCAAGATTTCAACACAGTGAAATGTCTCGCTGAAAAATTGAATTATGACAACGCCACCTTGAATGACAGTCTAAATGACCTTGAAGATCGATCACGTAGGAATAATCTAATTATTTATGGTTTGGCGGATTCTCCGTCCGAAACTTGGTCCGTTACTGAAAGAAAAGTTCTCGAGCTTGCTTCTGGCTCTCTTGAGCTACAGGTGCCCCCAGACTGCATTGAGTGCTCACAGCGCATCGGTGCTTTTAGTGCCAATCGCTGTCGCCCAACAATAGTGATTTTCTCCTCCAATAAAGTCAAGAATTATGTATTTTCGTCGCGTTTTAAGTTGAAAGGTAGTGAAATTTACATCTGTGAAGATTTCTCGCCAGCAACCCGCCAGGCTAGGAAAAAACTAACTGAGTTTGGAAAAGCCTCTAACAATGTGTTTCAACTACGCTACAATAAAGTGTTTATTAACAAGAGGTGTTATATGTATAACTCAGTGTCTGACGAAGTGTTTGATCTCGGTGCTGGTCCTGATAGGAGTGAAGGTGATAACGTCAACAGGCCTCCCCTTAACTTGCATCAAACGCCCTCATCTGATAGGCGCGAAGGAGATAACGTTAACATGCTTCGTAACACACATCAAACGTCTTCTTCACCATAACATGTGGCAAGGGACGTGGGTGCTATTCCTTTATCCAAAAATGTGTTAGCACTTTTTAGCAATATAAGGAGTATTTTACGTCATCGTGATGAATTGTGTTCAGTTATTGATTCTTGTAGCGCTGACGTAGTAGCTTTAACCGAAACGTGGCTGTCCTCGAATGTTCGGAATTGTGAATTATTTAGTTGTGATAAGCGTTTTAGTGTCTACCGTTGTGATAGGGGTGCACGAAATGGAGGTGGCGTTTTATTGGCAGTTGCCGATCACATTGATTCTTTCTGTGTGCGTTTGAATAGTGATTTAGAAATAGTTTGTTGTTGCTTGTGTTTGAACTTCCAAAAAGTTATCTTAGCCGTGTGTTATCGTCCGCCATCAGCTAATCCTTCTTTTGTTTCGAATCTTCATGATGTTTTGAACTGAATAATAGTGCACTTTCCTTCATCTCCTATACTCCTCCTTGGTGATTTCAATTATCCTCAACTAAAATGGTCTCACCCGCATATTTTCTCTAACCCTTTCTCATCAGATGCGGAAGATTTTATAAAGTTATGTGATGACTTCAGTTTCTCGCAGCTGGTGTCTCTTCCTACTCGAATCACTGCTACAACTGCAAGCGTATTAGATCTCATTTTGTCAACTTCACCTGAACTTATTTCTTCTGTTACTTTCATGCCGGCTCTCAGCGACCATTCGCTACTACATTTTTCACTTGATGTGCCAGCCAAAACAGCACTGCGAACTCTTAAAAAAATACGAGACAATGGTAGAGGTGACTATGACTCTATTAACGGTGCCCTTGGCCTTTTTCTTAACGATTACTTAGACCACTTTTCTGACCGTTCTTTAGAATTAAATTCGACATTGTTTAAGACGCAGGTTGAGCTGCTAACCTATAAACATATACCGCTACGTAACATCCCAATTGTTTCGAATTCCCCTTGGTTCAATAACACCCTAAAAAGACTTTCCAATAAAAAGAAGCGCAAATTTTGTGCAGCAAAGTTAACAAATTCGGAGTTTAAATTGCTCAAGTATCATGAGGCTGCCAATGCTTATAAAAGTGCAATCGCGGATGCAAAGTCAGTTTATTTTTCTATCACCCTGCCATCACTACTAGCCAACAACGTCAAACAGTTTTGGAAGGCGATTAACGGCAATAAAAACACCACACTGTCTCTGTTTACTTTATCAGGTGAACCTGTTTCCACCGATGACTGTGCAAATGTTTTCAATTCTACTTTTGTTGAATCATTTTCAAACTGTATTTCTTCAACTTTACCTCAACTTCAACAACGCGCTTTTCTGCCCATGTATCCCATCTTAATTCAAACAAGTGGAATTATAAAGATAATTGAACAGCTAAAAATATCTTGCTCCGCGGGAGTTGACGGAATTAATTCTAAATTTTTGCTAAGAACAAAAGTGTATTCTTCTATAATACTGTCTAAATTATTTGTGCAATCACTTACTCTAGGCTGTTTACCTGACGATTGGAAGGTGGGTAAAGTGGTGCCCGTGCATAAAACCGGTGATCATCATTCTCCTCTCAATTACCGTCCCATTTCCATAACAAGCATTCCGTGTAAAATTCTTGAGCATATTATTTTTTCTCATCTTGTTCAACACCTAAAATCCAATTCATTCTTCGCTCCTGCACCACATGGCTTCCGTAAATCATTTTCGTGTGAAACTTAGCTACTCACATTCACTAATGACCTTCACCTTATTCTTCATCATGGTTCCCAGGTGGATTGTATTTTCCTTGATTTCGCCAAAGCTTTCGATAAGGTGTCACATAATCTACTACTCCATAAGCTTAGCAAACTTAATAATGATCAGGATGTACTTTCATGGATTCGTGCTTTCCTTCATAACCCATCTCAATTTGTGTCTGTGAATAATACCTCTTCAAGTCCAGCTCCCGTGCCATCAGGCGTACCTCAAGGCTCAGTGTTAGGTCCCCTGCTCTTTCTTATTTTTATCAACGACTTACCTTCCTGCGTTTCGTCCTCTATTAGCTTATTTGCAGATGATTGCGTTCTTTACCGAGAAATAACTAACACCTCTGATGTTGCTATCCTTCAGTCTGACCTTGATTGTGTTTCTAATTGGTGTAACAAATGGAACATGCAGCTCAACACTAACAAATGTAAAGTAATGACTGTTTCTCGTCTTAACTCGCACTCTACTTCCTACTATCTAAACAGTGTTTCGTTGGAAGGTGTATCATCGTATAAGTACTTGGGGATCCATATTTCATCGAACCTGTCTTGGAAGCCTCGTATTCGCTACATAACTAACAATGCTAACCGCATGCTTGGCTTTCTCAAACGTAATTTTCCATCTGTCCCTGTATCTCTCAAGCTACTACTATACAAAACCCTTGTCCGCTCCAAATTGGAATACGCCTCCCCTATATGGGATCCCGGTACTGACTTACTTACAACAGCAGTCGAAGCTATCCAAAATAGATCTGTTCGCTTCATTCTTACTAACTATCACCGTAGTGCAAGCGTAACATCCATGAAGACGTTTTTAAACCTACCTAACCTTTCTTCACGTCGTGAGTTATCCCGTCTTTGTCTGTTTCATACAATTTATCATCACAATTCTTCCTTGCATCAAAAATTACTAACTCCTTCCTCATATGCCTCGCCACGCGTCGATCACCAACACAAAATCGGTCTACTTGTTTGTAAAACCACTACTTTTTATAATTCATTCATCCCCAAAACAACAATCACGTGGAACCACCTTCCATCGTCAGTTGTGTCTGTAACAGATGCCATCATGTTTAAGCGTTGTTTAACCACTTTTCTAAGTTAAAATTTCTTAAGTTCGTGTTTCTATTCTTAGGTTGTCATTTTGTTTTTTAGTGATTTTACTTTTGTAACCCACTCCCCACTCTAACGCCCTCGGGTCCTGATGGTACAATAAATAAATAAATAAATAAATAAATAAATAAACATGGCAAATTTATATTCAGCATTTGTTGACTGGGAATTTAGTACCCAGAGCACGTTGGCAGATATAGACGGTGGAAGGATGGAACTTAACTTGATGCACATAAATGTTAGAAGTGTACAAAAGCGCTGAGGCCAACTAAATGTATATTTACAAATAGAGTAGCATGCTTGGATATATTATCTTTACAGCAGTAAACATTAACTCAACGATGGTGAGTTCTTTCAATTTGACCGGATTTCAATTGTTTTCGAAGTGCAGGGAAGGAGAAAAGGGTGGTGGTACATTAGTCGTTATAAAACATTCCTGGATGTCTGATCAACTAGCAGTTTCTTGTAACCACGCGGAGGTTTTGGTATTTTGTGTGTCTAATCGGGAGTTATCATTTGTAGTATATGCAGTATATAGATCGCCCAGTGCAGACATACCTTGCTGTCTTGATGAATTAAATAAAATCTTTGAACAATTCAATAACAACAAATAGTTGGTTGTTGCTGGTGATCTGAACATTAATGTAATGAATGCTGCCTAGCAGTGTGTGTTTGATTATCTAAATTTACTACAGGTTTTGGATTAAAATATATATTTAATGATTATACTAGGAAGGAATACTTGGAATTCCGCATAACAGAGTGGTGCATTGACCATATCATTGTTAGAGGAGCCGATCTTAAAATGCTTTCGGGTGTAATTAGACAAAAAGTTGCTGACCATTATTTTATAGCTCTGGCAATAATAGGGGTAAGGCCTGAGGAAACCGATCGTACATTATACAGGCGCATTCTTGATAACAATAAGATTGACAAAATGATACGAGAATATAACTGGGCCTCCCTCCTTGCTTTTTATCATATTATTACTTACCAGATGCCTGGGAATAATTTGAGGTCGATATACGAAACGTTTTGGAAGACAGTAAAGCTAAGACAAAGAAATTCACAAAATGCCTGAATAAACGGCGAAGTATTGACATAAGCCGTTAAACCGATAGGTTGTGAAACATTTGTGAAGCAAGACCACGGGATCTCATAATTAAAGGGGAGTTTAGAGGACTACGTAATAAAGTAACTCCCAAAGTAAGACTGGCAAAAATATCATTTTGCAAGTAAATTTCAACAATGCGAGGGGAATCCGAAGAAAACTTGGGATTGGATAAATGAAATTACGGGAAGCAAAAGGAAACAAAATATAGATGAAACAATTCAAAAGCCTTTTGGTAGTAACAATGTCACTTTTTATGCAACCAATTTAACGACTCTTTTGTTCAAAGGATTGCGGATCTGAGAAAAGTACTACAACATCAAGCAGAAGAATCAAATGGCTACGCGCTTAGCGAAAAACCGCATATTTCGAATATATTAATGAGGAACTTAATATTAATATTTTTCACAGATTTTATTGAAATTTAATTGGCCGCACTTGAGTATACAACAAATGTACTTTTACTGCGTTTTGACGAAATATTGTCACATTTCTCATGAACTCCAAAACGTAGGGCTGGCACTTTGAATGAACTTATATCGTATTCTTCACGCAATTTTGGCATACTTCTCGCGAACTCCAAAATGTAGGGCTGGCACTTCGAATGTACTTCTAGCTTCCTTCAAGTTACATAGGAATTCGTAAAAAGAATGTAATAAAAGTGTATTTAAAAGCACCAGCAAACTTATTATGAACAGAAATATCTTAAAAAAATAAAGTTTAGGCAAAATTTTAAGTTTTGAAGCTTATTCAAAACAAATTTCAAGCAGTGGAACACAACTCTACGATTACAGCAATCATGGAAGGTTTGTAAGTGGCGGCAGTTGGTTTTGCAACCCTTTTGTTTTAATTTTTGACCTAATGGTTCATATACCGATAAAGTTGCATTAAAGGTTGCATTCGGTGCAATTTTATCGGTATTGGAACCACATTAGATACAAAATTAAAAATAGGAAGCTTTTAAAACCAACTGCCGGCACCAACAAACCTTCCATAATCGCAGTAATCGGAGGGTTTTGTTCCACTGCTAGCGATTTGTTTCACATAGGCCTCAAAATTTAATTTTTGCTTAAACTTTAATTCTTAAGATATTTCTGTTTTTAATAAATTTACCTTTAAACTATCCTTGGCACAGGGAGACGTATATATATGAAAGAGAAAATCTATACAAACTCTCAGCTTCCAGAATATGCATTGATCTCTATACAGGGCGTAAAAATAGTGCGAAAGAAAATGCATAAAAAGAAAAAAAAAACCTTCGAGAAGGTAAAACATAGAAGTAGGTTAGCTACACTGTGACCCTTCAAGGGCACTGACAGGGCATTTATGCTAGCCAAGGTTTCTATTTGTACACGGACGCCTACTCCAAAGACAATTCGCAGCTCAAAATTCGTTTTCTTTCCGCCCGAAAACCGCCGATCGAGCGATCGAGAACTGAACGGTTTGAGTAGCGCTCACTCTTCCTCGTGGGCTTGTTCGGGAGACAAAATGTGGCCTTGTTCAAGGTGCAAAATGACTTGCAAAACAAATCCATGCGTAAAAGTAGGCTTTAAATGATAAACGAAATTAAATGCTCGCTTGACGTTTAGGTGAGGCTAGGATTTATCGAGGACTCCACTGCACGGTGCTTGCACACTACACTCTAAAACCGGTTTCTCATAAAAAACGCTGTCCCTCTGATTTTAGAGGGGACAACAATGCTTTCAGGGGGACAGCTCTTTTTGAGAGGGAAATTGAAAAATAAAATAGCAACATCTAGAGGGACACAAACTTATTAAGAGAGACCAAGGAAACCCTTTCGTTGGTCCCTCTGAACAGGAAAGACCGACAGAAAGATTCACGCGTCTCCCTTCATATTAAGAGGGGACTGGTCCCTGTTAACTGGACCAATGTAGTTCGGTCAGGAGGAGAGGGGCAGGCGCACTAATCCACGGCAAAGAGTTCGGATGGTGCTGAGGCTTCGCGCCAATTCACGGAGAGCTGGAAACGGTCGTTGCCGGAGAGCCGCAAGCGTCATGCTGCTCGTTTGACTTCCTTCGGGTGAGTAATCCTGTCATATTGACGCTTTTGTTTTGGGTGCATTGCGGGTGGGAATAACGAGCCATCAATATTTTCATGCTGGCTGTGAGATGCACGACCTTTGCATGTAGAGAGAAAGTGTTCAGCTGTAGTCCGCGGACGCGGTCGCTTCCTGGATCTGCTCGTTCAGCTAAGGACAAAGCGTCGCTAATCGTTTGCCCTGCCGTGAGCCGCAGGGCTGTCTTCCGTACAAAACACTTTTAGCGGGCTAGGGTGTCCCATTGGTACGCGTATGTCCTAGGCTGGTGATATCAGACCATTTTCTGTCCGACGCTTTTGTCTACTTTTTAATATTGAACGCGCATTCGTTCTTCTCCCAGCTCGAGCTGCTAGCTTTGGCACTGCTACGCCGGCATTTTATAACCGGCAATTTCCTTTTATTTTATCCGTGAGCGTACACTGTCGGCATCGGGTACTACAAAGGACGGCATCGCCCTCCCTAACGCAAAGCCAACATAAAGGCACCCTAGCTGGGGTTGTCAGTGTTTGTAAGCTTGGCTCGCCGATTTGTTTCTCGGTGTGCACTCTAAATGCTTGAGGTTGACCGCCCGAGAGCGTTGATTGATGGAAACAATGTTGGCGATTTTGCGTTTGTTTGCCTTCAGAATTCATTACAGCAATTTACACTGCAACGTTATGTTGTAGACATCGTTAACGTTGCAGTGATTATGAACTTTTTCTCAAGTGGGAGGCGAGCAAAAACCCATAATGTGTGTGTATGTATGTGAAAATGGGGGGGGAGGGAGGGTAGGTGGACAAACTTCTAATTCAAATCCCACAAAAAAAAAAAAAAAAAAACAAAGGAAAAGGTTTTTTCTTTCGCGCGTTCGAGTTGCGTCGGCGTCGCGGCGTCTGCGGAAAGAGGGGAAGGGTGGAGCGGTAACCCGGGAGTACATTTTTTTTTTTTTATATTTCTTTGGCGTACTCTTTTGTTCGTTATATTTTGACGGTCGCGCCGGCAAAGCTACCGTGTTTTTTTTTTTCGGCGTTGACCATGCTTTTGTTTTTGGAGGTTTTATTCATAATGTCTATTATGCTCTTTGTTTTCTGTAGCTGGTTGAATATTTTTTTTTTCTGTGTGGTACATCTGCCAAAAATAAGTAAACAAAACTTTTTTCTGTTTTTTTTTTTTTTTTAGGCGCTTTAGGGCTAGGTTGACTATGGGCGTTAAATGACTGACCGTTAAAAATCTTCTTTCAGAGTGAGGCAATAGCAACGCACGTTGGCATGAAGGAAATCAGACGGGGGTTCTGCTCGGATTGCTCGTGTAAAGAGCTCTACCAGGACCCCCTGCGCGGTGGAACGCACCACCCTGAGTGCTGAGCTTACTGCGGCCGCCCGCACACGGCCCACAACGAACTCGGTAATTATGAACTTTTTGTATTCTGGTATGTAGGTAGGCACTATTCACGTTCTGTTGGCATATGCGTTGCTTCTGAAAAAAATAATAAATGAATGGCTTGCGCCAAAATGTCTACAGAAATATAATTTTTTATTTGATTATGTTGCTTTTTAAAACATGCTTACATCTCTTCTGCAGCTTCGAGCCGCAAATGCAATCCATGCTATCCAAAGCACACGGGGCTTCTAATGTTCATCTACTACTAAATGCGTTTTCGTTTTGTCTTGCTAATACAAAAACGATTCTCGTAAATTACTTAAAACAGCAGTCTATTCTCGTACCAAATATTAATAGTAGCAGAAGTTACGTCATAAGCTAATGTCACTCGCTTTTTTATCGTATACAGATTGGGTTCCGAATCTTTGAGCTGTTTGCACTTTATTTTCGCATTTGTTTCCTACCGACTGCTTGAAAACAGGTGAAAGCGCTTCATTACCTTCATTCTAATTCCCACTCTGTATCTAAAGGAAAACAATATGATCTTTCATTCAGCTAAAGGTGGATGCACAGCTTCGGTTCAATAACACGATCGTCACCATGCTGGGAAAACTGGAGGAGGTAAAAGGCGCCTTCTGCGGAGACAACCCGACAACATTCTTGAACGTTAAGACCATTCTCCGGTCTCGATTGGCCAGGAGTTCTCTCATCACCTATGGTATGTGAAAAAGCGAATGCAAAAATAGAAATGTAAGTTTGACGCTGACGCATTTTTTTTTTTTTTTAACAATTGCTGCTTGCAGGACGATTTTACCCCTGACGAAGAAGTTCCAGGACCCAAGACTTTCTTCGGTTCGGAGAAACGGATCGTTTCTGGGAACGGGTCAGTGAAACTCTCCGCTAGCACGACTATGGAGGGGGCACTAGTCATGTGCTTATGGGTGTATTAAATAACGGGGCTCTCCTACCCTATGGCACATGGACAAACCCTTGGACTCCTCTAGGGTCTGCTCGTTGAAAATAAAGTGTTTCGATTCAGTTTATGTCAGAGAAGCTCAGACAATTGCTCATGGCCGTTCAAAAACAACATAAATTCTGAGCTTCTGCTGATGGCAAGAGACGCCGAATAATTCGTTTTTGATGCTATGAAGTAGGTAACTACGCTCTAAAAAAAGCGCAGGAATCTGCTTTCCGGAACAGCACTTGGAAAGTCAATCACCTTAACTCACAGAAGCTGCTCAGAGAATCACGATGCCGAAACATAAGATTAGACCACAAAACCCAGTCTGAGTTGTGACATTAAGCAATGCAAAACGTCCCGCTTGTTGTGCTTAGTGTCGCAATTCATTTTTTTTTTTGTATAATATCATATGTTTCGGCATCTACATTGGCTGAGCTGCCTCCGAGAGTTATGCTGATTTTCTTTCCATGTGTTGTGCGGAAAAAAAATGTATACTTATTTTTTTTTTATGTTACCCGCTAAAAAAAAAAATAATTCAACACGATTGTTATGTTTTTGTTTATGATAGGCAAAAGGAGTCACTTTGCAGCACGGAATTTTTTGTGTGATAGTTTCCGAGAAACGCCGATTTCTGGCGTCGTTCTAACGTCTTTTTTTATCCGTAAAAGCTACCAGAACATCGGTATAAAATTACTATTTTGATAAAGACATTTCAAAATATTTTCTTGTGTCATGGCAAATAAAACACGTGTTTACTCTTAAAGATTGCCACTGTTTTATTTCAATTGTGTTACGCAGCACAGAATAACTTTGGTTAAACAATATCAGCGAAAGTGCGAGAACTATATCACTGCAGTGCAGCATGTCACCCGACAGTCCAAACACGAAGGAGCAGAAATTCTACGATACAATAAAAGAGATAACCTAAAGCCGGGGTCACGCTGCTTATACATCATACAAAATGCATTCTGCAGACATGTTCCGATACGAGTCACCGCGACATCCGTGCTTTGTATGCCACGTGACAAAGCAACCTCTTGATTTGGTTGCCTCGTGGCGTACGAGGCACGGATGTCGCGGCGACTCGTTCCGGAACATGTCTGCAGAATGTTTTTTATATGATGTATAAGCAGCGTGACCCCGACTTAAGGGGGACTGTACCCCTGCATTTTAAGCGGGCCACCGTCCCTCCGAATTTAAGGGGGAAAATGTCCCTCTTACAAAGTGGGACTGACCTCGAATTTAAGGGAGACGCTTTATCGCTTACTTTAAGAGGGGTGGTGTCTCACTTAATTAAGAGGGAGCATCCCCATGTAATATTAAGAGGTCTGTCGCCCCCCTTAAAGTTAAGTGGGAAAAAATCGAAGAAATGTCCCTCTTACTAAGTGGGACCGGGCTTAGAGTGTAGAAGCTGGCAAGAGGGCGAACGTACGTTGGAAAACTTCGGGCAGGTATAATGTACTCACCATGAAGGCAGCAAGCCTGAACATGTAATCCGAGATCACTGGTATATTCCGCAATCACAAGTAAAGCTGTCTTAAACACTCAACGTCGCGCGCACAAACACAGTATAAACCGCCTTCAACTTCAAAGTCGGCAAGAAATCCATACACTTCGTGCGGGCACCGGCGAGGGCCTCGCCTTCGAAGGGGTAGCCAACCACTGCGGCACCACTGGGAAGCAGGAAGCCGACCAACTGGCCAAGCTCGAACACGACGACGCTGAATTCTGGCTGTCCAGCGTGGGGCCTCTTCGGGGACGCGAAGCTTCTAATGGCCCGGGGAATCCCAAGCCAAGCATCCCGACGCGAGGTACGCGCCGGAAGACCACCTCGCTAGGCAGCGGCAGCCCGTCATCCACCGCCTCCTAACAAGCAGTGCCTCGCCCCAGTGATGCTGCAGTGGCTCAGGGCGAGCGCTGACCCGGAGTACGGGACCTGTGGAGAATGGGCGGGCACCAGCCGCCTGCTCGAGTTCGCGGATCACACCAACCGAAAAGGCACTACACCGACGATTGCGGAGAGTCAATGGCGGCGCTCGGCATGACTCACAGGCCGCGCCAGCGGCAAACAGGCGGCATCAATGTCGGCCTTTCCTACACAGGAGAACAGATAATTCGTGCGCATGACACATCGCAAACAAAAGAAAAGGTCCTCAAGGCGCTACTCACCTTCTTCGATAACAGTGGACTGCCACTATCCATGTGAGAGCCCTGAAATCGCAAAATTCCGAACAAAGAATCCAGGACCCCTGCGGGCGGCCACATAACGAAGCAGGAGGCGCAAAATGGCGCGGCCGTCGTCCCCAGCCGTTGGATGGATGGGTGGATAAGCGCATGAAGGCACCCTACCTGCAACTATCACCGTGCAGGTAGGGTACCTTCAAGAAAAACCTTTAAAAGGATCGGGCAAAAAAAAAAAAATTGAACACCGCTCTTCGCCTTCTTCCCCGGGCGAGGGAGTCGCCGATTTTCCTCTGGTCAACCTCGTTCGTCTTCGAGGACGAGGAGTGTCACCTACGGCGTGTCGCCTCCCGCTTTTAAAAGGGCACCCGGGTTGGACTTCGATTTACAGTGTGGGCTTGCTTTTTTTCTTTTTTTTCTCGATTATTTTGTTCTGTCGAGGGATTCAGCGATATTTACGACATTTCTTTTTTACAACTAACTAAAAAAAAAAAAAAAAAAAACACGAATGTTGTTCACGAAACTTCGCTGAACTAAATGGGCCGGAATGTTTGGCTCATACGCAAGCAGGCGCGGGTTCGATCCTCAATGTAATTTCGTTTTTTTTTTTTTATCTCTCTTTTTGTTTTGCCGAGGCATTTGGCGATATTTACGACATTTCGTCGACGAACGAAAGTTGTCGACGAAACGCGCTAGAAATGCACCTCCCACACGGAGCCATCCTCCAATCCGAGCACGGCGAAGTGACGTCATGGCACCGACCTGCGCGGAAGAGCAGACGGCTCCCCCCTCCCCCTCCCCCCCCCCCCCCTGTATTAATTATGTTATGGTGCCTTAACTTGCCTGCAAGGTTGTTCTTTTTTATTTTTATCACACCTCAAGGCGTGACGGTATTCGCGTAAAAGCCAGCCCCCTAAACAGAATCTGCGCGAAAAAAAAAAAACTCGTACAATGGTTTTCTTGTGTTAAGGCTGCGGTACCACGGCAGCCATCTTGAACAAAACATTAGTTGAACCACCAGGGCGGCGTTGGCTGTCCGTAAGAGCAAATGCTGCGAAACCTGCGCGCCAATTTCGAAACCCTTTTTCCCGTCGCTTGCGACCTTGAGTTTCCTTCTCCACTCTTGCGCCCCTCCTTTCACGTGTTCACCCTCTGGCGCGTCGCGCCCACGTTCATTAGGGAGTTTTCGTAGATCGTTTCCGCTGTCCCGCAACGCTCTCCGCAAGCAGTTACGCTAGCCGGAACTCCACAGTCAAGGCCATCGGCGCGCCGGCGCAGTAGCGGCTGCTTCGTTGCGGAGGGCTTAGCGGAGGGGGAAACGCGGTCTACGAAAACTCCCTATTGTTGGGAGGACAATGTACCGGATAATCCCCAACTTGAGGCCCCCTGCCAAAATTGTCCGGCTGCCAAGTGATTTGAGCGAGATGGGGTTTTGAAGTGGTATGGAAAAGTGGGACCGTCAATTTTGAACTATGCCTTTTCGATACTGCATAAGTTGTGTACGGGGCTGGCCAAGGCACGGGCGCGAGGACGTAACTGTATACAATGCTTGGGTTGCAGGAGCACTCGCGCGTAGAAATGGTAGGACGCGCTTTCTGAAATCACACGCCTACATTCCGCAGCGTTGCAATCCTACGAGTAAAACAGAGTACATCTTCGGACAGTGCGTGAGTTGATGCCGGCCGTACGAAAGACAGACCTCGCGCTTCCTGTCACTACTGCCTCTGCTTGCACGCGCTGCCGATTGGCGGTCCTTTCTTTATTTTGTTTCGTCGCTCTTTTGAAAATACTGAAACTAATATTTTCTCAGACCCTGCTCATCGTACCTCTGCACTACAGTTGTGTAAACACGTTGTGATGTAATTTGAGATATGGGACGGAGTGTCTACATTCTTATTTCGTGTGTAATGCCGGCATAATATTCCTTTGCTGCCAGAGGGTCAAAATAATGGTAGGGTCGGCAGCAAAAACTATTTCAATGACCGAATTATGATCAAACACCAGTAAGAACATAAAAAAGAAATCACATGGGGACAATAAAAATATTGCTACAAGAGAATGGTGCGTGGGGCACAAACAATATTCGGAGTGACGTTGAGGGAACGCGACAAGCCAGATCCTTCCTAATGGCAGCCGTAAAAGTTGATCTGGTGCCTCGTTTTGATCGGCTTTACACGGAAACTCGTAAACTACCGACTATCTTGTCAGTGGTGAACATAGTGAGCATGAACTGGATGATTTTTTTGTTGTTGTTTTTGTTTCTGTAGTTAAATGAGAGTATGGAAATATGAGACGTCCGCTGACGCTTGCGTCGGCTAACGGAACCTCAATCGCCGATCGCGGCCGATGTCATGGGCGTATACAAATACATCAAGTCGTCTGGGCGGGAGCAGTTGAAGCGCCGCACTTTTTTGGCCGGTCAGTAGAGACCCCGCGAATTCTGACTCGAGGCTACTCTGTGCGGAGGGAGCCGCTACTGAGCGCGACCAATCGGAAACCAAGGATGGCTGAAATTTCCTAATTGCCATGAGATTTGCAAATTCGTTCTTCCCGCCGTAGTAAATTCGTCCGAATCGCTATTCGATTTACTAATCGATTATTTGGATGAAAAGATATATTTCAAAATTCGTACGTGGCTCACCAAATGGCAATAAAATTGGTATAGGATTTCAAACCTATATAGTGTCGCCCTAATTTACAAACTTGTTTCACTTGAAATTAGAGTTCACGTGCAAGCGAGCTGGTGGAAGCCTATACTAAAAAGGCCCAAAACAAAAGAAACAAAAAATAAATAAATAAGAGCGGGATAAGCGCAACACAGTCTCAAATCATAGCTGAAAATGGTTACTTGGTAAGTGTAAATGTCCAGACATTGTATTAGTAAAATGTATATATATATATATATATAAAGTCAAAAATGCGTACTGTCGGAGTTATTAATTCGAAGTTTATTCCGACGTTTCGAGCGGGGACCGTTCTTCATTAGGTGATGAAGAGTGGTCCCCGCTCGAAACGTCGTAGTAAACTTCGAATTAGTAACTCTGACAGTACGCATTTTTGCCTTTGTGTATATATATATATATATATATATATATATATATATAGAGAGAGAGAGAGAGAGAGAGAGAGATAGGTAGATAGATATTTTTCACTATTTGCTGACGGCCGAAACTGACTATGCAACACAACAAGTAAAACCACAGAGCTGCCCCGCCTCATATCACCCTCAGTTGGAGCTCGACTGACACATTGTGCCGATCAAGCATCACCAACAGCTCAACACCTAAACGCCACGGCGTTCACTATCTGTTTGGGTGATTCCACCCACTAATATAACAACTCATACAATGCGCCGTGATAAAGTGCTTTTTGTCTTTGTGTATGTGTTTTCG
This sequence comes from Ixodes scapularis, assembly GCF_016920785.2. Classification (NCBI taxonomy): domain Eukaryota; kingdom Metazoa; phylum Arthropoda; class Arachnida; order Ixodida; family Ixodidae; genus Ixodes; species Ixodes scapularis. Next base: position 219,779,282 of record NW_024609835.1, on the reverse strand, counting down.
TGACATCTAACCTCTGTTTGCGCTCTGACTAAGAATGAAACCATGTATACTAAAACATCGATAGTGGTCTCTATTTTTAGCGACGCTCGCACACGTCTTGCCTTTGACGCAGTGGCATTCTCATCTCCCATACACGGACATTTGGACAAAATAGGTTGGTCGGCCTTCACTCATTAGCTGCGGAACGTTTTGACCGTGACGTATGTATAATTCAAAGAAGCACCGACAGGCGGGTGCCCCTTTGAAAACAAATCATGTTCGCGTAGAGTCCGTGGGTATTTATTTCTAGGCCAACTCGTCGGCGTCAGTCGGTACAGGCGCTGGAGGCGTGATGAAAATGCTGGCAGATGTCGGCTTGACGAGCCCCACACTCTCCCCTTACAGCAGATGGCAAATAAACCAACAACAATATTTGTCGACGGGCAATTGATTGAAGAGGCCAATCGGTAGTAGGATGACTCGACAAAGGGTAATTCATCAAAAATTCCAACTCGTTGACAATTGTTTGTGAGGCCATTCAGTTTCCACATTGCACTCATCTTCTGTATTAGAACACATACACATGTTAGACATTTTAATATAAGCAAGTTTCGGGCACCGGATATTTTTTTGAAAAGCTGTTTCACCGAATTTCGCATCTCCCGGTTCGTCGAATTTTGATATGAAATCATAATATAATTATTATACTTGTCACTTCTTCAATTAGAAATGGTTACAGATAATTATAAAATAAAAGTAGGCTTTCGCAAAAATTATGTCGATTATAGGCTGTGCCAACGTAGCCGAACAGTAAAAAAAAATGTTATGAGGGTGTTTTTGTTGGGATACGGCCCGTTCGTCACATGCCGATTCGTCATAGGGCAACTGGTAATAGGCCCATTCGTCACAGCGGAACATTCGCCACAGGATAATTCGTAACTGGGGCCACCTGTCACACAGTAACCCAAAATTTGTCATATGGTTCTTCCGTGCCAAACCCGTACAAGGTCACCAAGGTTGATCGCGGGCGAAGATTCTGTAACAGGTGCTGCAGTTCCGGGTATCAAACCGAAGGTCCGACATTCGGAACGAGACTAGAAGTAGTAAAAAACAAAGAAACCTCGCAAAGAACCTAAGCCATATATAGAAAGAAAGAAAAAAACGAACAAAAAGAGTTTGTCTAAGAGTATCGCCAGGTCGTCATTGTTTGCTTTGTTGTTGTACGCGTGTCACCCGATTCGCCCAGATTCAGGAATTTTGTAGCTGCTTTTCTTTTTTCGGATGGCGGATGTACCAGGGTATAAAAGAAACGTCATTTTTGCATGGGATCTTACTCTCGCTTTTGAAATGGAGTTGATCACAACAGAGAGGGGTGGCGCTATGCTCCTCCACGACGGACATTCTTACACTCGTATTAAGTCTAACGAATCGACGCTCTACTGGGCTTGCCGGCTAAGGACACTTTGTAAAACTAAAGTTGTAACTGACCTAGCCCTTACTCGTATACTATCTTACTCGAGCGACCACACGCACGCCGGTGACCCAACCGAGCTAAGTGTTCTCAGAGTACGTCATGAGATGAAGCTAAGAGCAGGTAAGTTGCGAAACGTTGTTTTTATATTCCCAGTTTTGCATAACAAGAACCAAATTTTATATGTGCTTTTTGCTTGCAGTGGAAGGACGCCTAGCACCGCACCAGATACTTTTGGATGCAGCCTCCTCCGTAACGGACGACACTGCCTCGCAGATTCCTGCTGCATCCACACTACGGCGCACGATTCGGAAACAGAGGCAGCGCGCGAATTTCGTGTACAGTGTACCATCGTGCAGGGCAGACATTCGAATGCCCGCAGAGTTTAAGGTAAAGTGCTCTCTTGCGTTATGTATTTGATTTCGTAATAACTGTTCCAACTTCATGCAGGTCACAGCCAAAGGAGATTCGTTTCTCCTGCACGACAGCGGCGACGGCGACAGCGAGAGACTTCTCATCTTTGCAACTGAGCGCAACCTGAGCTATTTGGCCCGGACAACCACCTGGTTCGCAGACGGAACCTTCAAGGTCACCCCTGAGCAGTTCTACCAGCTTTACACTGTGCATGCAGTCGTCAACGGTGTAGTAGTGCCCATGGTTTACGGCTTGCTGCCCAACAAATCCGAAACCACCTACAGAAGGTAAGCACTAAAAGTTACAAAAACGGATCCCTCGGTGTGCCATTATTGTGATTTTGTCTACATAATTGTTTCTTTTATTTGTAATACTGACTACACAGAATTGTTATTATTATTTTTGTTCAAGGTTCTTCGATGTGCTGCTGAGCCACGTTGGGACCCACTGCGTTGAGGTGGTCTACACTGACTTCGAGATCGCTGCCATCAACGCCATAAAAGCCATGGCCCCTAGCGCAAGGATTCAGGGATGCTACTTCCATTTATCCCAGTCGGTATACAGGAAGGTGTGCTCTAGCGGTCTTCAGAGTCGATACAATGCGGATGAAGAGTTTGCTGTTAAGGTATGCAAAATTATTTTGTTCTTTTTTTTCTGTTCTTTTTAATATATAAACTGCGTTTCAGACCAAAAAAAAAATTACTTCCTGTGTACTTTCAGATGAGAATGCTGCCTGCATTGGCCTTCTTGCCAATTTCCGACATCCCAGAGGCATTCCAGGACTTGGTCGAGGTTTTCCCCTCGGAGGCTGCACACGTGGCCGACTACTTTGAAGATGTCTACATCGGCAGGCCCCGTCGGAACGGCTTGTCTACAGCCATCTTCCTTCCGACAGTTTGGTCAGTGAGGGAATCGACATTGGCGGAAATGCCAAGAACAAATAACAGCATCGAGGCTTGGCACCGAGGACTACAGGTATTAATCGAATATCTCCTAAGTTGCTTGTAGCAACAAATTCGAAATACATTATTTCGTTGGATGGGCGGTGCAGTTGGTGTTTCGACGTAAAATAACTAAACCTTTCTAAGTACCGATGGGGGGCGCAAACTTAAAGTATATTGTCACAAAATTACAAAAAGAAAAAAAAATTCCAATTCCTTATCATTATTACTGCTCGGGAATGAAGAGAGAGAGAGAGAGAAAGAGATGAATCGAGACGGGGGCCTCCGGGATTTCTCCAAAATATGATGACTGCATACATGACCGCGTTTTATGTCTTCCGTCACCCATATGTTGTTCTACGTAAATATATGCTTCATAGTAAAGCTGTGCTCGTGCTTTCTGCGGTTAGTTGCGTACTCAGTGAGACTATACAGTAATAACAGTTTGCGCGTGTTTTTCTTTTTCTTTCTTTAAGAGCAATGTGGGCTGCAGCTCCCCCAACATCTGGGCCTTCCTGGGATGTATCAAGAGGGAGCAGTCCTTGACGGAAATGAAACTCGCTCAAGCTGAGGGCGGCACTACGTCTTCAAGGGTGTCGAAAAAGCACGCTGACTGCAACAAGCGCCTTCAGATTGTCGTCAGCCGCTACGACAGTCGCAACCGTTTGGAAACGTTGAGGGCAGCAGCCCGAAATATTGCGTTTTAAAACGCTAACTACTCGACTAATAAACATTTTGCTTTCAAGTGTAATCATGACGCACTTGGTATTCACTTATTAATTAGGTAATTACTTTCATTGCACCCAGCTGCGGCAGCACCTGTTATCCGTCAGCAATGTAAGCACCAGCCCGGTGTAAATTAATATGAGAGTAGACGGTTTCGCGACTCACTGTGTATCAAAGGTCTTGGATTATATAGTCAGAATTTCAACAAATAATTGAACTTTGAACGTTCATTTCAGTGCCTTTTTTTTAATTTCATATGACGAATTCTCCTGTGACGAGTTCCCCTATGACGAATTGTCCTATGTGACCAATTGCCCTATTACCAGTTGGCCTATGACGAATCGGCATGTGACGAACGGGCCTACACCCGTTTTTGTTAGGGTTCAAAAAAGACAAAGGCGATTCTTCAAATAAGCACTGGTCACACAGGCCGACTGGTAACATAATTAAAATAAAAGCACCGACTTCACAGAACAGGAAAAAACAATTTCACTAGACGTTTCGCCTCCTTGAATAAACGCCTCCATGAATAAACGCCTCCATGAATCATGAATAACCAACTCGCCCAAGCTGAAGTTCTGACCAGTTTCGCCTCCCTTGCGGGAGGCATCTTCAGTAGTCACACAACAATGCCTGTGTAAGCTTCGTGGAGAGGGCCGCGTTTTTTGTTACACACGGACGTGTGTGTCCCTGCGAACAAACCACGATTCTAGGATTTTCGGGACCCCCATCTGTCCTCCCTCGCCAAGGTCGTCGCGGCCGGGAAGTCAAAATAATGCCCTATTGTCCACACATAGTAGACCAGTTCAGACTTGAGTCGGGTCGCGTGGGATGCGCACGTGACGTCACGCTTGTGTTTACAAAGCAAATGAAAAGTTCAACCTCAAGTCAACGCTATTTATCAAATATGTCCGTACTTCGTGGAGAGGGCCGCGGTTTTTCTTACACACGGATGTGTCTCTGAGAACAAACACGATTTTAGGAGATTTTCGGGACCCCCATCTTTGTCATAGGGTGACTCGTTTATCGGACTGTTCGTCGCAGCGAGAGTACAGGGAAGGATAATAATTCATACCCTATATTGTGCAGAAGAGAAGAATATAAAAAAAGAAAAGAAAACGAAGCGAAAATTTCGATTTCCTTTCTTGTGGACAGGGCATTGTAGGTGAACGTGGCTTCCTTGTTTGATTCGCCAAAGTAGCAACAAAGCGACATTTTACGATCGAGCGAGCACCGTCGGAAACACTGCCCAAAATAATTTTATAGGGAGTTTCACGGCTTTCCACTGCGACATAAGCACGTGGATAGAAAAACAAATATTGACAACAATAATTGTCGAATATTTTTGGCACGCTCACACCTGGTTTTTCTTCATAATTTGATGACTCATATGTTGATTTTGTTTGCGGAACCGTACTTCTGACCGGCAATTTTATTGCCTACGCGAAGCTTTTGCGTGCGATCCACTACAGTTAATTATTTTGGAGTGTCCAAGTTGAAGCGGTGCGTGTTATTTTTCGATCTCTGTCCGAATGATACAAAGTTTCGCGTTTTCACCCTGTGAGTGAAGTGAGTTGGTCAGTGCTAGCATCGAAGGCTAACTTCGAACTCTAATTTGGAAATAATGTCTCTGTTGCCGCATCGCGGACAAAGATATATATGCTCTTATCACTGTAGCAAAATAACGTGGCAGGATTTGTGCTCTTGTTATGATCGTGTACCATTGTAGTCGACGTCATCCCAGCACGGCGTATCGTTTTTGTATTCGGTTCAGCCCTGCAAACCACACTTAGGAAAAAAATGAAAGTTTGCACCTTGTTTGTTCAATTTTTTGTTATACTGCAGAAACATATTGCGCCCCGTGTTTTTGAAGGCACGGTAGACGGTGGTGACGGTGAGGTGACCGACCCCCATGTCAGCCGGCGTCTCGCTCGACCTCCTCGGAGGACAGGTCGTTTTTACTGGTGACTGGTGCATACGTGGAGCAACTCCGCGCGCATTGCGTTCTTTATCTCAGAGAACGCAATACATGACTCAGCTCTATCTCGTCATCGCTCCAAAATGACAAGTGGAATTCGCAACTGTAGTCGGTGACAGGTCAGGAACGAAGTGGGAGCTCCTCCCACCCTGTTCCACTTCAGCGGAGCGAACGGGGGAGAGGAGGTCGCCCCCTCTCCAGCGTTTGCAAATGGCAAATATTAGTTTATTAGGCCACTAACTGTCAATTTACGCTCGTTCCTTTACGTCCGCCGCAGCCGATAATGTTATCCCCGGGAATACCAAAAGTATAATTTCTTTCAGCAAAAAAAAAAACAAAACAAAACAAAACAGAATAATAATTAAACGCCCGGTATATCACAGCTTTGACAACGCTTCACGTGTGTGAGGTTCGATGACCGACAGAGAACCACCGCTGGCCGTGCTCCCGAAGCGGGGAAGTGCAATTTATGGAGACCGATCATATTATCAGAAAGGTGCAGACTAGGGAGCCTTCATGTGCGCGAAGCGCACATGGAGGCACTCTAATGCAGACAATCCAGGAAAAGTATTCTTGCAACTATGAGGTTCCAGTTGTACTTACACATGCATTATCGTCAAATTTGACGGAGTTCCTTCCAACACTAAAGAGTTGTCAAGAGTGAAGATTATAAAGGAGAATATCAGCAGGAATCTATTGTCTGTTTACTGAAAACAAAACAAGCATCAGAAAAACGCATTTGGGCGGCCGGGGAGGCCAGAAGCACGCACTGCGCGCACCCAGCGTGGAACCAGCGAATGAGAGGGCACCCCTAGCAATCTGTTTTCAGAGCCACGGTATGCCGGCTGCCGGCCAAATGTCCACTTTAATTCTATTATGGCTTTCGAAACGTAAATACACGCTCGAGAATTTTCAACAATATCACGCGAGCGCCGACCGGCCTGTAGATCAGCGCATCGTCACGGCGCGAAGTAGTGATATCAATGACAGTACGCGCGTGCGCAGAAGAAACGCGCCGAAGTCGGCGTCGGCTGCTAAGCTGTTTCCCCAATCACGACCCACCCCTGGCGCGACGCCCACCGCTTGCTCCACCCCATAAGCAGGGGACCTAGTAATCAAAGCGACACACACGGTACGCAAACACGAACAGCAGCCAGTAGGAAGGACACCGACACGAGCTTAGTCAGCGAACGAAAATACAGACACAAACTTCACTCTAGGCAAACAGAGCAGGGGTAGTTACAAGGATGAGATGCGTGCGCAGACGCAGGTAACCAGTGCACAACAAATACGCGAAAACTCGCAGCAACCGAAGAACTACGCAGCAAACACGTACGTGCACACGCACCAGAAGCACGTGCGTCACGCTGCGTATCGACGCAGAACTGGCGATTTTGGCATTTCGGTAATTTGAAACTTCGATATCGATTCCGTGAACAATTTATTCAGCAAACTGAACCGGTGGAGCCTCGCATAAAAAAAAATCGTTTAACAATATGAAAGCGACTGAAATTCTTCCTAAAAGCTATATTAGCAGAAAGTACCGTGTTATAAAGGACCTCACGAGTTTCGACCAAGTTTTCCAGCACGTTATTTTGCAAGAAACGGAAGGAGCCAAGTGTACAACCAGTTTCCGAAGCTGGCAACCACAGCTGGAATCAGCGCCATCCTCGGCAGTTTCCTGAACCTCGCGTAGTCACATTTCAGTTACCGCCACATAGAGGGCGCAACCAGACATCCAATTTGTGTTTTCTGTGTGTTTTATGATTCTTTTTAATAAATAGGCTCGATTAGTGAAAATGTGGGCTAATAATCAGGACCTGGAACAGTAATCTCCATTTAATACTAAAAATATCGGCCTAAATGTCTGCCAAAAGGGGTCAAAATACTCGTTTTTGACTATCAAAAAATACGTGATTTCACCTATATTCAAACTTTTTTTATGGAAAATCAAAAGTGAAATTTAGAAAAAGGGCCTCGCTTTGCAAAGCAGAATATGTTTTTCTTTGCGGGCCTACAATTTTATTCATGTGTGCCAATCCCTAAGCGCTGTCCCACTGTACTACCAAATGAAGTTTGCCTAAATTAACAGTTTTTGTCACTTTTCACGTGAGCATTCCGAAAAAAGTTTAAGCCATATTACAATAAAATTTAGCGTAACTCTTTCGACCATAATTACAAACTGATGTAAAAAGTTTCAAATAAAATGACCGAGTAGGCGCCCAAAACTTCGCGACTGAAGTGCTTCCGCAAAGTCAATTTTTCTAAAGTAAATATCTGTCAAAATAAAATAAAAAACGAAAAAAGGGCCTCCGTTGACAATGAACGCACTCTTCTTCTATAACATTCTAAAATTAGAAAGAAATTGCTCCAATAGTGCACCCTGTACCACTGTACTACGAAACCATGTTTTGCCGAAAAGGTCAATGTTCGCGGGTGCCCTCTGAATTAGCTTTTTGCACTAGGAAAACAAATCCTACATCAGATAAAAGATAATGTTGTACACTACAAGATGATATATAACACATAATTTTAGCAAGCTTGAACACGCCACGATCGCATTTCGAAAACGTGCTGAAAGCGTCATATGTCATGGCCGCCGTGGGACCGCAGCCTTAAAGATAGCATTCAAGACGCCAATTTCCTGCCATAACTCACAACCGATGAAACACTCGATCATACATGCGTTGCGCCAAAAAACCCAGCGGTTGAATCAACTAGCACGTCCAGTCACCTTGCCGGTTCAAAACACAAATTACGACACCTCCATGGCTGCGCGTTCACAGTGCGGTCGTCATGAAAACCGAGCACTTTCACAAAAAGCTGGCGGCACAAACAAAACGCGCCGACCAAGGAGCTTTAGCACACCGAGCGCGGCCATCGACGATAGGCCCATCTGCACGGCTAGACTTCTAGTCGAACGTCGAACTGCTCAAATTGATGGGCTAATGGCTGTGCACTTTATAATGGGCGGTAGCTTCCGCCATCGATCCGAGAAACTATAAACCACAATTATGATTTCTTCCTTCGCCCGTCTAACCCTATTTCTTTTCCGCCCAAGGTTAACCTTTGTGTCTCCTTAGAAGTATCGAGTGCACACTGAGTAGAGGCTCCGCGCTCTTGAAATATATTCTTGAGGCACTTCCGCCGCATACTTAAATTGCTCATTTTATGCTTTCCTTATTACTGCTAACAACGTACTTTAAATACTCTTAAACTATGTACACATATTTGAGTGCAAATAATATACACTAATAGCGAACATACTTCAAGCATATTCCCAAAATATATTCCGATTAAGAAGGGGCTGATATTATTATTGAACCTTTGTGGAATTTCGATTACTCTCGCTTGCTTATAGTCCATTAAAAATACATCAAGTGTATTTTTAATATGCTATTTTCGCTAAGGGCTAGAATAGCGTGCACTCAGCTTACTTGCCTCAGATGACAGAGATAGATCTTAGATATCTAACAAACAACATGAAAGAGTCAAAACCTGCGGCTGATGACTCCATTTTATTAAGGGACATTCAGAAAATTGTTGAGGTATTAAAAGGCGTTACAATAAAAATAATAAACGAATCACTTTTATCAGGGAAAGTTCCAATATAATTTGAAACAGCTGTTGTGACACCAAGATATAACATTAGAAGTAAAAAAAAGAAATGATGAATTATAGACCACTTTTAATATTGCCAATCATAGCGCAAAAATATGGAAACATTTGTTTTTATTACAATGACATCGTATTGCGAGACGTTCTGCTTAATAAATAAGTCTCAGTATGGATACCGTAAAAATATAAGCACTGAACTTTTGCTTGAAGATCTTTTAGATTATGTCAACTACCGTCTTGATAGGGATCAATTTGTTTTTTGCACTATTTTTAGATTTAGCAAAAGCCTTTGAAACTATCGATAATGAGCGGTTATTAATAAAACTAATGAATATGGGTTTTAGAGATCCCTTCAACGGCGTTCTTAAAAGGCTATATTACAGAAATATAGCCTTGTAGATCTCGATTGTATCAGTATGCGGACGATACTGCCTTGAGGGCTGCCTTGGGGGGCACGGCGTCGCCAGACAAACAGCGATGCAAAACCTCTCCCTTCTTCAGGTGTTGGTGACTGCGGCCCTTTCTGCGATCCCGCCAGGAAATCTGCTGCATCGTCATCTCCTGGCTTGGGACACGTCATCTATTGTCATCGAGAGTGTCACGGCATTTCCTCGAGCGTTTTCGCCACCAACTTGGATCCACCAGGAGGCGTTTAACATCAGCATCTGGCAACAATCAAGCACTGTAACATCACATGGTTCCTACCCCGACGGGTGGCTACATAAGCCGACCGGGATGGATGGCCAGTTGGGGCACGGCGTCGCCAGACAAACAGGGATGCAAAACCTCTCCCTTCTTCAGGTGTTGGTGACTGCGGCCCTTTCTGCGATCCCGCCAGGAAATCTGCTGCATCGTCATCTCCTGGCTTGGGACACGTCATCTGTTGTCATCGAGAGTGTCACGGCATTTCCTCGAGCGTTTTCGCCACCAAATTGGATCCACCAGGAGGCGTTCAACATCAGCATCTGGCAACAATCAAGCACTGTAACATCACATGGTTCCTACCCCGACGGGTGGCTACATAAGCCGACCGTGATGGATGGCCAGTTGGGGCACGGCGTCGCCAGACAAACAGCGATGCAAAACCTCTCCCTTCTTCAGGTTGGTTACCTTCCGAATGCAGTTTGTTCTGGCAGTAGAAATCCGAATTTTATTGCGATGTCGTGCCCCAACGACCTTTTCTGGCGAAAGTGGCTGTGTTTTTACTGTTTGCAGTACTCGTACATTTTTTGTTTCTCGGCTCCTTTTGTTAATGTCCGGAGACGTGGAGGCAAACCCAGGACCACTAACCGATAGTGAGCATATCTCAAGTATCCTTGCAGCTGTCCAGAGAATCGAGGCTGCTCAGACTAATTTGCTGGCAACAGTCTCGTCATTGGAGAGCGGACAAAAGGCTACCGAGATATCTGTCCAACAATTGTTTTCAAGAATGAGTGCTGTAGAAACGAAGTTGTCTGATAGGAACTCTGCATCTCTAACCCCCCATGATGAAAATCTTCCTGTTGACCTAGCGAATATTCAGAAGCAGTGCGATGACAACGAAAATAGGCTTCGGAGGTCAAATCTGTTGTTCTTTGGCTGCCCAGATAACAGCACCGAAACATGGGGGCAGTCGGAACAAAAAATTATCGAGTTTTGTTCGAGCAAGCTGGGAATCCAGCTTGATCCCGCAAATTTAGAAAGATCACACCACCTGGGGAAATTCGAGCCCCAGAAAGCTAGGCCAATAATAGTCAAGTTTGCCCGATTTAAAGACAAAGAGAGTATCCTGGCCTGTGGGTTCAAACTGAAAGGCACCCACTACGCTGTACGCGAAGATTTTTCTGCGTCTGTGCGAGTTGCCCGTGCCAAACTTTTTGAGTATGGTAGGAATATGAACGTACCGTTTAAAGTGCGTTTTAACAAACTGCATGCGGACAGCAAGCGTTTTATTTTTAACTAGGAATCTCAAACAGTTGTTGAATTTTCATAGCTACATGCTTCTGGCAAAAACAAAGCATTACCGTCATCCCCTTATGCCGCCTTGCGCGATAAAAACAGAAGCCTTTCTGTTCTTTTCACTAATATTCGCAGCTTCATGCCAAAACGCGACGAGTTTCACAGTGTATTGGAGGACAGCTCATCAGATTTAGTCATTTTGACAGAAGCTTGGTTAAACCCTGAAATCGAAGATAAGGAGCTTTTTCCGCGAAACTTAGATTACAAAGTCTTCCGCCACGACCGGCATGGCCAGAGGGGCGGCGGTGTGCTTATCGCAATAAAGAGTTTTATATCTTCTTTTGATATCTGTTTAGCGAACCATGACTTGGAATTTACTTGCATATGTGTTTGTACGCCATCAAATAAGGTCATTGTGGGCGTATGTGATAGGCCACCAAATTGTGCTTCATCATTTCATGCTGATCTACGCTCTGTCTTACTTGATATACGAGATCGATTTCCAAAGGCTGATATGTTGTTATTTGGTGATTTTAATTTTCCACAAATCGATTGGTCAAACCTTTCATCCGTAGGTTCGGCCACATCCGCACACTTTCTAGACATCTGTCTTACTCTGAACCTTACACAGCTTGTTGATAAACCAACTCGTTTGGGAAATATTCTCAATTTAATACTAACTACGTCACCGGATCTTGTCAAGTGTATCCAGTACTGTGACGCCCTCAGTGATCACAGGCTGCTGCATGTTGATTTGTCACTCCCCACTCTCACCAAGCATCCCATTTCCAAAACTATTCACGATTATAACAAAGCTGATTATATCTCGATAAACTGCGAGTTGGCAATCTTCTTTGACAATTACGTCGTTCATTTTCATCTTAGATCTGTAGAAGAAAACTGGACAGTATTTAAAACTAAAATGAATCATCTAGTAAAAATGTTTGTTCCTACAGTTCGTGTACGCACCGATTTAGGTAATCCATGGTTTACAAAAACCTTGCTTTCTTTGCGAAACAAGAAAAAAATACTTTTTGCAAAGGCCAAACGGTTAGATACCAGCCAGTCTTGGGATGTCTACAATTCTGCATTAAAAAACTACACCAGAAGCATAAAACAAGCCAAGAATAAATTCTTTTTTAATGACTTACCGTCCATTTTGAGGAGTAACCCGAGAAAGTTTTGGAATCTGGTTTCACCGAAGAACAACAACTCTGCCATCCAACTACGTACCGACAACGGCGATCCCATTCCAGAGAGAGACATTGCTACAGTGTTTAACGAATATTGTTCTTCCATTTTTACTAACGAGTGTTTGAACACTGTTCCCAGCCTCCCCGAGCAACCTTACGAAACCATGCCTCCAATCAGTGTAAGCGCAGCCAGTATTCAAGACCTCATTGCCAAATTAAAACTCTCATCGTCCGCCGGTTCCGACAACATCAATTCAAAAATTCTAAAAAAATACTACCAGTATCTCAAGTGAGTTCTTAAAATTAATATTTGACCAGTCACTATCTGAAAGCTCCCTCCCTTCTGACTGGAAGGTTGGCCGGATCGTCCCAGTTTTCAAACTGGGAAGTCGCTGTTTGGTTTCAAACTATCGTCCTATATCTTTAACTTCAATCGCATCTAAACTTCTTGAGCATATACTATATTCGCAAATTATGAGTCACCTAACAACTAACAGATTTTTTTTCGAAAAGCAACATGGATTTAGAAAGGGATTCTCCTGTGAGACGCAGCTTTGCGACTTCATCCATGACCTACATACTAATCTCGAGTGTCGGGCTCAGACTGACGCTATCTTTCTGGATTTTTCGAAAGCTTTTGATCATGTTCCCCATCAACGACTACTATCCAAACTGGCTTCACTACGTCTTGACCCGATAATCTTCTCATGGATACCCTTAGCGAAAACTAATACGTTTGAAATATACCACATTCTAATTTGAGTGTATTTGAAATACAGTTCATAATTGTAAGTACACGAAAATAGACCGAAAATATAAACTTCTTTTTTTTTACTTAGTACTAAAATATACTTCTAAAAATCATTTTAAAATACCTTTACTTAAACTACATTTGAAGTTCCCTTCATGCGTTTTGAAATATGTAAATACTACATTAATAGGAACAAAATACCTTTCACATATATTTCTTGAAATATTTATTTAATTCATGCCAAATATACTCCAACCCTAAAAAAAATGGAGCAGTTAAAAATACGTGCAGAATACTCTTAAAATCCCTGAAAATCGTAAATACTGTTGTGTTATACTCTAAGTACCTTTTGAGTGCAATACTTTGGTAATTTGACTAAAACTACCAAAATATTGAAACGCTCCCCTTCTAGATCGAAGTTCACTTCAAGCAGATATGGAGTACACTGAAGCGCCTAAATACAACATTTGACTAGTTTGTCAACTGAATTGCGCAGCATCGCACTGATAAATCAGCCCAGTTTATGTTACTGTTTCCTTTTTTTCTATCAAGAACACACCTGATCAGTTCTTTGCACACCAATCACAAACGGGGTTCGGGAACTACAACCACAACATTTGCTGATGCTGGAAAGCTTCAGCAGGTGCTGTGAACAGGTACGTTTGGCGTGGTTTTGTTAGCACAATGTTAGTTCACTGAACGTGTATACTCACCATTGTACGTGATGTGAATAGTGACTTTAATATAGTGACATTAACTACCATCTTAAATAGTCTACTACTAAAAAAGAAAGGCAAAATAACTACTGTAAAATACTTATTTTTCGCGGGCTCACTATTTCACGATTTAGGTCAAAGTTGGAGCTCTGGAATAATTCGCAAATTCTAATTTTCGCGACGCGCTGGGATCGCAATATAGATTTTAATGTTTTTACATTTTGCCGGAATTGTTCACGGGACCTATTTTTCAGAATTGTAGGCGATTCGCGAACTTTGAGAGAATTAGGTCCTCACGAAAATAAAGTCGTTTACAGTATTTTAAAGTGAAGAAACTTCCTTGATTCGCTTCGTCCTGAGTGGTGCTACGCAGAGAAGCAATAACATGTATTTTATGAGCCGTTTTGTGTGGATATTGTTTTAGGGACTGCGCCGAATGGTTATTAGTTGTACCAATGCCTTTTAGTAAGAGATATCGTCCACGAACTTCAAAACACTATTTCCCCTTTGACAGACTCCCGAGGAGAAGATCCAATACTTGGAACCTTAATAAGCGCAGAGGTGGTCACCGAAAAAATGATTACCTTCAATATGTAGGCTATATAAGGCTCTAGAGCAGTCAACGGGACTGTGAATGAGCTGTTCAGTGCGTCAGGGTGTTTGTGTTTGTGTTCGTTTCTAATGTAGCTTTGTGAGATGTATTGTGCCTTCAAATACCACAGGAACACCGTTTGCTGACAAAATCGAAAATAAAAAAAAAAAAAAATTGTGAACCGGTTTTTAGTGCACAAATGGCATCTTGAGTGTGAAGGGATAATATTTTTGGTATATCTAAAATATTTTTGATTCATATTTATAATGTATTTTGGATACCTTACGCGCGTATTTCGAGTGCGGCCAAAATAATACAGAATAAATACAAAATGAATATTCGTATTCAATATATTTCAACTTCGTTTGAAGTACGGTCTCTTTTTGCTAAGGGTACGTGACTTTCTTTCTTACCGCGTGCAATACACCGTTACTAATTCCCATGAGTCTGCCCTAACAAACGTTTCATCTGGTGTTCCTCAAGGGTCCGTACTGGGTCCCCTACTTTTTTTAATATTCATAAATGACCTTCCGGCCACCATTTTATCTAATATTCGCGTGTTTGCAGATGACTTTGTTGTATATAACAAAGTAACAAGTGTGCAAGACAACATTCAACTTCAAGATGATTTAGTAAAAATTAATAAATGGTGCGAACAGTGGCTGATGCCATTAAACAAATCTAAATGTAAACTAATCTGTTTCACTAGAAAAAAAACTGTTTTGTCCTACCAATATTACTTGGGTTCCGATTTAATTGAGACCGTTCCTTCGTACAAATATCATGGTGTAAAATTAACATCAGACCTTTCATGGAATAATCATATTGAAGCCATCTCCGCAGACACCTCCAGGACCCTGGGAGTACTCCGACGTAACCTTCGACCTGCTCCACCAACTGTCCGCAAACTGGCCTACGACACACTTATCCGACCTAAATTACAATATGCTGCCTCCATCTGGAACCCCCATCAAGGCTACCTTATCAATCATCTGGAAGCAATTCAAAACAGGGCCACTCGTTTCATCCTCTCCACGTACGATAACTCCATCAGTGTCTCTTCCCTAAAAAGTCAACTCAACCTTTCTTCTTTGCAGCTTCGTAGGAACATCTCTCAGCTCTGCCTCCTTCACAAAATTTATTATGACTGTCTTGAACTTAAAACAGCATTATTATCACCTCCCGATCGAACATCATCTCGCCTCAACAATGACTGTACCATCAAAAGGATCTCTGGCTCAACAAGCGCTTTCAACCGATCTTTTCTCGCACAAGCTATCAAAGACTGGAACAGCCTCCCATCCTCCATCGTCACCATCGTAGAACCAAACGCCTTTAAATCAAGTCTTCAATCGCACTTTTTATGTTGTTAACTGTTTACCAACCTTTTCCTGAATGTATTATTTTTTGTCTGTTTTTCCAATGTATAATATGAATGATCCGCCCCTTATGTAATGCCCTCACGGGCCCTTAAGGTTCAATAAATGAAATGAAATGAAATATTAGGGCACAGTAATAAAAAATGTATATTGTCCATTTTTCAGAAAGATATTGAAATAATAATGAGCTGGTTTTTTTGATAATCACATATTTGTTAATTCCAGACAAACAAATCTAATGTGCTTCCGAAATCTGTATAAACATCTACATTTTAGCACTCCGTTATTTCTCCACTCACAGAAATGCACAATGTTGCAGTTCTGCAGCCTTCTATTTTGTTACAGCAACTAAATATTTAAGATTACACCTGGATTAAAATCTTCTGTGGACTGAGCATGTAAAATATCTTGTCAAAAAATCTGTGTTGTCTCGGTCTTTTTGTACAGGATGCGTAGTGTAGCGGCAAGGTCATTAAGAAGGAGAGTGTATGGTGCACCTCCAATATGGTATGTCTTTACATGGTGTGCGCTCTAATTACAAAAGAAAAACTTGACAAAATACTATATAAAATTACAAGTAATATTACTTATGTAAAAACCTACACAGAGTTGGAAATTAATAAACAAATGTAGGTCTTAAAGCTGTTATTCATAGAAAAACTGCACTGATATGTTATTTTAGTAAAGCACTATTATAAAAGCCACTTTCACTTAGTTTTAAAAAAGGAAGGAACACTAACGCGCATAGAAAGTTTGGTTTTTCCGAAGATTTATAGAAAGTATGGAGAAAAAACACAGGCCTATTTCGTCCCACTTTATTTTAATAGGCTTCCAGAAACTTACTATAACGTGGAGTCACTGAAAGAAGTAAAATATTGGTGTTTTAATTTTGAAATGTAACCTGGCTTTATTGCTTTAGCATTCCACTGAGTTTTGTCTCTTTTCTTCTTGTCTGACTTTTTTTTTTCTTTGTGTGCCAATAATGCACACAGTAAGATGATTCCAGTGTAAGCAGCCCGCTGGACGCCAAGTCCCGCATACAAGCCCACCAGTGCTTTCGCGGGTCTGCATATGTAACATGTTTATGATCTAAATAAAAAAATATATTATTATTAAAAAAAGACATTCCAGTGAACACATTGTCAACGAAAGCCAAATGTTTATTGTCTCCAAATTTTTAACAATAGTACCAACTGACTAGATATAAGATCCGCTATCAACTTGCAACTTGCCTCGGAAAAATATTGAAAAATTATGTCTCAATAAGTAAACAAACAAAACCTCTTGGCGCAATACTAAAATCTATATATGGGTATTTGTAGTGCTGATTAGGAAATTTACTAAATAAATGAGAACAAAATATGTCCTATATTCTGCCGCAGGATAAGAAATGTGGCCCAAAGCTTCCTGCAAAGCTCACTGGACACCATTAGATATATTTACCCTTGAACTTGCCTTCTGTCCATCATTCGCTCTGCTAAATTCGAAAGAGTGGAAGGCTTTGGAGACGAGCCTATCCTGCGTTTCTTATGTCCCAACAAACTATAGTTCTAAACTCTCCTGACACCTCTTCTTGAACTTAGAAAGTTCTTGAAGGGCTCTTTGGGCCTTCTGGTGCTCCAGAGTCACCCACTCTGAAAAACGCTGTGACCTTACCTGCGGGCTTATGCCTACGGGCCATCTGGAAAAAAAATGTGTTAAAATGTGTCATGGGTTTAGTTACAGGACAACTTATAACGTCCTTTAGCTTGCTCTTCTTTAGTCAGTGCTCCTTCCTGGACAAACTTATAGTGTTTTATTTATTTATTTACCTTTTATTATTTAGTAATTCTTCAAGTATTGCAAATTTATTCCTGGATTAGTCAGTTACATTCTCTGACAACCTAACAACAGTGAATCTCCGGATGTCGAAACCCCCTTAAATCTAACATTCCCTGAAGTACGTCCGGATCAGTGATTACAGACATAGCATATGCTCCATGACCAACATACCTTAGAACTGAAGCACCGCTTTAATTAATATAGTTCGAGTCTAAACCAAAAGCTTTACTGAGTTTACAGTGCAAATAAAAAAGAACCTTTGAAGCACTAGCTCATATTTCATTCTAATTCGTTGCACAGCATTTATTAGGATAAAATAATTATTCTCCGATTAAATTACAACAAAAACTTTCCCGCTTTTTCACTCCTCCAAAACCGATCTTGAGTTCTCATTGCATGGCAGAAAGTTTAATTGCCCCAAACTGTGAACTAGCTGTTAAGTCACTCTTCGAACAATAAAAAGAATATTGTGACAAGCACCATTTTACTCGCGAAGTCGCGTTTTATTTCTCGCTGCTCTCGTGCGCGTGAAAAAGCGCATGCAAGCACGAGCTATTGGCATTGAAAGGGGTATGACTTATCGGTTCTAGGTTTTCCCGTTCGTAATATTCCAAGTGCCAGATTTTTCCAATCCGAGCATCCCTGATTTAATCCAACTGTACTCCAAGTTTGTACAAGTGGTCATCAATTTAATCACAACGCAAATTAGTTTTATTCGAGTTTTCAACAATTTCCTTCCAAAGCCATCCACTTCGATCGGAAGCGCCTCTAAATTTAGTCATTTTACATATGTGAATTGACACACTGCAGTTCATATGACTGAACTATTTTAGAGGCCTGAGGTGCTTGCAGGTAATGAATATTTTTCATATATATATGCGCGTTTCATGAGTGCTTTCTCATATTCGAAAACCATGCCTTCGCAGTATGCTTGCGTCGTGCTGTGGTGTCATCATCGGGCGTCGACTGCTTTTTTAAATGGTCTGCCAAAACTTGGCGGTGTGGTCTCGCTGTCGCGCGGTTTCAGGCATCGCATGTCAACTAAATGATAATTCGATGAAACGTCGTTCGACGAGCTGATTGCTACCGAAGTTGTCGTGCCTTTGGGTCTACGCATAGAGGCGGTGAATACAGCCGGTGCATACATTAAGCCGTGGTACAGAGTGAAGTAGAATTGATGTTGGTTGTCAACGGGTTGTCTCTTGGTTCAGGGAAATTATTTACAACATTTGCTGTATGGTGTATTTGGTTAGTGCCGCACCCCGTAACATGTTATAGAGATCAAATGTTAAAATATACCTTTCCCCGTCTTTTAAATCGTCGTAATGAATCGAATATAGACATTATATATGACAATGTGAAAAATGTGCGTTTTGTTTTCGTTCATGATCTTCTTAATACGTTTGATTATATCGTTAAGTTGTAACCTGATTGTAAATTTCTATTTTGAGCTCCTCGCTCAGCTGCAAACTTTGTATTTTTGATGCTTTTTGCTGCTGCTTTGAGCGTGAGTGGAGGCTTGTCAAGCAACACCGGTGTTGCTTTTTTTCTCCCTATTCTCTCCAAACTGGAGAAAAATAGCTAAAAGAAGGTTAGAGCACAAACAAGCTGGTGATAATTAAACATTTGACTAGAAACACCGAGACTGGGAAAAGAAGGGACAGGCAAACACAAGGTCTCAAATACAGCTGTTATTTATTTTCCAACGAAAGGGCTTATATGGGCATAAAATCGTACACAAAACACTAAAGTCGAGAGAAAGGGAGGGAGATAGAGAAATGAGTAAACCCGTGTCACAAGCAATACAAAAAAGAAACCTTTACAAAAGAAGTGAGAAGCAATGACCTATGGTCATTGCTTCTCACTTGCCAGTGGGCAGTGCAGCGCAGCAACGATGCGGACGTCCATGAACCCGTTCCTATTTTTAATACAGGTGCTTGCCTGGAGTGTCGACCCGGTGTCGCAACGCTGCCCTCGGCCTGAGCCAGCGTCTACCAGCATTACCTGTTCAGCGAGAACATCTTTGGTCACCAACTCAAGCTTCAACCATTTCGAGCCCATCACCGATTCCTGGTCTACGACGGCAGACTTTGTTCCTCGGGCGGAATGGGATGCTCCACCATCATCGACATCAACTACAACTTGGATCCGCCCCCCAAGGCTTGTTATCGTCAGTGGGCAGTGCAGCGCAGCAACGATGCGGACGTCCATGAACCCGTTCCTATTTTTAATACAGGTTGGTAAACCTTTTCTGGTATCCACGCTCAAGAGCAATTACCTGTGTCTTGCTGTGCTGCCCTGCCCAAAAACAGTGTGCGAGAGTCTTACTGGTTCCTTTGATTCTCTGTGTATGCTGATACTGATCCTAAGTGGCGATGTGGAGCTCAACCCTGGGCCTACTGTGGAGGAACAACTTGCGGCAATCTTAACCAATCAGCAAAGTTTATCGGCTGACATAAGGTCAATGCAAACAAAGCTCGAGCTACACATGTCTGGTACTAACGAACGTCTAACAGCAATAGAGTCAACTATCAAAGAATTATCAAAGGCTCCTCCAAAGGTAGAGCGGTGTGAGCAAAACCTAAAGCACCTATCCGACAAAGTAACATTTTTAACTGAGAAAGTAGACGACCTAGAAAACAGAGGAAGGCGGAATAATTTAATTATTCACGGAATAAAAGAGGTTAAAGATGAAAGTGCAACGGAGTTAAAAGAACTGGTGCTTCAAATTATTTTCGAAGAGAAGCTAGGTGTTACCGTTGCCAGTGTTGAGAGGATACATAGACTGGGGCGCTTGACAGAAGGTAAACCGAGGCCCGTAATTCTGCGTCTGTACGATTTCAACGAAAAGCTAGATATCCTTCGTAACGCAAGTAAACTGAAGGGGTCGCAGGTGTTCATATCTGAAGACTTCTCACGTAGGGTCCAGCTAGTACGAAAAGAACTCTGGAATAGCATAAAACATACTCGAAAGCCAGAAGACAAAGTATCTTTACGTTACGACAAATTAATAGTCAACAACGAGGTATATACTTGGGACGAGTCGACACGCCAACTAATGAAATTATCAAGCTCAGTTCCCACCCAACGGAATGAATCATAGCTACTACCACGGAAACATGTTGTGTCACCACCACCTGTGACGAACCTTGAGGCACTACTTATTAACTGTCGCAGCATAAAAAATAAAATTGATGACTTTGCTGAACTTGTCGCTACGACGCAACCTAGCATTGTAATGGGTACGGAATCTTGGTTAGTCGAAGAGATAGCTGACGAAGAAATTTTCCCTTCCAATTATTCTGCCTATCGAAAGGATAGAACTTCACATGGTGGTGGCGTTTTTTTACTGATAGCAAACGACCTTCAGAGTTCGCAAATAAATGTTCCTTGTTCATCGTGTGAATCGGTTTGGTGTAAGATTTATCTAAATTCCGGGGAAACCCTAGCTATCGGATCATATTACCGGCCCCCCAGCGCAACCCATGAATCACTGTTATCCCTATCTGATGAGCTGTCTTCCATCTCAAGTGATTATCTTGTACTAGGGGGTGACTTTAACCTGCCTGACATAACATGGCACGATAACCAAATGTTAACTACCGGCTCTTCGATATTATACACGACATTTTCTCACTTTGTCTCAAGCTTTGGGTTGTCTCAATACGTCACTGAACCAACCAGAGTGGACTTCAATAGATCAAGTACACTAGACCTCCTTCTTTGCGATTCCAGAACAGTTGTTTCTGCAGTCACAAATTTTCCGGGCATTAGCGATCACGACATAGTTACAGCAAGTATACAGTGTAAACGTCCGCTATCGGCTCTGCAGTCCCCACGCAGGATTTATTTTTACGACCAGGGCAATTACGCTAGCCTTGCTGACGAACTTGTAGCGTTTTTTGCCATTTTTGAAATGCACAGCTATGAGATGGACGTTGAAACCCTGTGGAACATTTTTAAAACTAAGCTTACTGCCTTAATCGACACTTACATCCCACACAAGCTATTCTCTCCAAGAAAGCAAAAAAACAAACCTTGGATAAATAGAGAGTTACGGCAAATTTTGAGGAAAAAGAAGCGCGCATACTTAACTTTCCGCAGGACTTCTATTGCCGCGTCCCTTAATCGGTTACGCGACCTAAGTAAACTCTACAAAAGAAAACTTAAATTAGCTAAAAATGTTTTTCAGAGCACTTTAAGTGACCGTCTTAAAAGGAACCCTAAAGAATTCTGGAAATTGGTAAAAAGCAACAAGAAGGACCAGGTTGGTATACCACCAATTGAAGAACTTAAACAGACCATACACGATGACCAAGCAAAAGCTACATGCTTTAGTAGATACTTCCAATCAGTTTTTTCTCCCCCAATAACTGCGGTGCACTTGGCTCTGCCAAACGCAGTAAATGAATTCCGTGACATGCCGGAAATTGAATTCCACTCTGACGGACTGGTTAAACTTCTGGGGTCACTTAAAATTGATAAGTCTCCAGGTCCTGATGGCATTCCTAACAAGATTCTTAAGGAATGCGCAGGTATACTCGCTATGTTCTTGCACGTCCTGTTTACCAGATCTATATCAGATAGTATTTTGCCTTCTGACTGGAAGAAAGCTCATGTTGTGCCTGTGCATAAAAGCGGCCCCAAAAACAAAGTTGAAAATTACAGGCCCATATCGTTGCTAAGCACGTCTTCTAAACTTATGGAACACGTGATCTACACAAGTATCGCTCAACATTTACAGTCAAATAATTTTTTCACTCCATCCCAGCACGGGTTCCGCCCAGGCTTGTCATGCACTACTCAGCTAGTAGAATTTTACCATGACCTAGCAAACGCATACGATAAAGGCCTTCAAACAGATTGTATTTTTCTTGATTTCCGGAAAGCTTTTGATCTCGTGCCACAATAAATTTATTCTGCATAAAATGAAGTCCTTAAAAATAGATGGTAAAGTTCTTGGGTGGTTAGCAGATTACCTAAGTGGCAGGACTCAAGCAGTGTTAATTAATGGCAAGTCATCTGATTTTATTTCCGTCACTTCTGGTGTACCCCAGGGTTCGGTGTTGGGGCCGCTTTTATTTTTAATATTTATCAATGACATTGTTGTAGACGTTTTTTCTAGTATACGCCTGTATGCTGACGATTGTATAATTTATCGAGCAGTAAGTTCGGTCAACGATTGTATCACTCTGCAGGCCGACCTTGACCGCATAGCAAACTGGTGTAGTACTTGGGGAATGGACTTGAACGTTAACAAATGTCACTTTGTCCGTGTAACTAGAAAGCGTAACCCTATCACCACCATGTACCAGATTAACGACATTCCCATCAACATGTCACCACAAGTAAAATATTTAGGCGTTTACTTTTCCCACGATTTGTCATGGCGCTTTCACATTGAGTATATGACTGCTAAAGCTAATCGGATGCTAGGCTTCATCAAACGTAATTTCAAAAATTCTCCTCAAGAGGTCAAAAACACCCTGTATCTCACAAATATTCGGCCCATTCTAGAGTACGCTTCAGAAGTTTGGGATCCCCACCAGCAGTACTTGATAAATAGTATAGAACTGATACAAAACAGAGCCGCCAGATTTGTCCTTAATGCATACTCGCGTAGTCAAAGTGTAACTGCCATGAAACGCGATCTTAACTGGCAGCCTCTACTGAATCGTCGTAAATGCTTCCGCCTGAAACTCCTTCACAGCATATATTACGATCAGTGTGGAATTGACAAAATGCGTTATTTACTTCCACCTCACTTTATCTCTCGGCGCCTGGATCATAGCAGAAAAATTAGGCCTTTTTCCAGCAGAACAGACATTTACAAATACTCATTTTTTCCTTGTACAATACTCAACTGGAACAATTTACCTGAAGAGATCGTCTCAACAAGCGTAAGCTATCAATTTTATCAGGCATTGTCAGATTCTTAAAACCTGTTATTTCTACAAACTTCAGCTTATTCTATATATATTCACGAGTGCAGTGTCTAGTTTTACGCTGGTTTGGGTTTACGTTTGTCTTTATTTTCATGTTGATTTCGCCTGGTAAGTCACATTTTGAGTTTTGACTGTTTAGGCAATTTAAGTGTTCTTTGGCGTCATGTTCATTTTGTATTTGCCCCTCCCCCGCTATAATGCCCTCACGGGCGCTGTGGGGTTATTTCAATAAACAATAAACAATATCCAACAAAAATAAAATCTAACACTGTGTACGCGGAAGTCCCCCCTAAAATCAAAACGAAAGACCGTTTCAAGGACCACTCAAAACATACACTTTTCTCGCGAAAGCCGGAACTCCTGAAAAGGAAGGACGAAACGACCCAAACGACTAGGTGCCAACAAAAAGCCAACTGATCTTGATAAAGCTTAATCTCGGACGAAAGCAACAAAATCTCCTAGGCCACAACGAAGCACTTGACCTGACGGGCCAAGGAATCAAATTTGTAGGAACCTTCTCTGTCGTGTATCAAAGTGAGAGGTAGCTTATTTACCACATTTCCATGGATCATGATTGTTATAGATTCTTTTATTATACGTTCTCGGTCATCGTTTTTTTTTTCGTTAGGGCTATCCTGGTTGAGTCACAGTTAGGTAGATAAATATTGCATTCAACTCCACGTGTTTACACTTCCAAATACGGACTTTTGTTTTTGACAACGCTTGTGTTCGGTGAGACGATCGTTTATAAATCGCTTGGTCTGTCTTATGTAGAATAATCGGCAATCAAACGCGATCCTGTACACTACTCCCGACATGCAACTTACTTCATTTCCATTATGTTTCTTAGTGCAACCAGCTCTGGCGGGAGCAAACTGAGTAATTCGACTTAGTCTGTAATCATCACTGAACACAGTACTAACACCATTTGACCGTTTTCCATAATCAAAGTTTTCTGTGGATAGACCGGCTTTCATTTTTTTAGATCTACAGCTGAAACATCCGTCCAGTTTCTTCTGAAAATAGGGCAAGCCGAATATTTTACCTGGTAACCGGAAAAAAGCTCACCGGACAGAAACTCACCGGACAAAAGCTCACCAGAACAAAGCTCATCCGTTTTTTTACAGACTCGGACAAAAGCTCACCTCTCTCTTCCGACTACTCGGACGAAAGCTCGGGAGAACCACGGGCTGGGCTATAGTGGGGATGCGGTGAATAATGCGCCATTTTCGGAGAACTTGCTCATTCTTGAGTTTGTTGGCGATATAAGCCACATAAGGCACTGAGGCAACGTTCTGGGAGAAAAAGCTAGGTCACCGCAACTTGGGTCTGACGGATTTTTTTGTTTCGACTTAGTTGCCATGCCCAAGCAAGTTCAAACCGAAAAGCCCCAATTCCCTGCCCTTTGTGATAAGCCATAATAGGCATTGTGGCAACGTTTGGGGAAAAAAAGCTAGGTCACCGCAACTAGGCCCTGACGGCTTTTTTTGTTTTGACCTAGTTGCCTTGCCCAAGCAAGCTCAAAACGAAAAGCCCCACTGCTCCGCCCTTTGTGAACAAAATTGGCTGGCAGCCTGTGCCTACGCCATTGGGTGGATTGGTCACCAAGCTGCACCACAGTCGGGGTTACTTGGTTTTCCATCTTGCTACTGCGCTGTGTGGATGTTTTTGAGTCTGTAATTGAGTGAGGGCCTCTACTGTGAGACGTTTATGCGCTGTGAAGTATTAACACCAAGCTGCAGTTCGTGGATTAAATTCCTTGACCTTGGTAACTTGGAAGTATGGGCATGCCCATACTTTGCCCCCTTGAAGTCCACATCTGCACTAACTCTGCCCCGCATAGCCGAAGTAGGACCCAGTGCGGTTTTGCACGGGCTGCCCAAATTGGGCATGCCTCGCGTAGCCGAGGTGGGATCCACAGGGTTATTGCATGGGCAGCCCAAGTTGCCCATGTTCATTCTTTGCCCCCCAGAAGCCCACATCTGCGCTAACTTTGCCCCGCATAGCCTAATTGGGACATACGGTTATTTTCACAGGCAGCCCAAATTGGGCACGCCAACGCTGTGTCAAAATTCACCCTCGCATATCCGATGTGGGACCCACCGCTGCACTCCGCCGGCAACCCATATTAGGCATGCAGACGAGAGCTGTGTTCCCCGCTTGAAAAGTGGGATATGAATCTGCACCGTTGGAGGCAGAATGGTGTCTAGGCGGGAACCTTTGTCAACCATCACAGCGTCACCTGTCTCCAACAAATCTACACGGTCACTTCTTTCAACTGCCTCGGTGTCAATGATATGGCCACCCCACATTTCAGGAAGAAAGCACACATGTCTATCAGGGGTGACACCTACAAGAGCCTTAAAGGTATTGTTAAGTTTGTAGGGCGAGAACGTCTGCCTCTGTGCCTTCAGCTTACTTGTCTTTTGAATACACACTTCAGTGCAATCAAGGATAACCCTTGTGTTAGGGAAATCTTGAAACGATTCGGGCATGTGGCGTTGCACAGCTTTTAAGTTGGAAACTTTAATAAAGCAGACAGCTCCTTATCTAAGAAGTTGATCTACGTGCAAAAGACGCGGCTCAAGCTGGATTCGGATATGCCAAACGTCCTGGCCACTTCCTTTGCACGCACACCTGTCCTTAGACGGTACCGAACCATGAAGAGCTCTTTTCTCTTTGACAGAAGGTTGTGCGCTATAATGGTTCACTTTTTCCCCCATCCCAATAGATCATCCTTAGAGAATTCACTTCAAAGTGCTTGCGCAAAGCGTCCAACTGTCCCTTACTTTGAAGTCCAGTGTAAAATTTAAAGGTTGTTGGATGAATAGTGCCTACAGTAAAGGCACGACATTCTAGTCTTTTGCATTTGCCCTCTAGATCTTGTATTGTTTTCTTTAATGCCATGTCCTCCACTAAAAGGTCGCAGGTGGCTTGCGCTTCTTCCCTAGGAAGCTCCTCGTTCCTTGGTTGCTGAGTGGCGAAAGCAGTCTCGTCCTGTGCCGAATTGACTCCACCTGCATGTACGTTCCACACCAGCCAGCACTAAGAATGACTTCGGCGGCCAAGTGAAGATATTATTTTTTATTATCATTATTTAGACATACTGCCGGCTGCCATTTGGCAGCCAAGGCAGGAGAGGGCGCACAGTGCAACGCACAAGAAAACCACATTGCACGCTAGTGAAAGAAAAAGCATCTAGAACTGCACATCAAGAAATAACGCTGTAATGATGAGGCGAATTCCTGAACGGACGAGACATTGGTAATGTTGGCAGGAAGACTATTCCATTCGTTAATGGTTCGTACGAAAAAGTCATTTTTAAAACATTAGGTTCTGCTGTAAGGTACCACAATTGTGTTGGAGCGCTTGTGTCGTGTGTGACGGGATGTGTTAAATTGCATAACTCTGTCGAATGAAAGGCGAGATGAGTCATGTACAATGGTATACAAAAGCTTTAGACGATGCATTTTGCGCCGGGTTGGAAGAAGCTCAATTTTCGACCTATTGTACAAGTTAGTGATAGAACTCATTCTTTTGTAATCGTTGTAAATGAAGCGCAGTGCTTTCTTCTGTATCCCCTCGAGTCGATCAATAATAAGTTTAGTCGCAGGGTCCCAAACAACATCCACGTATTCTAAGATAGGTCGTATTACTGTGGTGTAGATTGCTAGCTTGGTTTCAGGGGTACAGTGCTTCAGCCGCCTCTTCAATGACCATAGCTTTGCTGATGCCTTCTGAGCAGTCCAAGATATGTGGCTATTCCAACTGAAGTTCGAAAAGATAATGACACCTAAGTATTTGAATTCATGCACAACTTGTAAAGGGGAGTTTTGTATACAGTAGTTAAATTCCAAGGGTGACCTCTTGCGCGTTACTCTCATTTGTACACTTTTCGAGCTGTTTAGCAACTTTTGCCATTCGTGACACCATTTAGAAATTGAACACAGGCACTTGTTTAAATTAAGTTGGTCATTGCTTGAAGCTATTTCAGTAAAAAGCACAAAGTCATCTGCAAAATACCGGCAGTGCATATGGTCATCAACCGTCAAATCGTTTAGAAAAACAAGAAAGAGCAGTGGGCCCAGCACCGATCCTTGTGGAACGCCCGAGATAACTGATACAATTGGGGAACAAGCCCCACCTACTTCAACGAACTGATGTCGGTTGCTCAAGTATGAATCCAACAATCGCAAGAGATTGTCGTTTCCTAGAATCACTCTTAGCTTGATAAGTAGTTTGCTGTGTGACACGCGATCAAAAGCCTTGGCGAAATCTAGGAACACTACATCCATTTGCCCCCCCCTTGTCAACGACTTTTGCAAGTTCACTGACTATATAAAGGAGCTGAGCTACCGTAGAGTAACCACGCCGGAAACCATGCTGGCTCTCTGATAAAAAATTATTCGATTCAAAATGTGACATGAGATGAATAAATAAAAAATTCTCTCGAACCTTGCTGCACGAGCAGAGCAAGAAAACGGGCCTATAATTCGATGCGTCATGTTTATCCCCCTTCTTATGAATGGGTATAACTTTTGCCACTTCCCACTGATTAGGTACCACCCCTCTCTAGCGATCTGCTATAAATTAGAAAACTAAATTTAGAACACCACTCAGCGTACCATTTTAAAAGCACTTTAGGAATTTTGTCTGGACCGCAAGGCTTTTTTGTATTCAAATTTAGTGACGCAGAGAAGATTCCCTCCTCTGACAGCTGTTTGTCTGGTACGTGAGCGAGTTTAATCGAGAACTCAGGAACAAAGTTGTCACTTGTGGTGTACACAGAGGCAAAATAGTTGTTAAATATCTTCGCGATTGGGCTATTATCAACGAATACTCTCCCATGTTGAATGATCTTGTTAACTGAGTGTCTTGAACCCGATTTATGCCTCGCAATAGATTTATGTGGCGACGGAAATGTGCCTGAATATCGTTTTACATACCATGGTTCTTGGCACACTCTTTGCAGTCAATGTCTGCTGCTGTGCAGTCATCGGTTGAGGTGATTTTCTTCCGTTCTAAAATAAACAAGAAGAGACCAAGTGTCGCAAGTGTTTTCATAACACAATGCAACATTTTGTAGGTGAGGTAAGCGAGGCAATTTCACATCAGGAATTAATTTCGAAGTGCCACTTCATTGCCCATTTTACTTATGCGATGCATCTTTTGGAACATGATAAACTAACAGCATTTAGAGGACGGACATCGTTAGGCTCTGTATCGAATGAAATGGTGGACTGTCATATCAACAAATAGGACATCTGTTAGGAAGTAGCACGAACATCTTATAAAAGAGCTGCATAATTTATAGTGAATAAATATCACCTCAGACTGCATACAGTGGTAACAATGTTGTTTTTGAGATGATCATGCGCACATCATTCATAAGGAAAACATTGTAATGTATATGTTCGTCGCTCTACGCCAATGCTCATGTAGGAGGCTACTCACCTCGTTTTTCTATGTTAGTACCACGGATGCACATGAAGCATTCGCGTGTACTTGGTTTTTACACTTGTTCGTTCTCTCTGCCATACCCAGTTGAGGCCCATGATTCTTCCTCTTCGAAAGCCCTGCAAATCGGTGATAGCGCTGGAGAGCGTCTCTGTTTTTAAATTCGTCCGTGTAGACGAAAATTGATGGCACAAAATCCGGGTGTCTGGGCGAGTTTGAAGGCTTCCTCGTAAAAACCAACAACGCTGCAATAAGTGTTGCGCCCATGTCCCTCGCGAATAAAAAGCGCACATAAGCGAGCCCTCACTAGCTTAACAATGCGATGTACTATCGCGGACAATATCAGCTGAAAGAGCTCTCCGGCCTGTGCACGGTACTACCTTTGCCGCCTGTAGCATCGCTCCCTAAACACGGCGCACCCTGAGGCCGAGATAAATTATCAATTGCGCTCCCTGCGCCGCTGCGCTCTTCCGGCCGTCTGCTAGCCCAATATTCACGTTTTCAGCTAACATGCATTTCAGTGCATTTCAAGAAAGCGCCGAAGTGGAAACGGCGCTGTCACGCTCGTGTCTCCTCGAGGAGCGGTGCCTGACGAAGCTGCCTTGGCCCCTAAAAGGAGCCGATCTGAATATCATGGAAACATTTGGAGGCGCATCAAGGTAGCCATGCCACGGCGTACCCTCCACCGCGCCACTGACCACAAATCGTGGAAAGCAATCAGAGGTGAATGGGAGTGGCGTCGGGGCTGAGCCAGACTTCCTGGCCGCGCTCTATGATTTGTTACCAGACATGATGAGAGCCATGGTCGTGGGTCAGGCGAGAATGACGTGGTATTAAATTATTTTGCAAGTTTTACTGCGCCTCAGGTCCCCCTAAACTGGACTTCTGCCGATTGGAACAAAGCTTGATGCTACGATTGCGACGCACTGTTTGACGCCGTTAACCACGCATACTTTTGAGGGGTGCCTCCTTCATCCCGATCTTCTTGTATAGTGCTGTTGTACTTCCACGCCCACTATTATTCTTTTGTGTCTGACAATGTCCCTTTGTTTTGCTTGAAACAAACACGTGGGCCCAGTAACAAAAAATAATATCCTTGAACCTTTTCATACCAATCAAGGTTACGAAACCTTCTCAGTAGCATGTATGCTTACCGTTTTTTTTAAACATCTGTGATCAATGAAAAACAAAAAAAAGAAATACCTTGGAGCCGGACTAAATCCGGCATACAGATTTTGGCTATATCTTACGATGTCATACTTTGTGCATGCACCTATAATCAAACAAAAACAACCTGCAACATATTTTGATGACTTTAAAAAACGATGATCGCAGTTGAAATTTAAGACACTTTAATTTTTGTTTTCACCAAACAGCGTTTTTTCTACGGGATTTTGCACGATAGAGTAAGGTAAATCAATACAAAAAGGGGAACGACAGGTGTAATCTTTTGTTCCCCCCGCCGCCCTACCACACATGCCCGCTGTCGCACCCGCCGTCTCGCTTGCAGACAGCCGGAAGAGTGCAGTGGCGCAGCGAGCGCAAGTGAGAAAATATCTCTGACTCAGGGTGCGCCGTGTGTGCGGAGCAAGGCGACAGGCGGCGCAGGTAGTGCCGTGCGCCGGCCGGAGCGCTGTTTCAGCTCATATTGTCCGCGATAGTACTTCACTGGCCTGCGGTCTGCGAGAAAGCTTGAAAAATACGAGCGACAACAGCGGCACAACAACACGTTACGCACTGTAAAGGTGAGCACCTGTTTATGTCAACGCTATCGTATTGTCACAAATGACAATTGATGAGGCGATGATAACTGAAGTAACTAAGCGTTTAATGGGGCGAACTTGTGCCCAAACCAAAAAGGGAACAGACGATAACAGCAGAGCGGGGCTGGCGTCGATGTCGGCAAAACCGCAGGATCGAGCGCCGGGGCAAGACTGACTCGACAAGGTCGCGGGCGGGCTCTTATCTAGATGCGCCGCAATCTCAAAGATTCGGCGACGAAGTTTCGAGTAAAGACCCTAGATAAGAGCTTCCTACAAGTAGCGGCATTCCTTGAAGCGCCGACTGAGTGACGGTGCAGGTTTTAGGATGCGAATTGCGGCGCACAGCAGAGGTTTAAACTGAATGCCGCCATTTGCTTCCAGCGGAATGTGCTTTGTCATTTATATTGGTTGTCGTTACTGGTGAATAAGTATCAAGAGCCCTTAGGCTTGAGCGTCGCGCGCTCGGGGCGAGAATGAACACGCACTTTCTAGAACAAGAAACCAGGAGAATGGAAGAGGCTAAGTCTGGCGCAAGAATGAACGGGAACCTTCTATAAGTCCGTGACCGAGCGTTGCTTTCTCGGCCCTGCGCGCGGCAATATCATGCCAAGCTCCGTACTAGCAAGTCATAATGAACCAGTTTTCGCATGCGAGCACGCTTACCGAACATGGACACAGTTCTACTGACGCGGCGCCGGCACTGGCCTGCATACAAGTACCTACTAAGCTGAAACACACTGGGCTACATATTATTTAGATACGTACTGTACCTTCCACGAAATGCAATCCGCAGAGCCGGGACGATGATGACGGCAGCCATGTACTCCCAAGCTTCTCTGCGCGGCCTGTCACGTTTTACTGACGGGAAACGAAAAAAAAAAAAACCCTGCTTTGTGCCAGGAGTGGCGCGGGAAAAACAATTATGTGCGGCACACGACGTTGGTATACGGCTTGAGAGAGAAACTTCGTTCGACGCTTGTTCGTCTGCAACCTTCGGTCTGCAGCCGAGGCCAACCACGATGGTTCCGAAAACTGCCGTTAGGGTTCGGCGCACGCGCAGTCGGATCTTGCAAAAGGCGGATTGCCCTGCTACGAGTTGCACTGTTACGAATTTTTTTTTTTTTTTTGTTTCGGTCAAACCCGTGATGTTGTAGGATCACGAGATAAACTACGCTTCGACACTCCGGAGTCAGCTGCCGGCGCCGAGCGTCGCCTGTTCACGCAGGCTCCCGTGAGTCATACATGGTCTTGCTCTTCGCGCTATCTTTCATCGCCTCTTGGAGCGCCAAGAAAAGCCGTCGGGCAGAGGGTCGCACGGCCCTGGTTTCGATTGCCACTGAGCCGCTCGGTAGATATGTCGTGATGCAATTACCTGTGTTTACTTGTGAGAACGTGAAATTATTTATGATTGACGATTTCTTCTCTTGGGATTCGTATGCATTACCTATCATGGACTGTGTATACTATATGTTGCCTTAGTGTGTGTGAGACGTTTTTTTTTTTTTTTTTTGTAACGCTCGAGCGTGACACTTTTTTTTTATTCCAGCCTATATACATATATTGCTTTAAACAAGATATAACTGAAACATTACAGAATCCTGACGATGCACAATGTAGAGAGTTCAATAAGGGGAAGCGGCAGCATGTTCCGAGGGAGTTGGCATCTTCTTCCGCAGACCAGGCAAGCCAGGAGGACTCAATAAGCGCCAACATCGCTAACCTTATAAACAAGTAGAACATCAATATAAAATTTCTCGTGAAAATAAAAAAAAAAATTACCGAGTGATAGTGCCTGATACTCTTCACTTACTCTTTCTTACGCCCAATGGTCACGTGGCATGTATTCGCTTGCGGGGACTCTCTACCCCCGCCCTCTGTTGAGGCTCAGGTCGCCTCAAATAAAACTTCCGTCGTTTTTTGTTAGTTTTTTTTTTGTTTTCTTTTTGGTGTAGTTTTGGTGCGTTGTTTGGAACACGTCTCCCACTGGTGTGTTTACCACGACCAAACAAGTAGTCCATTAGTTTCTGCCTCATGATGTCATAAATATGTCATGCTCTTGCCGACCGCCATACTGGCGCTGACGTAGCAGCGATGATTAATGTGCCAGTTGCAGGTCGCTTTCCAGGTTGACAGTGCACGGAAGTTTCTGAGACCAGGTTTTGGGACGCTGCGACCACAGAAACACTCTCATTCACTGGCGCTTTTTTTCTTTGTATTACTTCTACGCCCAGCCGCCAGGATCACCTCATTCGATTGCACAAAGCTTCGACTCTTGCGACGTCATTTGTTGCCACTTTTGGACCACTTTTGATAGATGGGCGAAATAGGACGCTGAAAACACAAGTCGGGGGCGATGTAGTTTCGGTATCCCGTCTGCTCGCGGCTTAAATGCGTTAGAGAATAGCTTAGAGCAGGAATTTATTATCTGAATCCTAAGAACTATTAAGGTATGTTTTCCCGACGAGCAACAACACCTTTTAAATGTGTATGTAATATGTCGACAAAAGTTGATATTTCAAAAGTTGACTAAAAGGGGGTTAAGTATTTAATTTGGCATTAACTACTTTCCACTCGAAACCTGACGTTCGCCGCGGCAGATGATCTTATCCAGGAGACAAGCACACTCTGATGACAAAAGCTTGGGCTTCTTCCGCCCGCGGTTTTATATCAACCCCTCCTCACATAAAACGGATCCATTACCTTTCCCTTGTCCTGTCTAAATTAAAATGCGCATCATCAATCTGGCACCTCCATCATGCTGCATCAATAAGCTACCATGAATCTGTCCAAAACCGTGCTGCGCGCTTCATTAGTCCGATTACTCAAGTGTCTCTAGCACCTTCTAGATAAATCTAATATTTTTCTCCCACTGATTTTTCCCCGTCGAAAAATCTTCCGTCGGTGCTTTTTTGCATAAAGGGTTTTCTTCGCCATCACTAAATCAGTCCCATTTCGACTGCTTCGCCGAGAGGCTCGGCCTCGTCAGGAGATCCTGACGAAGCCGAGCCTCTCGGCGAAACTGTAGTAATACATAAACTCTTAGCATAGCAACTCCGAAAGTACGGATCTTTGACTTATTACATTTTGCCGGTCCATTGTTCTAAAACTACTCTGCCTCATATATATATATTGTTAGGAAGAAGTGGTACCGCAGAGTGGCGCGCGCTCGACGAGCATTCAGAGAGCTCGGACAGTTCCCGGACGAATGTCACCCCTACTATCCATCTTGTGTCTAGTCATTCCTCATTAAACCACCCTACTGAAAAAACCCGTATAAAAATTCATACTGGTTGACCCGTATATTTCATACGGTGTTATGGGATACGGGTCTCCCGTATGCTACTGGGGACCCGTACCTGTACAGGTTGACCCATTCAGATACAGGAACCCGTACCTGTACAGGTTGACCCATTCAGATACAGGACCCCCCCCGTACCTGTACGGGTTGACCCGTTTAGATATAGGAACCCGTACCTTACAGGTTGACCCATTCAGATATAGGAACCAATATTTATACAGATTCAGCTGTTCAGATAGAGAAACCTATATCTTTACTGGTTTACCCGTTCTGACGCAGTAAAAGGAATCAACATGGTGTTGAACGTTTGCATATGGACGTACGTATTTTGGCAGGTTTGACAATTCGCATGCATTTGTCATGAAAAGAATGAGCATGAGCCAGGTCATTTCAGGTTATATGTGTATTAAGTGAAGGCAAATTGGCATACTGCAGAACATCAACAAGAAGCTTAACCTCTAAGCAAGCTGAGAAGTCAAGCTTCTTGTTAATATCCTGCAGCAGGATATTAACAAATTGGCATACTGCGGTAGGTTGACCCGAGCAGTCCTCTTCCCTGGAGAGGCTTCTCGAGGATGCCTCCATATGTACTCGTTGAAGGCATCTGCAGGGGAAAGGAAGACAACAATAAGTCATGTGTATCCACAGTTTCTCGAAAAATTTAATATTTTACTTCCTGCAATTATAAGCAAGCAATTTTCACTACAATTTATGCTTTGTTAATATCTTGTGATACCATGTAGACTCCAAGAGCATCCTCTTACGATTACGCAGTCTGCTGAAAACGGAAGGTACGCATGATTCGGCCAGAAAGTTTTGAACCAGTTCAGACCGAGCTCGGAGGAGTGCAGGCGCAGTGCGGAAGTCGGGCTGCGGCTGCGTGAAGTTAAGCTGCAGCGCTACAAACGACCCTGTAATTGGTTTCCGAAAGACCGAGGAGTTGCCACCTGTTACTGCATGAACGCTGAACTGACTTCAACCAGCGCAAGATTCTGTGGAACTGAGGCTGAGCTCGTGCAGCACTGGGATAAATCGAACAGGCCAGTTCATGGTCCATGCAACTTCCGGTTGAATCTAATGCGTCAGTTCTTATACACTATTTGAACTATATCGGCTGGCTCAAGCAAATCGAAAAGACCTAGTGTGACTTCCCACAACTATGCACTTAAAGTTTGCTTGCAACAGCGTGTTCTTTGCATTTCAGTGTCTATAAAAATTATAGACCCTGGAGCAGGGGGACAAAAAGGAACGGACACGAAGCTCCGGAGCTTTGTGTCTGTCTGTCCCTTTTTGTCCCCACGCTCCCGGGTTACCACGTCTATCCTTAACCAGCTCGCCTGCCTGTTAACTAAAATGAAAGTTTGTTTTATGAATCCAAATATGTATATTCAATTATGAACATGGGCCTCCGATTGCCAAGAAGCTCGAACACATTTCATGTCCAACAATGTGACCATGGAAAGAAGTGAAAGGAAACATTGGACACACAATTCTCGGCCGGCGGGTTTTGTGCGAAAGAAAGATTTTGAGCCGCAATTGTTGTTCTGGGCATGTATGTAAATTAACAACACAGATTTGACATCAAGAATCATTTAACAAATTTAATATCCGTCTCACGACCCTTCAATGGTCCATTCATAAGAGATAGGAGGAACACCCGCGATGAGAAGACAGTTTAGAAAAAAATAGGCAGTACTCAAAGGAGAGAGCCAAACATAGCTTGGTAGCAGTAGCTCCAGAGGACAAACACTCGTTTTACAACTTTGCTAGTGCCAGCTTTTCGTTCAAGACAAAAAATAAGTGCCTCACAGCTCTGCCGGGGAGCCAGCAGAAGGTCCTGCGAGCAGGCCATTGATATCATGGACCTCCCCCAAAACTTGCAGGGATTAGCAGATATTTGCGACGCGGAGCATGTTGCTGTAAAACCTCCACAGTGTGAATGCATCAGAAAGCGCTAAGCGACCTCGATGACCGTGACAAAATCACTTTATTTTTCTTCATATATTAAAACCAAAGAAGGAGATAGGGCCTCTCCATTTCGGTTTTGCGCTCGAAGCTTCACGTTCCTAAAGCTCGAGCTAGTCGAACTGTGACCCTTCAACAGCCTATAACACTGAATGTTCTGAAAGCCTTGGAATTTTTTATCCCATTAATTTTGTCGTAGCAGATTGCAACTTCGGAAGCCATAAGGTTTGAATGTCTCACCAAGTATCTAACATCTGTGAGAAGTGGGCACTTACTGCTGACTGCTGCCAACTTGACTGGAGTCAGGGCCCCCTTTGCCACGGCGCCCTTGAAGCGCCGTCACGGCACCCCTCACTGTCGAAAATCAGCTTCATGACCTCTTTAACGAACATGGAGTCTCCCCGGGCTCCCCTGACGTAGGACAGTTTGTACTTTTGCACCAAGACACCATGGCCAAGGTGAACCTAGAAATCGATAGAAATGCTCTACAGGAAATGCAGCCAGCCATTGGTCCAAATCTCGATCTTTCGGAAACTTGTGCAGACGTCTGCCGCACAATGACACTTTTTTCGGACGCAGGACATGCGAGGCAGCTCTTCACGCAACATTTTGGGGGTATTCTTTTCAGAGCTGATCACAGAAATTCACCACGGTGACTCACTATCCATTTCCAACTTCTGAATGTAGAAAACAACTGATCTTGAAGTGCAGAGCAGAGAGCGGAACAAACATAGCTGCAAAGGAATCGCATAGCAAACAGTTCCAGCCATGCATGTCGTCTGCTGTACACACAAAAAAAAGGAAACGGAGGGGAAAACAAAAACGCTCACAGTCGGGTGTAGCCACGTGACCCCTCCCACTAACTCTCTCTTCTCCACTTCTCCGTGCACGGGTTGCAGTTTCGGTTCTGAGCAGTTGAGTTTTCTGGCTTTAATAAAAATATATAATAATAATAATAATAGCTTTATTTACCATGTATAAGCATGGTGGGGGCTGTGGAAAAAAGCTGTCCAAGCAGCTTGACTGGTCCTCAGCCCCCCTCAGGTACACACAGTGGCGACAAAGACATTTAAAAAGAGCACAAGAAATTATATAAAAATACCAGGTACTTTCATCATAACAATGACCAGCAGACAACTATCAGCAATGCATCAAGCAAGAATAACACTTGCCTATAAAAGAAATCAGGAAGTTGTACACAAGAAAGGGAAAACTATCCAAAATATTATAAGATGCTTCAACACGGTATATATGTATACATACACATATAAATATATATATATATATATACATATACACACACACGTACACACGTGCATACACATACATACAAATACACAAACATATATTATACATACATACATACATACACATACACATACATAAATACATATAGACATATATAGGTGTGTGTTCTCATGTTTCGTACATTGCGCGTAGCTCACTATGTCTGCAAGTGTACAGATCAAAATGAACGTGATGGTAGTTGTTTAAAAGGGGTGGTAAAAGATAAAGGAGACATTCTTTTCCGGAGTTTAGTCGAGTTGTACGGACTACCCAGCTCTCTTTGTGTCTTGTAGAGTAACTAGAGGTGTTTATTTGCAGCTGGGAAAGATTGCGTATATTACTTATATTTTTCAGTGTTTCTACTTTATAGCGAGCACTCAAACGGTATCTGTATATATTGTGCGCCCTGATAACGCCAGAACGACGAAAGAAAATTGAACTTGGTGTTCCATAAGGGGCGTTATAGATGTGGCGAACATACTTCTTTTGTAATAAATGAATACGCTGTAGGTTTGAAGATGTAGTTGTCCCCCACACTAGTTGACAATAGTTTAAGTGTGAGTAAAACAGTGAATTATAAAGAAGCAACTTAACTTGTGCGGGAAGCAGGTATCGAATGCGTCCAATTATTCCAGTAATTTGCGCTATTTTTGTTAGCAAGTAGTTTACACGAGCGTCCCATAGCATGTCGGCGGAAAATATGATACCGAGACACCTGAAATTATCTACCTCTTCTATAGGACGTGAATTAAGGAAGATTTCTGGATGTGTAGGAACGGGCTTGTTTTTGGGTCTGAATATAACAGCCTTTGTTTTTCTTTAATTTACTTGCATAGCATTAGCTGCCGACCAGTTCTCGAGTGTTTTCATTGTATTATTACACCGATCTATAAGTTCATGAATGTCATGTCCAGAGAAAATTATGCTAGTGTCATCCGCATATACTATGAATTTGGCTGTGTGGCTAATATTTACAATTTCGTTAAGATAAACGTTGAAGACTACTGGCCCTAATATGCTGCCTTGTGGTACACCACAAAGCACTGGTTGCGCCTCTAAGCGCATATTGTTAATCTGGACAACCTGTTTTCGATTAGATAAATAAGATTTTAGAAGCAATAAAACCTGTCCTCGGATACCGTAGCAGTTCAGCTTTTCAAGCAAAATGTAATGATTTACTAAGTCAAAAGCCTTTGAAAAATCCACAAATACACCAAGAACGATGGCTTTGTTTTCAAATTGTGTGAGTATATATTCTTTTTGTTCAAGTAATGCTAGTTCACTTGATTTGTTTTTACAAAACCCGAATCGGTGTGGCGTCAACAAGTTATACTTATCAATAAATCCCGAAAGTCTCGAATGCAAAAGTTTTTCAAATACCTTTGAAAAAACTGGCAGGGTGGAAATTGGTCTATAATTTCCCAGATCATTTCTATCTCCTTTTTTGTAAAGTACTGTAATCTTTGCTTTTTGCATTTTGATGGGAATACAGCCGTCTCTAAACAGGTGTTAAATATATCAGTGAGAATATAGGCGCGATTATATCAGCTACATGTTTTACAGGCCGTATCTGGAGACCATGAATATCACAGCTACTGCTATTATTTAGACTTTTGATTACCGATATCACCTCGGGCGCGGTGACCGGTTGTAGAAACATTGATTTGTCATTTCGAATGCTCACATATTCGAGAGCAGCCGACGAGTCACCACATGTAGTCAGGTTTGCGAAGAAATGATTAAAAGCGTCACCTAATTCGGCTCCAGACAATTCCATTCCATTCACTCGTAGTTTTTAGACAGGAGCATGCGGAGAACCACGATGTAATAGTTCGTTTAGTCTGGACCATAACACGTCATAGCGATTGTTTTTATCGCTTAAAGCAGAGGAGTGGTATTCTGTCCGCGCAGATCGCATCTTCTTTGTCAATTTATTTCGGTACTGTTTAAACGTCTTCAAATCATCAGGTGTGAGTATTTAGGAAGCATCTGTACAGCTTGTCTCTAATTTTCATTTCTTTACGCAGCTCTGGCATAATCCACGGCTTCCTTGCTTTTCGACTGTGTTTACGTTCTTTAATAGGGAAGTGGTCGGTATATTGCTTCTTGAAAATGTCAATAAACTTATCGTAAGCATCATTCGCCTCACTGAATGTATATGTTCAGTTCCAATTTTCCCGCAACAATGCAACTCGGAAATAATTAAGGGCTTTTTCCGTAATTGACTGGTATAGAATTTTAAAGCCTTTGTTAGCTGCTAGTTGAGTTCTTTCCGCACAAAGAAACACAGGGAGATGGTCACTAACGCTGCAGGTTATAAGTCCAGCCTTGGCGTACGACTGCAATGAATTTGTAATAA
The DNA here is from genome assembly GCF_016920785.2 of Ixodes scapularis. Classification (NCBI taxonomy): domain Eukaryota; kingdom Metazoa; phylum Arthropoda; class Arachnida; order Ixodida; family Ixodidae; genus Ixodes; species Ixodes scapularis. Next base: position 219,739,691 of record NW_024609835.1, on the reverse strand, counting down.
ACAGATCAAGGACGGATTGACATTCGGCTGTGACTCTAGTCGGAACATTAATCATGTTTTCAAAACCATTAGATGTTACTGCAGTGCTAAAATTCCTGGCAGATTGGCTATTGTCACTCATGTCGATGTTGAAATTTCCTCCAGCAATTAAGGTATTTTTGTTTTCACCAACGAAGGCTAGAAATTGATCGTAGAATTTTAAAAATATCGAGATATCTCCATTAGGTGGCCGGTAACAAACAGAATACACTGTCTTATTTGAACACAAAGAGAGTATTTCATAGTCAGGCGTAATCAAACTGTAACAATCAAGTAACTGACATTCAGCATTGTCGCAGAGCAGTAACGCAATTCCACCACCTCGTCCATTGGATCGGTTTAAGTAGTAGGTCGTATAGTTTGGTGACCTGAACACATCATGTTCGCTCGTGCTCCAAGTCTCAGTTAACATAATGGCAAAAAGTTTACATGAAAATTCAGTAAAAGAATTCTTCCAAACAAATTAGTTTGTTCTTTACAGACCTCGTATTTAAATGAATACATTTCAGAAAAGCAAGTGGGAGCCCAGACACGAGCTGGTCAACGTCACTCTGCAAATAATAGTACTGATCGTCGTTCATGGCACATTATTTTCTGTTTTGTCCCCCCATTCCCCCCCCCCCCCCCCCCCCCCCAAAAAAAAAAAAAAAAAGTTTTTTGAGAGGTCAGCTTTGAGGGATGCGACGGGCGAGCTTACCAGAATGAGGGAAATGCTAATCCCCATTACAAGGGGGGTTGTCCGGTTTCTTGCGTTTTTGCCGTTGACTTTGCCTGGTAACCTTGGGCTGCTCCGCTGCACCTGGGCCGCTCGGCTGGGGAGACTTGCACGGAGCGGCTGCCTCCGCTGAAGGGGCAGCCGACTTCGATGCCGGCGTCGAGCCCGTTGCTTCAGCGGTTGCCGCCAGCCCGTCCGTCGGTTGAGCGACGTCGTCGATCTGTGCTACTTTTTCGTTGCTTTCCTTGACGTCGCACTCTCCTTCCGTCACTTCCGGTTGCTCGCCTGAATCCCGCGATGTATCATCGGCGTCGAGCGGCGGCAGCGACTCTGTGAAGGCAAGCTGCATTGCCTCGTCACCGTCGTCCTGAAGCACGTCTTCGGAGGCCGCGTTAACTTGGACCTTGGCTTTGGCCGCGTATGTCGGCACGCACTCAATCTCGATGTGGCCGAATCCACGACACCTGCGGCACCAAGGAGCCTGGCACTGCCTCCGCATGTTCCCCAGCTGGTTGCAGCGGAGACACAGCGGCGGCCGGCCAGGCATTGAGAGCAACACTGGGTAGCCAGCGATCGAGGCCTGATGAGGGAGGCTTTCCTCGTTGACCTACTCACAGAGAATGAGGGTGACGCTTCTCGTTGTACTGTCCACCTCGTATGCGCCGTTTGGTGCACGCTATTTCTCCCGCGTAGAACGCTTCAACCTGCCAAGAGAGGCAAGAGCGATTTCGACCTCGCTGTCCGTCACGAAGGTAGGCAGCCAATGTACTCGCAGCGTCACCTCCGTCTGGTTGGGGTCGATGATGACGCACCTTCTTCCCTTCACGGTGAGCTCCTTCAATACAGCGAGGCGGTCATTCCCCCCGGCGGTGTCCAGCGTGCAAATCAGTACGTGGTTGTACTGGAAGGTTCCCAGCCCCACCACGTGCTTCATACCCACGGACTCCTCCAGCGCCTCAGCGAAGTCCTGGGTCCTGTACGGTCTCCCGCGCAGGTCACCGTGTAGAAACACCGTCGGTTCAGCCGCTTTCCATGCAGTAGTTGGGGCAGCTGCATCCTGTAGCTGTCGTCAGAGGGCTCCGCAGAATCCTGTCCGGTCGGCGCCGCCGACGCCGCCGCTCCGTTTGACATTGCTCCTGGCGCGAGGGATCGGGAGCTCCGGAGAAAAAACGTCCACTCTCTACAAACGCGGAACGCGTCTCCGGTTGCTCGCCTTGTTGCAAAATATTAATTGTGTAGTCTTTCGACACCATAATAAATCGCCTGGCAAAAATGAAATTTTTTTTTTTGGTTGCGGGGGGGGGGGGGGGGTGTTAGTGTCCGTTTAAGTGAGTTCAGAATAAAGAGGAAGAGCGAAAGAACGGTACCAATTATAACAGAATTTTAATCTGGGCTCTTGGTAGATGATTTATGAAAAAGCTCGAAATAAAACGAGGGCACTAGATAGAAAACGTTTCAGAAAAGCGCCGATTAATTGGGAAGAAATACCTTATCAATGCCCGGTCCTACTCTTTACATTCATCAGCATTTTGAAGCAGAACGATGGTTCAATTTAAGGAAGCATACAAATAACCTCATTCAAGGAGCTGTGGAAACCATAAAATTTAGTCACTTGCCCAATATCTGAAATGAATATTTCATGAAATTCTGAACTTACCTCGTCAATGACCTCTGCAAGCACTGGCGCACACTCGGGAGGTGCTTCCGGTGGGCCTGCTACAAGAACCGCTGCTGGAACAGCCGCATCAGCAGCCGGTACGGGTCGAGTGCGATCCACACCACCTCGCACAACGCAAACTGGAGCAGGAGCACCAGCTGCAGGAAAAGGAGCTGACCCAACACCGCCAGACGGGGCATTGTCCAGTGCAACATAATAAAACACTGTTTAGAAACAAGACACGGTACAGGAGCAAATTTTTCGGACGCCAAAAAATTCAGACATGCTTGGTTTCTCAAACTTCAGCACTTTCCTGGTCCGTTGATGGCATGAGGGCTTCATAGTACTTCATGCCACAGAAGACTATCGGCAGTGTGCCTCTTTTTTTTTTCTGTAACACACCGGGACTGGAAAAGTGGCGCGAGCAAAACACAAAACAAAAGGACGAGACACAAAACCAAAAAAAGAAGAAAAGGAAAAAAATAAATGCGCTCAAATTCCCCGGCAGTGGGCGGCAGAGAACTTGTTTACAAAAAAATACCGGTGAATAGCTAATGAATATTCATGCCTAGCACTTCCGACGGTTTGCGAGATAGAAGCTCAATCTTTCTGACGAAATCCAATGCTGCAGCCGATCGTCTGGCCACCTTTTAACCGGTTGCACAGTTGCGTCTCTAGGCACAATCTGCCGCCCGATTAAAGTTCAGCCTTGTTGGTGCTGTGGTCATGCCTACGACCAGCTTCCTCACCCCCTCTTCCTCAACAAAAAGAACTCCTTTCTCCCCAATGACGAAAGGATGTGTGCTGGCCGGGCTTATCGGAAAGTGCATATTTACAATGTTGTGACCCACAGAACAAACTTTAACTTCAAGCCTCATCCTTGCGCACAGACCATGGTGTCTTGGTATGGACATGATTGTTTGACAAACTGCAGAAAAATATTTCTTCGGTCAAAACAACAGTTTCAGCAACAAGAAACAAACTCTCAAAGCTCCATTTGCACCCTAAGAGAAGAAAAGAGAATTATAGACACCAACTCACTGATACATTGATGCAACCCTGTAGTATATGCTTACTTCTGTTTTTGACCAAAAAAAAATTAGAATTACGTTTGATCCCTCAGATAAAGTGTGAGCACATAATGTGGAGTGTATGAGGTGGGCAACTGAAAGTGCCTACACGCTTGCCCAGTAGTGCCAGCAGCTGTTACTGCAGTCTTCTTGATAGCGTCATCTCTATCGAGCTCCTGCTCCAGGTTCACCACTCTCTGCTTTGCCGACCGCAGCTTTTCAACCGATCAGGCATGCTCCCCAAGCGACACAGTGGACGTCTTGTCCTCTGTCTTTTCTTTTTTCTTGTACTTGCCACCCACTGCAGGGGATGGCGACATTTCAATCTGGAAAAGAAAAAAGGTCCAGGCATTTCAATATTTCTTTAATCTAAACTTCCAACACAGGATTTGGACACACATAGTACACATTAAATTGCCCCCCTCCCTTTATTTTCTAGGTGTATGTTTCAGCCCTATACCTGTGATTGCCCCCTCCCCCTGAAAGAATGCTTCCAGATGCCCATGACCATATATCCGGTTTTCACTGTAATTTCAGGAAATAATCACTACATCGTCCTTTACATACTCTAGTGTGTAAAGGACGATACGTGTATCTGTTTGCGCTACGTGTACCTGTTGGCAGAAAACACGCTATAGGTAAACGAAATAGTATAATAAAATATTGTGTTAAAAGGTACTTCTCAATTAGTTAGAAAGTAAATTATGGTTATACTACTTTGCACCCAGTGTACTCTCTGTGAAGTACATAAACTCTCAGTTACTTTGTACTTGCAATTCAGTACTTTTAAAACGATAGCATTTATAAGCAAGCCCTATGCACTTTAGGCGTCCGTTGGTTCGAGGATTTGTAACTGCTTTTGAAAACCCAGCATGCGCCGGCACATCATAATTCAGAAAAGAAAAACATGCCGCCGGCACTGTGCCTCAAACCCACAACTGTTGGGGTCTAAGCCGGGCATCGTATCCGCTTCACTACGAGCACACATGGGCAAGCATTTGCGAAAGAGTTACTGGGTGCAGGCAAGAGCTGCGTTGATGCACGATCCAGTGACTCATCGCCGGTGTTGCCATAGCAATGAATGTCGCATCTGGTTGCAGTCGCGCATAGCCACATCTGAGGAGAGCTCTGTGAACCAGACTTGAGCATCAGCTATCGTTGTCGGTATGCGAAAGCAGGTCTCACCAGAGGAACATACACGCAAGCGTGCTGAGGCACAGCGACAGCGAAGTGCCTAGGGCACTTCGGAACAACATGAAACATGTTTGTTGAAAGCTAGAAAGGAATGTAGCAACAAGAGGACCATCGAAGCGAATGAAAAGATTCAAAAGAGGAAACTTTGGCTGCAACGCAAGTAGGACGCCAAACAAACGAAGAAGTCTTGCGATAGTGGAGAAGAGATGCACCTTCGAGTACGAGATTGAGACTTAGAGCAGGTGAGGACGTCTCGTAAGACTGAAGAGGGTCAAATTCATATATAATGCGGTCGAGAAACAAGCAGGAGAGTGTCTCCTGAAATTGAAAACGGACAACTTCGGCTACAGCACAATCGAGACCGGGGGTGGCCAAGCTGCGGCTCTTTGTGTGTTAAAGTGCGGCTTGTGGTCCACTTTCATAGAGCGTATCTACCCACCGGATCTGTGTATAACAGCAAGCAATTTAAAAAAAAAAAATGTCTGTACAAATAGTCCTGACCAGCCATGATGAATTAACACAATTACTCATGAGGCGAACAAAATGCAAGAAATTCCTTAGCCTAACCGTGCAATTTTACCCACAATTACTGCCCACTGGTAACAGAAGTGAAGTATGGTGCCGATCTGAAAAAGGGACACAAAAGACGAACTTAAGGCCGCTGGTTCTGAACAGAGTCGAAGAATGAGGTAAGAAAAACAGTTTAAACGCGCATATATACCTCGAACCTTGAGTCCAATATCATAGGGATGGCCCCGTGCTTCTTTTTGAAAGCAGCAACCAGCTCACCTCGTGTACATGGTTGCAAAAAACCCGAGACTGCGGGTAAACGACACAGCACTAAAAATTCTCTAGAGACGTTTTAGTGTTGTGTCGTTTACCCGCAGTCTCGGGTTTTTTTCAACCATGTGCAATGTACACCAGCTCGTTTGCGCCCTTACTTTTTGTTCACCTCGTATCTCTGTAAGAGAAAACATGCACATTGAGTTACATCTCGAAGTCGCGTTTGTCCCCCTTTCCCCCCCTTGTATCGAAGTTTATAAATATGACCGTTCACCAGCTAGCCTGCACTATAACCCTTGTTTCGACAAGTCTTTTCTTCTATATTTTTACAAATTAAATGCACCCCCTAGTCGAACTTAAGTGGTAAAGTTGTCGTAGCTTACAAAGCCGATTTGTTGTGATTTATTTTAAATGTCGTGACTGCCATCTGGAGCGCCCTGTAGTTCAACAATGTAAAGCCATTTGCTTTTGCCGCCCAGTTCTTTACAAATCGGGCGCAAGGACCTATTCGTGCCCACCCTATTTCGCGAATTCTAGACGCCGGAACGGGGGACGTCGGAACGGGGGACGCCGGAACGGGGGTCCACCGAATTTCCGCTTTCCACGTATCCATAAATTCCGCTAATTTTCGGACGTGTAGAATTTGCCAAAAATTATGGGCTCGCGAACATTAGGGAGTTTTCGGGAGGCACTCACTCGATCGAATGACGTTTTAGCGAACGCCCAGGTTTCACCGAATGACACTTTAGCGAACAGTCGGACGCCGCGAAGCGGCGTTTTTGGGTGGGCCAAATGGGTTCACATTTTTGTAATGAGCCGCCGCAGACTGTCGCCGCGAAGCGGCAAAAGCGCAGCGCGGCGGATGGGTTAATGCGCGCCCCCGTTATTCGCTAAAATGTCGATTCGCTCATATGTCGCTGTTCGCTAAAATGTCATTCGCTCATGTGATATGGACCCGGAGTTTTCACAGACCGCGTTTCCCCCTCCGCTAATCTTTCCGCAACGAAGAAGTTCCCTTAGCGAAAACTAAGACGTTTGAAATATACCACATTCTAATCTGAGTGTATTTAAAGTACAGTTCATAATTCTAAGAACACAATAAGTAGACCGAAAATATACACTTCTTTTTTTTTAACTTAGTACTAAAATATATTTCTGAAATTCTTTTAAAAATACATTTATTCAAACTACATTTGAAGTTCCCTTCAAGCGTTCTGAAATATGTAAATACTGAATTAGTAGGCCCAAATTATCTTTCACCTAGATTTTGTTTAAATATGTATTTATAGTTCATGCAAAATATACTCCAACCCTAATAAAAATGCTGCGATGAAAAATATTTGGAGGATACTCTTAAAATACCTGGATATCGTAAATACTGTTGTGTTATGCTCTAAGTATCTCTTGAGTGCAATACTTCAGTAGCCTGACTTAAACTGCCAAAGTATTGAAAAGCTCGCCTATCAGAAGTTCACTTCAAGCAGATGTGGAGTACACTAAAGTGCCTAAATGCAACATTTGATTAGTTTGTTAATTGAGTTGTGCAGCATCGCACTGATAAATCAGCGCAGTTTATGTTATTGTTTCCTTTTTTCTATCAAGAACAGACCTGATGAGTTCCTTGCGTACCAATCACAAACGGGGTTCGGGAACTACAACCACAGCACTTGCTGATACTGGAAAGCTTCAGCAAGTGCTGTGAGCAGATATGCTTGGCGTGTAATTGTGTTAGCACAATGTTAGTTCACTGAACGCGTATACTCACATTTGTACGTGATGTGAGCAGCGACTTTAATATAGTGACGTTAATGCCCAGATTAAATAGTCAACTAGTAAAGAAAAGCAAAATAACTGTTTTAAAGTGAAGAAAGTAGCTTCACTCGCTTCATCCTGGGTGGTGCTATGCAGAGGAGCAATAAAATATTTTCTAGGAGCCGCTTTTATGGATATTGTTTCAGCGACAGCGCCGAATTATTATTAGCTGTATTAATGCTTGTATTCAGAGATATCGTCCACGAACTTCAAAACACTGTTTTCCCTTTGACAGACTCGCGAGGAGAGTATCGAATACTTTGAACCTTAATAAGTGCAGGGCTGGTCACCGGCCAAATGATTGCCTTCAATATGTAGGCTATATAAGGCTCTAGAGCAGTCAACGGACTGCTCTAGAACAGTCAACGGGACTGTCATTAAGGTGTTCAGTGCGTCATGGTGTTTGTGTTAGTGTTCGTTTCTGATGGTTATTTGTGGGATGTATTTAGTAGTGCCTTCAGATACTGGAAGGACAATTTACTAACAAAATCTCCCCAAATGTGTGGAGCTGGTGTAGCTGTGAGCTGTACGAATATTCATTTTGTATTCATTCGGTATTATTTTGTCCCCATTCGAAATACGTGCGAAAGGTATTTAAAATATATCATAAATATTGATCAGAAAAAATTTTAGATATACCAAAATATTATTCCTTGCCCCTCAAGATGCCATTTGTGCACTTTTTAGTGGACAAATGCTTTTTGAGGGACAAGGAGTTATATATTTGGTATATCTAAAAATGTTTCTGATCAATATTTATGATATATATTAAATACCTTTCGCACGTATTTCGAATGGGGACAAAATAATAATTTAGAATGGATACAAAATGAATATTCGTACTCATTATATTTCAAGTTCGTTCCAAGTACGGCCTCTTTTTGCTAAGGCTTACTACTGCGCCTGCGCGCCGATAGCCTTGACTATAGAGTTCCAGGTATATAGCGAGTTGCGGAGGGCGTTGCGGGACGGCGAAAACGATCTACGAAAACTCCCTATTAACGGTTTGTAGCAAACGTTGTGCTTCGAGCCCCTGATGCGTAGAAAACAACTTAACATTCCCCGGCGCACGCTCCAATAGCCTTCCAGTAGACGCGTTTCGGCACGTCGGGGTCGAAGTCGCCAACGCTCGCCGGTTTGAACTTCTTGATACGGTTCACGCTGACTATTGCCTTCGCGCCATCAACATGAATCACGTATACGTGTACTACATATCGACACCGATACACACCGATCGAGATAGCCCTAACGTCAAGGCGGCTTTGGTTCAGAGCACTGGCCAGCTGGCCAGCGGCGCGGGTACAATAGGATTTGATTTCATTGAAGTAATAATCTGCCTTAGTTTATATTAGTACTATTATTACTCAAAATAGTTTTAAAACATTTGAAAGCATAGAAACTTACCATGTTAAGTTTATTTCTTGTTAAGAAAAAAACATTGTTTCTCCGTCGTTGATTGTTTTTCTACACTCTGGGTTGCAGCTACGAAATCCAATCCAATCCGATGTCAATAAACCGAAACTACCGCGGTACAGGGCTCAAAGTTATGAAGCAAACTCTCGTTTATCTCGGCCTCGCTTCCCATGGATTTGGTTTTTGCATTTTATGACTTTAAATATGCATGTCATAAAATACTTGAGTTTGGTAGCTGAAACTCTTAAATTGAAATTACCTAATATGTGATTTTCTGGTTAAAATTCTTTATTGAAAAAAAATATCACAGTTTAGTTTCGCGGTGCGCGCGTACCCGTCGAGGTCTGATAATTTCTGGTCGCGTTAAATAGACCGATCCCATCGGCCAGTTTGACTACTACACCACTGCCACAATGCAGCGAGGGAACTTTAGTCTTTGGACACGTGCGACAACCTCGCTGGAGCTCTTCGCGTGTAGAGCACGAGAAGGCACGAGCCCTCACGTGCACGGCCGTCTGCCTCCTGTGAACTTAAGTTATGGCGGCTTTTCGTATGCGCCCAACGCTTAGGGAGATCGGTCTATTGTGTATACCGGTAGAGCCTTTACGAGGTTACCCACCGCAAGTTTAAGTGCAGTAGCCGGTAAGGCGTTACCGGTCGCTCCGATACGTGGTTGCTGTTGGCCGCGCATCGATTACAGGCCACCGGTACGTTATTACGGCGCATTGTGGCGTACCGGCTTCGCCTGTACGTGTGCACTCGCCGCCTGCACGTGATATGGGCAACCGGTACGGCGTATCGGCTTCGCCGGTACGTGGTTACCGATTACCGGTGTGGCCTACCGGCCGTGTTTACGTGGTTACCGGTTACCGGTACGTGGTTACCGGTTACCGGTGTGGCCTACCGGCCGTGTTTACCGGCCGCCTGTACCCGTAATATCCCGAGTCATCGCCCACCCCCTACCGCCTGAAATTCGTTAAAAAAAGTGGGGTGGGCCATGTTTCGGTGGGTGAGCACAAACAGTTGAAAAAAAGCGGAAGAAAACGCCTATTTTTCTTTGTGTATCTAGCGCTGATGCACAAGAGATAGATCAAACTCGAAAATCTATTTAGTTTCATTGTTTTAAAGAAAAGAATGCTCACGAAAGAATATTTTACTATAGCGAAGTCCGTTGCTTGCATACGCGCTAGAAACACCGCCGATCTGCATATAGCCCGAACGTTTCTTCCGTGAAAGAATGTCACCATTATGTTCTCCTAGTTAGTAAAAAAAAAGAAAGAAAAGTCTACAAGAAAATAGAAGAACCGACCAGGCGCAACGAGCGAGCCAGCGAGCGAGCGGACCAAAGAAGCTACCAAGAGCAATGCTGGGAAAGCGGGAAAGCCGGCGGTCGCGTTGGCAAATACTTTAACGTCGGGCCAAGTCGGGCGCCTTGTCAATTGCAAGCTCTTGCGCAACTTTCTTGTTTGGTGCGTACATACGTGCGTCCGTGCACGGCGGGCTATCAATGCACGGTTGGGACGCTCTGCAAACGTCTGTGTAGGACGTTCCAGCAAAGCTTTATTTACGCTTTGGCTTTGCCTAAAATATTGCACGACCGCGGTCGCGACGGGCGGGAAGAAGGAGCGGGTTCGTGGTGACCTTACTTCGGCGGAGACAAACTTTGACCTAACACTCCGCGGTTACATTAACAAACTCTTATTTTGTTATCTCCATCGTTTTCTTTTCGCACGGATGCACGACCACTTTGGGGTCGCTCACGGAGGAAATGCGTAAACAGAAGAAGTGTCTTTCCCTCCTTCGTTTTACTTTGTCACGGACGTCCTCCAACTGTAAGGTCCGCGGCCGCGTCATTCCGGTAGGATGAGTGTTCGCGGATCGCAGAGTCCGCGCTGGGGTATTTGAAGGGGTGGGCGATGACTCGGTGTTTTTTCGGAAATCGATATTGTCCCAAAAAATGGGGTGGGCGATGGCTCGGGGATGGGCGATGACTCGGGATATTACGTACATGGTAAGGGTAGCCGGTACGGCATATCGGCTTCGCCAGTACGTGATTACAGGTCGCCGGTACAGGGCTACCGGTTACCGATATGAGAATACAGTACTCCGTTGTGAACCGGTATAGGCCGGTATACATTTGTACAGGTTTTTACAGTAGGGCACCTTAAAATTGTAATCTAATAGGTGGTATAAGTGCAGCAAAATCCCCAACCACTCCACTCCGTTTATCTGATCTGGAGCTGCAAAGCGGCCGCTTCACCTCTGAAACCATGCCCGATGAGAACGCCAACACAAAAGACCAGCGGCCTCTACCCATAAAGAATCGCCAACGTGAACCCCCCGAATTAGCCGGTACCCCTGACTCTGACGTCCAAGACTGGCTGAAGAACTAAGACCGCGTGAGTCCGCATAATCGTTGGAACGACATGATCAAGCTCGCCAACGTCGTGTTTTTCCTGAAAGGCACAGCCCTACAATGGTTCGACAACCATGAAACCGAAATTAATTCATGGGACACGTTCAAAGCCGCCTTTTCGGACGTCTTTGACACAACTGAACGCCGCAGACAGCAAGCCAAGGACAAGCTTTCCAAGCGGTACCAAGCCGGCTCTGAATCTTCGACCTTTTATATCGAAGACGTACTCCGCCTTTGCGGCCGCGTTAATGCAGCAATGCCAGAAGGCCACAAAAGAAGTACGAAAAACTACAAAGCGGCGGGATCTTCAACGCTCCGTTTGAACGCATCCCGGAAGGTGAGCTTTCTACTCTTATACGAAGAGTCATTTGCGAAGAATTACGCGAAGTTGTGGCTCCCTTTTGCCCTTCCGCCACCATTTCATTTTTTTAAAATCTGGTTTTCTTGCTCACCGCTTTTCCGGAGGAAGGAAAATTTATTTCTCACATCTGGAAAATCCTCTTTGTAAGTTCTGCCGGTGGCAGGAGACAGGACAGCGGAATCAAGGTGGGAGAATGAGACAGCGTTAGGTCATCACTTTGATGAAGCACGCCATACTCTCGATGCCATTCTACTTGCCGTCGGCTTTGTAGAAGACTGCTCGGCGTCTTTTATTTCCTCAGCATTAGATTTGAGCGTGCTCCCTCAAGGAGGCACAGCAGAACAGCGACTGCAAGTCCCTCGGGGCCAATGGGATGTTTTCCTGCATGTCTGATATGAAGTTCTTCTTTGTCTTGCACAAAACATTTGGTGAGTGCCGTGGGCGAGAGATACAGAGCTACCATGAGCAAGACGTTGTCGACCTTGGCGATGAGATCGATGAGTACAGCACAGGCCCGTACTCATGTAGATGGCCACCTGGATAACTGGTACACCACGTTTTCATACGTGCCTCTCGGTGATTTATAAACGGTGATATCCCTTACGAAACTGGCATTTCTGGACGTATATAAAAAATATGGTTATGTACAAAATTTGGCATATCTGGCCATATAAAGACCATCAGTTTATATCGGGCATATCTGGCCACATATGCCCAATTTTTTGTATATCCATATCTGGGTCTGCCAAATCGGGGATTACTGCCTCCCATATAAGGCCAGATATGCCCCAATGAATTAAGAATTAAGGCAACCTTTCTATATATCGTTGTTTTATACAAATATTTACCAAAAGTGACTTCTCATTTGGGTAAGAAAAACTACTAATTGGATATTAAGCATGTACCAACTTTTATTAATTTTTACGTGAGCTGGGCTTTATGCCCCTCTGATTTCGCTCAACTTAATTTCCAGGGAAAGCAGGATTATCGACATTCGCGTAACGAATGTTGATGAAACCTTAATGTCGACAATACGTGTGTCTATTAAACGTGTATCCACGAGATAGTGGCCGTGGAACGTGTTATCACGAAACGCAAAGAGACTAAAAAATCAGTATTCTACCTGCAGTTCTGACAGGATTTCAGACGGTCAATGGCAGCTGACGTCTGGTAGAATTTCGGAGAAATTATTCTTCCGTCTACCAGGAGATAGACACGGCCTAAATCTAGAGGCAATCTGGAAGAGTACCTGTAGGAAAACAATCCATTGTCGCGAAAAAGGCTGCAGCGCACTTACGTTGACGATACCGGACTAGAAAGTTGTATTCCGAGATATATGTTGACACGGAGATGTCAACCACTTCAACAAAAAAAAAGAGTGCAAGGTGTCCGTAGAGATTCAACTCGATGTAGCACAAGCTGTCATTTGTAGAACAGAACACAAAACGCATCACGAAAAATTCTTAAGCTTCTTTGAAGAAATCGCTTGTTGCCGATATACAGGTAGGACTTTTCGAATTTACTGTAGAAGCAGAATCCGCAGCAACCACACAGGGTGCAGCACACGCCAAACTAGCTCCGGCAGCAGGCATTCCGAGCAGTGCAGCTTTTGAACTTCCGAAAAAGCTGTCCAGCGCAAGAGTGACCCCGAGCAGTGCATGTTTGATGATACTGTTTTACGCCGTATAACCCACATTAAAATTTTGAATGAAAATCTATACACTGTTTTATACTTAGCGTGCAACACTGTCAAAGCCACTGGCGGAGGCACGTGGCTTCATCTATGTCTTTTATTGCGCGAAAACGCGTGCAAATGATCAACGAGATTAAGCCCCACGCTCGCGCCACTAGCTGTGACAGCGTTGCACGCTAAGTATGAAACAGAGTATAAGCGCGACTATTTCTTGCGCACGATGTCCACAAATAAAGATATATATATATATATATATATATATATATATATATATATATATATATATATATGTATATATATATATATATATACATATATATTACCAATAAATTGAAAATTATCTGTACATTGTTAGGTTTGCTTTCGTAAAGTTCATTTTTTTTAAGAAACAGTTACACGTAAAAGACACCACTGGCAGCACATCTTCCGGCTTTCAACACACGATGAATCGCCGATGCTCGCAAAAAGAAGGTTGCGATGCTGTGCGAACGGTTTTTGAAAGATGCTGCGTAGGGTACTCCGTGCGCAACGGCTTCGCAGCCGTTCGAAGGGAAAAGTATTTGTGGGGACGAAGTAGCGTCTTGCATCTTCAGTAAGCTAACGGTTCATATTTCCCCGCAAAATTTAGCGGGGAAACATGAACAAAATTAGTTTCACTGCTAGATTTAGCTGGAAATTGACGTCACGTGACATAAGCACCAATTCAACTTCCCGCTAAATGTGTCGGGGCGGTTACCCGGATGCCGACGGCGACGCCGACAGCGCTTAACGCGGAAACGGGCGCCTAAGAGCTGCGATATAAATCAATTATATGATTAGCTCACTTTCCGATCTTATGCACTTTGTCAATCTGTTACACGTCAAACATACAAACATATTGAATTTGTCTTTTAATCTTCAAAATCGGCAATTGATTAATTGGTCGAAATATCTGGAATTACTTCACTTTAAGCATGTTAACAGTTGACCAATAACATGAGACTCGTGCAATATAGATGAATCAACTAGTGTCTTCGCGAGTACACACATTTTGGCTTGCACGACCATAACGGGCGCTAATATCATTATCAGGGGATATATTTTACCGATATGTGGCGTGAACGGGCTATATGGCTGTATTGGGTGTTTTATACAGCGATATATGGCCGTATTGGCACGCGTATATGGGGATACATATATCTGTATTTACGCACTTATATGGCGATATATGGCAGTATTTACCCACTTGTATGGCGAATGTGGGCATATTTGCTCCCATATATCGCGGTATATGGCCATATTTGGCTCCTTATATTATAATAAATGTCGGTATAAAAATATATCACGGCAATATATGGCATTTTCGTAAGGGATCACTTGCCCGCACAACGGGTAGCCAGCATCTCCCCACCTACCTTCTCTGCTCCTTCTTCCTCCGCATCTCCTCCTTTCCCTCCTTCTCCTCCCTCCTCCTCCTCCATCCTCCTCCCTCCTGAGAGGAGAAAGGAGGAGGAGGGAGGAGGAGGGAAGAGAAGGCGGGAGAAGGAGGAGAAGGGAGGAGGAGGAGGAGGAGGAGGAGGAGGAGGAGGAGGAGGAGGAGGAGGAGGAGAGGAAGAGGAGGAGGAGACGCAACGCGCGGGTCACGAGTGAGACCCGCGCGTTGCATCATGGGACGTTTCCCATAATTCAACGCGCGGTACCCTCGTGACGTAACGTATGACGTCACGTGTAACGTCATTATGGGAAATGTCTCATAATGCAATGCAGGGGTGACGGGTGAGACCAGCGCGTTGCATTATGGGACGTTTTCCATAATGCGACGCGCGGTTACGCCGACGGCGAGGCGACGGCGACGTCGCTCAAGCCGGAGCCGGGCACCTAAGAGCTGCGATCTAAAAATTGTATGACAAGGAAACGTCCCTGGGCGACCTAGACAAACAGTATGTCCGCCCCCTGAAAGCGCTTTACGTTGCAACTTGTGCCTCACCGTCAGGAGCGGCTTTTTTCTTAGTGAGGTTTTCTATTTACGTTTTATTTAGTACAAAACCAATTACAGCTACACTCTGGTTGTTGCGCAAAGAGATTTATACGCTAGTATTTGTGACTATTAGGCTGCTGCTAGCGAAACCTTTACATCCAGCCTCTACGCGCTCTTAGGCACAGCTGCTCCGTGCATATATCACCTTCAACAGATTACGTCACAGCGCCTGATTTTAATGCTTTCAACTGGTTCGCACAAGCGATCACTGGCCTGTTGAAGGCCGGACGTACCCCAATTCATTTTGGCGGCGGTAAGACAATGACGTCATATCACAGCGTATGGTCAATTCTCATTTGTATGAAAAATTTCTGTGTCCCATAAACACATATGAATCATACAAGATATATAAAACATATAAGAAGCATATAAAAATATATAAGAACTATATAAGATGTATAAGAACATAGAAAACCTGTGAGACGTTTTTATGAACTTTTTATATGGTTCTTAAATGTTCTTGTGTATATTATATAGTTCTTATATGTTCTTATATAACTTGTATTATTCATATCTGTCTTTGGACACAAGTTTCTCTACAAATGGCTCTTTGACTAGGGTTACGACATACCTAATTTATAAAGTCGTTAGAATAGTGCTCAAGTTTATTTCACCGCAAAGCAGCCTTACTAGGGTACAAATACTTAGAAATAAAATAAAATTAATTAGAAAAATGCAGCCGCATTGCGTCATTTGTTTTCGCTTAAATCGCAAACAGATGTACGTAAGATACAATGAGAAACAGAAGTAAACAAAACAAAAAATTGTCCTGTACCTGTAGTCACGCTACTAAAAAATCACAACTTCCAAGGAAGTTTTATAATGCACACCTTAAACGATTTTTTTGTTGAAATTCGTAGTTTTTATAGGCACAGTTTACACTAGAAAAACTAGGGGTAACGCAAAAGCGAAAACGAGCGGATAACAAAAAGGGCTCGCGTTTGTTCCAACTTTGTTTAGCCATAAAGAAGCAACACAAGAGTGCGACTTTTCTGCCGCATTATTCGTGCCTAAATCTATATACCTGTCAGCGAGCCGAACATTTCAAGAATAACAAAGATGTAGATTTTGTGCCTATTGATACCATGGGTAACGCGTTTTATGGATAGCAAGTTGCGAGATTAATATTATATTTCTGCATAACCTTGAAGACTTATTCAGATGCAAAGCAGTCCTCCACTTTTGGCAGGCGTTTCGGCGACATTCTTGGCCTAACTGCCCCGGTTCAGGGCGAAAACAAAAATATTTTCAAGTCCAAGTCGGACTTTTGCGAGCTGGAACATTTCAAGAATAACAAAGATGTAGATTTTGTGCCTATTGATACCATGGGTAACGCGTTTTATGGATAGCAAGTTGCGAGATTAATATTATATTTCTGCATAACCTCGAAGACCTATCCACACGCAAAGCAGTTCTCCACTTTTGGCAGGCGTTTTGGCGACATTCTTGGCCTAACTGCCCCGGTTCAGGGCGAAAACAAAAATGTATTCAAGTCGAAGTTCGTCCTCCTTTCTGCTCTGAACGACGAGAATAAGCACACACGAGACAGCCCGCAAAAGTCCGAGAAGGGGCTCCAGGTGGATAGACAATAGCACGTTGATACCCCGCACAGCCTGTCGACTGCATGAGTTCCTGAACCCCGATCCTTCATTTCGTCGCTCAAAGGCGTAGCAAAATACACTTCGAACGACAAGATACATGAGTGTAGTAATGACGGAATGAGATTTTTTTAGAAAAAGTTTGACTTTTTGACAGCAGCTGTCTTGTATCTTGGTTATATATGTTTTCATTGCTCCGTCGTTCAGTTAACTGATTAAAAACTTGGTATTTTTTTTCCTCACTTACAGATATCTCCGTGCAAGCAAGCAAGCGTTTCTGAATATACCAAATGTTATTTCTTATATGAAACAAATTTTCTTTTTGAAAAAAGGCGTCTTTACTGCTAAGTGAATACCGTCTTCAGTATATGTTTATCGAGCTCGGCGGACATTCAAGGCGCGAACAACCGGCACAGTCTAGTGAGTATTTAACTAAAACGTGTTAATTAAAACGTGAAAACAGGGGAAATAATTTGACAAGGGATGAGTGAAAGTGCACGGACAAAGCGCTATCAACTAAAGTTTAATTTTCAAGCGAACCAGAAAAATGTTACCAGTCGTGCAGCATTTTTTTAAGTGTGGGGCTATAATAAGAGACTGGAAAATCGCGCGGAAGCCTTATCGCACCGGTAGCCTTGTACCTGCTGCCCGATTGATACCTTTAGAGCACTACTGCGATACTCAAGCACTCAGTTTTCCCGAAACTTACTGATTTAGTGGTTTTAATTGAAGCTAAGCAAGTTTCTAATTCGACTCATATGTCTAGCCTAACTAATTAAAAAGTAAATTAAAGAATTTTAGCTAATTACTCACCATTCTGTGACGGTTGGTCGCCCGTCGAATGTCCGCTGAGCTCAAGAAACGTACAGCGAAGACGGCATTCACGTTGCAGTAGAGACGCCACTTTTAAGAATCTGTTTCGAATAAAACAAAACAAACAAAAAAAAAACGCACGGTATATTGCACACATTAAATATTTTCCGTTTCCACGAAGGTATTTCAGATCGAAAAGACCAAAAAGTTCAGAACTCTACCATTCTACACCTGCCTCTACGATCTGTTCTACAGCAAACAAAGTGTACTTACGTCGCGCAGGAGCAAGGTCCTCCATCAAACACAGTTCTTGATCTCCCACATGTTCGAAATGACATTATTAATAAGATTCACTCCGCTAAGTGTCGACAAGAAAAATGGTTTTGTTTTATAATCGAAGTAGTGGAGCAGAGGATTACCAGTAGTGTGTTCGTTTGAGACGCTCTTTCAGAAGCCACGCGCTTATGAAATAAGAGTAGAAGGCCAGTTGCTTCCAAGTATGAGCACGAGCCTATCGCTTTTCCTTATCCCCGCGGCACCCTTAACTGCAGTCAAGTGCAACTGAGGTCAGACTTCATGGCAGTTAAGGTTGCCCGGGTTACTAGGGCATAATTGAAAGTAGATGCTAGTCATACTTATGCGCATAGTGCCGGGAGCGCGTCTGCGTCTGGTGTGTTTAGCGTCCTATGCTGCCCATACATCAAAAGTTGTGCCGAATTGGCAAAGCATGACGTAACAAAAGACGGAGTGTAATGCCACTGCTTGTCGCGATACTGGCGGTTGGTCGTAGAGATTCTAACGAGAAGCAGCGAGTGGCACAAGTGAACGCGAGTGTCGCTGTCGTCATGGCGCTCTATCTTCTGGCTGCCGAAGCTTCCGTGGGCTGCCACACTGGAGAGCGACCTGCAGCAGAACAGGCGTCTGCCCAATTGACCACTTCTGCTATCACGCCGCCAGGATCGCAGCCGGCGGCAACATGACACTTCTGTCTTCATGACTTCATCAGGCGGAATTTGAGGGACCCCTTCTTGGACGCGGTAAACCATAGAGTTATATTTACAATAAACGCTAGAGGCTCAGGTAACGCTAGTGTACTGTTGCATTTTGAAGCAGACAGCAAGCAGTGAGAAATTGACCTCCGGTAATGCATGCCTATGAGAAAAGCGAGTGCATTCTCTCTCTGCGCTCGATTATAAGAGCAAATATCACGAACAATTCGTACGTACTAGGCACATTGGAACATTTCTCAGTCACGCAGATGAAATAATTGGTCAGTTACAGCATTTTTATTTGAAATTCGTGGCATGAAAAACGGTGTTAAAACCGCTTCGTGCGTGTATTTTTGTGCACTGTCGGACACTGTTAGCGCGAACACGGCGTCGACGCTTTCCAGCATAGGGGATATACGTGCCAAACGAACGAAGGACATGTGGAAAAGCAAGAGAGACGGCAAGAACTACGCAGTAACACTGGATAAGTAACTCCTTGTGCCTGCAGGCGATCAAAATAAATTGAAAGCCACGTAGTATAGTCAGATTTGCAATAAATAAGCACTGCTTTATTCTTTCTGCTTATGAATATGTGCGACGATGCTTGTTCTGGGTTCAGATCATCACCCGCACGCTCCAAATCTTTGCAAATAGGGGGAGCCGGAGAGCAGATGCCCGATAAAAACTGCCCGACATAGGAAATAATAAAAAGACACACCTTTCGTAACTCACTTGCTTTATTTTTTGCGTTCGAATGTTTCTTTAACCGATCGTAAAGATACACGACGGAGTCATTTTCATTCAATGACAGGACGGGCATATTAGCAATATATAAGCACCACCGGAATGCTAGCAAACCTTGAACACACTCTACATTCCGTTTGATCGTTACTTTACTTATATTCGTCACTCGTTTTCACATAGCTTCCTTGAAACAGAGGTTTGGGTCTGAAATAGAGCGAAGTTCAACATTGTTCAGTGGCAAAGAAAAATGTTGTAACGAAAGCGTTTACAATCTCGCAATACCCATAAAGGTACATACTAGGTAAAGGTACAACCGAAATGACAAAATTTATTCATATTGCTTTCCGGCGAAGAAACAAACTTCAGGCGCGTTTTTCTATACGAATACCAAGGGAGGCTGGAAATGTAGACTGCATGCTGTCTGCTTTAATTTTGAACCGGAAGTCCCGTAGACACTAGCGCCAGCTGAGCCTCTACCTTTTATAGTATTAACTCTATGTGCTAAACACACCAGTCGGAAACGCGTTCCTGTCACCATACTTAGGATTAACTGCAGTTTAGGATGCACGTCAAAAAACTCCAACTACTAGTAAGTCTCACCTAAATTATACTAAAATCCGGTTAAAGTGGTACTCAAGTGGATTGTGAGATCGTCTATTCCTGGTGACACCTCACTCTACGGGCTCTAAGTACCTTAAAATTACACTCACGGTCTGCCAATTTCTGTGCTAAAACTCTAATGAATGATTGTGTCGACCCCTTTTTACCACGCCTTGGAGCAGACACCAGGGGGCACCATCAGATGGCTTTCGGGAAGAATAATTGCCGCATTGCGTCTACCACACCAAACGATATGACGCTTTTGCCAAACAATGTGCACAACGCGCATAAAAGGAGCAAAATAAACGTTTGGAATCTCCACACTGTTAAATCGCGAACGAGAGAGCCGAGACCAGGTCGTTCCAGATGAAAGGCTCCATTTTTTTTTAATAATCAGTCCGAGCCGATCGCGAGCACTGCGCGAGCTCTGGCAGCGTGGTGCGCGCCGAGCTCGCGCCATCGCCGGCTACTGGCATACCGTCTTTGCCAGTATACAACATTCTTCCCCCCTCAGGAGAAGTTGTCCGAAGTAAACCGGGCAGGGGGCCTCCGAACTCGAGAACCTCGTCGCAGCGGAATTTCTGGGTTCCCTTGAAGTGGCGATGCTTCCGATGACGAAGCTGAGGGTGTTGAAGCAGGGTCGACTTTGAACTTTGACTTTGAAGCCGGGGTATCAACCATTGAACTAGCCTGGCTTGTCGTGGGATTGTCAGGCATTTCTTGAGATGCCGTTCCTTCTTGAGATGCCGGCGAATCGCCGAATGGACAGTCTCTTTGTGCTTCGCACGGCGAGGTGCTGGGTGGCTCCCGAGGTGTCTGCCGACGTCTCATGTGGTCTGCATGCACGAAGCGTACCTTTCCTTGCACCTGTACAAGATAGGTCACAGGGCTGACGACCTTCACCACCACCCCTTCCTCCCAGGGACACTGGCCTTGTACCGTCTTGACAAACACGTTGTCGCCCTGTGTAAATGATCGCATTGGAGCACGATCCAAGTCGATTGTTTGTTTTTGTCGCGACTGTTTGTCGCGCATGTCACCAGTAAAGTTGGGCCTCAACAACGAGAGTTGAATTCGTGGTTGCCTCTTCAGAAAGAGTTCTGATGGGGATAGTTTTGTCACCGTTGATGGCGTGTTTCTGTAAGCCATAAGGAAGTCGGAGAGCTTCTCTTGTAAGCTTCGCATGGACTTGGTGAACTGATCATGAAGAACTTGCTTCAGCAACGCTTTTTTAGTAGTTTGGACTACCCTTTCGGCTGCTCCGTTTGAAGCGGGATGGTAAGGAGGCGTTTTTATGTGTTTAATTAGATTTCGTTTCATGAATTCCGCAAATTCGTGAGATGAAAATTGTGGCCCGTTGTCACTTACAATTTCCTCCGGCAGTCCGAAGTTTGCAAAGACAATGTGAAGTTTTTCCAGTGTCTTGGCGGTGGTCGTGGAACGCATAGAAAAGACTTCCAGCCACTTAGAATAAGCATCCACGATAATCAAGAAGTTGAGGTCATTCTTGGTTGCGAAGTCAATGTGGATGCGTTGCCAGATTTGTTGTGGATACGTCCATGGATGTAGAGGTACGACCGGAGCGGCTGCCTGAACAACTTGGCAAACCTTGCAGCCTCGAACACACTCTTCGATGTCTTTGTCGAGATTCGGCCACCAGACGAATCCTCGTGCTAGCATCTTCATGCGGCACATGCCGGGGTGTTCTTCGTGTAGCAAGGAGAGGACTGTACTTTGAAGTTTTGTCGGTATTATGACACGCAGCCCCCATGTCAGGCAACCTTCCTCTACTGAGAGTTCACTTCTACGAATATAAAATGGCTGAAGCTCTGTCGCGTGTTCAGACGTTGGCCACCCTCGCAGCGTGAAGTGCAGAACTCGGCTAAGCAAGTTATCCACCGAGGTTGCTTTGCTTACTTCCATGGCAGTTATGGGTGTGGCATCGAAGAGCGCCAAACACTCCTTCTCTGCGTCTTCCGACAACCTAGGCAAAGGAAGACGTGAGAGCGCGTCTGTTGCTTCGTTGTCCTTGCCACGTCGATAACAGAGTCGGTAGTTGTAGCCTGACAGAAGCAACGCCCATCGTTGCATTCGAGCAGCGGCCAAGGTTGGAGCGGCCTTGTCGTGAGACAGAATTCCCAAGAGAGGCTGGTGGTCTGTGTATATTGTAAAGAATCTTCCATAGAGATAACGGTGAAATCGTTTCAGGCGAAATATGATAGCCAGGGCCTCTCTTTCTCCTTGAGCGTAGTTTTTTTCCGCGGGTGTTAATGTTCTCGACGCAAAGGCAATAGGCACTTCCGCACCTTCTGACGTCTTGTGGAAAAGAACAGCTCCAAGGCCGTAGGCTGATGCATCGCAAACCACCCCGATCGGTTTGTCTACGTCATAATATGCCAAAGCTGAGCTGTTGACTAGCAGATCTTTTGTTGCTTGGAAGGCTTTCTTGCAGCTGCTGTCCCATTTCCAGTGATGTCCTTTCTTCAGGAGCTCGTACAATGGCGACGCCGTGTCAGCTAGATTGCGCAGAAACTTTCCGTAGAAGATCAGCATTCCGAGATAAGCCTTAAGTTCTGTGTCGTTGGTAGGTTCTGGCGCTTCTGTGATTGCCTTGACCTTGCTTTGTGTGGGCTGGATGCCTTTTGCGGAAATTTGGTGTCCCAAATACACAACTGAGTCCGCAAAAAACTTGCACTTCTCCTTTCTGAGGGTCAAGTTAGACTCGTACAATCTTTGTAGAACAGAGTCCAGGATTTTGCTGCACTCTGCCATATCTCTGCCAGCGATGATGATGTCATCGATGTAGCAACACGTCTGTGCAATTCCTTGCAGGACACGGTCCATCAACGATTGAAAAATGGCAGGTGCGCTTGCTACTCCAAAAGGAAGTCGCTGGTACTCAAACAGTCCCAGGTGTGTATTGATGGTCAGCAGGTGTTTCGACGTGTCGCTGAGCTTGATTTGCTGGTACGCTGACGACAGGTCGAGAACGCAGAACACTCTCCCCCCAACCAATGTGCTGAAGATGTCCTCTGGATGTGGCAACGGGTAGTGATCCATCTTGAGAACCGGGTTGATGGTCACCTTATAGTCACCGCACAACCGAAGGCTTCCTCCTCCGTTTTTCGGTACCACAACTAAAGGAGTGGCCCAGTCGCTTTGAGAAACGTGACGCAATATGCCATCTTTTTCAAGCTTTCGCAGTTGTGCTGTCACCGCTTCCTTGAGGGGCAGAGGAACAGGACGTGCCTTGCAAAAGACTGGAGTGCTGTTTCCCTTGATGACAACCTGTGCCTGATAATCGCGTACCATGCCAGGGGAATTGTCGAAGACGTTCGGATACTTCTTTTGAAGCTGTTCCACTTGGTCTTGAACAGTGATGCTGCAGATAGCCATCCAGTCCAGCTTCAGCTTCCGGAGCCAGTCGCGACCTAGGAGCACTGGTGGACTTCGACCTTCGCTAGCTACTACAAACAAGTCGAGTGTTTCCTCTTGCCCGTTATATTGGACTTTGACTGAGATCTTCCCTTTTACCGACAGCCGCTCACCGGAGTAAGTGCAAAGAGTTACTTTGGTTTCCAGGAGCTCTTTTTGGGGAAAGTGTTTAATAAAAACTTCTTCTGGTATGATAGAGACCGCCGCTCCCGTGTCGATCAACATGAGTAGAGGAACTCTGTCCACCTCTACGAAAACTTGAAATCCCGGTGAAGACTTCATACACGTGTACACGGTCAGTAGGTCTTCATCCTCATCATCAGACTCCTCGAGGATTTGGACGTTGCGCTCTGGAGTCTTTCCAGGCGTGTTGCGACACATCTTCCGGAGATGTCCAGTCTTGTAGCAGATCTTGCAGCGATACGTTTTAAAACGACAATCGCGGGGTTCATGCTCATTTCCGCAACGATAGCAACTTGTTAGCGAAGTACTGGACCCATGATCATGAGACGTGCTTCTCCCATGACCTCTGTTCTCAGGAAGTGACACCTTTTTATGAATAGCGTTCACTGCTTTGGATTCTTTGTGCATGTCCGCCGTTTGTTTTGCTGCTGCTTCTTTTTCCCGCGCTATCTTGCAAGCGACTGCGAAAGTTAGCTTTTCTTCAGCAAACGCAAACAGTTCCTTCTGAGTTTCTTCGTCCCTCAGGCCAGCTACCAGCCTGTCCCTGAGAGCACTTTGCAAAAATGTTCCAAAATTGCAAAATCGAGACAAACTCTTCAGGGCCAAAATGAAATCCTCCACGGATTCATGTTCTAGCCGACTCCGTTGGTTGAACCTACAACGTTCGGCTATTACGGACCGTTGCGGGCCGTAGTGCTCCTCTAATAGAGTCTTTATCTCGCTGTACGTCTTAGAGCCTGGCAAGTCTGGGGCTGCTAGGTTTTTGAGGACTTCGTATGTTCGATCGCCGATGACTGTTAGGAATGTTACTGCCTTTTTCTCTTCTTTGATGCTGTTCGCAGCGACGAAAAGCTCAAAACGCTCAACGTAGGTCTCGAAACTCTGAGAGGCCTCGTCGAATTCTAGCACCTTCCCGAGGTGTGGCATTTTCGTACACTGCGACGTTCACTACGTTGAGAAGTAGAGAGAACTGCTGCACATACTATTTCCTTGAAGTCCTTTCAGCAGTGGCTCTTCCCGCTGCTCGCTGCGGGTTCTTGGCTTAGCACCGTGGTAGCCGTGATCCAGGGCCCCGTTCCTTCGTGAGATGCCGATGACCTCAGACGACAGGTAACCAGTATCCTCGTCGCCAATGTTAAATCGCGAACGGGAGAGCCGAGACCAGGTCGTTCCAGATGAAAGGCTCCATTTTTTTTTTAATAATCAGTCCGAGCCGATCGCGAGCACTGCGCGAGCTCTGGCAGCGTGGTGCGCGCCGAGCTCGCGCCATCGCCGCCTACTGGCATACCGTCTTTGCCAGTATACAACACACACATTTCGTTATATTCATTGGTCAGATTTTATTAAAATGGTAGGAACCCGGGAATCCCCCCTAGAGCACTGCAACGGCCGGAATTTTCAAGCTATCACCGAAACCGGCACTTTGAGGAATTAAAGAAATATCAAGCTCGCAAAAATGAAGTCGTTTAAGGTACATAATCTGCAAATGCGCGGCTTTTATAAGCGGACCGTCTCGATTTTTAGCTGCAACTAACTAAACTACAAAAGAAGCGTTCACAATCGCTACGATGCCAACTGCTTTCCTCAGGTATGCTGGAAATGCAGAAAACACAATTGGAATGCTACCCGCTCGACCACTTGTGTCAAAGCAGTCACCTTCGAAGTATACTGAGCACAGAACGTCAGTATTCTTAGGCGACCAACCATCCCCCAGCCGACAGCCCGCTCCCACGCAGCACGCAGAGTGCTGGCTTTGAAAAACCTACGACGTGCAAACATCTTTAAGGCTCTATTTTGCCGTTCAAATGCACATACTCATCGAGCTTTCTGCCGTGAGTCCGCTCACATACAGTAGTAAGCTATAGCGAGCCAGCGACATTCGTGGCAGCCTGCTTGCTGCGTGGTTACTCATGCAAAGTAATTCCTGGCGTTTTCACGCGACTTACGCAGCCGAAAGCGACGCAGAAGCCCACCGTCGCCTTCGGAATCAGCTGCAATTATTTCACAATGAAACGTCGCACATGAAACACCAGACAGCACTTCATAAACCTCCTTGGTCGCACCACACCACAGAGTGCGTCGATCCGTTTTTTGCCCTGAGATGGCGACGGTCAGCATTCTTGCCGTCCGTTACGAGGCGCCGCCTCCACAACGGAAGTTATAATATCACCTCCTTGACTCCTGTAGACCTTGCCATCGAAACGTACGAGATCCTGTCTGTCCAGCACCTATTGTAATGACATGGAGTGTTCCTTATTCTCCCTAATGAAGTATCCGTGAAGGTTATGCTAGATGCGCTCTCCGTGCGAGAAGCGGTAATCGGAAGCTCGCCGCGCTGAGCAGGGTAAGCGGAGGTCCGAAGCGGCAAGGGAACGGGAAAGGTGCAGGACACCCATTTATTTCACACATCTCTTCCACATCTCCTAAAGCGCATCTCAGCCAAGTGACATAATCATAGCAAAGCTCCTATCCGAAGTCAAGCTTTTTTTTAACACGCCAATAAGCTGAAAAAGGTCGAAAGGCTTGCAGTAAAGTTCATAGGTTCATATTTTCCAATTACTCCTGAAGTACTGGCGTTATAACGCTTAGCTTGAGAACGGAGTATTAAATTCAATGGAAGATTGAAAGAAAATTGTTTGCCGCGAGCTTTTGTGCGCATTGTACGAATACAAATTCAATCGCAGAAGAAATATACCTTAAACAAACCCTGGAATGAAACAAAAAAAAAAAAATTCTGAAGGAACGCGTACGTTAAAAATATTACCATAAACAGTTTTAGCAAAATTTCCGCCGCTTTTTTAGGCGCATAATTTTGAGGTCGCAGACCGCTAAGCCCCGCCCTGTGCTTACAAGGTGCTTACATTTCTCATTGGCTGGAGAGATGATTTACGTGTA
The DNA here is from genome assembly GCF_016920785.2 of Ixodes scapularis. NCBI lineage: Eukaryota > Metazoa > Arthropoda > Arachnida > Ixodida > Ixodidae > Ixodes > Ixodes scapularis. The sequence goes on along the minus strand of NW_024609835.1, from coordinate 219,713,264 downwards.
AAAGATCGGTTATAAATTTTATTTCCTCACCGTAATAGTATTTTAATCGGCTAATTTTAATGTTTGAGACGCAGATAATCAAGATAAAGTCATTTTTGAGTTCAAATGCATTCTGAGATTGCTTCTTCGGCTTTCGTATGAAACGTCAACAAACATGGCTGCCGGCGTCAGCGCAGTGCTGGACGAGTGACACTCGTTGAGCTCGTCAATTCAAGGTAGTGTGAGTGGTTATGAGTTCACAGAGGTGTTTAGGGGAAGATTTCATCGACCGATATAGTTTGCAGAAAACAACTGTCGCAAGTGCGCGCCTTCGGAAGCCCTGTGCTGATGCTTGTTTTAGAGCTAAAGTTGAGGCTTGGGCGAGTTGGTACATACTTGGGAATTAAAAACAGCGCAAAAAGACGAGGACCAGAAAAAGAAGTGACACGAAATAGTGCTGACTTACAACCGAGTTTATTGAACGCAAACTCGCAATATATATTTACGGTGTCATGAACGAAAGAGAAGAAAGGATTCAGCCGATGTGATGCATCACCAATAAAAATAATGCAATGATAAAAAAGATATATATAAATACAAAAAAAATAGAATAACAAAAATAAAAAAATGCGCCATGACACAAACTTACAGACTACGTGCAAAAAAACGAGCAAGTCAGGGAATCAGAAAATTCATCTCTTTGCCTGATAGGGCCACAGAAGGACTGCTTACACATGCTGCACCCAACCTCGCTATCTCAACAGATTCTAGAATTTCCCGAGATTTTTATTTTATTTTTTATTTTATTTTTGTATTTATTCTTTATATATATAAATATATATATATATATATATATATATATATATGTATATATATATATATATATATATATATATATATATATATATATATATATATATATGTATATATATATTATCATTGTTTTATTTTTATTGGTGATGCATCACCATGGGCTGAATTCTTCTCTTTTGTTTGTGACACCGCAAATATATATTGCGAGTTTGCGTTAAACAAACTCAGTTGTAAGTCAGCGCTACGTCCGTGTCCTTTGTTTGTGTGGTCCTCCTCTTTTCGCGCTGTATTTAATTCCGAAGTTGTTTTAGGGCGCAGCTCTTAGGCGCCCGTTTCCGTCTTATGGTACGTTTACACCTGAGAAGAAATCCGCTGCCGCGGGAGCGGATCCGCTCCCGGCGGCGGCGGTGCCGAGCGGGTTGCGTTTATATCTATTTCCTTCGAGCGGCGGCGGCGGTGGCGGCGCCGGCAGCTGTTCTCGTAACATCGCGTGAAATATGACGAGGAGGCGCGAGAATTCCCACCTCGACTCTCTCTCCTGGCCAATCCCGGACGTTGCAGCTCCCGGAAGAACGCCTACTCATGACGTAGGCAGCGTCGCGCTGCGCGTGAATGCCACTTCCGGTCAGCGAAACGACTCGTTCGGCGGCAGAAATAGATCCCGGACCTATACGCCTCGCCGCCGCGTTTTCCGCCCAGCGTTTCGCCCCAGCGGCAAAAGCTGGGCGGATTCGCTGGCGGATCCGCAAGTGTAAACGTACCATTATGCGGCGTCGCCGTCGCCGTCGGCGTAACCGCGGGGTGCATTATGAAAAATGCCCCATAATGCACCGCGCAGGACCCTCCTGACGTCACACGTGACGTCACGAGGGTCCCGCGGGGTGCATTATGGGATATTTCCCATGATGCAACGCGCGGAAGTAGGAGGGGGAGGAGTACGAGGCGGAGGAGGAGGGGAGAATGAGGGGAGGAGGTTGAAGGGTGAGGGGGGAGGAGGAAAGGAGGAGGAGCAGGCAGGATGAGGAGGTGAGTTGGAGGGAGGAGGGGTATACCCTCGCCTTAGTACTCTTCCCTCCTCCTCCTTAAAAGCTGCGCCCTAATTCGGCGTTGCAGTGTGTTGCAAACATCTTCCATTTCTTGTACCGGGACTGGCCTAAGCCTGGCGTACCACATGCACTATCTTTATCGATCTGACTTGATTTCTTTCTCGGCGCGTGCTGATGCTGAATACTGATGTTGTTTCCCGTAGAAGCGGCCCCGCTGCTCTGTGAATTCCCCAACAGTCGTGACTGCGACCATGGTTTCAATGCCAACATGACAGCTACACAGGTAAGAATTTGCGAGCCATTTGGTTAGAAGCAATCGGGTGTTCGGCTCGCATCAAGCTTGTCAAGGTATGTTCCCGTCATTTTGCCTCGAAAGATAAATAGCTCTAAAATTTTGCGGTGCACCTGGCCTATCACAGCGAATACTTTTACGTCGCGTTTTAATTGTACCTTATAACGCTCACCCACCCTGCTCACGGGTGCCATGTGCAAAAAATAACAAGAACAATAAATCTAAAAGCACGGCATATATATCTTTTTTTTTATTTTTTAGCTTTCACGGCTGTTGTTTGTTACCGCAATTTGATAAACACTGAGAGACACTTGTATTCAACCGTGGCTCGAGCATGATGAAACGCTAGAACGCAGCTTTTATGCTCGCATCTTGCAAGCGTTGCAGATGTGATTAGACGTGGGCGGAATAGCAGACGGGCGCAGGCGAAAACAGACGCCGACGCACAGGTTTAGTGTTTGCGTCCAACAGGCATTGCAGACGACGATAGACGGTGATGAAGTAGCAGACGATGCCGGAAGCTGCCGCGCTCCTGCTCGCGTGATAATAAGGCGCCGAACTTAACGCACAGAATGTTACGAAAGGGAGACAGTATAGTCGGTTACAAGTCAACGAGGTAGGAGAAGCTCCTTGCACAAACGTGATGCGCCCGTTTTAAATCCATGCACAGTCGAAAGAATAGTTCACTGGAAGCGTTTCTTGTTCCCGTTCAAAGAATAGATATGGGCTACAGAGTGATGCCAATTTGCTTGCGACCCCACTTATTAAGAAAGCGACCTTTGTATTCTTCGGAGAGGGAACCGAGCCCCTGAAAGTGGCCTTTGTATCCATCGGAGGGGGAACCTAACCCCCCAAAGTGGTATTTGTTTCCATCTGGGGGGGGGGGGGGGGGGGGGGGAGAACTTTAATTTCCCTTTCGTGGTTTCCACAACGCTGTCAAAATCGAAAAAGTAAATATTTACACGATGGCAAAACCCTCTCCCGCATTGACCACGACGTCACGGAAACGATGGGACGTTATTGGATGGGGGGCGGGTGGCGGAGGGATATATGAATCCCTTTGAGGGGCATTTGCCACTATATTTTTTACCTGTAACTTACTATAGGCTTCTTAGCGTGTTCGGTCGAGCAGACAAGCCAGTCCAGTACTAATGGACGGTGCCGCTCATTTGTGGGCGGAGCTTAGAGCGTGCCATGACCTCCACCTCAATTGCGTCTCATGGCGGTAATATTGCGCAAAGTTGTTTTTTTCTTGCATTGCACCTATATTTAGAAAGTTACGTGTTACAAATAAGCTTAAAAAAGTGTCGTTTTTTAATTCGCGTGTCCCTTTAAATCACTGCTTTGCGCAGTATAATTATTAATATGCCTCCCATTTTGGGAAGCATTTGGTCGAATAACAATTCAAATATTAAATATGAACAACGAACTTTGTTCCACAGTTTCTACCACGTTTTCACTAAACAAACAAAATTAAATTCGCTTACATAAGATTCACACCAAGTGGGTTTGGCTGATTGGAATTTGCCATTGAAAGTGGTGCTCTAGAGTTTCCTTGATGGGTTGCGATTTGCCTTAAAATTAACTAAACACAAGAACAGTCAACGCCGAAATATTATTTTAAATATTAGGAGGAAATATTTTTTCCCAAAGTTATTGAATTTACAGTTTTTATGCTCATCGTGTTTTTCAAACGGAGTCTCTACTGGCAACAATAAAAAAGTGATGACAGCGGCTAGGTTTAGACTAGGTGGCGCAAGCCACCGCCCCTTGTGAACGGTACAGTTATTAGCATCCATCCATTCGGCAGGCAGGGGGTTCACTCTTTGGGCTGCCGAATTTGTTCCTAAGGGATTACGAGCAGTTTCATAATATTAAACAAATGCTTTGGAAACTTGCTGCAGCACCCGTGCAGCAACACAAAACGAATTTTCGGCTTATTTTACTTTCTTACTGACTGTTCGACTGGAAAGCCTGCCTTCAAGTGACTTCCCGTAATTTAAAAGGCCGGGTATATTTCAGTGTTCGTTATTGCATCATTTTTATTTGCCGATTTGACAATAAATATTTGGAATTTGACGATACTAAATAGCATACTGGAAAGGACAAAGGCCTGGGATTCGAAAAACATATTTAGTTAGGGTTCCTAAAAAAATCGCCGCAATGCCTCTTTATTCGAAAATGCGGCAAGGCGGTTCAGCCCAATTTGCGTCGGCGTGGCCCCGCCGCAAGCTGCCGCTATCGGCTAGGTCAGAAATACACTGGCTATAAATTCCCTAAAGTGATTCTAAACGTCTTTTGTTTTTCTTGCGACACTTTACTATTTCTTGGGTTGTTCACTGAAACACTCTCTAGGGTGAAAATAAAGCCAATTTTAAGCAGTACTTCTGAGTCGGCGACAAAGCCGCGAAACCTTGCCAAAATAACTGGTTTCTGCGCGACATTCACTAAAGGCAACCCACAAACAAAGAGTCGTTCAGTAATTTAAATTGGATAAAAAACCGACGCGGAACCCAAATACGATTATCCAACCAATTCTGGTGCTGTGGGACAGTGCTTCCATGCAGCTTAGGTTAAACCAGCCCGTATTACGCCGGTACCGCATAGGTCATTGATAAAAAAAAAAAAATAAAACATTGTTCAAAGTTTTTTTTTTTTTTTTTTTTTTTTTTTGGGGGGGGGGGGGGGGGGGCATATGAGTAGGGTATCTGCATTGTATCTGTATAAATTTGATAAAATGCAGAAAGGCACTTGCCGGTAAAAGTTTATTTAACTCGGATTTGTCCATAAAAAAACTCCGAATTATAAAAGTCACAATGGCCAAAAACAAAAATAACCACAATATTTTACCAATAAGTTTGGTCAGAGCACAGGTTCAGCGGTCATCAAAAGAGGCCTCCTAAATTTCCTTCAAAATCTCGTAGTATTGATCAAAGAAGGTTTAATGTTTATATGGTAAGGGTTCGTTCAGGGCACCGGGCATTCTGGGTCACGACAAAAACGACTGGTTTCTGCACTGAACTTCTTAGAGGACGTAGCATCGAGCCCATCGCTGGCAGAACAGAATTCTGGTTGGTGGCAGAATGACGACTGTGTTAATTTCGTTTGTTCGTAGTGTTATGAACAGCAAATGGACGATCAGCTCTTTTAACGAAAAAATACAACAGAAATAAAAAAAAAATACTAAGAAGATAACAAGCGATACAAAACTGCATGACAATGAGTTCTGCATTTCTCTCTCTTTTAAAAGTGGAATTTATCCACTGGTTTGCAGGCTGTAGTTGAACGTCGCAATGCAGGGTCTCGTTTGTCCTCGTCTCTTCGTGCGCGATTTTAACCATGTTCAATGTTTACCAACTCGCCCAACTTACTACTCTTCTACAGGGTCTTCCGTTGGTGCTTCCGAGACTGCAGCTGACGTGTCGGTATGATAGATTGTACGCCTTGTGGCCGCCAGAGGTGACAACGCCGAAGGAAGCAGCATGATGAGCTCCTGCTGGTCTGGTATAGATTCCCCGCCGACAGCCTTTTTTTGGACTTGTTCAGCGTGACAATGCACCACCTTGTCCGGAGTCACCACATCCATCATCCGAGACCCATCCGTAGACTTTTATTTGCCTGGCGTCTAGTTGTCTCCTTGACCATAGTTGCGAACGTAGACTGTATCTCCGGGTGGAAAGTTCCAGCTTCTTCCTGTTGTTCTGCCCAAGAGGTAGTTGGAACCCAGGTATCTGTCCGCGAGCGGATTTGATACCCCAACAGAACTTCAGATGGTAATTTTCCGAAAACCTAAGTTTTTTTTCTTTTTTTTTTTTGTAATTGAACATATGTAAAGTCAGTTTAGTTTCCAGACTGTCACCGTGCATCTTCTTGAGCTCGTCTTTAACAGTGCGCAACACCCACTCGGCAAGGCTGTTGAATTTTGGAGGGAAAGGGGCTGTCCTAAGGTGCATCATGTCGTTATTATTAAGAAACGACTTAAAGTTATCACTTGTGAATGGCGTGCCGTTATCAGATGCCAACTTACGCGGAAGACCAAAATGACTGAACTCGTGTAATATCGCTATCGCGGATTGCGTGGATGCACGCGCAGCGGCCCTGCTTTGATCTGTTTGATATGTCAATCCACTACAATGCGTATCACCTTTCCCTTCTGAGCACCCGCAAAATCAATACGTACTCTTGACCAATTTCCCATTGTGTTTGTCCAATTAATTGGTTTATTCGCGCTTGGCATTGGAAGCGCCTGGACACCAATCTCTGCACATACCGGTATTTTCTTCGGTCGCTTTGTCGAGGCCATGCCACCTAAACTTTGATCGTGCCACTGTTTTCATTGAGGAGAACCCTTCGTGTGTCTTGTGACGTAAATTCAATAACCGGTTCCTTCCGGTTTCTCAAATCACGACTTGACTTCCCCAGTACACCAAGCCTTGAGAAACTGAGAGCTCGAACTTCTTGCCGAAATATGGCTCAAAGCCAACTTCTAAGTTGGTCTTACTTTTAGGCCATCCCCTTATAATATAGCTTTTAACGTTCGACAGCAGGTTGACTTCAGCGCTCATCTCCCTCAGCTGTCGGGTGTTGACAGTTCCCTCATTAAGATTTTTCAATGAAAGGATAAACTCTGGTTGCTCGCTTGTTTCGCACCATTCCTCACGCATGGGCAGCGGCAATGTGCTTAATGAGCCGGCATTGACCATCAGTTTGCCCGGCTTGTATTCGATGCGGTACTGGTGGCCTCCAAGTAGCAGGGTCCAATGCTGGCTGCGCTCATCCGCATGGAGGGAGTGTGTCGGCCTGGCTTCAGTAGTCCCAGTAGCGGCTGGTGGTTGGTGACCAATGTGAACTCTCTGGCCCAAAGATAATAAGAAAATTTAGTCGGCGCCGAAAACAAATGCGAGTGCTTCGAGTTCAAGCTGGGAGCAGTGCATTTCCGCCACAGATATTTTTGGGAACGGAATCCGATAGGTCTCTCCTCCTTGCCTACGCGGTGGAACAGTACGGCGCCAAACCCGCATGGTGACGCATTACACTCCAGATACAGCTCTTCCGCAGGGTCGAATTTAGTCAGTACTTTTCCTGTCGTTAGCGCTTCCCTCGCCCAGCAAAACACCTTGTCCTGGGGTCCTAATCTTGACGTTTGGGTAGACTGTCGGCGAGATTTCTCACCGCTGCGATTTGTTAGAGCCGCGCTTGACATTGGCGCTTGCCGATCGCGGCCTTAACAAATCTCGCCGACTTTCTCACCCAGTGTCCAGATAAGAGATAAGATGGGGAAAAAAAAGATGGCATCCGTGGAAGGAATTTGCTGTAGAGTCACCATGCCGATAAAAGAGCGCCAGCTCATTCACGTTCTTCGAACAAGGAGCACAAGCGATGGCTTCTAGGTAGTTTTCAATGGGATGCTGATACTTCGCGTCAATCTAATGGCCAATATAAATGAACGATGCTTGTCGGAATCGGCACTTGTATTAACACAGCCTCACCCCGTTTTCTCTGAAGCGCTGCAAAAGACACTTCAGTTTTGTTTCATCGACTGCGCTTTTCTCAGAAAGTATAAAGCCATCTAAGTAGGCCAGCCCATCTGGGAGATCTTGAAAGACGCTCTCTATCTTCCGCTGAAAAATAGCCCGTGCCGAAAATATCCCAAACGGCAACAGGTTATAGCAGAAGAGACCGCGATGATTGTTGATAAGAGTCAGCTTGCGTGACTCACAATCCAGTCGCACTTGGTTATATGTGTCGCTCAAGTACGGTGTGATGAAGCGCTCACCAGCATCCAGACAAGCAAACATGTCAGTGATTACCGAGAGCGCATACTTCTGTACCTCGCAATTAGGATTTAGGGTAACCTTAAAATCCCCACTATTGCGTGCGGCGCCATCTTTATTTAGAACAAGTACAATGGGCATATCCTAGTCAGAGTTAGTTACCGGTGAAATTATGCCGGCCAGTTCCAGTCTGTCTAGCCCTTGGGATACTTTATCTCGTAACGTAAACGGAATAAGTCTTGCCTTGCAATACTTTGCGGTAGCTCTGTCCTTGAGCAACAGATTGGCCGGTGGTCCCTGGAGAAGTCCTAGCTCAGTAGAAAAGAAGTCCTTGAACTCGTTCAGTATACTGAGCAGACTTTGATGCCGGCTCTTTGGAGACTCGATCAGTTTCGCCGTCAAACTCAAAACGGACACATATCGTTGATTCACTTGTTGAAACAAGCCCTTTCCGCATAAACATGCTTCTTGGCAGTTCATGACAATCACCGTAGCATTCACCGAAGTTGACCGGTAGGACACTTGCATTTTCAACTTTCCATAAATTCGAATCGAGCCCCATGTAGCAGCCTAGCTTTACTTGGGACTTTTGCACAATTCGCCAGCTTCCGTGATTCCAATCGTATATTTCTTTCGTGATGAAGCCCACCGGTGATCCCGTGGAGATTTTCATGACTAGGTCAACGCCGCTCCATTTGAACACACAGCGCACGGGAAGTACAAGCTTCCTCGCTTTCTGAGTCATTAAATTCAAAATTTGCGTTGTCAGGTTATTCCTGCTGTCCACTGACGAGTGTCTCGTTACCGCAAACGCCTTGCCTTCTCTATTTAAGTTGCTGTTTTCTGCGCTGCTGCTCTTGGGGTTACGACACATGCGGGCCACATGCACCTGCTTGCCACACTGGAAGCATTTTGCCGTATTTCATTTGCCAATTCCACTAACGTCGTTAGAATTACCGCAGCGATCACATTCTGACAAATAACGCAATGTTCTCGTGACAGTGAACGCATTTTTGTTTTCGCTAATATTCGAGCCCGTTGAATCTCGGGTGGTCTCCTATCTCTCGACATCTGTTGTGCGTCAAAGTCTGCAGTTTGTGCCGCCAATAACAGAGACTTTACATCTTGCAACATCAGTTAGCATTTGGCCAGAAGTTGTTTCTGTAGGTTCTTCGATCGAAGGCCACATATGATTCGGTCTCGAAGCGCCTTGTATATCATTCCCGTGAAGTTGTCATTGGTCGCAATCCTCCGTATTTCCACAAGGAACGCAAGCACCTATTCCCTCTCCTCCTGGCATCAGTTAAAATGTGTGTACCTCTCTAAAATTTCATTTGGCTTGGTGTCGTAATACCCACCAAGGGCCCTAACCGCTTGAGCATACATTAAACAATTGGGCTTCCTGGGCGCTACTCTTCCGCAGAGAACTTGTATGGTTCTTGTTCCCAAAGCTGCCACCAACAAAGCCTTTTTCTTAGCGTCCGCTGTCACATAATTTCCTTCAAAATATGCTTCAACTTTCAATAGGTAGGTTTTTCACTTACCTTGTTCGTCGTCGAAATGTGACAGCTGATGGTTCATCGTCAGCCGCCGTGGCGATGGTATCCTGTCCGCCGTCACCTCGACGGAATCCTCATCTTGTGTCGTTCATCGCTCTGTACTCGTCGCTACGGTTACGACGTTGCCTCGAAGGGTGGTTCTCATTTGAACCCGTTCGCATTTCTACCTTCTCGTTTTTACCTTCTCACTTCAACCCAGCGCAAAACAACTTTCGCGTTTCTCCCTTTCTCATTTAAACAGTTCTCAAAACAAACTTTCGGGTTTTGACCCTTCTCAAAACGACTTTTCTCATTTTAACCTTTCTCATTTCAAATTTTCTTGAAACATAGTTTCTGGTTTTGACCATTGTCAGAAAGACTTTTCTTATTTTAACCTCTCTCATTTCGAACCCAAATTAATCCAACATCATGATCTCGCAATCTTTCTGCGGTATTCATGGTGAATTCAGGTAATTAATTGCCTTCGAGCCCTTGCCTGTGGCACCGGCGACCAAAAACGCGCCAGCGGCGCATCACGTGACCCTCTCCACCCGAATGCAAAGCACAATGAACTGGCGTTTTTATTTGACTAGGTCGTGAGTGAGCTCTGTTAACTTCTTCGATCATTCTATCGTACCATGAACACGCGGCATACGCCAACAACATAAATTACGACCCTTTGAGATGTGTGTAAACAGATGCAGCTTCACAAAACTTTTCAAAATATTGGCATTACCAGAGTCCGTACAGCTGACAGAATATTAAGATATAAAATGAATGAAAAGGCATATGTATAAATCAGTGTGGTGCTGCCCGCACGCGCGTCAAATTTCAATAAACTTCGTTTGGATTTTCGATTAACTGTTGCTACGGAGGCTTGCCAGCGTCGCTTTCCATATTCTGTTTACTGTTAGTAGAGAGTTTTATTAGCTCGTTCCCATGACTCCGATAACGATACCCGATACTCCGCCACCGCCTCCCTTGCGCATGCATAGTATCGTTATCGGGGGTATCGGAACGATCTACTAAAACTTTCTAGTACCTTTTTTGGAATCCTCAGTCTTCTCATTGCACCCACCCTCCTTGAAATTGTAATGCGTGTTCAAGTTTCAAACTGCATCGCTATGCATACTTTTTTTCAGCGGTGTAATAACTTGTTATTACAGAGTTGTAAAATAAAGTGATGTATGATGCAGCCCGTGTCTCCGAGCAAACATACCTTGCTCAGGCTGGATAAATTCTTCCAAAAATGTTGACTTTCTTTGAAATATAAATTATCTTTCTCTTCGTTGTTTTTGCTTTCTTGTCTCAGAGCACAAAAGGGTGCCTGTCTCAATGGCTTTGTCTGCCACTCGAACCCGCTATTTGCCGCCTCAGCGAGCATTGTTTCGTTTCGTTCCCTATCCCGATTCGGATGTGACGATACCGGATACAGTCTGGCAGACAAGCTGCCCGACCTCTAGGAGCTCGGGAAAACTTCTGCTGGTAAATTGCCGGTAGAACGCCTGAGAAGCGCAACCCGAAAAGCTTGCACCCGCCAGCCTTCGACCACGCGAACGCCCTTGCCGAAGATATGGGAAAACTTTTTTCAGGGAAAATGACCACCCGAATTGGCCATTACAAGCAATAACACACGACTAGCACAATGATCCATCCGCTCCACACGACGACATCTTAACGACATACAGCGACTGAAGAAAAATGAAGTACCGAATCTGCGCTAGCACTTTTGAAACCACGTCACCATGTGACAATGTAGCTACGTCAACAGACTCGGGGTGGCACGCAGGCATAAGGAAAATTGTTTCATGTGCTATGCAAGAGATGGTGCCGCTTCGCTTCATCTTCAACCTTCATCCTCAACTGTTTTTCCTTCTTTCTATACCTCACTACGGTGTTCCAATGACAACGGGTTCAAATGAGAAAGGGTCGAAACGCGAAAGGTTAAAACGCGAAGGGCCTTTCCCGAATGGGTTCAGACGAGAAGGGTTCAAATGAGAATGGATTCAAATGAGACGGGTATAAATAAGAAAAGGTCGAAACGCGAAAAATTAAAACGAGAAGGGCGTTTTGCGAATGGGTTCAAACGAGAAGGGTTCAAATAAGAATGGGTTGTTTCGAGATACACCCGGCCTCGAGCCCATCTCTAGCGAAACAGGCGTTTCGTGGTCGCTGGACGATGCTGTATTTATTTATGGTGTTTGTAGTTTTATTCACAACGGGTGGAAGATCAGCTCTTATCAGAAAAGAGCACAACACGAATACCAAAAGAGTTAGAAGGTAACAAGCGATAAAAAACAACCTAACACTGCGTCCCTATAGTTGGATTGTGATTTGATAACCGTGAAACCTCCGAACACTGAAATTTCATAGAAGGCGCAGCGGAGGCTTCTATCGCACCATGCCACCCCGCACCGCCACAAGGAGAAGCGATAGAATAGGATGAAAAAAAAAACAAGCTCTCCAGCGTCTACGTCAAGGAGTCAAGTGATTTTAATATGTATTTTTCAGGTCTTGTCGTTGGGCAGATAGTAATATTAACATAAAAGACTCCACTGTGATATAGTAGACGTGCGTTCTTATAAATCTAGGGGAGGGGTACACCCGACGGTTAACATATATATATATATTTATTTTCAATATCGAACGTTTCGCAGCATCGCAAAACTAAACTCTGTACTTTGGAGGAATACAAACCTTGCAGAAATAAATTTTGACAAAATCTAGGCCAATACCTAAACTACGTAAAACACTTTCGAATTTCAGAGAGAACTAAACTCTTAAAACGCGGAATCCTACATATATAGATTTTCACCCTGTTTTTTGTTTTTTTTTCACCGGACGAACACGATCTGCTATTGTGTTCTGTTTTATAGTCGACACTGGAATCTTACAGCAGTTCAAAGACTAGGTATGTACGTCATGTAGCATTTCATTATCAGCGACCGAACCTCAATATACAATTTAGTCACTGAGAAGGTACGAAGCGCAGGGCTGGGCGAGCCCCAGATACCTTGTTTAACACTCCACAGCAGCCATTAGGATTGCGACGTTATCGGCTAAGAACGTCGTAGAAACGAACCACAAAGCTAGGAGTGTGGTTATAATAAGCTGCCCCTGATAATAGTTTCATGCACTATGGGCTGCGACGTTATCGCACCAAACATCTCCCAATTACCTTCACGCCAAAAGGCCGAGCTTCCACGCTATTGAACATGTCGCGCTTCCGTCGAGTATCCGAATTGTACAGGTCAAATTTATTTAGTTTTCGAACAAACCACGGATTGAAACTTATTCTGAGATACTACAAATGTGGATATCAAAAGAGGCCCAAACCTACTTCAATCGATCAAAAGCGATAAATAAATGTTCAGAGGTTTGTCACGTGAGCCGTCCTATACGACATGCTCTATGAGTGACAAACATGTGAAATAGTTATACAGTCAAAACCGTATTATAGCGAACAGCAGAAAACGCCACGATCAGTTCGATATAGCAAAAACCATTTACAACGAACTTCCACGATGCGATCGTTGTAAGGCGAGACGCTTCTCTTTTTTTCTCTTCTTTTCTCTTCTCTTCGCTCCCGCCTTGTAACAACACTCTGGAAAGTTTTCTTTTCTTGCGTGCGTGAAGAGTTCTTTTCTTTTTTTAGCTGATCTCCGCTTTTGAATCGCTTCTACCAAACTGGAATGCACCGGTGTCGAGGTCCCCCTCCTTCGCTGGCAATCTAACTTCATCTCGCTGAGACAACAAAGTGTGATGTTCAACGGGTCAAGGTCCCAATCTCGAACCGTTCAATCTGGAATCCCCCAAGGCGCAGTGCTTGGTCCTACCCCCTTTTCAATTTTTATCAACGATATCGTCCAGGTTGCAAACCGCGCCGCCAGCAAGTATCCTGATGATTTCACCCTCCTTCAACGGATTCTATCTCAGGAAGACTATAATCAACTGCAACAAGACCTTGATCACATCCAAGCCAGGACCATCAGAAACAAATCACCCCTGAGTGCATCAAAATCCGCTGCAATTCACTTCACCACAAAAAAGAAAGCATATAATCCACCAGTAATTTTAAATATTAATGGAACTCTATTGGAACAAAAGGAGATATTAACCATGCTGGGTGTCACCATTGACAGCAAATTGAGCTTCACTGCACACGTGCACTCCGTCGCCTCACGCGCACGGCAGATGCTGAGATTCGTGCGAAGTATCAGTAAGGGTCTGGGGCCTGCCGTGCTGGCGCACCTGTACACTGCGCTGGTCCTGCCCTTACTAGAGTATTGCTCGCCTGTCTGGTCGCCACAGGGAGCCTCAGCTGAGGCGACACTAGAGACTATCCATCGGCGAGCAGCTTATGGCGTCTACTGCCGAACCTCTCCAAGTCCTCGATTTTTGCCACGTGACATCCCGACATCCCAACTCTCGAGAAAAGCCAAGTGGAGTACATTGTCCCACCGGCGAGATGTAGCCACACTACGGCTGCTGGCTCAGGGTATTGGTCCTGGTATCCCACAGGACAACTACCTTCGTTCTGTGCCCTGGCGCAACGAACGAACCGGGCGCGTAGACCCTCTCTTCGCGCAGACCCAACGGCACGACAACTCCTGTCCCCTTCAAGGTGTGAGACTTCGGAGGTCACTGCCTGACGCCATCACCAGCTTGCCCATCACAGACAGAGACGAGGTGATACAGCTCTGCAAGGCAGCAGAAACGCCTCTAAACTAACACCCTCGAATATCTTGCGTACTTCATCATTCGTCACCCACCTCACTTTTCACCCTCTTCACCATCCCATCGTCATCATCATCCCAGACGTCTCAAGCCAACAAGCCTCGCATCGCAATCATCGTCTAGCTGGCCACATAGGCACATATGTATACGGGCGGAAACGCCTTCTATGTGGGCTGTACTTAAATGTACAAATATCTATCTATCTATCTTCGCTTAATTTTGTTCACAACTTGAGCTTTTGGAATTTTCTTTCTTTCTTACTTTTTTGGGAGGGGGAAAAGGGACATTCTAGAAGACAATTGTTTGCGCGTTTTTGGAAGTTTTCCCGGGGGGAAAATTCAATATAGCCGATATGTTGTTCGTTATAAAAAGTACTCTTTACGCACATTTTTATTTAAACTTTCAGTGAGTTCGATATCGACAACAATTTGCTGTACATGGGTTCGTTCTAAACGGGCTTCACTGTAACTATTTAAAAGCTATTGCTATTTCAAAGCTATTAAAGCAGTCTAAAATATAGCTTTAAAATTGAACCTTTTTTGTAATACTCGAGGAGATCACTACATATTTATTTGCAATGTAAAAAGAAACGAAAAAAATCCAGCGCGGCTAATCTTGGGAGCATTTTCAGCGGCAGTGTTTTTTTTGTTTGTTTTTTTTGTTTTTTTTTTATTGAAGAGATAGGGCTTTAACTTAGATGACCTCGAGCAATTCGTAAAAAAATGATTGCGAACGAAGATATTTATTTGCAAGCACCCCAATACCGCATTAAAAAATGTTTTCAGATATTTTTACATAATTGTCCCCGGCTGTGTTGAACGAGCGTTGCGATCCCAGGTGTAAAGATAACCAGCTCGCATGTTTAATTTTGCTCCATGTACAGGCGGTTTTGAGACGCATATGCCGGTCATGCGAATTAACCATCACTTCGTGAAAAAATCTCTATCCAGTTGCGCACATTTTTATTGTCCTCGCGAACATCCACTCTCTCCTCGTGGTAAGAAAAAATAGTTAATTACTAAATTTAAGCGTGCGCCTCTAGCCACAGGCAAAAGCAAATAGGCAGTGCCATTGCACGACGTCCCGGCATCCTAACACAAGGCCATTTTTTTACATTCAGTCCTCCCACCGCTGGTGGAATAAACTAACCTTTAATTTTTCATTTCATCGTTCGCTGCTCCTTTAACACCTAATGATGGCTAGAACAGAAACTGGCAGTTCCACACTCGAGCCGGAGCTTTACATGGATATTACCGAGGCAGACTGGCTTTCGGCGGCAGCCGTTGAACTGAGTATTTTGCAAGTCTCCCTACCCATCGACTCCGCTGGAGGACAACAGTTCCTGGACTTGGGCTGCGGCACTGGGATCGTGACGCGCGACGTGCTGCTACCCCGTTGCCCGCCATTCAGAAGGATCGTGGCCGTCGACGCTTCCCGGGACATGGTGGAGTACGCCATGAGGCACTTCGCCCACGTCAAGATCTGCTACGACGTCCTGGACATTGTCGCGGATGACGTGTCCGGCTTCGTTGAGAGGTACGGCCAGTTTGACCGCGTCTACTCGCAGTTCTGTCTGAACTGGATCAGAGACCAAGCAAAGGCCCTCAAGAACGTCACCAAGCTGATGAAACCGGGTGGTGTTGCCTTGTTTAGGTTCTACGCATCTACACCGCTCATGCGATTTCGTCGGAAATTGGCTGGGATGGAGCGCTGGAAAAAGTACGCGAAGGTAAGTTCATTCTCGGTTAACCTTTCTCGGTTATGTCGGCGGTTCTTATCACCCTCTTGTTTGTTGCATTTGTTTAAGTCACTAGTTAGATCAAGGTCAAAATTTGGCTCGGTAATCTGGAATTCATGTTCTCTTGGTCAGGCAACTGAAATGAAAAATGTACAAAAGCGGCTGATAATAATTGTGTATGACCGCTATATTGCAAGAGGTCTTTTTATCATTATAAAACGTTACTTCAACGGTTAGCATTATATAAACTTGCCGTCAGGAGGCAGTCCAGAGATTTTATTTTTCTTCATAAAGTTGTTCATGGTCACGTCAGGTCAATGGATTTACTACGATTCATTGACTTCCATGTTCCATCAAGAGCCAGCCGGAATGTATTAACGTTTTATGCATCTTGCTCGTCCCCTGTATCCCCTTTGTCACGGATTCAATTGGCCTTGAAGAAGGAATGGATGTTCACGGATGGATAGACTTTCGCCTAGAATACATTTTTTTTTTTTTTTTGTATTGAGTATTTTAGTTTTCGCGGTATTTGTATTTTAGTATTTTGTGCACCACAGCGGAGACTGACAAGTTGTTTGTGGGCACAGAAAATAAAGAATTATTATTATTATTATTATTATTATTATTATTATTATTATTATTATTATTATTATTATTATTATTATTATTGCCAAAGATCAGCATTGCTCCAGGTAAAGCATAGGAGTCAGTGCTGTCAGCCGAAAATTTTTAGGAAAGGAAGATGCATTTATTTTATTTTATTTAAAAGCGGTTAACGACCGGCTTTGGTGACTGGTTATTGACGTGACGAGATGTCAGATCACGTGACCACGTAGCGTGATATTAGCTTACGCAGCACTGCCACGTCTCCTAACTGCACGACCTGACACCGTGACTTCACCAACCGAATAGGTTTAACACAATGCTGCGCCGCCTTACATCCCTGATCTCGTTAAGCTAAATTTGGATGAAATACGATGGAAATTAAGTCACAAACTGATATCAGATATCTTATAAAAGTAGTGACCAATTTCCAAATATACCTAAAAACGGCAACACAATCCAGCTTCGTCATATTCACTGCGCAGTTACTAG
Source organism: Ixodes scapularis (assembly GCF_016920785.2). Taxonomy (NCBI): domain Eukaryota; kingdom Metazoa; phylum Arthropoda; class Arachnida; order Ixodida; family Ixodidae; genus Ixodes; species Ixodes scapularis. The sequence goes on along the minus strand of NW_024609835.1, from coordinate 219,696,252 downwards.
GTAAAAGTCGCACGAATGCCCAGCTGGCTAAAAATGGCGACTATGCTCGAGGAGTGTAAGCTAGATGAGCTGCGTGCTGTTGTGCGTTGTTTGCGGGCAAAAGTGCTTCCTGCAAAAAAAAATAGTCAAGAGCAAAAGTTTCGTGTTTACGATGAGAAGTGTTGGTTGCGTAAAGCGGTGCAAAACTGGGTTGAGAAATTCTTCCAAGGGCGCTCAAATGTTGTTCACGAAGAGCCAACTGGTTGTCGTGTTGTAATTGCGACTTAAACAAAACTCTGGCGGGCACGCACATGCCTGAGACAGCAGCCCCAAACCTTTTACGCAGCAGGTGTTGGGGTCACTGGTAAAGAAATGGGATCATTCTTCTTTGTTAGGATGCCGAATTTTCAAATTAAAAAGCCACACCGCTTTTTTTGTTTTTCTGTAAGCAGAATTTTGCGATCGACTGACTTTCCCTCGCAATACTGCCCCATTCCGTGTTCCCTGCGTTGCCCCAGCCCCTAAAGAGGTGCATTCACCGACAACCTAATTATGCGCATGGCGTAGCCCATTAACATCACGCTTTTGATTTCGTGATTCTGTCGCCGGCATTGTTGCAGACCGATACCCCAATTTCGTTGGCCGAGAAGTGATAATAAGGTGCGCTTGGGACTCTCCGCTCCCGGCGTTTGTTAAGCTACATTGGAGTTACAATAAGAGGCGAAAAGCAAGCGGATGCTCCGATTACTTTGCACATCAAGTGTGTTCACTTCGTTCAACAAATTTGCTAGGCCAATTTTGTTGCATCTGAGAAAAGTTCTAGCATCACAAACGTTTAGCGGTACACTGAGTTTCCAGAAGCCACACGCGTACGTTCATGGCGCTCTTCGTCAGATAGTTTAACGCGTACCATGGATACACTTCTGTAGTTGTTGCTAGAAGGAAGCGACACTACCGCTAATTTGGCTGATGAAATTGGCGATCTTCCAGAGCTTGCTATAATCTCGTGCTCAACTCCCTTAGTACACACAGGTGGTCGAGCTCCTCCTCGCCTACCCCTCTTGTCGCATAACCTCCCATTAACTAATCAGTGCCGAGCACATCACTCCTCCTCTCTCACCCGTCAACTAATCAGTGCCAAGCTTTGCGGCCACGTTTTAGAGCGCAGCACTTAGGCGTCCAGGTCCGGCTTGAGCGGCGTCGCCGTCGCCTTCGGCGTAACCGCGCGTTGCATTATGGGACATTCCCATAATGACGTCACACGTGACGTCACACGGTTCATGAGTGACCTCAGCCATTACGTCACCGCGCGTTGCATTATGGGTAAATTTTTCCGCTAAATTTATCAGAATTTCCTTGCTAAATTTAGCTGAAAAATTTTCCCACTATCTTTAGTGGAAACATTTCCCCGCTAAATTTAGCGGGAAATTTTCCCTCCAAATTTAGCGGGAAATTTAGCGAAAATTTCCCTCTAAATAAGAGGAAAGCAGGAGAGGAGGAGGGGAGGGTACGGATGAGGAGGAGGGGTATACCCTCTTCTCTGTACCCTCCCCTCCTCCTCCTCAAGAGCTGCTCTCTAACTCGGCGTTACACAGAATTGTAAACGACTTTCATTTTTTTTAAATCTGGGCTTCACAAAATCCCGAACACCTAGCCAAAGAACGTTTCACGTAAAAGCCGTGAAAGCTGCACTAATTATGTTTGTTGCTTTGAGTTATACGGTCAGGGGTACATTATATAGGAGGATATAATCGCCACAATCACCATACGGCAAAAAAAAAAAACAGTATAACTTCTTCCTAAGTGAATTATGCAACAGGAAATCCTGGATTTCTTGTTGAAAACCGGAAATCCAGCAGGAAATCCAGTAATATTCTCTGTACCATAATCCGGCAAGTGAAATTTTATCTTTTTTGTTTTCGCTAAGACAGTCGGCTATTTAAATAAAATTTGTTAATTAACATTTTATTTAGTAAAAATCAACATAAGGTTCTAATTAGAAACTTGCCTAGCGTCGTCGAATTCAACTAAATCAGTCAAAATGAGAAAGAGTTGGAGTACGTGAGATGCACGATGGAGCGATAAAGTTACTAGTCTTGCAGGAGGAGCAAGGTTACCGGTGCGATAAGCGGCCCGCGCGATTTGGCCATCTCTTACCATTCGCGTTTTTTCACACCAACCTTCTGGCGGTTGCACGAGAGGTAACTTGACTATCTCCTGCGATCCCCACTCGCTCGGTCCATCTGAAAATAACTGACGCATTGGTTTCTGGTGAATCTTCTAATTGAAATCGTGTTTATTTAAATTAATTAAGAAAAACTTAACAAAATGTACTTTGGGAAGATTGGCGTAGTGGTTATGTCCTCTAGGCCGTACAACTCACCTGCACAAGCGGCATTGCTTTAGCTTTTGAGGCTTTTTATAAAAGAATCAGGTTAAGCTTAAAAAAAATTAAAAAAAAATCCGGGATGTAAACTTTTTAGCTAGATTTTCATTTTTTTTTTCTGTATTGGTCGCATCCTAATCAGGTAGATACAAGAATATGTCACGTGACATTACACGACCAGTGATTGTGTTCATAGAGGGTAAGATAGCTCAGATAGGCAGGAGATCAAAACTGCAAATAACAATGGTTAAAAAAATTAAAGACGTCTACAAATATCTTTAATGCGAAATTAGAGCACAGCTCTTGGAATATTTTGATTTTGCAATATACCGAGCTCACAAATTTCAGGAAGAGAGATCTGTATGTACAAATGTAGAGTTCGTACTGCTACGCAGCCAATATCAAATGTATATATAAATATACTAATTATTTATTATATTGTTATTTATATAAAGAGGAGGAGGGGAGGGCACGGAGCAAGGAGAGAGGAGGGTATGTAGCACGAGGAGGGGAGGCTACAGAGGAGGGGGAGGAGGGGGAGGAGGATATGAAGAGGGAGGAGGGGAGGCTACGGAGGACGCTCCCCTCCTCCTTCTTCCACTTTCTCCTCCTCCTCTTCCGGCTACGCCGCAAAGCCCGGGAACAAGCGCCTGAGAGCTGCGCTCTAAAATAGAGTATGGTGTTCTGTAGCTCAATCCGATTCTCGTCGCCAGTGATAGATACGAGTCATGCCTCCATAACTGTCTTATATTTATGTTCATAAAAATATTAACACATTCATTGCAATATTGCCCGATGGCGATGCGGGTGTCTTCGTAATTAAATCAGAAAAATAGTAGATCACTTCGCTTCATCTTAGGACAGGAGCCGCCGCACGTTTCTCGAATTCCAATCCCAGCATGCTCCAACACAGCTTCAACTCAAAGAGGTACTGGCTTCTCGTAACGAACACCACAGTCACATATTTCGCGGAAAAAAACATTTCATGAAATGAGGTATTTATTTTATGAAATGTCAAAATAATTTTGTCTCAAGAGAGAATATGCGTGTTTCACGTCGTGTGGCGCTATTAAGGAGCCACAATGTTTCTTGTTCACTGACAGAGTTTAAAAAACGTGTCTTCAGTCTCTAATATATTGTATATACATGTAAGTAATTGTTTAAGTAGTTATTGAACGTCCAAGAGCCAATAATACTTTGAAATAAATAAGCTCGATACCTCCTTTGTTTTAAACATAAAAAAATTATGCCACTCATTAAAAAAAGAAAAGTTTGGGAGGTGCTGAAGTCGAACAAACCATTAAGTCAATAAAGCACCGGTTCGGGCAGATAGGCGCTTTTTGTGTGCGGTTGTTTCTCACACGGGCAACAATCAGGAGCGAGAGTCGTAGTCATAAAGGGTCAAAAAACAATGCCTAAAATATAATTAGCACCTTTCGCACTTTTTTATTGATTTTTGTACACGTAAAAAATAAAATAGAATAAAACACAGTTTAATCTATAATCATTGATATATTTACACCTTATTTTAATCATCGAATTTTGAGAAGTATATCCTAAATTTCAGTAAGCGTATCAAAAAGTGGTTGTACGAAACACACAAAAAAAAAATGCTTTTATGCATGTAAAATCAATCAAAAGTGACGCGGAGGTTCAAAATACACAAACTCGGCTTTAAACCTTAATTGTTCTTGTTTTAATCAGAAATATTGATCTAGCATAACACAACTTTGATTTGGAGGAGGCAAGCCGTCGTAGCTAAATTTTGTGTGACCTTAATTTTAACGGTTACCAAGTATTTAGTGGATATACAAACTACAGGAAATGCCTTTCTTTTGTCTCCTCATATGTACTTGTTGTGTGCGACGACGAAAAAACTGTTAGGTATACGCGACTTATTGTGTGGGTAGCACAAGCTTTTTCGCCGTAAACCAAATCTTCGGAGTTGCGTAAAACGTGTAGTGCACATTTAGTTCGTCGAAAAGCAATCCAGTGAAATGGGCCAGTTAGCAGAGCCGGTTCGCTCATTTCGCCGCCACAGCCGCGGTTGCGGCCAAGGGAGATTTTTATGTCGCGTGACCACACCTATGGGGACATATAAGTACATAGCGTCCCTGCCTAATAGCAGAGAAATCCGTGTCGCTTCAAGCATAAAATTTCAATTTTGCTTGCAGAAACTTACCGCAGAGGCTTGTAGTTCGGGTCCAAGTAACCGCTGCATTACGCTTTAGGAGTGGCAGGTAACGTTCTGGCCGGGAAAGGTCAATATAAGCCAAAACAAGAGATATCGTGGGAGACCAAAGCAGGAGCGTTACATTTATCTATCTGCACAAGCTACGAAGCTTTCGGCCTCTACCCGTATCGCCTTTAGTGTTCAAAAAATTGAAAGTAGAAATACGACATAAGACTTCTAAGAAAACAGATCTAAGCACAGGACAAAATAGATTACAACAAAGACACTGCGGCCAGCAGTAACCATGCAACTCATATAAGGAGAGAAGCAGGCAAAGAGATATCTTAACACAGAGCGAGAATACGTAAGAAAGAAGCGAGTAGATACATTTCAAGAGAACAATAGTATCTCGAATAAAAAGAAGCAAATTTAAAGCACCTTTGTTTCCCATTACCGCACTATTTTTGCTCGAGACTCATTTTCGTCTCCATCCAAAGACAGGAGTCTCTCTTGTCCGAAGTACCACTAGTTGAAAAAGACTATCTACAATCTAAATACTCCCATTGAAATGACTTAAATTGTCATGAATATAATGTAAATGACCAACGGAAAATCCACAAAACCAGATGTTTACAAGAACTATTTTTTTAAGAAATGGGAGAGTCTCGTTCCGGTATCACTGCAGGTTTTCGAAGAATCCTACGAAAATGAAGGCTAGTCTCCATCCTCTCAAAATGAAGACACGGTACTAATTCTTAAGTCGACATATGTGTCAATCAGGGTGTCGAACCGGAACCGAACCGAACCGAGAACCGGAACTGGAACCGAACCGGTATTTTTTTCCGGAACTGAACCCGAACCCGAACCGTTATAGTGTTATGTAGATGAACTTGAACCGGAACTGAACCGAAAAAAAAATAACGGTTACCGGCTCATGTCAAAACGGTTCGACCACGCGCTGCTGACAATGAATGTGCTATCAATGCCATTTGTTTTTTAAGTGCCGTCAACTGACACACACCTCGCTTACATATTTTTCTTCTCCACTCAGTCTTAGGAATATAAACGCTGCATCCATGAATCTTGACAAACGCTGCACTCATGAATCTTGACATAGGAACCAGTATTGCGCTGGTCGCGGCTTGCACGGAAGAAAAAGAATTGGAAGGCTGTGCAAAAAAAAAAAATCGCGTCACGGGATTTTATTTTCCTACAATCTCGTAAATCCTAAATGCTGCTGTGTGCTCTTTTCATAACACGTTTCTAGAACGCGCGAGTTCTTGAAGCTTGCTTCCATCGGAATGAGAAAAGAAAAGGCTGTGGAGTTTGATAATAATGCATCCGGTTTCGTTTAGGCACTTAGAAGCTAACATATTTGTGAGACAGCGAACTCTTCTATTTTAATATTTATCCTATTACGTCCTTCTGGCGTTGCGTTCGGTGAAGTGTTTTTCATATTCCGTATCTTGTTTAATGAAAACATCTTTAAAGGGTCTAATTTGAGTTACCGAAGGCTAGTTCAAATAAAGAAAGCTGTATTTTCTCCCCACTGTTCCTTCAATTGCTTACACGCCGAGGTAGCGGGATAGTTAGCGAGTTCTACTGGCAAGTGGGTTTGTAAGGAGGTCGCGGATTTTACAGCTACTGCGTCGGACCCAATTAGATGAAGTCCGAATGCGTAAACGTCGGTGAGGTAACCTTTGAGTGCACATAAAGAAACCATTCCTGGTAGAAATCCCTGAGCCTTACACTACGATGTATCCCGTTTCGTATGTGCTGATTTCAGATGTTTTATTTGTAGTTTATTTTGATGTTGCAATTTGTCATTCATAATTTCCGAACCGGTTCGCGAACCGGTTCAGCGCCCCGAACCGGTTCGCGAACCGGTTCGCGGATCGAATTAATCGAACCGGAACTGAACCGGAACAAAATAAATTTACCTGAACCTGAACCGTAACCGAACCCGTATTTTTTTCGGTTCGACACACTGGTGTCAATATTTAAACATGTGGACGGGTATCGACCGATGAGCTTACTCAATTATGACAACAAAATTTTCGCAGGAATCCTAGCCGGACGTTTGCAAGATGTGATACTTCTGATAGTTGGAGGCCTCCGAACCTGTTCCATCAAAGGAAGAAATAAACAAACGAATATCCACATTTTTCGGACAATAGTAGGGATTTGTCAGAAAACATATGAACCTGCGGCACTCTTACAACTCGATCTAGCAGAGGCTTTGGACGAGATCAAACGTCCCATTCTTTCAGCTCTTGTCAAACATATATAGGTTGAATAAAACATCGAGCAGGAAGTAAGACTCTGTTATACTGGCATTTAAACAAAATTAATAGTTAACCAGATTCCGAAGAAATCGGTAGCAGTATAACGCTAAGTCAGCCTACGCTGCCCAATGTTGCCATTTGTCATCGACCTTAATCAGGAGTCTCTCTGCATAAGAATAATTGGAGACAGCGGTGTTCAACGTTCTCGTCCTCACAGCTGTGATGTCAAGCTTCTGGCCTACGCAGGTGACTTTGTGCTGGTCTGTACCGAGAAGTGAAGCATAAAAAATGCGATGTCATGAATTTCCAACTACTGTAACACCTCGAGTGAAGCTGTCAACAACAAAAAAAGTTGTGAACCGTGGTAAACGGGGTAAGGCACTACCGCGTTTACCTTTGTAGACGTTCAGGGGTCCACAGCGAAGCCACAGGTCTTGGGAGTGCCGTTCAGTGCAATGGCCAAACAAAAGTCAAAGTGGGACACTTTCCAGAAACGTTAAGACAACGGCGTGTATGTGGAACATAAACTATATTTTAGCTTTCAGTAGAGTCGTAGTGTGCAACATTTTCTTCCTGTCAAAACTAACGTAGCTTCTGCAGCGTGTGCATTGTTCAAGAGTTGCAGCTAATGTATTGAAGGCAATTTTTTCAACATTCATACGGAGCTTATCGTAAGAGCCCAGAAAAGATTGAATTTATTTCAACGAAGTAATGATGGGGAACTAGGCCTAGGACACATCTTTGTGATGCAACTAATTGCCAGATGGAAGGTTTTTAGAGGAGCAGCACACTTTCCTGGAGTTGTGAGAGGAATTATTTTTAACTAAGTACACGGAACCTCCAGTATTTAACGTAACAACCAGTTGTCACATAACGCTAAGAGGCTTCTGCAAAGAAGTCGCAGACACCTTAGACTTTTTTAGAGCGAGGTTCGACCAATATTTTTAGACACATGCACTTAAAAGAGGCTAGTTAAGCATATTCTATTTTCATCGTTTCCAGATACAGGGTTTCGCATTGTACATTATGCCCTTCCATTGAATTGCAAAACGGGCGTCGTGTTAAAACGTGCCAGGCTAATGCTAATACCACCGAAGTATAAGACTTTTTTTATCGGTTTCACTCTCGTACCATACCTGCGAAGGAATGGCTCGACTCTCGTGTCATTAAAGTATATAAAACAACAAGTTGTAGTCTTTGCTAAGTGACTAAAACTTCCACACCTGCTTTTGTCCTATGTGTTGACTCTGTGTTATTTTAGTACGTTTTTAAGAGGACACTGAAAACGGATTTTGATGTTGATGAAACAATCACTTCGTTATTTGAATTTTCTTGAACATAGTGATACCATTCAAAATATCTTAGTAGTGCTGGGACTCCACAATTTTTTTTTAAATGCGTATAGTTGATAGAGAAGCAGGCGCGGCGAAACTCTCCTGGGTAAATTTTAAAAGTATAGCGCTTCAGGTAGGTAAGGGTACATTGACATGTTATGAAAAAGCGATGTATAGAAAGCAATAGTTCAACACCTTAGTCGTTCACTTGATATCATATAGGTTATACCCTCACCCGAGGAGGCAGCGAACGTAAAGGAGAGTTGTTATCCTGTAACATTAATATGATGAGTGCACATTGGTTCTAATACGTTCGACACCGAGCATTGCATTCATCATTGGTATGCATTATATATGGTCAGTATCAACTTGTAAATACTGCAAAAAAAATGTTTTCCTGTGAAAAAAAAAAATACTTTGCTGTAGTCTAGTGTTAACAAAGCCGGAGCTTGTTGTCGCGGCCTGCAACTTAAGGGTTCGAAAAGCGCCACAGCTAAATGTTTCTCTTTTTCAAAGAAATTTATATTTTGTGCTTGCGTCCTGTAAACCTTGATCTTTCCTAGAAATCAACCACTTGGACAACTACGCCGTTCACTGTTTTTATTGTTTGTCCCACACATAGAGTTATTCTAATGTACGCTAGAGGTTCAACTCCCGCTAGTGTGCTGTTACAAATCGAAGCAGACAGCAGCCAGTCAAAAAGTGACTTCTGATAGTACATTTAGGTGAAAAATTGCGAGTGCATTGTCTTCCTAAGCATGATTATAAGAGCAAATATCACAATTAATTAGTGCATACTAACTAGTTTGGAACATTTCTCAGTCACGTAGCCAAAACATTTGGTCAGTCACGGCTTTTTCCTATCAAATTCGTGGGATTAAACAGGGGACTAAAACCGCGTCAGGCATTGATCTGCACTGTCGGACACCATTAGCGCGAACGCCACATCGGCGCCCCAGGTAGCACAACGTGGGCTCCAGAATGGGGGCCGACCGGGGGTCCCACGCGGGCAGCCAACGAGGGGTCTAGTTCGGTTTTGCAACTGGGGCCCAAGTCGGCCCCCCTGGGGCTGCCCACCAGGCTTTCCTCATGGGACCCACAGCGGGCTTACTTGGGCAGTCCACCTAAGTTTTTATCGAGGAACCTAGCAGAAAGTCGGCTCTGAATGGTTGGCCGATATGGGTTCTACTTGTGCAGCCCACGTGAAACCCACGCCGGTTTTACAAGTCGAGCCCAAGTGGGGCCCTTTTGGGCAGCCCGCCTGGGCTGCCTCGGAGGATCCACAAGATGCCTATTCGGGCAGCCAACATGGGCTCCCCTTGTGAGACCCACACTGGGTCTACTTGTGTACCCCGCGAGGGCCTTCCTCGTAGGGACCACAGTGGGCCTACGTGGGTAGATTCTAAAATTTAATTTTGTGCGGAGTCATTTCTAAATTTCCAAGCGGCGTGGGTATTGCAGTGCATACCAAACTTAGCATGTCACACATTCTCCGTGCGCCTACTGGAAATCTTACTATTTTGATAGATAAATAAAACATTTTGAGCAAGCTCATAAAAAATAGGGCATTTCAAGTGTATACATTGGATCAATATCTTTGCATATTTTTATATAAAATTCATTTGGACAGGTAATTTGGATATATAAAAAGGTCTAGTCGTCTACGGACACCGAATTCTAAAACATACGATATTCCGATGAGCGTGTTTCAAATTCAACCTCGAACTCAAAACTCTTCGTAAAGAATCCACCCCACGTAAAACGGCCTTCTCAACATACACGCTGAGTAGTAAGGTAGTAATAAAGTTTATGAACCCTAAAGTTTTTCGCTCACGGTTAGGCTTACAATCCTCGGTGATTCAATATCAAATTCGGCCAATCTCATGTTGAATTTTCAAAAAGCACAGAAAATATTCTTAACATTAGCGCAACGTGCCGTTTTGGGAGTTGCACAGGTAGTCCAAGTTGGGAAGGCCCACGCTTTGCCCCCTTGGTGCCCATACCGCTGCTAATGTAGCTCACGCGGAGCCCAGGCGGGACCCACAGGGGTTTAGCTAAACGCCCCAAGTCGGGAAGGCCCACGCTTTGCCACTGTAGAGCCCAAATCATTGCTGACTTGGCCACTGCAGAGTCGAGGCTTAATAAACGGGGTTTTTACTTAAGCGGCCCAAGTTGAGCATGCCCACGCTTTGCAGACGTGCAGCCCCCATCTTCGTAAACTTGGCCTACGCAGGAACGAGGTGAGATCCACGGGTGTTTCACATCGGCGGCCTAAATCGGGTATGACCACACTTTGCCACAGTGCAGCCTACGCCGTTGCTAACTTGGCCCCCGCGAAGCCGAGTAGGGACTCAAGGGGGTTTCACATGGGCAGCCCATGTCGGCCATATAGCACGCTTTATCACCGTACACCGTTGCTAACTTAGTGCACGCAGAACAGTGGTGGGATCGACGGAGAATTTACATGGGCACCTTAACTCGATCACGCTCATGCCTAGCCGCCGTACAGCCCACATCACTGCCATTGGCCCCCGTAGAGGCGAGGTTGGTCCCAGGGAGTATGATATGGGCATCTCAAGTTGGGCATGCCCACGCATTCCTGCCACGGAGCCCCCATTTCCGTAGACTTCCCCCCGCAGAACTGAGGTGGGGCCCACAGGGTTTATACATGGGCAGCCCAAGTCGGACATGCCCTCGCTTTGCCGCGGCGAAGCCCACGTCATTGCAATTCAGCCCCATGCACGGTCCATGTAGGACCCACTGGGTTTCACATGGGCATGCCCAACTCGGGCGTGTCCATACTTTGCCCCTCTGAAGCTTACATATGCGATAACTCTGCCCCCGCCTAGCCAAACTGGGACCCACGGGAGTATTGGTGCCCTCGCATAACCGAGGTGGTTTCACGAGAGTATTACAACGGCAGCTGTTTCAAACTTTGCCGTCGCATATCCGATGTGGGACTCAACGGGGCACACCGTGGGCAGCCCATATTGTGCCTGCCCACTCTGCGCCCACGTGGGACAAACTCGGATGTCGTAGGGGCTTCCCTAGAGTCCACTGCCCACGTAGGACCCGCATGGGCTCCACTGCTTGTGGTACCAGGAAAACCAAAAGAGACGGCAAGAATTACGCAGTAACACTGGATCAGTAACTTCCTGCGCATGTGGAGTATCAAAATAAATTTAAGGCTACGTAGTATAGTTGGATTTACGATAAATAAGCACTGCTTCATTCGTTCTGCTCATGACTACGTGCCAAGATGCTTGTTATGAGTTGAATACGTTACCCGCACGCTCAAAATATCTGAAAAAAAGGAGAATGCAGAGAACAAGTGTCCGATGAAAGCTGCTCGGAATGGGAAATAATGAAAATAAAATTATTCATAACCCACGTACTTTACACTTGTCGTTTTAATTGTTTTAAGCGCTCGTAAAGATGCACGACGGGGTAATTTTTGTATAGTGACAGGACGGGCATATTTGCAATATTTAAGCGCCACAGAAATGCTGGCAAACCTTGTACACACTTAGATTCCTTTCGTTTTTGTTTTTGGTTAGAATCGTTGTTCGGTTTTACATACCTGCTATGAAACAAAGATTTGGACCTTAAATATAACGAAGTTTAATATCGTTCACTGGTGAAGAATTTGGGATTTTCTTTGCTGCTAACCGTCTCGGGGAATGAGACAACACAACAGTCCAACATCACGTAAATATTTAATGACAGTTATCACCCGCGCCGCGATCCCAAAAGCCCCATACTCTGTGACGGCCCTTTATCAGTGGCGGAGCGTGGCTTGTTTGGCCAGTTTTTTTCGGCACCGCTCGCAGTGCAGATGAACACTTACGATTGTCGGAGGGGCAACCTGGGCAAAACGATCTGAATCCCAAGGTTGCCCACAAAAATAATACTGTAACTAAAGCAATTACACTTTTACAATGATAATAAAGGTACATACTACTCGGTACGACCGAATTAACAAAAGCGATCAATGGTATTTTGCAGTGAAGAAACTGAGTGGACGAGCGTTTTCTCATAAGAATGCACAAGAGAGCCACAAAACTAGACCGGTTGCTGCCTGCTTCAATTTGCATTTCGAAAGTCGCATACACACTTGCGCCAGTTGAACCTCTAGCGTACATAATAATGATTCAATGGTCCCGCCTGTTGGATCCACACACCAGAAGGAAAAAAAAAACATTATTAAGCTTAGTAATGCGCTAATACAACTGTTCCATACTGCTCATTAAAGGAAGTCCAAGATGACAGCATCGGTATGACTTCCATAGAAACGGGGCCGAAACAAGCATCTTTTCTCTAGCAACTACAATTTTACGTGTTTCTGAATATGCAAGGCCCTTGCTACGGCTCTTTTTACAAAGACAGTCTGACGCCTACCTAATACTAACACACTGTGCAGTTGTGTTTCTTCACAAATTGAAAACTTCCACGAACAAAAGCAAAAAAGTTAAGTTGTGGCGCAATATGAACCTAGAACTTGCACACCTCGACGACCATTCCCGGTTATCTTACCACTCGACTGCAGCAAAAGGCGAGCAGCGTCACTGGCGTAGATATACTGTATAAATAGAACGCCACTGCTTTTGTCTCGCGTGATTCCACCTTTCTTTCGGCTCATATTTACCATCCCCGCCTCTAATTTTACCTGCCGCTCTTAAAACGTAAGGCTGATGTTAATAGGACTCGAAGTGGAAGTCTCTGAAATCACTTTCTGCGGGCGAATTTGAACTCGTGCGCTCGAAGCGAGCCGGATTCATCTGCCATTGGGCAGGGACGTTCGATACTACTTCCATGTCACTATGGAGCTGGTCACGTGACATAAAAAAATCTCTCTTGGCCGCAATCGCGGTAGCAGCAGCGAGATAAGCAAACCAGCCAGGGGGATCTTGCAAAACCTTCATTTTTAACTCTAAATATGTTTTGTAACCATGCAGATTTGTGAAGACTGCATTCCTCCAAGCCTCGACCATATTGGCAGAGAAGCGCTCATCTCTTACATGTTGGGTCTTTTGAAGAACGCCGGACTGACCCCTTCGATTTGCGATGTTAAAACGGACCGGGATTCTTTCTACACCAACCCAGGGCGCGTCATTCGTAAGTACGCATTGTGTTCCTTTCTAGTGAATGCTGAGTTTTTGCTTTTCATATACAAAAGTGTGATTGCAAATAGAAACTGTTCTGCAACAGTTGATCTGATTGAGAAACCACTTTAGCAGACATAAACTAAGATTTGGCATAAAAAGAATTAGGATAAAGTACCTCACCCATTTTTCCCGCAATACAGCTTCTTCAAATGTCCATCAAGCAACATTGGCCGTCGCCATTACTTGGACACGAGCCTAGCGATTGGATCCGAGTCTTCGCAGAACGCTGACACAGCCCTGGGGCCCTAAACTCGTCAAACGCAAAGTTGGAGCCGAACGTTTGCGGAGTGCGCCGGTTGGACGCCGGCGAAGAAAGCGCGAAGTCATCGTCGTGTTTTGCCAATCGGTGGATTTCGTCAACTTCGTCTCCAACTTTGGGTTTGACAAGTTTAGAGGCCCTGGTGCCGAAATACATGGTGAAGGCGTGTGAGCGAGCAATGACGGACAGGGGTTGACGCGGATTTTTTTTTAAATGATCGACTATTCCAAAGACGGTTGTAACAGTGTATGTGATGCAGCGTCCAGCTATTGGCGATCGCTGTGCCGCCGTTTATGGCGCCGCGGTAACTCCAGCACCACAACGCCGGGAGCGAAACGTAACCGAACGGGAGCGCTGCCTGCAAGTGCTCGAGCTCGGTCTCGCGGTTTATGTGCCTCGTTTGCAATGCGAGCTGAAAGAGGAGGAGGAGAAAGCGCGGAAAGTCAACGAGCGTACCCAAGCTTTTCACAGCCTCTCCGCCTGCTGTTCTAGACAGAGGACAACGCGATGTATTCCTACTGAGATCAATCTGCGCCGGAAGGATCCGCCATTAAACTAGAAATGCCCCCCATGGCTTGAGCTCTTTCCTCTCATAAATCCAGGTAATCCGCGGAGAAGACGAATTACTTTCGCAATACTCTCACTTCCTCGTGAACGATCAAACTAAACTCAGAGAGTTGAATCGGTTACCGACTCAACTCTTTGACGTCACCGCAGTGCGGTGGCGCTGCTGTCGGCACTGCAGTTGAGCAAATGCTTCGCCCCGGGCGAATCTGGTTTCTGGCCAAGCGCGGTGTCTGCACGCGCAGCGAAAACTTTGACTTGTTTGGAAATGGTATGTTAATGTATCGAGCGCGTCGCTGACGTGTCTTTAGGTTCGCTCCCGTGATGTGACTCGACGGAGGAAACCGTACCTACTAGAGCAAGATGGACGGCTGGCAACCGTGTATAGGCTTTGTTTCAGCTTACGTCCAGACGCAGCCGACGCTACAAAATAATGGCACCAATCAAGCAGCGTCCTATGCGCGAGTAGCTGGGTTTTCTTCGTTTATGATTGGTTTATCCATAATAGAAAACGCACAGAAACATGACAAACACCATGTAATGCGTTTTTGACGCCGTCTGATTGGCTTAAAGTCCGACCAACGAAACCATTTTCCGCAAGGTAGGAAAATGGCCCTCGCGCCCTCCTCTTTTCACCCTCTCCCAAAAATCACGTGACGGCAGGGGCTCGTTTTGTGTCAGCTTTTTCTGTAGGGATAATCCTCAAAAACCGCGAAATGAGCGGCTAGCTGCGAGCGCAACAACGACCTTGAGACGTCCAGGTGTCTTCCCTCGTTGACGCGGGCACGCTCAATCCGCGAGATTGAGGAAGCCAGCGCGACCGAACGCTTTTTCCCATGAGCTGCAGGTCCGAGGCCGCTCGGTCGGTGGAGATCGAGGGGTCGTGGTATGCTGGGTTCGTTCCAGCAGCCGCTTTCTGGCATCGCGCGGCTGCTGGAACCATTCCCGTGTCTGCACAAGGATTGGCTTGCGCAATAAAGGGTTCAGGTCGTTGATAATACTTTTATTTTCTAAACTTATAAATCAAGTGGCTTTCCCTAATTTCTTCATTACTGTTTAAAACACATCTCCTCTCATAGGTTGTTCATCCCATTTTGGACTCTTTTGCGTATTTATTCGTCCTTACCTCTGCTTGATGACTGTGTGATAACTTGATAAAGACCTTTAAATATCAGCGCGGGCTTGCGCGATCAACGCTGTCCCGGATTAACCCGAAATTGGAAAGATCGGCGTCAGGAGGAGTTGAAGAAGCAAACCGTAATTCTTGCTTCTAATGAAGATGCCACAATCGTATGATCGGTTTATGCTTCACTTGCCTCCACAGCACCCCATCGTTTGCACTATCGCAACTTCTCAGTAACATAGCTGCATACCACATTTTACTCATGGTTACTATAGATGTGGCCCCATAGGCTTTCCCGTTATGAGCGAGTCGACTTTTTAACGACCGGCGACTCTCCTGAGTGAGAATAAATATTATCACCTTCCCACAACATCCACCCCTTTCTCCCCCCTCCCTTTCTCGAGTTGGGGAGATATCAGGCCACTCCAGGGAAGCAGCCTGCAGTCTGCGCTTTTCGGCTACTCATTTCCAACACATTCGAACGTGGAAGTAAACACATCGCATGAACGACGCCCAGTTAATTTGCAACCTAAATAATGTGGCTCTATACTGTTGGGACCCAATCAATTTCATCATCAATCATTATTCGTGACGATTTCATGGTGAAAGTGTGTTCGTCGTGATGCCACGAAAGTGATTGATTCAAAGTTTTGCTGAAATACTCGCTCCCGTGACGCACTAGTGCGAAAGGTCAAAGCACCCGAGGCAGTGCGTAATACTTTTCAACTGTCGTTGACGATAAAACATTTGTGGGAAGTGCGTAAAATTGTTTACGCACTTCCCACAAAATTTTTAAAATCAGCTTGCGAAAACCGTTGCTTCCCCCCTCTCTCTCTCTTTCTTTTTTTTTTCGCGCCACTACAAAAAATAGCGGCCGAACAATGAAATTCTATCAAAACCTCGCTTCTTAGAGAAAGGACACCAGGCTATAGGGTAGTGAATCTGCCAGGAAGTTTGTAGAAATAAAGGGCGACCATTGAATCTAGCCTTCTGCACATCATGCCCGGGATATTTCCATTTTCCTTCCACGCGATTGGAAGGCAAGACGCTGGGGGAATTTATGTGCACTAACATGCTGCTTCTAAAAGAAAGTACCAGATTTCTTGTGCATGTCAATCTACATGTAAATAGTTTAATCAGTGTGCACAAACATTCGCGGCCTGGAGGATGACATGGAAGCATGGCGGAAAGCAGCTTGCTGGAAATATAAGTCTCTATTGCATTGCACTGGTGTGAAAAATTATTACGTATTTTTGTTTTATTTCTGTGCGAAAATAAAAACAGCGTTTAGAAACCGAACACTGTGTGCTTCGAGGTGCGCCGAAAGGACATAAAGAACCGGGACAACCTGAACAATACGAGGCGCCTTGCGTCACTCAGCTTTTCCTGGTTTCTTGTTTTTCCGGAGCCTTTCAAAAGGGGATGAAAAATTATGAACAGATTGACCCGACTTGCCATATTAGAGCAGTTCATTTTCATTACGACAGGCTCTCTTAGAGCGTTCTGCATAGTTCAGCTTGTACTGGTCCGTTTTTATTTTCGGTTCTTTTCAAAAAGTGAGCTCTAAGCTACTGGACCAACCTACAACATTCAAAATTTACGGAAGCGGAGAAGTTTTGGGAGGGCAAAGCGGGCAAGGGTTGCACGCCTCTCGAACCACCGTCCGTTACCTTTGCTTAGCGGCTGGGCTTTGCGAGCAGAATGCGAGCTTGCTCGAGTAACTTGGATCCGTTCAGAAAATAATCCCCTCTAAACAACCATCTCCGCCGCTTTGGAAGAACGTAAGTGGGCGAACGAGACGCCTCTGGGTTTTGCGTCACGCCTGCATTTCAAGGGTCAGACTTACTGGTTCCCGACATTAGCACGATTGACGGCACCGCCCGCGTCTTTGATTGTATATTGATACGGAAAAGAAGGAGAAGAGCGCGACGGCCCGCGGCCGTAGTGCGTTAATTCTGGCTCGCACTCTGGCGGGCAATTAGATTAAAAAAACTACCGCTGAGAACCACCCCGTGTACATACTCGAAAACATGATAAGCATCGAATAGGAGTGAACGTAGACGTATAATGATCCGATACAAAGTTTTGCTTGATTCCTAAACGAATAATACCATAGCCAAGTACACCTTCACATCAAATAGTTAGACAGAATTGAAGAGAAGATTGTGTGTTTCTTGAAAGAGATTTCGGCCGCCTTCTATCCGGTCCGCTTTTCTATAGGCCCCAAATAACGTGGGCAAATCTTTCCGTTGCATTTCCACTTCTCCGCTTCCGCAGTTAATGAATGTGGTAGTTTGGTCCAGTGGCTTAGAGCCCACGTTTTGAAAAGAACCGAAAATAAAAACGGATGAGTACAAGCTGGACTATGCAAGACGCTTGAAGACAGCCTGTCGCAATGGAAATGAACTGCTCTAATGTGGTAAGTCGGGTAAGTTCATAATTTTCATCCCCTTTTGAAAGGCTCCGAACAAACAAGGAACCAGGACAAGCTCTGATTGTCCCGGTTTTTTATGTCCTTTCGGCGCTCCTCAAAACGCACAGGGTTCGGTTTCTAAACGCTATTTTTATTTTGGCACGGAACTAAGACAAACATACGTAATAATTCTTCACACCAGTGCAATGCAACAGAGACTTCTATTTTCAGCAAGCTGCTTTCCGCCATGCTTCCATGTCATTCTCCAGGCCGCGAATGTTTGTGCACAGTGATTAAACTATTTACATCTAAATTGACATGCACTATAAATCTGGTAATTTCTTTTAGAAGCAGCATGTTAGCGCACATAAATTCTCCCAGCGTCTTGCCTTCGAATCGCGTGCAAGCAAATTGGAAATATTCCGGGCATGATTTGTGCAGAAGGCTAGCTTCAATGGTCGCCTATCATTTTTACAAACTCCCTGGCAGATTTACTACCATATAGCCTACTGTCCTTTCTCCAAGAAGCGAGGTATTGATAAAATTTTGTTGCTCGGCCGCTATCTTTTGTAGTGGCGCGAAAAGAAAAGAGAGAAAGAGAGAGGAAAGCAACGGTTTTCGCAAGCTGATTTTTTTTATTATTTTTTTTTTAGCCATTGCGATATTTTGTTGTCTTTCGGTATGCTTTCGTGGTGTAAACAATTTTACGCACTTCCCACAAATATTTCATCGTCAACGACAGTTTTAAAGTATTACGCACTGCCTCGGGTGCGTTGACCTTGCGCACTAGAGCGTCACAGGAGCGCGTATTTCCGCAAAATAAATACGAGGACCTATTTCTCCCTTTGAATCGACCACTTTTGTGGCATCACGACGAACAAACTTTCACCATGAAGGCGTAACAAAAAATTATTGATGATTAAATTGATTGGGCCCCAACAGTAGAGCCACATTATTTAGGTTGCAAATAAACTAAGCGTTGTTCATGCAATGTGTTTACATCCACGTTCGAATATGTTCAGAACGAGTAGCCGAAAAGCGCAGTCTGCAGGCTGCTTCCTGGAGTGGCCTGATATTTCCCCAACTCGGGAAAGGGAGGGGAGGGGGGGGGGGGGAGAGAAAGGTGTGGATGTTGTGGGAAGGTGATAATATTTATTCTCACTCAGGAGAGTCGCCGGTCGTTAAAAAGTCAACTCGCATATACCGGGAAAGCCTGTGGGGCCACATCTACAGTAACCATCAGTAAAATGTGGTATACAGCTATGTCACTGAGAAGTTGCGATAGTGCAAACGATGGGGCGCTGTGGAGGCAAGTGAAGCATAGGCCGATCATACGATTGTGGCATCTTCATTAGAAGCAAGAATTACTGTTTGCTTCTTCAACCCCTCCTGACGCCAATCTTTCCAATTTTGAATAAATCCGGGACAGCGTTGGTCGCGCAAGCCCACGCCAATATTTAAAGGTCTTTATCAAGTTATAAAACAGTCATCAAGTAGAGGTAAGGACGAATAAATACGTAAAAGAGTCCAAAATGGGATGAACAACCTATGAGAGGAGATGTGTTTCAAACAGTAATGAAGAGATTAGGGAAAGCCACTTGATTTATTAGTTTCGGAAGTAAACGTATTATCGACGACCTGAACCCTTTATTGCGCAAGCCAATCTTTGTGCAGCGACGGGAATGGTTCCAGCAGCCGCGCGATGCCAGAAAGCGGCTGCTGGAACGAACCCAGCACCCCATGACCCCTCGATCTCCACCGACCGAGCGGCCTCGGACCTGCAGCTCATGGGAAAAAGCGTTCGGTCGCGCTGGCTTCCTCAATCTCGCGGATTGAGCGTGCCCGCGTCAACGAGGGAAGACACCTGGACGTCTCAAGGTCGTTGTTGCGCTCGCAGCTTGCCACTCATTTCGCGGTTTTTGAGGATTATCCCTACAGAAAAAGCCGACTCAAAACGAGCACCTGCCATCGCGTGATTTTTGGGAGAGGGTGAAAAGAGGAGGGCGCGAGGGCCATTTTCCTACCTTGCGGAAAATGGTTTTGTTGGTCGGTCTTTAAAGGGTCGCAAAATTATTTTTCGACTCCTTCCTCCTTAGCTTTCCTCCTCAACTCAAAAGCGCAATGAGAAATCACATGGTCGTGACGTGCTTCGGCACCGGTGCGATGACTCCAAGCTTCAACCGTGCTTTTTAAGCGCACCATGGAACTTGGCTTACTAGAATGGAAAGTTGGGCGAGTTGGTATGAATCCATTTTGAAAAACAGCGCGAATAACACACGGACAAGAAGGAGAGAACTGTGTGTTCTCTTCTTCTTGTCCGTGTGTTATTCGCGGTGTTTTTCAAAATGGAGCCTGGCATTCACACGTGATGAAAGGCGCCGTCACACCCCTTATTGGACAGAAACGCGGATTCAAATATTCGTCGACGGATTAATAGTTGACGAGAGCTTCCGTTCGAGGGACGCATAATCGAGTGTAACGCGTGAGCTGGGGCCAATTGACGTGCTTTGTGAATCGCGGATGTATCGCAGTGAAAATGCGCAGAGCTTTCGAAGGAGAGGAGGTACAAAATAGCCATAAACTGAATTTTGGGCTGGGATAAATGATTTTATTTTAGGATTTTACTAATGAAATATAGTTTATTGGCCCAAAAGAATAGAGTGGATAGTCAAAATATTGTGTTTTTTTGGGAAAAGACATCTAAAAATATATTTTTGTAATCCACTACATTTGTTTTACCAGAAATAACGTATGTAATTCCTTTACACTATTTTTATTGGCCCACTAAACCAAATACGATTGGTAAAATCCGTATTTAAAAATTATTTATTCAAGCCAATAGTTTAATCCATGGTCCCTTTACGGTGAAGCAAAGGATAATCATTGAATAAACGAGCGCTGGGTGAGCTTTCAGCGGGCACTCGCATTTTCGGGATCCGAAAGCACCGAAAACAGTTAGGAGCAAGCCATATACCACATTGTGTGTTTAGGAAAATCAGTGGAAAATTTTCACTTGTTTGAGGAAATAGATGATTACATGATTCATCATCCGCAACACTTTTACTGCCGATAAAAAAGTACCCTTATACATTGCCAACTCAGAACGTCCAAGGGGAGACGAAAGACACAAGTCCCTTGCTAAGCATGTCATTGCCATCTAGTGGTCGAATTAAATCGGACGCTATGATGAAACAAAGTTAACAGGCAGAGCGCGAATAAAAGAAACCAAGAAGCACCGATTTGCAATGTAAATAATGGCTTTGACTTAACATTGCGATTCGCACCTGGACACGAAGCATAATAAACGTTACGCCGAGCACTGTGGCGCAGCTCGCATTTCTAAGTCAAAGTGTCATCTATGCTACACAATGTCTCAGAGTTCTTCCATAGAACGCAGTAGTCCGTGTTTGCTAGGCAATTAAAAATAGCAAAATTTAGGCTTCTTCGGGTTCGGTTTCTTCAACTGCTAGGACTCATGTTCTCTTCTGTATACTAAAATTGATATTTCTGCTATTTTTGTCAACAGAAGACTTGCAGACCCTGAACCCATTGAGAGCCTATCTGACGCGGGAAGAGCTGCCGCTACTTCTGGAAGATGCTACAAAGGAAGGAATCCGGCTGTGGGCTGACAGGGAAGCCGGTGGCTCTTTGCTAGACTTCCAGGTCTTTGTTTTGCGAGCCTTCAAGCCTGGACCTAAGTAGCGTACGAAATACCGTCGGCAGATATTGATCTTTGTTTTTGGTGGTTTATTCAGTTATGAATTGTGGTTTCCTTTGTAAAAAGAAAAACGCAAATCAGCATTATGTTGTGCTTCTCCAGCTAGATGAGCGGTGATTTAGCGGCTGAGGTGAATATATTTTATTGTAAGAGATATGTGTGGTAACGTTGTTGGAGGCACTGGTGTCAACGCGCGGGTTCGGTAAAACTCGCTTTTTACGAGTAGTAGTGAAAATAAACGTTGTTTTTTCAGGACTCTAACCTCGCATTAGAAAAAGAAGCCCTTTTTTTCTGTCTTGCCGAGATTATACCACACAGCAAAAAGAACTTATATTTCAATATCTCAGCGAATACACCGGTATCGGAAGCCACGTTTAAACACAGCTCAACGTCTGTTCTCTAGCGAAAACCTCACTCAACCCTACCATTCTAAATGCGTAGGACTTAACGTTTATGATAAGGGAACGTTGCAACGACACGTAAAAGAACATCTAAAAGATGTGCATGAATGTTCCAATATTTCATATAAATTACGGCACGTTTTTCTTTTCTTTTATCAAAACGAGTCAAATCCAATGTTACTGCTTTATCATACGCGCGGTTTATGCACCGCTGTTAGCGTGCAGTTTTATAACAGCCAGACAATGTGCACATCGATTAATGCAACTCGTTAAAAAGTAGTTCATCCCTTCCTTTTCCTATTAAAAAACGTCATTGTTTGCACCGTGCCGTGGCCTCCTATATACCGACAAAGCCTCAAAGATCGCCAAACGAAGGGGCCGCCAAAATGGGAAAGGTGAAGCGACAGAAAACGGATGAGAGGAGAGCCACATTACGGCGCCCTAGTGCCAGGAGACGCTGAAACACACTTCTCCCGAGCGAACAAGTCTGCTTCGGGTCCTCGCCGCTGCAAAAGCTGTGCGCTGACGTCTTTGTTCCTCGACAATTAGCTCTTTAATGCTCTGCGCTACCAGATTATCGCGTTCCATATCTGCGACCGGGTACTCCATGGTTCCTTCGTCGAACTGCCAGGCTTTGAGAGTAGAGAGGAGGCTATGACCGTTCGTTTGAACGGATTGTGGCACCTTCCAATTCGCGCACGTTGCTTAAAAAACATGACATGCCTTACCAAGAATATTCCCGCCACGACATCTTTCCGTGACTCCTGGCTAGCGCCACGTAAACTATTACAGTATGCTTAATTCATGTAACCGTGTTTTGCCCGTTACTGTGCACAACTTATTTGCATTCTTATGCGCTTTAGTCCGCTGTTTATAACCTTTTTTTGTTTGTGTTGTATTTTTAGTACCATTGTTTCACGCTTCCTTTATATCTTTCTTGTTCTATTGTTTGTGGGCTCGGCAAACATGCTGTAGAAATTCCAGTTTCGAACAGCAATTGTGTTTTACATGTAATCCCATTTTATTACTTGATATTTTGTTACTTCAATTTTTTTATAATACGAAGCACAATTATTCCAGAGGTATTGTCACTGTATAATCTAAGGTTACATTTATTTTAATATCGGTCACCTCCTCACACCTAGAGCAACAGACGAACCATTCAGCAGCTTCTGTTTGTTATAAAATTGTAACCCCTGCTTGAGTAAATAAACAGTAAATAAATAGTTCGACTTGACTTTACATAACTCGCGAATCCACCTTGACAGCGCTGGAGCCAACTTGGAGTGTGGAGTTGCGACCATATCACATGTTGTCTATTTTCTTCGTGGCTTATACTTACTATTAACTGATACGGGCAAGTTACTGACACTTCCTTGCAGTTTTCTATACATTTGTAGCTGTCATTGCAAATGGCCACGACCGAAAGATAGATCTCCCCGGACATTAGGGAGACTCGTCACGGTAAGTTGACTAATAAATGAGATCACTTAATTAACTACTTTTTTTAATTATAGCTTTTAAGTGTCATGTTGTAATTGTATTATTGACAGCACTTACTATAAGAGGCCAGACCAATTTAAACATTACGCTCAGAAAGAGTCTCGCAAGCCCTGGTCGAAATGACGCAGGGAACTGCGAAGTCGTCTTTTCAATCTTGTCGTCACTATTTCGGCAGCTTGTCCTTAATGGGAGCGCCGATGATACAGGTGACGACGTGACCCAAAAGACAAAGACGTTCTTCCAAGCATTATGAGGCAGGTCATGACGCGCTTATTGCACGCAAATCTTAAAAATAGAGAGAAAGAACGCGAAAATTGATCGCATAATTAATAAAATACCATTTTAGTCAACAAAAAGCGGCGAATAAACAAGCACGAAGCAGGGGAGAGAGACGAAGCGCACTCTCAACTCAAGCTTTGTTGAAACAAACATTGGACTATTAATACCGTCTATCTGGGTGTTAGCTCAAAATGAAAAACTCTTTATCTGTTGAGTGCAGTCACGGCGCACTAATACACAGACTCTCCTCTTGCTCTCTTACGCAGAAAGCTTCATCTATTTCTCGCGCTGTTTTGTTTGCGTATTTGCCCAGAACTGTTTTTTTTTTTTTCGATTCCGGGCCACATCGGGACACATCACAGTGCACCGCAAGATTGCCCGACGGGGACAGTTTCACTGACCAGGCATGTTCTCTGGCCCTCTCATTCATGCAACGCCCCGTTTGGCCCATATACGATTTCCCGCAACTCATTGGTATGTTATATACCACTGACGTTGCACACTCCTATTGCTTAGCGTGTTTCTTTTCACACACTTTACCCTCTCCCTTTTCACGGTATATTTTTGATCATAGATGAGACAGCTTGTGTGGCACTGAAAACACCACTGCCACTTCAAAATGAGCCGCCACTTTTTTAGATTGCGAGATAGATTGTGAATGTAAGGAATCACCACCGGTCTTGTTATTTGCCTGGAAGGAATATGAGCGTCATCTTTCTCTTCAGCTTGGAAACAAGGTTATCCGCTACTTCCCCCAAGAAGCAATCGCGGTACCCTCCGTGTTTTAGACGATTCACCTGCGTCATGAAGCTTTCATCCACGACATGGTGGCATGATTTTTCCAGTGAGGCTCTCATTAGGCACGATGCTGTTCCCCTTTTAACGAGTCTGGATTGCGCAGAATTGAAGGCCAAAATCTTTTTCTTAGTTCGCGGCTCATATTTTCAACAAATATGGTCACCTTCAAAGTTGAGGCTCAAATCCGAAAACTGCAGCCTTCCCTTCGTCATTGTTTCAAGGGTGAACGTCAATCCATGAAAATTCAAATTAAAGCAATCCAGCACACCGTTGATTAAGTCCATGCTGACAATAACGAACTTCGGGCAAGCACCAAGAAATCATACACATACCGACAGATTGTGAATTCCAACAAAACTTTCGATATCGTTACGTATTCCCCTATCACATTCAGCCAAAAATATATCGCAGAGCACTGGCGCAACACGGGAGCCGATACATATGCCTCGCTTTTGAACGTAAAACACATCACCAAAGGATTGAAAGGTTGCCTTAAGGTAGCACTCTAGTAACTTTAAAAAAAACTCTACCCTTATTCTACACTTACTATTGACGTGGACGGACTTTTCTATTCCATCTCGCATGACAAGCTTTTCCCAGCGGTAGAAAATTGCAGTGAAGAAACCGATGAAATAAGCTTTAGAAATTCGAGCGGAGTAAGTGTGGAGTGTGGAGCCGGGCATATGTATCGGCTCCCGTGTTGCGCCAGTGTTCTGCGATATATTATTGGCTGAATTTGGTAAGGGAATACGTAAGGATATCGGAAGTTTGAAGGAATTCACAATCTGTCGCTATGTGGATGATTTCTTGGTGCTTGACCCGAAGTCCGTTATTGTCAGCATAGACTTAATCAATGATGTGCTGGATTGTTTTAACTTGAATCCACATGGATTGACGTTCAACCATGAAACAATGACGACGGGAAGGCTGCAGTTTTTTAATTTGAGCCTTAACTTCGAAGGTGACGATGTGTGTTGGAAATATGAGCCGCGCACTAAGAAAGGGGTTTTGCCCTTCAATTCTGCGCAATCCAAACTCGTTAAAAGGGGAACAGCATCGTGCCAGATCAGAGCCTCGCTGGCAAAACCATGCCACCATGTTCTGGATGAAAGCTTCATCACGCAGGGGAATCGCTTAAAACGCGTTGGGTGCCCCAATCACTTCTTGGGGGAAGTAGCGGATAACCTTGTTTCCAAGATGAAGAAAAAAGATGACGCTCATATTCCTTCCAGACAACTAACAAGACTGGCGGTGATTCCTTACATTCACCAATCTACTTCACTATCTAAAAAAAATTGGCGGCTCATTTTGAAGTGCCGGTGGTGTCTTCAGCGCCACACAAGCTGTCTCATCTATGTTCAGAAATAAACAACGAAAAGGGAGAGGGTAAAGCGTGTCAAAAGAAACACCTTAAGCAATACGTGGAGTGTGCAACGTCAGTGGTGTATAACATACCAATGAGTTGCGGGAAATCGTATATGGGCCAAACGGGTTGTTACATAAATGAGAGGGCCAAGGAACATGCCTGGTCAGTGAAACAGTCCCCGTCGGGCAATCTTGCGGTGCACTGCGATAGGCGCCCGTGTTGCCCAGACTTTGAAAAAAGCAACAGTTCTGGGGAAACACGCAAACAAAACAGCGCGAGAAATACATGAGGCATTCCGCATAAGAGATCAAGGGGAGAGTCTGTGTATTAGTGCGCCGTCACTGCACTTAACAGATAAAGAGTTTTTCTTTTTGAGCCAACACCGAGATAGACTGTATTAATAGTCAATGAACCCATTTATCTATTCTACAGCTATTTTAGCATTTCGTAGTCTTTTTTATATTGGTATGACCTCTAAACGTAATTGCTATCAATTCTACAATTCCAACAGAACCCGTAAAACCAAGATTTAAAAAGCTGATTAAAAATTTTCAGGTATTTAGTCAACTTAGCATGACGATTATTCCCTCCTTTTATGGCCGCCGTACCTGAAAGATAGATGTTGAAGAAGGCAATCCTCTTACTCTTGCCCCTGTTTTTTTTTTTTTTCTTTTTTTTTATATGTTCGAAATAAATCAGGCACCCTGTATATCAACGCTTTACAGTGAAAAACCCGAGACTGCGAATAAATAAAATACCGTAAAAGAACACGAGCCGCTTCAAAAACACGACTCTAGACCTGCACCGGTAATAATTAAAGATGAAAATGAAAGCACGCAGGCGAGCTGGAGAATTAACTCCATAATGGAATACCCTTTACTGGGAATAAATACAATAACGGACAAACACACACACCGTTGACCCTTAATCCAGCTCGAACTTATATAAAAGAGAGCCTACAATTTAAGTGCATATTTTAAGATTTCAATTAATTCGTTCTAACAAATCGGCAAGATTATTCTACCTCTATAGGATGTTTCAGTTAGCTTGTTCCATGACTTAAAACAAAAGTTGGTGCACGCTACGCATGTTGGACACCAAAGTGTTTTTTACAGTTCTATAAACAAGTCAAAAATATTTTTGGAAGGGTCAAACGAACTAGATTATGCACTTTTATTACATAATGTTCTAAATAATAATTTATGCACCACACCTTCAACACAAAAGCTGCAGACCACGTTGGGGAACATTCCATAGTGTCGTTCAGATCAGGGTAGCCTTCGCTAACGGGTATAGTCACCTGTTTTTGTTTTAATCTCGCGCGAGATTTTTTTTTTAGTTTTTAAAGCTCGAAACACATTTCACACAAAGGCTGTTTTTGCAGAAACGACAAGATATGATATTTCTGAACGCGCTGAAACGTTTGTGTCCAAGGGTTACTCTTTATATTTTGTTACTATTTTTGTTATTTTTCTAAATACTATTTTGTTAATTAGCCAGTTCGGCACGTTGTCAATTAACCAGTTCGGCACATAGCAAATGAACATATACCGACTTGCTTAGTTGGACTCTAAACAATGCTGGATTGGTTCAACAAGCGTAGCGTGCCTCGGCGATTTGCAAGCCCGGGCAGAAGTCAGCAGAAAAAATATCATCGATATGTGTATAGGAGCATGTATGTATGGAAATTTCTTAAACTCTCGGTAATTAATTATTTGAAAAATGAAAGTATATGTTCAATGTATGTGACCGATTACAAGTTACCATTAAGCCAACGGATGGCCAACCTGTCACCTGGTGAAAGGCGAATGTTTTGTATGCACAAGTTTATATAACGAGGAACACCTTACTTGCGCGATATAATATTGTCTTGGTCAAAAACAATGCAGGCTACTACCAATGTTTGTTGTGTTTTTGTTTTGTTTTTAATGATTTCCCATGGGGGATCTTTCAATAATTTAACTTGGACCTTAAATAGAACTCATACTTCGCGTTTCTTACAAGTTCCGTCAACCATTGCAGCGCTAACACGCAAAACACGTACCTCGAGTAAGTGCTGTGTCGCCATTCGCTTCCAAGAGCTGCACGAGGCACAGGTCACGGGCTCTGGAACATTTGACGCTACTGACAAGACAAAATCGAACACACCGAGGAACTTTTTTTTTTAGCTTGACTTGCCTGTTTCTAGCTTGGTGTCTCTCCAAATGGAATTTCCTTCGTGTATCTTTCGAAGTTTGATGTTCAGCAGGTTCCTTCTTGTTTTGAACAATTCCATAAAAAATGAAATGTTCAAAACGTGCAACGAGTTTCTTCGAGTCGTCATACCGACTGAGCCTGGGTGCTCTCATTGTTGAATTCAGGACGTGAAACATATCAGGTGAGCATGCACCACGGGCAGCTGAACAATGAAGGAAGGAGGAACAGAAAAGACAACCGACCGCTGGTGGTCGGTTGTCTTTTCTGTTTCTCCTTGTTTTGTTTCTTCCAGCTTCCATTCTTAAGCTGGTTCCATTCGTGATGTATGATAATCAACTAGCTCAGCTCATGCCCGTAATCAGCTATCAGGTAAGAACCGTATCCTTGCCGAATAGATCGTTCAAAAAGAAAGTGACTTTAATTTTCCTGGTTTCAATCTGTCCTTTCCGACGCTTAAAGGGGCCCTGCAATCATATTTAAGCGTCTACCTTTTTTGCGGTTTCCACGTCCCTCGGGATTCGGGCAAGCCAGCGGGCACGGCGAGAGTAACTAAATATCAGTGCGTCATATTTTAACCGGGCGACGCGGAAACCTCCTCTACCTATGGGGGCGACCCGCGGTGCTGAAAGTGCGCGATATGTGACGTCTTAGGTCCTGGGCTTACTACTGTTCAGAGCCGCTAAACTTTTCTTTATCGAAATACCTAATATAGGTGGCGCAACCGTCTTCAATTATTTATAAAATTAGTTTATGTTCACTATTTTAGATCATAAAAGAAATAAATGCCGTTTAGTAAGTACGGAAACAACAAATTGCCCGTCGACATACCCGCCACCAAGCGGTGGAAAAGGCGGCGCATACGAGAAAGGTGTAGTGGGATCAGACATCAACGAGCGGCGAGCGTAGAAAGGTCCCGGACGTACGCGGCGGCGCTGCGGTCGTACGGACTGGAGAATCCGACCGGTTAAGAACGTTCCCAAGGCCTTCGGCAAGCAGCTTTGGCTTGCTTGAGGAAGTAAAACTAAAACAGACGTCTAGATGCGCTGCTTCTCATAGATGGCAAGGTAGAGAACGAAAACTTTAACGATTATTTCGTAACTGCTGAAAGCCGATTCCAACAACGGCCAGACGTATTTTTCTCCGATTTACTACTTGTGTATGGAAATAACAGGATTTTTATTGCAATTTTGTTCACGTGTCTAGACTTTCAAAATTTAAGTATGATAAATTCATAATTGAAATATATCTAAGTTACGTAGCACTTTCTGTGATTGCTTTTCTATATGTTTTATTTTATTCATTCTTTTTATTTACAAATACTTCTGATCCCTTATGAGGGATCGTAGCAAGGTAAGACATAAAAGAGAGCATAAAGGTACAAAGACGTTACATCAATCGGAACACGAGGCAGAAACAAATGCACTGACAGATTTTTGACTAGAAGTTTTGTAAAGAAGTCCGTTCCATTCTCCATTCGTTCGGGGGAATAAAAAGTGAAACTATTGTCGCGTGCATTCTATGATTCACATGCCGGGACAACCATGCCGGCGCAAGAGCTCGGGCTCGCAGCGCTCGAGCTACGAGGACCGACTGCGAGACCACGGGCGATTCTACAAATGCTTTTCTTATCGTAACAGTCGGTCGGCCAATTCTTGTGTCTCTACAATTGGTGACCCGGACGTGATACGTCGCTATGGCTCTCGAGAACACCGCTACCACAAATGTCGCCGCCGTCACGTTTCGACTTCCGAAATTTTGGCCAGCGGATCCTCTGGTATGGTTCGCGCAAGTGGAATCACAGTTCGTAACCGCTCGGATCACCAGCCAAGCAAACGAAATTCCATCACGTCGTAGCGTCTCTTCCTCCCTAGGTGGCCATGGAAATTCGAGATTTAATCCTCTCGCCTCCAGAAGATCAGCCTTTTGAAAAGCTTCGCTCGGAACTGATCAAACGAACATCCGCATCGGACCAAAGACGGCTTCAGCAACTAATAACTCCCGCAGAGCTCGGGGGTCGAACGCCCTCCCAGCTTCTTCGACGACTGCAGCAGTTGGTGGGTGATAGATTGCCAACGTTTGATACCTCCCTGCTGCGAGAGCTTTTTCTTCAACGGCTACCATCAAACGTACGCATGGTACTCGTTTCCACCCCATCCATGAGCCTTGACGATCTGGCTCATCTGGCCGACAGAATCATGGAAGTCGCACTTCCCATCGTATCTTCGATTGACAGGATGCCTGGAGAAACGACTGCGACGACGAGACCACAACACGCAGGCAGCGACTACCCGGCATCTCCTGAGGTTGCAGAACTTCGTCAGCAGATATCCGAGCTTACAGCGCGAGTAGCAGCTCTCGTCTCCCGACCTCCTACCCTCCACCAGGAAGAGTATCTGGGCCGCTCAACCTAACGGCCCAGATACTCTTCCTCTCCTAGGCGTCAACGCCAGAACAACGAAGGTTTGTGCTGGTATCACAGGACTTTCGGTGACGACGCTCTTCGATGTCACCAACCTTGCTCGGCGTCGGGAAACGAACTTGTCCACCACGAGAGGCGTTTAGTGGTGGCTACCTACAACCCAGTCGCCTGTTTTTCATCGTCGATCGTAATACAGTATTACGTTTCCTTATCGACACAGGGGCTGATGTGAGTGTTCTACCAGTGTCATTTGAGCCCTCAAAACGTAGGAAGAAGACTCCTTACATTTTACAAGCTGCTAATAAATCATCGATTGCGACTTACGGAGAACAATCCCTGGCGCTGAACATCGGCCTTCGAAGAACATTCCGTTGGATATTCCTAGTTGCAGACGTTTCGTACCCCATATTAGGTACAGATTTCTTTCGGCGTTTCAATCTGCTCGTGGATATGCACAACATACTTCTCCTGGATAATACCACCAATCTAGCCGTTAATGCAATCATATGCCAAAAACCGCATATCGAAGCCGCTATTCATTTTCTTCCACCCTCAAGGTATGAAACGCTTCTAAAAGACTACACACAACTAACATCGCTTAACAACTTTGACACGCCGGTGAAACATGGCGTTGAGCATCACATCGTCACCACGGGACCGCTAGTATATGCTCGTCCTAGACGTTTGCCTCCAGCACGGCTTAAGATTGCAAAAGACAAATTCGAACACATGTTAGAGCTCGGTATTATTCGGCCCTCCAACAGTCCATGGGCGTCTCCACTACACATGGTCCCCAAGAAAGAGCCTGGGGACGGGCGACCATGTGGAGATTACCGAGCTCTTAATAATGTGACCGTTCCTGACAGGTACCCGCTGCCACGGATGGAGGATTTTACTGCATCACTACAAGGGTCCAAGATATTTTCAAGAGTGGACCTCGTGAAGGCGTACCATCAAGTTCCCGTGGCACCGCAAGATATTCTCAAAACAGCTATAGCAACCCCATTCGGTCTATTCGAATATGTTCGCATGCCATTCGGCTTGAGAAACGCTGCCCAACCATTCCAACGATTTATCGACACTGTAGTACGCGGCCTCACATTTTGCTTCGCTTACCTTGATGACAGTCTAGTATTCAGCGCAAATGAACAACAACACGAGCAACATCTTCGCATCCTCTTCGATAGACTTGTCAACAACGGCATCATCATTAACAGAAGCAAGTGCGTTTTCGGCGTCGACGAGCTGGACTTCCTCGGGCACCACTTTGACAGTCAAGGAATTTCTCCCTTGCTTACGAAGGTGGAAGCTATCGCCAATTTTCCTCCACCGTCGAACATTCGCAAACTTCGGGAATTCCTCGGTCTAATTAATTTCTATTGCCGATTTATTCCAAAATGTGCCCACACCCTTCATCCTTTAACTGACCTTCTGCAGGGCAACACAAAGGACTCGACACCGTTGGTGTGGACAGAACAAACTTCCCATGCTTTCAAACAAATCAAGGAAGACCTCACTTCAGCTACCATCCTGCTTCATCCCCATCACGACGCCCAAATTAACGTCATGGTGAACGCATCGGATGAAGCCACAGGAGCTGTGTTGCAACAATATGTCAAGAGCAAATGGTAACCCCTATCATTTTTCTCAAAGAAGCTCACATCGTCCGAAACGAAGTACAGCACGTTTGGCCGAGAATTGCTGGCGATCTACCTGGCCA
This sequence comes from Ixodes scapularis, assembly GCF_016920785.2. Lineage (NCBI taxonomy): Eukaryota > Metazoa > Arthropoda > Arachnida > Ixodida > Ixodidae > Ixodes > Ixodes scapularis. The sequence continues at coordinate 219,664,171 of NW_024609835.1, read as the reverse complement.
TAAAACACTTTCGTCATTACATCGAAGGCCGCGAATTTCATGTACTCACAGATCACAAACCCCTTACATTTGCTTTATCATCAGCGAATGACAACCACTCCCCTCGCGAGATTCCTCATATGGCTTTCATATCCGAATTTACCACTGACATTCGTCACGTGAGCGGCGTAGACAACAATGTAGCAGACGCTCTCTCTCGCATCGTCATGGCTTCGCAAGTTTTGCTACCACCATCTGCTGATTACCAAGCCTTGGCACGACAACAGGCAGATGATCAAGAGCTCAGCAAACTTCGTACTACAGCTCCTCATCTTATCTTTGAGCAAATTCATTCAGAAACGCACGGCGAGACAGTTGTTTCTGAGATGTCGACAGGCACTCCCCGCCTTTTCGTTCCATCCAGTTTCCGGAAACAAATCTTCGATTCCTTCCACTGCTTGTCACATCCTGGAATGCGCGCAACACGACAACTTTTATCTTCTAGACTTATCTGGCCTAGCATGAACCGCGACGTCAGGGCGTGGACCCGAGCATGCCTCCAGTGCCAACGCTCAAAGATAAGTCGACACACAGTTTCGCCTTTCTCTTCCTTTACCCCTCCCGACCTTCGACTTTACCAGACCCATATACATTTAGTTGGACCGCTGCCACCATCGAATGGTTATACTTACTTGCTCACCTGCATTGACCGCTTTACACGTTGGGTCGACGCCATCCCAATCCAGGACATCCGTGCGGAAACGGTCGCTGAAGTTTTCATCAATGGCTGGGTGTCCAGATTCGGCGTGCCTTCATACCTTCCAACAGACCGAGGTCGTCAGTTCTAGTCTACTCTTTTCCGCGAACTCATGACCATCTTAGGGAACTTCGCGCATTCGTACAACAGCATATCACCCTATATCCAACGGGCTGAAGAGCGATTTCACCGCTCACTCATAACCGCACTTCGGGCCCAAGATACAGGACCGAACTGGGATTCCGCACTCCCTATTGTTCTTCTAGGGCTCCGCACGGCCTTGAAGACCGCGCGGAGATCGCAGCCCTGCGGAAATGCTCTACGGCACAACCTTACGACTTCCAGGAGAATTTTTTTTTCAAACGGACCAGAAGATCCAGCACCGGATCCTACGAGCTACGCGACAAAATTGAAGCCAATAATGCGCACCATCCGACCTACTCCTCCCCGCCCCCAAGAAGGTCAGCCGTCTATGTCTCAGCCGATCTACATTCATGCACACACGTTTTCCTTCGTCGCGATGCTGTGCGAAGGCCGCTTCAGCACCCTTACGATGGCCCATATCGAGTCATAACTCGTGGCGATAAACTTTTACGATTGATATTAATGGCCGACAAGAAACTCTATCCATTGACCGCTTAAAACCAGCCTACCAAGAATCGTCATATGAAACATATACCCAATCTCTTGACAACACTGCTATCTTTGCACGCTCACAGGACTTTGCTTCTTCACGCGACGCTTCGACACAGCCAGAATCCTCCCGCGTGCGTTTTCTGCTACCACATGCCCAGACATCATGAACGTTCCCTGAACATGTTCCCATCTGAATTTTTTTTAAAGGGGGGAGCTATTGTAGCGTGCATTTTATGATCCACATGCCGGGACAACCATGCCGGCGCAAGAGCTCGGGCTCGCAGCGCTCTAGCTACGAGGAGCGACTGCGAGACCATGGGCGATTCTATAAATGCTTTTCTTATCGTAACAGTCGGTCGGCCAATTCTTGTGTCTCTACACTATTAATGCGCGGTTGATAAGTAAGCGGGTTTCTTCCGCTGGTGACATACCAAGTAGTAAGAGTTATAGAAGTATTCATGTACATAAATTTTATACTGCCCCTTCATTAAATTAAATAAAAGTCGAAGTCTGCAGGCACGGTTTCTTTCTTAAATTGAGACAAACCCAAGCTTTCAGTAAGCTCTGAATAGAAGCTTTTCAATAGGAATTAAAAATGATTCTTAAAGCTTTGGCTTTGTATTTATTGCATCTGGTTAATACTCACTTGCGTAAATGGGTCCCAAATAATATTAAGATATTCAACAACAGGGTGAATGAGAGTTCTTTACGCCAGAAGTCTAGTGTTTCTAGTAGCTGATTCTAGTGTTCGTCTGATAAAAAAATCTACGGAAGACGTTAGAGTTAACGAAACTAATGTGTTTGTCCCACCTAAGATCAGAGGAGATCAAGAGACTTTTGTACTTGAATTTATTCACCTTTGTTAGGTTATGCTCATTAAGACGATACGGGAAATAAAGTGGCTTTTTTTTTTGTTAGCCACGATAATTTTATCATCAACACATGTAATTTCGTTATACAACACACAGTCATATACAGCACTCAGCATACAGCACATGGATATCTCATCAGGAATATTGTGGACAAATAAATAAAAAAAAGCAGCAAGTACCGAACCTTGAGCTACACAAGAATCGACCGAAAGCAAGAAAGAACAGTCATTATTAAAGTCTACATACTGATGACAGTTTTTAGGGTACGCTTGTATCCAACCGGCGATCTGATAAAATTGAAAGTATTTTTTAATTTTTTTTATGAGCTTTAAATGTGACACTTTGTCGAACGCTTTTGCGAAGGCAATAAAATTTACGTTTACTTGACTTTTTTTTTTTTGTTCAAGATGGATGTCAGGTCGTGAACTGTTTGAAGCAGGTGCGTTGTTGTGGAATAGCCTTCCTTGAAGCCATGTTGACAGCTAGATAAAACGTCATATGTTTCAAGAAATTCTAGAATATGTTTATTTATAATGTGTTCAGGGAGTTTGCAGGCGGAAGAGGTTAACGACATAGGTCTGTAGTTATCCAATACAAGGATTTTTCAAGTTTTATGTAGGGTTTTAATTCTGGTCATCTTACAATTGGTCGGCAATTCGCCTTCTTTTAATGATATAAGAAATATAATGATTAAATACTTGTTGATGAGGTCTGATTATCGTTTCAAAAAGGCGTTTGGTTATTCATCTGGACCACCGGGCCTCCGTGGCTTTAGATATAAGAGCAAGGTCGGAACTCCTGGTTTATTCAACACTCTTAGAAAAAAAGGAGTCCAAAGGGAGTCACTGCTTCCATGACTCTCTTTGACTCTTCACGACTCTCTTAGAGAGTCAATTTTTCGTGTGACTCTGTTTTGACTCTTCCCCTTCTCAACGGGAGTCACAGGTCAGCAGCATTTGCCCTACAGAAAAAAAAGTATGAATGCTGCTTCGCGGCGTCCATCCGGCAACCCAAGTCCCGCCGTTTCCCTATGCACCTCTAGAAAGGAAGTCCGACACCATTTAGTTCAAAGCTTTGTCGACATTTTATTTTCAATAATTGCGCAAAAAAAAATTAAAAAGGAAAGGAAAAAGAAATAATGCACAAAGTTTCGTCGACATTCATTTTTCTCAAGAATAATTGTAAAAAAAAAAAAAAAAAAAATGTATATTTATATTTTGCATCGAACCTGGGTTCGCTCCGTAAGAAGCGGGTACCTTTCCACATAGCTACACCTGCGAGTACTCGTTTTAAGAATTTGTTTTATACGAGATTCAACAAGTTTCGCGTCGTGCACATTATTCGAAACCGAATCCTGCGTCTGCATTTTACATATTTCTAGAACTGTCGTGGGGTGCGTCTCTGGGAGCGAGTGAAGGTGGAGCAGCTTATTCAAGACTATACTCCGTTTCATACGTAGCATGCAACGCAGTCAAAGCTAGCGCACCGGTTTGCATCGCCAACCGTGTCCACGTTCACCCCATAAAATAGTGCGTCCCCTGCGAAAACACTTATAAAAATGTCTAAAAAGGTGCCTCCTTGGATCTAGAAACTGATAGTGCTGTTATGATTTCGACGGAGCACAAATTTTTTTCAATAAAAAGGAAAAGGTAATGTAAACTACTTTAAATTGTTTTCGTTTTCGTTCGTGCGGCAGCAGCTGCGGGTTTTCGGGTTGTGTGGCACTGGCTGGTTTTGAGAAGATGGCGTCTTACGCAACAAGCTCAAGTACCTCTCCTGCTCGGATATTTTCAAAGATTCGTTGTGCGCAGACCTTGAAAGAGTGCAAGCAGGTGATCGCCAACGTGTACGCGAGTACAAGAACGCGTTTCCCGGAGAAGTCGGTCATTGAAGTCCCGGAGACGGTCAGTAACAACACCGGAGTGTGCGCCCGTACTGTCGCGAAGTACAAGGCGCAGTGTCTATCTGGCAAGCTGGCGTCCCCGAAGCGAAGACCTCGCCATGTAGAAGTTTCGAGCACGGGGACTGTCAAGCATGCCGAATTCACACACAACGCCATTCACCTCAAGGTGCATCGCAAGTACCCCGAGAGGGGGATTCCTACCCTTGACAGCTATTTCAAAATAAGCTGTTCAGGCCACAACTATTGTCGATTAACGTTCTATTATAAATTTTGGGGCAAGGCTGCTATCTGTGAGATTCCTCATTCCACGCTGCACGAAGAAAAAATATAACTCGGTGCTGCAGGCAAATACTGTAAAACCCTTTATTTTCGCGGCCCCTGTTTTTCGCGAATCGGTCCCAGATGACATAATCGCGACCACTAAATTTCGCGAATTCCAGACGCCTGCATTGAAAATATTAAGAACCGACATTTTCGCGCGCCCTTAAATTTCGCGAATTCTTCAATTCGCGAAAATTGAGGGCTCGCGAACAATAAGGGTTTTACAGTAACACTTGCAAAGCGGCAGAGCAGATGGTAGAAATGTGGCCTCTCGGCGACTTACAAATAAATAGCAAGAAGAAAGGAGGAATCGAAATATGCAGTTCGGCAATACGCACAATCTTGCACAAAAAATGGCTAAAAAAAAAAAAAACTGCGCGTCTAGTCGGTTTGAACCACTGCCGCCGAGACGTCGGTATCGCCGGAGCAGCCCTACCACTCGTCCACGAAACGCGCCCAGGAACACATTTTTTTTTGTATTTTCATGCGCACAACTTCAGTACCTTTGACAGCTATGCACGCTATGTATGAAAATGAGTATAAGTGCCCATTTTGAGAACCACACCACCACACTGCGAGTTGAAGCAACGCCGAAGGCTCGCGTCTCGCAGCGCCGCCTGTTGAATAACCATTTGAAGAGTTTGCACACAGAGAAGGTAAGAGCGCTCACACCGGAGAGCTTTCTTTACAACGCCTACACACACACACACAGCTCACAATTGAAGGGGGGCCACTGAGGTTTTAAGAGCCACTGATCGTCGCAATCGCATTCGAAAGACGCCGCGTTGTCGTAGATTGTTTTTCACCAGCTAGGTCCTATAGGGATGAAACCAAGGCCAAGGCTGGGGGATTCATCGCCGGAAACGTAAAGGAACCAAGCAAACGACGTGAGGCTCGCGGAAGCGGCTCGTGGGAGCCGACGACGCCCAAGCCACGATCCAAGCAGCCCTAGTAGCAGCCTTGCTTCCGAGAAGACTGTGTATTCTTTCAGGCGGGCACACAATACTCCGACAGCATGCTTGCGGCTGATGTGGATTGCAGGAGGTGGCTAACAGGGCGACCAATGCACAGAAAATAGGTTGAGCACAACACAGCACGCAACGATTGTCGCCGCCATGTTGAAATAAAACCAAGCTGAGGCAGGCCAAGCTACAGTTGAGTATACGACGAAGCTGAGACAGGCCAGGGTTCAGTTTAGTACACAACCAACATACTTCATTACAAAGAATTAGATAAATGTTTAAACAAATTTTTTTACGTTTAAAAGTTCTAATGTATGTCGATTAAAACAGAAACATTCACGTTGCGTCAAATGAGTTTCGTCGTAACCAGCGAACGTCGCCGCGTCAGCCGCGACGCCATCGCCAGCGTAAAACCAAAGTCAAAAACTAAGCAAGCTGCAAACTTTCGGGCAGTTTTAGGCCTTTAGTGCCTTCGAAGAACGTTCTCCGAAAAACAAAAAGTGTCTCAGATGTCGCCGTGCCCATGGACCGAGCTGTGGGTTTTGTGTCTACTTGGTGAGTACTCGTCTATTCGCTTGACTTTTTCAGTGCTTTCTTTTCGGAGCGTTTGTGAAGTGTCCTTGTGTGTCTGTGCAGGAAGCGTGAAGGCGAACGCGGCGAACGTGTGGGGCTCCTTGTCGCACACGTGCTTTGCGCATGGGATGACCTTCGAGCTTTTCCCGAGGAAGTCCCGCAACCGACCTGTCACCACGGCCTGTCACTGAGCGAGCAGTCAGATTGCGGGAACGCACACAGAGGCGAAGGTCCCACCGAAGCCGGAGGGGGGGGGGACGGGACTTCGTAAGTGTATCGGGAGCTTTATCTCGTGGATCGGTGGACAAGGCGAGTTTACAAATCGGGTGGCGCCTTTGTACGGCTGTGGTACCACCTAACTAGGCGGTGTGTTTCGCGGAACCCATGACTGCTATGGTACCCATTATGTGCTGGCGCTCGTATTTGCACCCCGTTTGCTTTCACTGCGGGTGTTCGAAATCAGGTTCGTTTCTCTGCATTGTTGATGTTGCTTTCGAAGAGGTCTTTTTTGACTAGGGCACAAACTTTTTATACAAAATGCTGTATATGTTGCAGTTATTTGGTAGCCCTCTGGCTGTAGTGTATTGTGAAAGTTGTGGGAAAAAACGCGCATTGAGTAATTACAAAAAGATATATACCGGGTGTTTTTGCGAAGACTTTCAAAAATCCTAAAAATTAGGGCGATTGAAAAAAGAAGAAACTCTCTTCGGGAACAAACTACGAGCCACGGCGGACGGCAGGAATTGCCAAAAACCTACTAATTAGCCAGATAATTAATTAAAACTTGTTAATTAACTTTTTAATTAGTGGAAATAGACATATGATTCCAATTAGAAAGTTGCTGAACGTTATAGAAAACCACTAAATCAGTCATTTTCAGAAAGACTTTGAGCACGTGAGAAGAGTAGTAGCGCACTGAAGTTACCACTCGTGGAGCAGGTACAAGGCTGGGGCTAGATAAGAGGCGGAAAAATCGCGCGGGCGCCTTACCGCAACCGGTAGCCTTGTACCTGCTCCACGAGTGGCAACTTCAGTGCGCTACTACTCGTCTCACGCGCTCAAAGTCTTTCTGGAAATGACTGATTTAGTGGTTTTCGATAACGCTCAGCAACTTTCTAATTGGAACCATATGTCTATTTCCCCTAATTAAAAAGTTAATTAACAAGTTGTAATTAATTATCTGGCTAAATAGTAGGTTTTTGGCAATTCCTGACGTCCGCCGTGGCTGGTAGTTTGTTCCCGAAGAGAGTTTCTTCTTTTTACAATCGCCCTAATTTTTAGGATTTTTGAAAGTCTTCGCAAAAACACCTGGTATATATATAATGTAGTGTCGAGTACCGTCCGACGGCACTCTTGCAGAACGTTCACGTGCCTTGCCGTGGCACTCCACTCACGTCTTCAAGTGCCGTCCGAATGTCTTATGTAAAGCAAATTGTCAAAACGAGTTTTTCGAAGTTGTAGCGTAGCTTATTGAAAATTGTAGCATAGCTCGCCTCATAGGCAGCGGACCCGGATTCGATCCACAGTGTGGGCTTACAGCGCTGTGTCTGTGTGGTTTCTTTTACTGGTCCTTCGTCTTTCTGCGCTGTTTTAACCCATTCAATATGACCATCAACCAACTCGCCCAACTTTCCACCTTGTTACTTTTTAAAATCTTTTTCTCGAACATTTTGTTTTGTCGAGGCATTTGGCGATATTTACGTCATTTCTTTTTTACCATTAACACTGGGGAAAAAAAAAAGGATGTTGTCGACGAAACTTTGCTTAGAGGGGGCCCTGCAACAACTTTTTGACTGGTTTTTAATTTGCACCGAACTTGAGGGCACTGAACGTAGTAACTTAATCTTTTCTCAAATTCCGCTTTATTTTAAAAGTTATAGGCAATTTAGAATTACAAAAACAAACAAAAAATAACCTCTTTCATACTCCTCTAGTTCACGGCTTGAGTGGCCGTGAACTAGAGGAGTAGTGAGCTCATCGAGCGCTCACGGCTGCTGCACTCCGTGTCGACGGCGCGAGAGGGCGCCACTAAAGCATATTCTGGATAGGCTGTATGAGGCGGGTGGCCAGGGCGGCTTGCATTGCATTTGCTGCGCGATTAAGAACTAATTTGGCATAACACTTCATTGGCCACAAACTACAGCAAACACGGTGTAAAGATCAGTTCAGAACGGGAGCCACTTCGCGCTGCCATACCGCCAAACGGCCAAATCGCCAGCCAAGCCCGTGCTGAAAGCCTTCGGAACGCTCGGAACCGGTCGAATCCTCGATCCGGTATACGACCGCAGCGCCGCCGCGTACATCCGGGATTTTTCTACGCTCGCTGTTCGTCGGAGCCTCATCCCACAAGCCTCTTCTAGTTTGCGCCGTTTTTTCCGCCGCTTGGTGGCGGGTTTGTCGACGAGTCTTTTCCTGTTTCCATACTTTATAAACTGCATTTGTTTCTTTTCTGATCTAAATTACCAAACAAAAACTACTTTCATACATAACTCAAACGGTTCGCGACACTTATATTTTGTATTTCGACTAAAAAAAAAGCTTTTAGCGGCTCTGACCAGTGGTAAGCCTAGGACCAAAGACGTCGCATATTGTGCGCTTTCGGCGATGCCGGTCGCCCTCGTAAATGGAGATTTCCGCATCTTCCGGTTAAAATATAACTCACTGATATTTAGTTACTCTCTCCGTGCCCGCTGGCTTGCCCGAACCCCAAGAGACGTGGAAACCGCAAAGAAGGTAGGCGCATAAATATGATTGCAGGGCCCCTTTACACAAAATGGTATGGGCGTCCCTTTCCGGAGGTACATGGGGGACAGCGGGGCTCGGTATGGGACAGAGGGGCTGGACGCTGCAAGGCGTCATGTGCAACGGGGCCAAGTAGGTTAATAGTTTTGTAATTAGCAGCCGCATACTGTTGCCGCGAGGCGGCATGAATGTTTGTGGGGGGTTGGTTAACGAGCTCCCCAGGGATACATGTTCTGTTCGACTTTCTTTCGGACGGCACTTGTAGGCACGGGTGGAGTGCCGTCGGACGGCACTGTAGACAGCCAAAAAAACAACAGAAAATGAGGTGTTTCAAACAACTTTCTTGAAGAGATCATGAACTGATTTTTCAACTACTTCCTCGTCAGCTTTCCTCCTCAGTACATAAGCAGAGTGAGAAACCATGTGGTTGTATTTCACTGAAACCCAAAGTTCTGCCAGCAGTCTGAGAGCCGGCATGGACAAAGCCCTACATAAATTTCACACTTCACATTTTTGCAAGTGCTGACAACCATAAAGGGAGCGACGGGACAAGCGATCGCGACCCTTTTTGCTATCGCTCTGCCGCACGATGAGGCACACTGCATGAAAGCAACTGGAGCAAGCGACCAATGTGATGAGCGACGTTTTCTAGTAATTTAAGGACGGAGCAGCGTTACAAGCGACAGTGAGAAATCTCCGTCGCTGTTGCCGATGCTCGTCTCGTTGCTCACTAAATCGCTTACATGCGGTCCAGCCTTAATTGTCTGAAAGCGAGAGACACGTGCCACGAGTGAGTACCGTGCTGCCACTCACTTCCAAGTGCCTCTCATTTCAGGGCTACACTGCCATTTGCTTCCAAGTCCTGCACGAGCCTCCTGCTAAGGCGCTTTGATGCCACTTACGAAACTAGCACAAACTCGTCAAGGGGGCTTAGGTGGGGTTAGTCATCCGGTGTGTTTGCCAAACCATTCTTTACGGTGCCTCGACAGTCCACAGTCACTTCACAGTAACAAGTTGGGACGCCATGATGACAGCGGCACTTGTGCCTGCTTGTCTTATTCACTAGAGGTTTGAAGACCAACTGCAGACTTTCGGCAGCATGACACTTTCGGTTTTGTAACATCATTGTTGCTTCCTTGGGACAACTCTTAATACATAAGAGGAACAAGATGGCAATTGCACCAGTGGAGAATACGTCCAGGCACTATACCTGTACTAAAACTTGCTTGATCACCTATTTATTTATGATTATCTTTACACTTGCAGCGTTACCTCTGAGGCGGGGTTTCCCGACCACAAGAAAAATTTGACAGGGCCATAGGCAAGGCCAAGTTCGACTCGCGCTGCTGATCCTGTTGTCCCGGTGCCTCTACAAGGGCGAGGACCTGGTCAATAGGAGTGTGACAGGCCAACCTTCCAGGCGTGACAAAGTATGGCGCCGTGGGAGGGAAGCCCATTACACCTGTCAAAGTGGATGCAACTGCAGGTGCGTGCCTTGCTGCATGTCCGCCTTCCCGGCCCTAAAGTATGTAGAAATTGGAAGGTTCAGCATCGTGCATTATATAGGTTTTATAGACCATACGAGAAATAGCTCTTGGGTATCATCATCATGCCGCTCGGAGCGACATATGGTAGGTTTTGATATCTTGAATGTGCAAATGCCACTATACCTCGTCTCGCCTCAGCATTAACTAACTGCAAAAACTGTGCAAGCGCAAGCGGGTAGCCTTGGCTGGAGGATGGAACCGCAGTATGTGTGCGTTCACAGGTTTCCAATGTCAGCGGCAGAAGCTTCCGAGGGTGTCCCAAACATGCACCAGCAACTTCGGAAGGATACATGGGCACTGCTATCTTGGAAGCACTTTCCAAGATTAAAGAAAATGAACACAGTTGGCAAAAACTTGAGTCTTAAGGCCCGTTCACACTCTTGCAACCGAGTACGACAGAGAGAGACGAGATCTGTTAAAACTTCTTAAAAGTTCTTAGGACAAGGGTACATACTGGGGGCATTCTGGCACCATCTATGCGTTGACCCTGGAACTGCATTTTACAAGAGCGAAGGTTTCGCGGAATTTCCGAGGTCAAACGTGTGTAATACCTGTAGGAAAGGCTTGTTTATAACGTTGACAAAAGTTTTTCGAGCCAAGAAAGAAAGGATAATGCGCAAGAGAAATAGTAAATATGCCGGACCGCCGAGTTTACACTGCTACCCCATAGATGGTGCCAGTGTGTCCTCTCGTAAGAGGTTTTAAGGAACCCAATTTTAAGAGGTTGCAAGAGTGTGAACGGGCCTTTAGAGAACCATGCAGTGAACGGAAAACTTAACAGTTCATGCATTCTTGGAATTTCATCAGGTTGTCGGCAGGCCTCTTCACGATGTATAATATGTGCATTACTTTGGTATTTGTTGATTTTTCTGGAAACGGGTGCCAGCAGGTACGGGCATAGGCAATCGTAATTATATTCGTGCATCTGTACAACTTTTTTGTTATTTTATTTTAAAGCTTGCTATTTAGTTTTGAAAGAACTTCGGGGTTCCCATGGCGAAGTTGCAAACATTATATTGGTATGCTCAAAACCAGTCCAAGGTCAGAACTAATGCCAAAGCATCTAAAAAAATAATGTGACCAGAAACAATGTCATTTATTATGTTGTCAAGCTAGGCCTCGCAAATATTAGCCAAATCGGGTCCACTAGTACCCACCCATGTAGAAGGGTGTCTTTAGTGCCCATGCTTGTTGTTTAATTAGACCTTGAACATGGTTCCTTACTATGTAGGACTTGCATTACGAATGAGTTTTCTAGTTAACGGTGGTGTTCCTGTTAACAAACCATTGTATTAGGTAGGTAGAAAATAAGAGTGAAGTGAACTTTAGTCTTTAATGGCAAGTAGGTTCATATGGAATCATTTTTGCTTCAGTGGAGGCTCAAGTATGCACGACACTGAAGGGACTTTCCTTTCAGTCGACGCAGACAAGGGTACCACAGGAGCCAGCGAGGGAAAGAGAACGGGACCTCTTGGTGTCAACGCCTTGCCGCCTGCGTGGCTGTGCCCCGAACCGTGCAGTTTTTGCCGAGGTAAACAATTGGGCCATTTGAAAGTTTTGCGTTTTTGCGGATAAAAAAAACATGACTCACTTGCATGCCTTGCTGTAAACAATCCATTGCAGCACTGAAATTTGTGAGTTGCAGATAATGTCACAGGTTGTATAGATAACCTCTACATTCTCGGAGTTCTGTAGACAAAGGGGCTGCCCAAAGATTACACAGCAGGATGGTGCCCCGCTACAGAGCACCAGTATATGTCGTACCATAGCCTCCTTTATACTGACAAAACCTGGCAGATTGCCACGAGAAGCGGTCGCCGAAATGGAAAAGGTGAAGTGGCATACAACGGAGAAGAGTTTCGCCGTAGCGGACGCGAAACACAAAAAAAGTGTGTTTTGGGTCCTCGCCACTGCAAAAGCTGTGTGCTGACATCCAGGTTCCGCGAGGAATGGCTCTTTAATGCTCTGTGCTACCAAATCCTCACGCTCCAAAATCTGTGACCAGGCACTCTATGACTCCGTCGTCGAACTGGCAGGCTTTGTGAGTTTAGAGGTGCTATAATCATACTCTAATCTACTTTACTCCTTTTTTTTCTTTTTTTTTCAGGGGTAGGGCATCTTTTTGTTTGCATTCTTAAAAAAGAGGGTTAGACTGTTATGATTAAATTGGTGTGGACAACCACTAACAAGCTCTGTTTGCTGTCGTCAGGGCCTACACTATTCTTATCAATTCTAGTCTTCGAAAAGAAAAGATAGGGGAAGGGACAAAACTGGAGGAAAGTTGTGCCGTTTGCGTGGTCGGTGTAACTACTCAAGCTAAAAATAAATCACATGTAACTATGGTTGTTTGAGATAAATCTGTTTGAAAGGGTGTCTTCGCTATGCCAATCTGTAAACATATTTTTTTTAAAGCTGGAGACCAAGTGACACAAGTATCATCGCTGTCTTCTCAACTGGTTATTTCAATATTTTATTTGAAGCACTTGGCCATGACTTAAAACAAACCAAAGGCCAGATTCGGGCTCATGTTGGCCTTAAGCTGAATTTTGCCAGAGAAGTAAATGCTGAAACTAGACAACATAATTCAAAGCAAACTTTCTGCAGCGACAAAGAGTTGGAAATAGTTACTGAAAGAATAGAGGAAGCAGTTTCGGGGCAACGGTATACAGATTGGACCTATGAGAGCCTAAACAGGCTTTTTGCTATGGAACTAGACAAAGTTCAGAGTAAACGAAAGGGGAAGCAAGGACATAGACCAAAAAGCTGGTGGGACAAAGAAGTGAAGCAAGCGATACAAAAACGTCAAGAAGCCTCTAGAGAACACAGGTATTCTAAGCGCAGTGGGGATTCAGAAACGGAAGTAAAGAGAAAATGGGACACTTTTATAACTTGTGGCCGAGAGGCATCCAGTTTGATCAATGCGAAAATTCAGAAAAAGGGTGAGGAATTGATGAGTAATGTAAGCAAGAAAGATAGAAACGCAGCTAAGAAGTTTTGGGAGCACTTTGGGAGCTATACAGAGGTTCATACTCTCGCATCAGGGAGATTAATTAGAGGGAGATGATGCGGTACGATATATAGGAGCAGTGATAGAGGAGAAATTTCGGGAACGGGTACGTGTGGAAGATAGGAGAACCGAAGGAAGTAGCAGTCCTGCTTGTGATATCGCGGATTTTGGACAAAGAAAATGGGAAAAGGCGGAACGAAGAGTCCCTAGTGGCACGTCGACAGGCACAGATGGGATCCCAATCAAGCTGGTGAAGAATTTGGGTCCTAAATCTAAGGCAAAACTAAGGGATGTAGTGAGCACTATGATAACAAAAGGAAATATTCCAGATGAATGGAGGTTTAGTAGGATGAGTATTATATATAAGGGAAAGGGAGGCTTAGTAGGATGAGTATGATATATAAGGGAAAGGGAGATAATTCTGATATTAGGAATTATTGCCCCATAACCGTGACACCAGTTATTTACAGGTTGGTAATTCAGATTATAAAGAACAGACTGGAGGAATGGGTAGATTGTGAGGGCATACTGGGCAAGTTACAGAACGGGTTTCGGAAAGAAAGACGGTAGGAGGACAACATATTTTCTCTAACACAGTGTATAGAAATAGTTCAAAAACAAAACAGACAGCTCTGGCTGGCATTTCTGGATATCAAGGGTGCCTATGACAATGTGAACCAAAGAAACCTGTGGGACATACAGGAGAGCTTAAACCTAGATTAAGGACTAACAGCCCTATTAAGGAACATTTACAAAGATAATAAGGTGATTATAACATGGGAAGGAAAGGCGACGGGGGAAATAGAGGCAAGGCGAGGCCTTAGGCAGCGGTGCCCATTATCGCCTTTGCTGTTTATGTTGTATCCGAGAGGATTGGAGGATAGACTAGAGAAGAGTGGGCTTGGATTCGACCTTTTGTACAGTAAACTAGGCCAAAAAAAATCAGCAATCCTTACCGGGATTGATGTATGCGGATGATATTGTACTAATGGCTAACAACAGGACAGAGTTGCAGGAATTAATGAGCATCTGTGGTAAGGAAGAAGAGGAATTAGGTTTAGAATTCAGTAGCGAAAAATCGGCAGTCCTGATTTTTAACGAGGATGAAGTTGAGAGGCTGAAGATACAAAATATTACAGTTGAGAAAGCTAGTAAATACAAGTATCTAGGAGTATGGACAAGTGATGGTGCAGAATATCTCAGTGAGCATGAAAAGTATATAATAGGTAAGGGCAACAGAAATGCAGCTGTAATGAAATATAGAGAACTTTGGAATTACAACAGGTACAAGGTGGTGAGAGAGATTTGGAAAGGGGTCATGGTGCCGGCTTGACTTTTGGAAACGCAGTGCTATGCATAAAATCCGAAGTGCATGCGAGACTAGAAATAAAACGGCGCGGAGTAGGTAGACTGGTTTTGGGGGCACATTGCAAAACGCCAAACCAGGGAGTAGAAGGAGACATGGGATGGGCATCATTTGAGAGCAGGGAAGTGGTGAGCAAGATAGAATTTGAGGATCGGTCGAGGCAAATGGATAGGGACCAATGGGCACGAAAGGTTTTCAGCTATTTATGCATGAGTAGTATAGACACAAGGTGGAGACAGCGCGCTAGGAAATTAAGAGGAAAGTTTTTAGGCTATAGTGGAGATACGGAAGAGCAGGTCTCAGTTAAGAAGAAAGTTAAGGCCACAGAAAGAGATCGGTGGCTAGACGGAATGCAGACAAAGACGGCTCTGGAAAGCTATAGATTAAACAAAACAGTTATTGCCAAAGAAAGCATTTATGACAACTCTACGGGAAGCTCGTTGTTCGAGGCAAGGACGGGTGTTCTGCGAACCAGAACATACAGAGCGAGGTGCCAGGAAATGGATACAGTGTGCACTGCTTGTGGAGAGGAGGACGAGACGGCTGAGCACTTGATAATATACTGTAAATGACTTCACCCTATGCCTACTGAAGACAACATGAATTTAATAAAGTCATTGGGTTTTAGAGACAGCGAATGTAGAGTGGATTTCAAGACTGTAGAGATAACCAAGCAAAGATTAAGTGAATGGTGGCAGAAAGCGAGAGAAAACTAGGTATTCTCTTATTAACTGATGGCAAGGGGTTTCATAGCCCTACTTTCTCTGCGGTGCGGAGTGAATATAGATTTCACATATAAATATTTTAAGCTTAAATGGTGAAACAAAATGGCTAGGTGGCATAAGCTACCATCCGATCCAAAGGGCTCAGCCGGATTCATCCATCTATCAATCCGTTGTAAGAGGTTTTAAGGAACCCAGTTTTAAGAGGTCGCAAGAGTGTGAACGGGCCTTTAGAAAACCATGCAGTGAACGGTAAACTTAACAGTTCATGCGTTCTTGGCATTTCATCAGGTTCTCGGCAGGCTTCTTCACGATGTATATTATGTGCATTACTTTGGTATTTGTTGATTTTTTTCTGCAAACAGGTGCCAGCAGGCAGGGCATAGACAATGGTATTTATATTCGTGCATCTCCCTACTGAAAAAAAACCATTTGGCGCCCATATGAAAATAAACGGGTCCATACCGGTAACCGTTTAACCATACTGGTCACCAGTTCGTCAAAGGGGTCGCCCGTATGGCTCAAAGGGGTCCACCGTATGAGCCATAACGGTCGCCTATTTGGCAAACGGGTCGCTCGTCTGGGCAAATGGGCGACTCGTTTGGGCAAAGTTGTCGCACGTTTGCTCAAACCGGCGACCATGTTGCAAACTGCACCGGTTTAATCAAACGCCTCTCCGGAGCCCGTTTGATATTGAACGTACAGATCGGCGGCGTGGGCACGCCTAGCGTTTCAGCCGTGGCAGCCAATGTTTTCCGGAAGGCTGGGAGCGCCGGTTCATCGATTTCAGATCGTCCGCGTAATGCAAGTAATTCTATTTATATTTCAATTGCGCTGATTTTCGATTACACTGCAACTAAAACTAACACCTTTTTTTTTTGTTTTACGTAAACGCACGACGTTGGTGAGCCGATATTTTTGACAGACCTTTAATACTTTGTCCATCTTTGTTGCCTCAATTTACTTATTCAGCTCGAATCTCTCTCGCAGAAGACGCGACCGCGTGAAAGAATGTACGTCTAGACTCCGTTTCACTTTAATTCAAGACGCAGCGAAGGTAGCACGCGTACACGCGGCTGCAAGGACATCGAGCATTGCGAGAGCACGCCAGCCGTTACAGCACTCAAACTACGAGCTTGTGCTGAGTACTGTCTTCGCTCGGGCGCAAGCCGAGCTTCTGGCCGCCCCGCCGCCATTTCCAAAGTTTGAGCGCGCGCGTTTGTTCTTCGGGACTACAAAAACGCATCTCCCTGGAATGCCTGGGGAGAGGGAGAGGGGTGTCCCGGTGGTCCCAGCGCCTTGACCTCGCCCGCTCCCTCCTCTCTTGTCACCCCTGTCACGTGACCCACAGCAGCGCGCGAGCTACACGCTGATAAGCATCGAGATCCGGAAGGGCGCGCCTTGCAGCCGCTTTTTTCTTTGTCTGCTTGTTGTCAGTTGCTGCTCGAAGTTCGCTCGTCCTACCTGCTTCAATCTGTCGCCTAACCCTACGGTCTTATTGGGATGTCTCTCGACAACGTATTGGATGTGCACCAAAGCTATCAGTGTTCGAAAAGACCCACGTGTATGTCGGCAACGAGCGATTCTTCAAAGAAGTCGCAAATTCTCGCGGTTTGGTTGGGTTCGGCAAATGACAGCTTGTGCGCCGCATCGTGTTGAAACTTCCAAGGAGCCGTTCCCTCTCGTTTGTGTTTGTGTGGTTGTCCTGCTTTGACCGTGTCGACAAATATCACGGATTACATCTTTCAAGTCCGCTATTGTTATGGTAAGTGCACTGCAACCTACTTCTTGGCAACGATTGACCGTTCTTCTACGCGTACTCTTCTAGATTATCTAAAGAATTATGCAGCGCCTATTCGCGCGGCAGCCAGGAGAATAATTTCCCCGAAAGTCTACCTGTATAGTGTTCACAGATCGCTTGCACGTTTGTACTTGTCTACAGAAGAGGTAATAAACTTCGAGGAGAATTGAAAACAATCTTTTGTGTCGGTTTTCCTGTCCACTTACAAGCACCTACGCGAGTGCATTTGTTCTACGTGTTTTCTCCATGTTATAAATACGTTTATGAGTTTCGGGACGTCTTAAATATGTTTAAGATAACCAACCTCCCAGACGATACCCATTTAGGGCTAGCGCATAATTTGCCAATTCGAATGGCACGTTCAAACGTGTGGTCACGTGCCATGTCGAGCGGGTACTCGTACCATACGGCACCCGTATCAAACGGGCACCTGTATCAAACGGGTACCGTTTCGAACGGGTACCGTTTCCAAACGGGTACCCGTATCCCATAATCACGTTTGATCCAAACGGATCGACAAGTTTGATTCAAACGGGCGACCAGTTTGCCACCCGTTTGAATTTCAAATGGTTTTTTTTTTCAATAGGGCTGTACAACTTTTTTTGTTATTTTATTTTAAAGCTTGCTATTTAGTTTTGAAAGAACTTTGTGGTTCCCATGGCAAAGTTGCAAACATGATATTGGTGAGCTCAAATCCAGTCCAAGGTCAGAACTCATGCCAAGGCATCTAAAAAAAATAATGTGACCAGAAACAATGTCATTTATTATGTTGTCAAGCTAGGCCTCGCAAATGTTAGCCAAATCGGGTCCACTAATGCCCACCCATGTAAGAGGGTGTCTTTAGTGCCCATGCTTGTTGCCTAATTAGACATTGAACATGATTCCTTGCTACGTAGGACTTGCATTACGAATGAGTTTTCTAGTTAACGGCGGTGTTCCTGTTAACAAACCATTGTATTAGGTCGGTAGAAAATAAGAGTGAAGAAGTGAACTTTGGTCTTTAATGGCAAGTAGGTTCATATGGAATCATTTTTGCTTCAGTGGAGGCTCAAGTATGCACGACACTGAAGGGACTTTCCTTTCAGTCGACGGAGACAAGGGTACCACAAGAGCCAGCGAGGGAAAGAGATTGGGACCTCTTGGTGTCAACACCTTGCCGCCTGCGTGGCTGTGCCCCGAACCGTGCAGTTTTTGCCGAGGTAAACAATTCGGCCTTTTGAACGTTTTGCGGATAAAAAAAAAAACATGACTCACTTGCATGCCTTGCTTAAAACAATCCAATGCAGCACTGAAATTTGTGAGTTGCAGATAATGTCACAGGTAGGATAGATCATCTCTACATTCCCAGAGTTCTATGGACAAAGGGGCTGCCCAAAGATTACACAGCAGGATGGCGCCCCGCTACAGAGCAACAGTTTATGTCGTATCATAGCCTCCTTTATACTGACGAAACCTGGCAGATTGCCACAAGGAGCGGTCGCCGAAATGGAAAAGGTGGAGTGGCATACAACGGAGAAGAGTCTCGCTGCAGCGGACGCGAAACACGAAAAAAGTATGTTTTGGGTCCTCGCCACTGCAAAAGCTGTGTGCTGACGTCCAGGTTCCCCGAGGAATGGCTCTTTAATGCTCTGTACTACCAAATCCTCACGCTCCAAATCTGTGACCAGGCACTCTATGACTCCGTCGTCGAACTGGCAGGCTTTGTGAGTATAGAGGTGCTATGGTCATACTCTAATCCACTTTACTCCTTTTTTTTTCAGGGGGAGAGCATTGTTTTGTTTGCATTCTTAAAAAGAGGGTTAGACTGTTATGATTAAATTGGTACGGACAACCACTAACAAGCTCAGTTTGCTGTCGTCAGGGCCTACGCTATTCTTATCAATGCCGATCTTCGCAAAAGAAAACAAGATGGGGGAAGGGACAAGAGCAGAGGAAAACCGTGCCGTTTGCGTGGTAGATGTAACTACTCATGCTGAAGATAAAATCATATGTAACTATGGTTGTTTAAGATAAATGTGTTTGAAAGGGCGTCTTCGCTATGCCAATCTGTAAACATATTTTTTTTTTAAGCTGGAGACCAAGTGAGATAAGTATCATCTGCTGTCTTCTCAACTGGTTATTTCAATATTTTATTAGGAGTACTTGGCCATGACTTCAAAACAAACCAAAGACCAGATTCGGGCTCATGTTGGAAGGCGGGTCTTTCCTGCCAAACTTCAGAAACATTTATCTAAGCAAAGATGATAAACAAATTACTATTAGTTTTAGTGTCCCACCATTTCTGCATGCAAAGGATGCCTATATAGGTACAGCACATGAAAAGTTATAAGAGACTTTGTAGTGCAGAGATGCATTATGTACTCTTTTTTTTATTGTTGCTGAGTGATGATGGAAATTGTAATGATTACTACCTTGTAGTAGGCCTTGTATATGAAGCATTCCCTCACATGCACACAGATGTTAAAGCAAGCTTTAAGCCCTCTCTAAATTACATCGTGGCTTGCTTTCGTTACAACTCAAAAGGGAGCACAATAAGACGGGGACAAGAAAGGAAGAAACAAGCGCTCACTACCAACTGGTTTATTCAGAAAAAAAGTCTTCCCTTCCTTTCTTGTCCCTGCCTTAATGTACTCTTTTCTTTCATTGCAGCCACGAAGCACCTTGCCCAGCAAAGAATTTTATAATGCTTTCTTTGACTGTACTAGACACTCTCAGTAGATAAGCCCCAGTCTTGCCTAGCAACTAGATTATTTAGGGTGCTGCAGAACAGATTCAGCTAGACTTGGTATCCTCCCCTCTTTCCTCAGTAGGGACCGTGCCCCTTGTGCTTCAAGGGCTCTCAGTGCACTTACTGATTAATTATTTACGTTCCCTTTGAGCCTTAAATTGATATTCTTTTAAAAGAAAAAGCAGACAATAGCAGCAGCAGCCCCTCCACTCTCTATCTTTCATGGAGAGAGATAGAGAGTGGAGGGGCGGGGGAGCCCCTCCACACTCTATCTCTCTCCATGGGAATATTTTAGGTTCCTCCTGATGGCTAAAATAATTTTGAATGCAATAGTCTGCATTTTTTTATGGTGTCCATCTGTAACCTGATACATCATCAGGGTGTCTACCAACCTGAAATTCTCAGGGAAATCGTCAAAAAGTTGGCTTCATCAGGGAAAATGACTACTGAGAGTGGAACGGCGATACGAAACAAAGCTTGATGGTTACACATGGGCACGACTATGCTGAATAATGTTTCCAAATTTTGATCCTTTGACCCAGAAGTGGTCAGGAAGTTTTTATCAAAATACTCAAGGGAAATTTTAGAAAAGTCGAGGAAATTGAAATCAGTAATTTGGTAGAAAACCTGATGCACTAGTTCCACCGTACGAAATGCTTCACAATCAAGTGAGAATTGGGGAAGCGAAATATAGAAAGGCAGCAATGGGCGTCTGCCTCACTTGCCTTCACCCTGTTGCATGGACTTTCCATCTGTGACACTGCTGGCACTTAACATGTCCTCGACAATTTTACTTTGCTCACCTACAACTTCGTCTGACTTCCAGAAATTATTTCTTATCATTGGCTTTTTTTTTCCCAGGACCCACCCAGTAAAGACTTTCGGGAACCCGGCGTTACTTTTCACTGGAAAGCACCCATGGACATCTGGCAGCATGTGCGTTGTCTGCGAGGACCTATCAATCGACATCCTGGACTTTTCAGCAGGAATCTCTCGGGTATTAGCAATGTACTGAGCATAGAAAGGTCAGTATGGGGGGGGGAATCGACGAAGCACACTTTTTGTGTTTGAGCACCCTCATGGGTAAAAAAAAATACAAAGATTTCGGTAAGAGCTGTGAAAGTTGTGACAGCACTTGGAGCACATTCCTAGTACAGGGAAAAATAATTACCAATATTGGTTACACTTTTAATGTTTTCCATATGTATTTGGTGAATATTGCAGCTATAATACAAAGGTTTGTGTGTTCCATTGTGTACCTAAACTTCTGTTAGCTATTTTTTTTGTGCATCTGTTGATATGAGGATTCAAACCATAGAAGAAGGAACTGCAAAAAGAAAAACAAAGCTTTGAAAAAACAGCAAGTAGGCAAACAAAGCTTTTAGGAAACTTGTAATTTTTTTTAATTCTAATTTAATCCTCAACATCAAGCAGGCAAAGCAAGCCTTCACAAAACTTGTCATTGTAATTTATTTTCGTTCTTGTCTAATAGTTATACCAGTTTTGTGTATTAGTATTATTTCTTATGATGTTATTTTTTTTAGTGTTTGTGATAAAACCCCTCTGATAAGCCGAAGCAGGCTTGAACCAATATGTGTCACATTATTTCTAATAAAGTAATTGTTTTAAATACTTGTGGTTCGTTTTGCAGTGCCTGCATGGTAGGACTCATGAAGTTGCATTTCCACAAATGGCAGTGATATGAGCTGAGACAAAACAGCTATCTTTATTGTTAAATTTGAAGATTCCTGCAATTTATTGCCACTTACCTGCCCACTCAAAGCAGGCATAAAGCAACAGAACATGCTCGTTCACACCAGCTCTTGCCAATAGTATAGACATGTGACAAAAAAGATATACAACCTATTGTAAATGATAAGTATAACCAAACTAATAGAAAGTTAAGCTGCCGATTAAAAAAAAAACTTTTACTTTTTTTGTTGTGTGCAAATTCCAATGTAACAAAACAATGCTGTCCTGAAAGCTTCTGTTGTGTTTCATGATAACTTTTAGAGCAGCATTCAGTTCAGCATCGTTAAGGCCATCATCGTTCATTTTTCCATGTTTCATTACAGGAAATTGTAAGATATCAGTTCTGCATTTCGACGTTTACACTTGCAGACAATTGATGTTACCGCTTCTTTTAGGTGGAATTGAAATTCCCATTTCAACTTCTATATTTTCACACAGTTGATGTTACTACCCTTGTTTTAGAGTAATTCAAGTTGAACCTCGCAGGCGGCAAGAAGTCTCCTAGCGATCACAATGCCTCCCTTTGTTCAACAAACTGATACTTGACTAGGGCTGCTATACTCCAGACAAAGTGAGAGTCGGCACTGACTATCTTTCGGAGAGTCGCGCATACACTCCCATGACTCTTTTGCGATAGGAGTCGGGGGACTCTTCATAAAAGGAGGGTCCTCACAACTCTTGTTACAGAGTCACGGGGATTACCAGGAAGGAGTCGTGTGACTCTTTTTCTCCGTTACATAAGAGTCGTTAAAGAGTCGCAGTTGACTACGTCACCTGGAGTCGCCCATACACTACTATGACTCTAGTGTGATGAGAGTCGCAGGACTCTTCTTTAAATAAGAGTCGAGTGACTCTACAAACTGGAGTCGTGGAGGAGTCAAATCTGTAGCGCGCAAAGGAGTCATGGCGACTCTCTTTAAAAAAAGAGTCGAGCGACTCTACAAACTGGAGTCGATTCTGCGGCGCGCCAATACCCCCCAAAGAGAGTCATAGCGATTCTTTTTTTGTTTAAGAGTGAAATGTAAATTTTAGGAGGTGTTTGGTGGTCAAGCTTGGTGTAAGGGGCTATTACTACAACGTCACGTGTAAACTGATTTAAACTGTAGATTGAAGAGATTAGCTATTTTTCTAACGTCCGCTTCAAGAGCATCGTCGACTGTAAACGTGCTGCCGTTTATGGTGTTTCTGCCTTTTGTCTCTACCTCCCTACCGGGACTGGCCCGTGAGAAACCAAATACACTTAAAACTATAAATGTGCAAACTGGAAAGCCGACCATTTTGCCTACTCTCGATCTTGTAACCACTTTAGAAAGAAAAAGAAATACTTCATCTCAAGGCGAAAGAAAACATTACGTAGCAGGATGCAATGCGCCGTCTCTCTGCTTTCCAGAGAGGCTCTTTTGCCGAGGCGGTGTCCAGCAGAGAACCTGCACCGTCTAAGGTATTGGTAGCAACCCAGGTGTATTTTTCAGACCACGGGAAGCCACTTCAGTCCTCTATGTCCAAGCTGAAGATTGCGCTTCCTGGGCATACTATCTCAGCTGCGAAAGCAGCAGATGCACCTGTCGCACCAAGGACATGGGTGCCGCAGCAGCGACGGAGGTCACGCCTTCGTCTCTGCCCCCTGGTCCGTCCCCTCAGGCGACGGAGCGAGTCTCCCGCTCCTCCTCCCTGGGAGAACTTCCCCGTCTAGGAGGCAGCAAGTGCCACGTGCAACAGACAATACAGGTGGGACTGTGGGCCGACCCAGCACGTCGACCGCTGCCTCATCAGGTCAAGGCAGGGACCGTGGGCTGCCCCCACGATCCCTAGACAACTTTAAGACCTCCGGCAGGCCTGCCAAGAAGTCCCTAGAAGCAGAAAAAACTGCAGATGCAGGCAACCTTTCTGCTCCAGAGCAAGATCCAGAGGATATGAAGTGGCAGACCCAGAAACAAAAACATAAAAGGAAAACACTAGTATTTCATCCTAAATAAAGTATCACATATATCAACCTTTTTTTTTCTATCGCTCCTCTGATAGCTAAATTTCCATAAGGAATGACGGCGATCATCCAGTGGAATTGCCGAGGTCTACTGAGAAACTTCGATGATATTGAGTTCCTCCTGGAGGAACACTACCCACATGCTTTATGCTTAAAAGAAACGCATTTCAGTTCAAAGCATAATAACTTTCTTAGAGGCTACCATATTTTAGAAAAGACCCGAGAGGATGCATGTATTTCTGCGGGAGGAGTTGCAGTGGTTGTCCCAAAGCGCCTTCCCTGTGTCGAAATCGCTCTTAATACTGCACTAGAGGCAGTAGCGGTGCGTCTCCTCCTTCACAAAGTAGTGACTGTATGTTCCTTCTTTTACTTTTTTGACAAATGATTGTAATGCACTTTTACATCAACATCCTGAGTCTTTTCTTTTACTTGGGGATTTTAATGCGCATAGTTTTTTGTGGGGTAGTGACCACATCGATGCCCGTGGTCGAATGATCGAGTCAATTTTAATGCCGCATGCACTTTTCCTTTTTAACAGTGGAGAGCCAACATATTTTAGCCCATCATCATTATCGTCCTCATGTGTAGATCTTTTCATCTGCAGTGCATCTACTTTTACTTTTTTTACGTGGGTAGCAAGAACTAACCCACATGGAAGCGATCACTTTCCTATTTTCTTAAAGAACACCGTTCCTCCAAGGTGCACGCCAACGCGGACTGTTCGTTGGAAGCTTGAGAAAGCAAATTGGTCTCTTTTCACTGAAACGACACAACTGGCATGCACGTCACTTGATAGACTCTCTGTCGACCAAGTTACAGAGCAGCGGCGCTTGCTATTCCTAGGACTTCCACGCATCTCCCGCCGCGACCGAAGCCGTGGTGGAATGAAGAGTGTACTGAGTCACGAAAAAAAACAATACAAAGCGTGGGGTATCTTTCGGCGTTACCCCACGCAAAGCAACCTCCGTTGCTTTAAGCAAATGAAAGCTCAGGAAGGATATATTCGACGTCAGTCAAAACGTGAAAACTTTCAGGAGTATGCCCCTTCCATTAACAGTAGTGCAACAGCCATAGAAGTCTGGGACAAAGTTCATCACATTGAAGGGCGATATCATGCCTTCTCAGTCCCACTCCTCTCCAAAAATGGGATCTGTCCGGAAAGCCTGAAGAAGCAAGCGGATCTTCTCGGTGAGCATCTTGCTCTTGTATCGAGCTCTGAACATTATTTATCTGTATTTCTCGCATACAAAGGGGGTGCAGAATCACATGCTGTGAAGACTACAGGTGGTGCCCATAAAGATTACAATCTACCTCTAACGATGCGTGAACTCGAAATGGTCCTTCACTTAACAAAGCCTTCAGCTGCACGACCTGGTGGCATACACTACAAGATGTGAACACATCCTAATCCTTCTACATTCCTTCTTATTTTGTACCTTTTAATTCGCATATGGCACGAGGGCAGACTTCCTTCGGCCATGAAAGGTAAACACTGTTACTTCTCTTTTAAAACCTTGCTCCTGGCTCTTTTAAAACCTGGATCCTTCTTCTGCATCTAGCTATCGCCCTATCGCCCTTACTAGTTGCCCGAGCAAGACGAGCAAGACCTTTAGGCGTATTGTAAACAAAAGAGTTATGTACTATTTAAAAAAAGGAAAAATCTTCCATAATATCAATGCGATCTTCGTTCCTGTCGTTCAACAGTTGACCATTTAGTTCGTCTTGAAACCATATTGCGTGCAGCTTTTGTGAATAGACAGTTGTGCATATTAGTGTTCTTTGATAGGGAGAAGGCATATGACACAGCTTGGCGTCACGAAATTCTCCGTGATTTGAATGAAGTTGGGGTGCAAGGTAGGATGCTTGATACCGTCCAATCGAACCTTTTTTGCGAAGCTATGAGCGTCTTTCCCTATAGAATTCGTCCAGGAGACCTGGGTCTTTCAAGGAGAAGTTTTCAGCGTTACTCTCTTTTGGTAAAGATGAACTCAATAGCCCGTTCCCTACCTTTCTCTGTGCAATATTCACTCTATGTTGATGACCTTCAAATCTCTGTTTCATCGTGCAATCTCTCTATATACGAACGAAGGCTTCAAGTTGCTATCAACAATCCACTCAAGTGGGCAGATGAAAACGGCTTTAGTTTCTGCCCGGAAAAGACGGTTGCTGTCTGTTACTCCCGCCTAATTGGAGTCTCTTCAGATCCTTCTCCATATATGCGCGAGACCCCCATCCCTCTAAAAGTAGACCATAAGTTTTTGGGCCTTACTTTCGACCGTACGCTATCTTGTGTGCCTCATATAAAATGTCTGAAGTTAAAATGCCAGAAATCACTGAACCTCCTTCAAGTCTTATCCCACAAGACATGGGGTAACATATATTACCGGCCTAGTATACTACCATATAAAGGTGTCTTTTTTTACACATTTGCACGTGCATATATTAGCGTATTCGATGACGTGGAGGGTAATAGTATCCTCCCAAGGTCTCGATAAGCTTCGGAAGAGGTTTATCTGATAACACCACAATCCCCCTCTGGCTGATCATAGCAGCAGTTGATCATAGCAGCTTGGGCAGAGAGCTGTTCCACCAAGAGATAAGTTCGGAACGTTGAGGAGAAAGCACCTGTGCCCTTATCACGCATTCTTGAAACGAGGTGTAAGGCGAACGTGCTTGCGTGACCAAGTTTCTCACGGCTACTAAGCGTACAAATGCATGCTTTGAGGCGGCGGGCGCTAAGTTTGCCTCACCACAAAAACGCGTGGAGGAGTCATGTCACGTGACCTTTCACAAAGTAATAAAATTACTGCTTTCCATTCGGAAGAAAAGAGGACCTGGCAAAGCCAGGTGTAGGACATGTATTCGCAAATCCAACGCCCTATAGAATGCGGGGCGGCAATACCAAGATGGCGGAATCGACGGGGATAGATTCTCCAAGACTCCCGTGCGCCGGCTCGCTGACGCAAGTTAGTGTGCTAAATATTTTTATAGCTTCAAATACAAAGCGGTACGAGAAGGAACGTATAAGGGGTGACGAAGACATTGGCGTTCGTTAAACAATTTAGCATCTTATTTTTTAAACGTTGACAAGAAGAACACAATTTCTATTTCAACACAATAGTTTTTTTGTTGTTGTTTTTTTTTTTTTTGTTAAAACTGCATGATGCAGTAAAACCATCCTGTAACAGCAGCACGAAGGCCAACAGTCTATGCCAGAGCCTCCTGCGTCGTTTCCGCACCTCTGATTGTTCGTTCCTCCGCGAGAGGGCGAGTGGCGGGCTGGAGTTGCAAATAGGTGACCGGCGTTTTGGCAGGAAGTGTCGTCACCGGATACTCGAAATCATATGACTTCGCGCTTCCGGTTCGAGCGGTGGTGCGGGCGCATTGACAGCCGTGCCGTGAGAGCTATCCGCTGGGCTGTATTACAACAACAAAACGATGGTTCATTGCTCTGCAATTGGTTGTTTGAACGCAAGCCAAAAGGAAAGAAGATGTTTCGATTCCCGCGGAATGAAGCGCGGAAACTACGGTGGGCTGTCGCTGTGAAGCGAGCAACGCAGCGAGGCGACCTGTGGCAACCGAGTGTTGGAGCACGTCTGTGCGAGGCCCATTTTGTTACAGGTGAGGAGTGCCGTGTTCTGCCTTCCTTCAAGTAGGAACCGCACGAAACAACGCTTTCTTAGCTCCACTTTTACCACCTGAAGGAAAGAGTCAAATAACCTGAGAAGCGGACGTTGATTACTTTTTGGATCAAACAGTACATCGCGTCTGCGAGATCGATCGAGAATGGTTATTAAAATAGAAGCGCTTGTTCACGCGAACGTATGTTATTTAAAATGAAATTTAGTGCTCACATTTTGCCACACTTGAGCGCTAGTGTACTCTTTAAAGAATGCTCATAGCCGACAGTGCGCGTGGCTAGGGCGGCTCGCTCGCGTACTGTTGCCTTATCTCATCGTTCGTTATTACCGATGCCAGATCAGCTCAAGATTTAAGTATAGCGCTCGGTCTCGAATTCCTCGAGGCCGTATGAGAGTGAGCCCGCTTCGTTCAACTCGCGGTGAGCGGTAAACGTTTATCAAAAAACAGGTTTCATAAAAAACGCAGTATTTTTACATAAAAGAAGGCAAACCTGCCCGCCTCGTGCAGATGTTTTTGTGCGAGTATGCAGCACGTAGATTCTAGGACCGCACACATGTTTTCAGTCTTTTATGTAGCGTGCTTGTTTCGTTTATGAATATCCTGTCTTGACTTCATGTGTCTTTCTTTATGCAGGATTACCAAACACCGATCCTAATCATGTGGATTACATCCCATCACTCTTTTCCTACGATGCTCAAACAACACAACACTCAGAAAAGAAGACGAAAAGGTAGCTCACAATTTATTTGTATCTCAGTGTCAACACAATCTTTGTTTTCTCCGAAATTTAATTCACCAGCTACCAACGGCACACACTGATCACTGGGAAGCGATCATTGGCATTGGAGCGAGCTCAAACAGCATCACAAGTGCCACAGGCACAAGCGAGCATATCCATTCAAGCAGCGTCACAAGTGCAGCAGGCACAAGCGATCACATCCAATGTGGAGGAATCTGAGCAGACTGTGGAGTGCCAACAATCTGTGGAGACTAACTCGCTACAGTATGTTTGCCTGTTGTGCGTCCTGCAGTACCTTCGCTTGGTGTCTCATCAGTAATGTTTCATTTATTTCAGATGTCCTATACTAGGTGTGGAGGTGCCACACAGAGCCAATTTCAGCTCGCTGCACAAACTGCAGCAAACTCATGGAGGAAACTAAGACACTCAAGGCGGAAGTTTCTTTACTGAAGAATAAGCTGGAAGCACATCGAGACAAGCAGACCCTCAACAAGGATGTCACTGCCATGCGTGATGACGTGGTGCTAGTTTATGCAGGTAACTTTCTTTGAGTGGTGCATTGTGACACGGGCCTTGTTATACATGACTTCATTGTTTGACCTGTCTGTGAATCTGATGCCACTTTTTGAAGTCAACGACAACACTACAGCAGATTGCCCTCTCACAGTTTGCCAAAAGTGGAGAAAAAGGTGTTTGCTCTATTTTTCAGGATTGCTTGACATATAGTGTCTCACTGCGCAGCCTGTACGCACGTAGCTGCCTTGTTTGTATTTTGTCATGAGAGAAATCTACATGTATTATACTCTGCAGGCATAACAAAGGTGCTTTTCATGATGATCTTGAGCACTCTCACACCCCTCATGCCTGGTGCCCGGAATGGCTTTCCACTGGGTGCTCAGCTGTTGATGTTCCTGATGAAGCTGAGACAGAACATGGCCTTTAAAGACCTCGCTTACCGCTTTGAGGTCTCCCCTAGCACGGCAAGCCGAACCTTCAGAGCCTAGTTGGAAGCTATGGCACAGCTCTGCCGGGGGTTGATTGTCTTTCCAAGGCCCGAGGTAGCTCGAATCTGGCTCACGTTGAAAGAGCACAAGCACTTCTCCAAGTTGCGAGTTGTCATTGACTGCACCGAAGTCTCAGTCTCAAGGCAAGTTGCTTATGGAAAGTTTACGCTGCATCAAAGTTAAAATATGAGCATCTTGAAAGTAAAACCACTCAGTTGTAGCATTCAAGGTGTATTTTGGGGAAGCACCTTCAGCTTGGTTTGCTACCTGCTGAAGCTGCACAACATACGCTTCGTGGGAAACAATCTTTAAAAAGAAACACCAGCTGTTCTTGTAGTATTCGACAGGAATACATGTTTTCTTTCAGGCCTCTGAACTTGGACACACAACAGGTTGTGTGGAGTAGCTACAAACAGAACTCTACTCTGAAGTATCTAGTGGCAGTCAACGCCAATGGAGCAGTCGTGCTTGTCTTGAGGGCATGCGGAGGGAGGGTCTCCGACAAAGAGCTCACCATCGCCAGCGGTAGTTATTGATTTAGTACACCTAATTTACCAGTTTTAGTTTGCTAGCTACAGGAGATAAACATTAAATTTTTTCAGGATTTATAGACCTTCTCGAGGCTGGTGACCAAGTGTTGGCTGACAGAAGGTTCCTGTTGCACGAGGAATTTTTCTAAAGAATTGTGCAACTAATCACGGCGAGCTTTACGAAGCATCGACTCCAGCTGACGGTACAGGAGGTGACCAACTCTCGGAGAATCTCCTCTTCCCGGATCATAGTGGAAAGATCAATCGGCCACTTTAAGAAGTGGAAGATAATGACTGGAACTGTACCTCACACACTCGTCAACTTCTACGACGAAATCATTGTTGTGGTGCCCGGACTGACCAACCTCTCCCTAACACTGGTGAAGAATGGTAAGAACAATCAAAAACTAAACATAACAGTTCTTCGCATCTGACTGCTGATAACTCAAATGAGCTTGTTCTAAAACCTAAATAGTTTTGGTGATTGCATTTGGTTCACCAAAGTTAAACGGCAAAGGCTTGTTCGTGCAGTGTCGCAATGTGTACACTCAGAACCAGGTTTCCAAAGAACATTTATGCCATGTGTAATCCTAGCTAAGGTTTGGAAATGTACTCAAGGCTATTTTTTGCAGACATTTCTAGAAATCGCATAAGGTCATGCGAGGCACTCAAGGAGTTGCTTAGTGGCATGTAACTGTAGACTCTCGACACATCTCTGCACCTTTATGAAATGATACACTGCTGGCCGTCTTCCATCCCAGATAATAACAGTGCTAGTGTGAAACTTGTAGTGCTGTCTCTTAAGTTTTGTGACGCTTGTTGGGTGTGCTCCATGCTTTGAACTTAGTCTATTCATGGCCATGCATCTGCACGAGAAGGGTTCTGGTTTACAAACATTTTATTCAGAAAGATGAAAACAGCTCATACACATTTCAAAACAACATACGAAATTTCATGTAAACGTAAATATTTACCAGAAGTCTGTAGTAGTTGGGGTAATAATTATTAGAAAACGACAAGCAATCAATCCCTAAATTAGGGGCCCGATGTTTCAAGGCCTGCTCGGCCTGTTCTTCAGGGGCGATCATGGATGTAAAGAGCCACACTCTTCTTCCTCTATGATGATGACAAAAGCGCACTATCCCTTCTTCATCTACGGCCGTTTTTTTTGTTACGTGGTGGAGCCTGTTGACATACACAGATGGCAATGCACCAAGAGACCTATTGATTATTTTTTGCCGTGGTCTCAATGGGCTGGATGGTCTGGATGTGCATGTTTACAATGAAAGCACATTCAGACCACGCCAAAAAACTCAATAGGTCTCTTGGCGCACTGCCATCGGTGTATTTCAAAAGGCTCCACCACGCGGAAAAGCAAACAGCCGTAGATGAAAAAGAAGGGATAGTGCGCTTTTGTTACCACCATGGAGGAAAAAGAAGTTTGCGACTTTTTTCGTCCATAGTCGCCCGTGAAGAAGAGGCCGAGCTAGCCTTAAAACGTCAGGCCCAAGGGAAATGTGGTCCTGGTCGAAGTGTTCTATTGCGACTGCCACGAACTAGCTTTGGTGGAGGTAAACGTTTTCTAATAATGAAATGTAACCAAGGAAATGCGGTATTTGTACATGACATATGAGAGCCTAACTATCCAGAACACAATTTGCAGCTCGCAATTCGTTTTCTATCCGCCCGAAAGCTAACCGGTTTGAGTCACGCTCACTCTCCGTGGTCACGTGTCGTTTTCTATGGTTTAGACTCAACCACCAAAGATAATCGAAGTCGTGGGTGATCAAAAGCTCACTTGATATTAAAAATATAAAAGAAATATGATAACCATTTTCTGTGGCTTCTAGAAAACCGCAAACATTGATTGAGTAAAAAAAAAAACTTAGTCACTTGACTTTCACCAACTCTCTCCTCTTCTATGTCTTCTTCCTCCCCAGTCTAGTTTCTTTATTAAAACTATGTATGACGCTGATGATTTATTAAAACTATGTATGACGCTGACCTTAATGAATCTCCTGGCAAAAAAATTAAACAAAATTTTTGGGGGGTGTCGGTGTCTCCTTAAGCTGCATTTTGGAATGGGCCTTCGCGAAGTAACCCTGTTTGGCAGTCAATGTTTTCTAGTGGACCGCTGACTGTGCCTGACTGTACGCCAAGCATGTCTGATTGGCCAACAAGTTACTCTGACCGACAGTCAAACTCCAGTCAAACTCCACTTGTCGGCTTTCTGATGGTTTCCTGGTGGCAGTCGGCCGTCGCGAAATGCCACCAAGATGTTTTGATGGCGATTCTGATTGTACATCGATTGGCTCTGACTGTACGTCAAAAAGCTTTGACGTGCAGACAGACGTACGGTCAAAGGACGTAAAGTTCGTTCGGATACCACTATTTCGTCAAATCTATGAATACGAAAAATAACCTATGCACAAGAGAACGATTTCGGGACGTGAGCCCATAAAACCGCTGATGTTAGAGATATGACACGCAGCCGACCGACAACCTTGACCAGAAACCCGCCGAACACGCCACTTCGCTGACTTCGCTTCGCCCATAGAGGCTTCGCCGAGCTTTCATGAACGATCCCTCTCGACTCGTTTTGTTTGCCCGCTTGCTCCAACCTGTCGATCCTGCCCGGGCTCTACAATGTCTTATGTTTTAGTAGAATTTCTACTCGACAAGACCCAGCCTGTTGTGAGTTCCGACGATGTAAGGGACTTTAGCGGTGTAGTTGAAGACGACAAGGTGTACCAGGTCTACTGGGCCGGACACGCGCGAACAAAAGGATCGTTCTACGGCGCGAAAGTACTCTACATGGCAGGTGAGTAGAACTGAAGTACGGCGAGTGATGTAAGAGTGCTTTGCATGACATGCCGAAGGCTTAACTGCATTTGCAGCCGAAGCATCTCGTATAAAACGGATGGTCAAATCAAGTTTCCTGAGCGGTGGCATGGCATAGGGGTTAAAGTGTCCGATTTGTACGCAAGTGATCGCGGGTTCGATCCGCGGTGGTCTGCTTTTTTTCTTTTTTTTTTCTCGAACATTTTGTTTTATCGAGGCATTTGACGATATTTATGAGTGTGTATAGCTTTGTTCTTATATAAATGCTGCCCTTGTCGATGAAATTCCCTTGGCAGTGGCAGTCAGACGCCATCTGATGGACCATCAGATGACGTCTGATGGTCCATCACGTTCCACCAAGGCTGCTGACTGGCAGTCAGTGTCCCAAATTACGTATCTTGATGGAATTTTTAATAGGGTTTATATTGCAGGAGGGTGTACATGCTTAGTTGGTCGATCACATAAGAATCATTCTTGGAAGGATAATGTCGAGCATAAAACTGTTTAGGCTGGCTATATTACTGTCCATAAACGACTCGTCTCTGAAAATCCTCAAGATTGGGCCTCGTACTTTTGGCAGATGATAGTAAAAATAACTCGTGGAAATGTCCATCAAGTTCAAATGAAGCTGTGCCTCAACTTGGTAATAAGAGGCATGTGTCAACTTCAATGTCCCTTCTTTTGTAAAGCAAAACTGACATTTTCTTTCCCGCTTTTAACAAATCTTTCGGCTCGCAGTGTGGCAAGACATAAGAGCACTTTACCTCCACCAAAGCTGGTTCGTGACAGTCGCAATAGGACACTGCATCTGGGCTAAACCCAAAGAACGGATAATCAGGGTGGATCATGAGGCCACAATCCTCAAGCCTCGCATTTGTGTGGGACATGCTGAGGTACCCCAAAAGCTTCCTTTTTGCCTTGGGCTCAGTCTGAGGCCGTACTGCACGGCTGGGGTATTCAACGGCCGTGGCTTGAGCATTTTGTTCACGAGTGTAGCACACTTTACTTGCTTGGACCGACATATATCCTTGAAAATCGATGCAGTAATACGACCCTTCCGGTGTCGAAACCATGCAGGACACCCATGCTGGTTCCGTGTTGTAACCTCTATGCGGTGTGCCTCCTCCTTTGTTATTGACAAGTTTGTCATCAAAAACTCTGAGGGTTCTTGTACATTTTAACTCACACAGCCTCTGCAGTTGAGCTCCCTGAGGCTGAATGCACAGAGTGGCTACTCTGGAGTCACTTTGAATTCCCGGGCTTTCTGCTGTGGTTGCTCAGCATCTTTTTGCATTGCCCGGCACTCGGTCAACGTAAAGACCCTTGCGGTCGGTATCACCTGAACAAACAGTGTTAACTTTTAACCAGCATCTGTCAACTTGAAAACACCTGCAGGTGGTATCACCTGAACAAACAGAGTGTTTACTTTTAACCAGCATGCTAATGGATGGAAGCAGAAATTATTTAGGACTTGATGTCACATCTCGACAACTGGCACGTTTTAGTAAATAATAGGACTAATTTGAATCGCTTGGGGTTCTCTTGACGAGCACCACAACCTTTGGTACATGGTGTTTAGTGGCAATAAGCTCTGCCGGAAGCAAAATCTTTTGAACCTGCAAACCAGGGATCTTTAAGTCAGTGTCAATCTAGATCACACAAAAGATGTTCTGCAGACAGCATTCGAACACGAGTCGCTGACATTTGCGGATTAAATATTGTGTTACTCACTCCTCCTTGAACTCGTTTCAACATGAGTAGCTCAGACAGTTCAAGGAGAGTTTAGACAAATCGCCTTTATACGAGCATCATGGTGATTTGCATTTGAATCTGTCCGCAGACTGTCTTTCATAAGATGTATAAGCAGTATGATCTCGGCTTTAGGCATGCACTCTACCTCAGCGCTAATAACTCACTACGGCGCTAATGGATGCCGATCAACATTTGTACGTTCTGTGTAGCATTAAACACGACTATGCTTGGATTGCTAGAAAGGTAGCATTTTGCCCACCTCTTTCAGTCTTTCCAGAAACTGCTCAACATTTGGCGCCCCTTTAAGGTTTGGGAGTTGCTGCTCTCGAGGACGTGCATTCACGTGTGTGGCGCACACACACAATGTCCTTGGATACCTTTGGTGTTACCTGCAAATAAATAAGTGCGAATATAAGAGAATGCTCGTAAACATGCTAGAGTTTGCTCTCGGAGTTTAATATGCACAATGATACACACTTTTTTCAGGGTATGCTTCACCCACTTGCATGGAAGATCTGTTGGTGCTTCCTCCTCCAAGGCATCTTGGTTCCAAAAGTCGATTGCGAAGCAGACAGCCTCAGCGTGACTACAGACTCGTCCCAGCCTTCAAATAAATTAGCAATGCATACTTACATGGCAAAATGTTTTTCAGCTATAGCCCGTCTTTGGCATAAGCATGCATCAGAGCATGATATGAATGCCTCCATGCTAGAACGACAGGCCCGTTCACACACGTGCAACCAAGTACGATCAAGAAAGAACAGACCGGTATTTAAGCCTCTTTCGACGGCTTAGGACATTCTCCGCAGCACCGCATCTGGTCCTGCGCCCTCGCAGGAGGCTTAAAAACCGGACTTGCCTCTCGGTCGCAAGTGTGCGAACAACGCTTTAGGGCACCCAATAATGCGCTCAGTTTTCCTGAAAATGAAACATTTAGCCTTAAAAAGTAAACATTCCTTCTGCGCTAAGAAAATAAAGTGTCTCAACGTGTCAAAACCGAAGTGTCCTTACTGAATAAAAGTTATTGATACTCATTTTTCCTTTGTGCTTTTTATAGGACAGCCATATGCGCAGAGGCTGTGTTTTCCAGCTCACGTGAGTTGTTTCCCGTCGTGATCAACTTAGTCTGTGTAGGAACCACAAATAACATTGTCTGGTACTTTAGTTTTCTACGTATCGGTCTTTACTCGGAGTGCAGTCGAGAGAGGTTGTCCCATCGGCGACCAAAATTACCCACGGGGTTTCATTTTAACCACTTTGAAAACGAGATCTAATTTACCTTTTCGGTCGCGCAACCGTTACTGAAGAATGCGGTTTCTCTCCTATGAAGCACTGTTTGCGGACAAAACTAAACCAAGAAAATATTAAATGACATCTGGTCGCGAAGCAAGAAAAAAAACGGTGGGGGACGCATACTGAAATTTCTATCATCAGATATTTCACAAAGCGATCGAACAGATGACTTGTGATGTTTCCATGTTGTAGTATTGCCTACAAATGAAGTTTCGTAACAGGCAAACTGTTTGCAAGCGATATCATAGCCTGCTCCGTGTGAGGCAAATTCGATCTTACTCTTGCTGCAGTGGCGACTAGCATAGGACCAGAGTAGATGCCGCAGGGACAACTCCGAAAGGGAAAGAAGCATAGCAAGCATGAGTTTTCACAGCCATATAAGTGGTATTCACTGAGCCTGCAGATTCGATTTTGCCAGAGAGTGCCACCGTCGATCTGCCATCTTCGAGGTCGCGGTTTGGGTTTTACTGGCTTGGGTGCGCGGTCGTCTGTTGGTAGTGTGTGTCACTTTCATATCGTTGAAGAAGCTTCGTTGAACAGAAGAAAGGAAAAAAGCTTATCTCGGGGGCAGGCCGTTTCAATTTCCTTGTTGCCGCCGAGTAATGCGTGTAAAGGCTGAACCGCATGTAAGCGATTTAGCAAACGACGAGACGAGATGAGACAAGCGACAGCGAGCCGCTTCGTTGTCGCTTGGTCAGTCGCACAACGAGGCACACCGTACGAAAGCGGCGGGAGCAAGCGACCAAGGCGATGGGCTACGATTTCTAGAAATCCAAAAACGGAGCAACGCGACGAGCGACTGTGAGAAATCTCCGAAGCTCCTCGCCAACTACCGTCGCAGTCACTCGCTAAATCGCTTACATGCGGTTCACTGTCACTCGTCGCATAGTTTTTGTATTTCTAGAAAACTTAACTCATCGCCTTGGTCGTTTGCTCCCACCGCTTTCATGCGGTTTGCCTCGGCGCACGAGTGACCGAGCGACAGCGAAACGGGTCGCCGTCGCTTGCCTCGTCAGATGCTTGAACCACACGCGGAAAAAGCCTATTGACGAAGACTTTTTCGAAAGTGGGCTTTTTCTTCACCCCAAACGTGGTGACTAACCAGTGTGAGACGACGGCAGCCTTATAACTTCGAAGAGGCACTGCGGAAACCGATGACGATCTTCTGCACTTGTTGAAGTGGTTGCAGGAGTGTGTACACGCGGTGCAGATCGGTTGTTTTGGTCACAACCGACGCAGTCGCTGTGACCGCTAATGAAAAATGGGCCGCATTTTTCAATACCTGTGCACTCGGTGAGCCGCACGGTATATTTCTGCACAGGAACGAACACTGAAGGCACGGCATACGACACGGAGACAATGGAGCTAGACGATTACACGGCCGTAGTAAAAAAAAAATACACACACACACACTCAAAAACAAAAAGAAAAGCTAGCAAGACAATACGAAGATAATCACACCGTGCTTCAAAAGCACCAAAGTAGAGCAATCTCAGTTCTTGCAAAAGAGGTACTGCCGTCGACACGGAGCGCGACACGGAGCGCTGCATGGAGCCGATGGAACAACGCGGCCGCGGTGGACAACTCCGATAGCGACAAAACGAACTAAAACATACAAAAATATTTCTACGGTGCTTCAAAAGCACATAAGTACAGAAATAACCCCTAGTTTCGCCCAAAAAGACTCTTTGAAGTTTTAAAATGCTGCTAAACCCCGCTGAAAAGTACGGCTAGACGACAGCCGACACGTACTTGGGATAGAAAGAGACCTCGAAGATGGCGACCGTGGTCGCCGAGACCACGCCACCTAGCGAGTGACAAGTGAATGTCGCCTATTACGTTCCTGACCAAACTTATTGACCTCCGTCGTCCACGGAGCTACTCTCCTTGGATGTGCGTTTCACAGAAACAAAAAAACGACGTCAACCACAACAGCTTACCGGGTGTGCAAACATATTTCATAAAACCGCCCTACGGAGTGCTGTCCAACAAACAACTGCAAAGGTTTAGGGTAATGCATGCAGCCTTACCCAGCCATGCAGGTGCACTGGGCGTCCAGGATTTCTCCAGATGACCTCACGGCTATCCAGCAGGTGTACGGCTTCCCTTGCCGCTGGGATGGACTGACCTCCCCTTTCACAATAGATATGCCCTCTCCAGTTGTGCAACTTTGATTCCATTTACTTTTCCTGCAGAACAGAAGCAATGATTCAAGTCAGCACTGTAGTCATGAGCACTTTGAAAGGAAAGCAAAGCTCAAAGTCGAGCTCTTGTACACGTGCCTTGGCTTTTGCTGCACACAACTCCTGCGGATAGGGTATTGTACAGCAACGCGTAAAAAATAAAATGATTGTAACACCATTGCTAAAAATTAAAAAGTGCAGACACGGACAAGAACAAAAAGGTAGACAACAAAGCGTACCGTTTGTCTACCTTCTCATCCCTTTCCATGTCTTTAATTTTAACCATTAAATACCAACTAGTCCAAACTTTCAGGTTAGGCAACATTGCACATAGCACTTAGCAGACTTTACGTACTGAAGAGCTTCAAGAGATTTGAACGTTTTTGCAGAGTCGCCAACGCAGCACATCTTGTCTAAAAAATATGCAGAGATGTGCTCGTACATAATCGGTGGCCACAGGTTTTGTCCTTCGGCATAGGCCCGGTCGCGGCTTGTCCCCAACTGGAAACTAACACTGGATTCGCTGGAATATGCAACAAGAAAATAAAACAGTTACTATATTTTTATCACTATGACACCAGTGACTGCGGGAGGTTCTTCTTTGTGCATACAATAAATATTGATTTAGAGCTTGGTCGTTCATTCACCAAAACCTTGGTCAACAAATATCAACAACATTAACCTAAGAGTCCTCACGTTACTCTAACACAAGCAGGCAGCACATATACCTCGTGGAAATGAAGCAGTCGTTTGTAGCCCATCTCAAAAGCATTTCACGTTCGTGAACCGTTTTGATACTCGCCAGCATTAAAAGACCATGCGCCGTGACCGTCATAGACACAGGGACACGCTTAGTCCAAGTACTCGTATACGCGAGTGTCCAAGACCGACGGCAGCGCGCAATCGCACGTCGCCCACACGTTTTGACTTGTGTATGCCCTTCGGAGCGCGATTAAAGTCTCCAGGGCACCGATCGGGCACTGCACCTAAACGCCTCCCACAACGTACGTTTTGGCATCCATGCCAGGTTGTGATGCGGTATAAATATTAATAAATCGAATCACTATCGAGCGCGTTGGCTCAAACGAAAACGTAGCTAATAGAGCTCGAAGCGTTTATGCGACGGGCGAAGTAGGCTTCGCCTCACTACCGCACCGCACCCTCTTGAAATGGATGCTTCCGCGTACGGACTCATCTACCATGACCGTAAAAGTAACTTGAGATGTTCGAGAACTCATAACTCACCAAGCATGAGAGAGTGGCACAGATTCAGTCTCTCCAGCACCGTCTAGTAAATTGGGCTCAACAGCCACGAACACGTCCGCGGCCGCCATGATTCTGCTAGCGACCAACCGGAAGTGAGAATACCCATGGTACCTTGCGGCAGCTTCCAAACGCCGGTCAAATATTGCCAACATTACTAAAACACTCCGTTGGGAAACTCCCATAGAGACAGCTTTGAAAAAGTGGCCCCAATCTGTCTCCGAGCACCGAGCTAATGACGAACACAACGCCAACATTTCTCCCGCAGCGGCCACTCGAGGAACTGCACGTTACTGCTATTTTGGCTTTAAGAACAGATACAGCGGTAGAGGTTACAGAGGTGCCACCCCCGTCTCCCCGGCGGACGCGCCGCGTCGAACTGCCCAAGTTAAAATGCATCTAGGTAAAGACGCGCTACCTGAAAGGATCGCTGAGGCATGGTTGTATAAAAACAATATTAATTGTGCCGCAAAACCCTGCAAACTAAAGATTTTAAAAACATAACGCGCCCCTCTTTTTGTACTAAACTCCAATAAATTTCATACAAAAAGAGTCTTTTCCGTTTGTTTTTACGCAAAAACAGGCTTTCAAAAAGCTCAAGGTGACCACAATACAGACAAACGATAAAGAGTGGCGCTGTTGTCGCATTTAGCTTGGTCTCGGTGGACGCCAGTGACCCAGGTTTCGACGGCGAGTTTCCTAACTGAGTGTTTTAGTAACGTTGCCTATTGCTTATACGCCACCGGGAACGGCCCCGAGAGCTTCCTGTGAGCGTACGCATTTCTTTCATTTATCTCAGATAGTCTCAAGTTTGCGTGAAATGGGGCCAGCTGTTACGAAACTTCGAAGAAACATGCTGTTAAACCAGCAAATAGCGGCTGGTTAACATTAGCGTTTTGGCCATGACTGCCTACGTTAGAACTCCAATTTTGACTGCTTACGGCAAACTCTCCCTATTGAAAAATATTTTTTTACTGGAATGTCATTTCCAGTAAAACTCTGTTTTACTGGATTATGGGACTGTTTTCACTTCCAGTAAATCCGTAGTTTACCGGAACATTCTCAAATTTTTTACTGGAATGTCGCCGGTTGATTTACAGGAATATTACCGGAATGTCACTAGATATTTTATCAGAATGT
The DNA here is from genome assembly GCF_016920785.2 of Ixodes scapularis. NCBI lineage: Eukaryota > Metazoa > Arthropoda > Arachnida > Ixodida > Ixodidae > Ixodes > Ixodes scapularis. The sequence goes on along the minus strand of NW_024609835.1, from coordinate 219,624,132 downwards.
CACCGGATTTTAACCGGATGTCTATTTCCAGTAGAAATCTATTTTACTGGATTATGGGACTTTTTTCACTTCCAGTAAAATCAAAATTTACCAGAAGATCACCAGAATGGCCGGAATTTACCGCGTTTTTCTTTTTTTATTCGGACGTCAACGGAAGGCACTTAGGAGGAAGCCTGTGAACAGTGGTTGGTTATGTTTACCAATGCTGGACGATTCGGTAACAATTAAAGTGGTTAGTCCATATAGACCTGAAGGTTCTATGTATTCATTTAACAGGGCCCTACTGAAAAAAACTATTTGGCGCCTGTATGAAAATAAACGGGTCCATACCGGTAACAGTTTAGCCATACCGGTCACCAGTTTGCCAAAGGGGTCGCCCGTATGGCTCAAAAGGGTCCCCCGTATGAGCCATAAAGGTCACCTATTTGGGCAAACAGGTCCCTTCTTTGGCAAACGGGTCACTCGTCGCGGCAAATGGGCGACTCGTTTGGGTAAAGTTGTCGCACGTTTGCTCAAACCGGCGACCATGTTGCACAAACGGGTGACCGGTGACCGTCAAACTGTACCGATTTAATCAAACGGCTCTCGGGAGCCCGTTTGATATTGAACGTACAGATCGGCGGCCTGGGCACACCTAGCTGTTTGAGCCGTGGCAGCCAATGTTTTCGAAAGGCTCGAGCGCCGGTTCATTGATTTCAGATCGTCCGCGTAATGAAAGTAATTGTATTTATATTTTAAGTGCGTTGATGTGCGCTTATACTGCAACTAAAACTAACACATTTTTTTCTTTTTTTACGTAAACGCGCGACGTTGGTGAGCCGATATTTTTGACAGAACTTTAAAACTTTGTCCATCTTTTTTGCCTCAATTTTTTTATTCAGCTCGAGTCTCTCTCGCAGAAGACGCGACCGCATGAAAGAATGTACTTCTAGCGTTCGTTTCACTACATTTCAAGACGCGGCAAAGGTAGCGCGAACACGTGCCTGCAAGAAAATCGAGCATTGCGAGAGCACGCCCGCCGTTGCAGCAGTCAAATTACGAGCTTGTGCTGGGTGCTTTTTTGGCTCGGGCGCAAGCCGAGCTCATGGCCGACGCCATTTCCAGCGTGCGTGGCGAAATGCGCGCGTTTCGCCTCCTTTCCAAGGCTGCAAACGGGACGTGCAGTGGCAACTCCAAGAGAGAAGAAAAGCGCGTGTACAGCGGTCCGTGCACCTTCTCCCCTAGCATTGACTGCATTGCCACAAAAAGCCAACCGCAAGTTTTTTTTTTTTTTTCTATAGAATGCATGAGGAGAGGGTTGCGAGGGAGGGGGGTGGGGTGTCCCGGTGTCTTGCTCCTTGACCTCGCCGTCGACCCTTCCTCCTCTCTGGTCGGCTCTGTCACGTGACCAGAGAGAGGGCAGGACACGCTCCACGCTGATAAGCATAGCCAGATCCGGCTGCGCGCGCGTTGACAGTCTCTTGTTTCTTTGTCTGTTTTCCGTTGCAGTTTCGTTTGTCCTGCCTGCTTCAATCTGCCACCTTTCCCTGCGGTCTTATAAGAATGTCTCTCGACAACGTATGAGATGTGCACCAAATGTTCGAAAAGTCCTACGCGTATATCGGCAACAAGCGATTCTTCAAAGAAGTCAGGAATTCTTGCGGTTTGGCTGGGTTCGGCAAATGACAGCTTGTGCGCCGCATCGTGTTGAAACTTCAACGAGCCTTCCTTCTTGTTTTTTTGTGTTTGTGTGGTTGTCCTGCTTTGACCGTGACGACAAATATCACGGATTGCATCTTTCAAGTCCGCTATTAATATGGTAAGTGCACTGCAAAATACGTGTTGGCAACGATTGACCGCTCTTCTACGCGTACTCTTCCAGGTTATCCGTAGAATTATGCAGCGCCTATTCACGCGGCAGCGGGGAGAATAATTTCCCCAAAAGTCTAACTGCATAGTCTAGAATTACCTCAGTTCTTGTTTGCTTTGCAATCTTCTCAGTTGTATAAACGCTTAAAGTGCCTCGCACATTTCACAGATCGCTTGCACGTTTGTACTTGTCGTCAGAAGAGGTAATAAACTTCGAGGAGAATTGAAAACAATCATTTGTGTCTGTTTTCCGGTTCATTTGCAAGCACCTACGCGAGCGCATTTATTCTACATGTTTTCTCCATGTTATAAATACGTTTATGAGTTTCGGGACGATACCCATTTAGGGCTAGCGAATCCGAATGGCACGTTCAAACGTGTGGTCACGAGCCAGGTCGAACGGGCGCCCGTATCAAACGGGCACCTGTACCAAGCGGGCACCTGTATCAAACGGGCATCCGTATCAAATGGGTACCGTTTCGAACGGGTACCGTTTCGAACAGGGTACCCGTATCCCATAATCACGTTTGATTCAAACGGATGGACAGGTTTGATTCAAACGGGTCGACCAGTTTGAATTTCAAATGGTTTTTTTCAGTAGGGGGTCGATACCAGTGAAACATTTTGCACAGCTGTAGACAAAAGCAATCAGACCAAGTAGGAACAACCAAGTTCTTTGCCGCAAAAGATATCTTTGAAGTTCCTCACAATGCCGCTGCGTAAATTCCTAGACGCACGGTAGTTCAACAAATAAAACCGCGCAGGTGCACCAAACGGATCAAACACGTATACTGTCAGCAGCACGTTAGCGAAAACCACGAACGCGCGGAGCGAACATCCGCCGGCGTTGAGAAATCTCGGGCACACTCGCGATGTCGTCCTTGATGCTGTCGCCGCGGGTGCACCAGGCGTCAGTAGCACGCTTAGCGAAAACCACGACCACGCGAAACGCACATCCGCCGCCGTTGAGAAATCCCGGGAACATTCACGATGTCGTCCCTGATGCCGTCGCCGCGGGTGCACCAGGCGTCAGTAGCACGCTTAGCGAAAACCACGACCGCGTGGAACGAACATCCGCCGCCGTTGAGAAATCCCGGGCACACTCACGATGTCGTCCCTGATGCCGTCGCCGCGGGTGCACCAGGCGTCAGTAGCACGCTTAGCGAAAACCACGACCGCGCGGAACGAACATCCGCCGCCGTTGAGAAATCCCGGGCACACTCACGATGTCGTCTCTGATGCCGTCGCCGCGGGTGCACCAGGCGTCAGTAGCACGCTTAGCGAAAACCACGACCGCGCGGAACGAACATCCGCCGCCGTTGAGAAATCCCGGGCACACTCACGATGTCTTCCCTGATGCCGTCGCCGCGGGTGCACCAGGCGTCAGTAGCACGCTTAGCGAAAACCACGACCGCGCGGAACGAACATCCGCCGCCGTTGAGAAATCCCGGGCACACTCACGATGTCGTCCCTGATGCCGTCGCCGCGGGTGCACCAGGCGTCAGTAGCACGCTTAGCGAAAACCACGACCGCGTGGAACGAACATCCGCCGCCATTGAGAAATCCCGGGCACACTCACGATGTCGTCCCTGATGCCGTCGCCGCGGGTGCACCAGGCGTCAGTAGCACGCTTAGCGAAAACCACGACCGCGCGGAACGAACATCCGGCGCCGTTGAGAAATCCCGGGCACACTCACGATGTCGTCCCTGATGCCATCGCCGCGGGTGCACCAGGCGTCAGTAGCACGCTTAGCGAAAACCACGACCGCGCGGAACGAACATCCGCCGCCGTTGAGAAATCCCGGGCACACTCACGATGTCGTCCCTGATGCCGTCGCCGCGGGTGCACCAGGCGTCAGTAGCACGCTTAGCGAAAACCACGACCGCGCGGAACGAACATCCGCCGCCGTTGAGAAATCCCGGGCACACTCACGATGTCGTCCCTGATGCCGTCGCCGCGGGTGCACCGGGCGTCAGTAGCACGCTTAGCGAAAACCACGACCGCGTGGAACGAACATCCGCCGCCGTTGAGAAATCCCGGGCACACTCACGATGTCGTCCCTGATGCCGTCGCCGCGGGTGCACCAGGCGTCAGTAGCACGCTTAGCGAAAACCAAGACCGCGCGGAACGAACATCCGCCGCCGTTGAGAAATCCCGGGCACACTCACGATGTCGTCCCTGATGCCGTCGCCGCGGGTGCACCAGGCGTCAGTAGCACGCTTAGCGAAAACCACGACCGCGTGGAACGAACATCCGCCGCCGTTGAGAAATCCCGGGCACACTCACGATGTCGTCCCTGATGCCGTCGCCGCGGGTGCACCAGGCGTCAGTAGCACGCTTAGCGAAAACCATGACCGCGCGGAACGAACATCCGCCGCCGTTGAGAAATCCCGGGCACACTCACGATGTCGTCCGTCATGCCGTCGCCGCGGGTGCACCAGCGTCAGTAGCGCGCTTAGCGAAAACCACGACCGCGCGGAACGAACATCCGCCGCCGTTGAGAAATCCCGGGCACACTCACGATGTCGTCCCTGATGCCGTCGCCGCGGGTGCACCAGGCGTCAGTAGCACGCTTAGCGAAAACCATGACCGCGCGGAACGAACATCCGCCGCCGTTGAGAAATCCCGGGCACACTCACGATGTCGTCCCTGATGCCGTCGCCGCGGGTGCACCAGCGTCAGTAGCGCGCTTAGCGAAAACCACGACCGCGCGGAACGAACATCCGCCGCCGTTGAGAAATCCCGGGCACACTCACGATGTCGTCCCTGATGCCGTCGCCGCGGGTGCACCAGGCGTCAGTAGCACGCTTAGCGAAAACCACAACCGCGCGGAACGAACATCCGCCGCCGTCGAGAAATCCCGGGCACACTCACGATGTCGTCCCTGATGACGTCGCCGCGGGTGCACCAGGCGTCAGTAGCACGCTTAGCGAAAACCACGACCGCGCGGAACGAACCTCCGCCGCCGTTGAGAAATCCCGGGCACACTCACGATGTCGTCCCTGATGCCGTCGCCGCGGGTGCACCAGGCGTCAGTAGCACGCTTAGCGAAAACCACGACCGCGCGGAACGAACATCCGCCGCCGTTGAGAAATCCCGGGCACACTCACGATGTCGTCCCTGATGACGTCGCCGCGGGTGCACCAGGCGTCAGTAGCACGCTTAGCGAAAACCACGACCGCGCGGAACGAACATCCGCCGCCGTTGAGAAATCCCGGGCACACTCACAATGTCGTCCCTGATGCCGTCGCCGCGGGTGCACCAGGCGTCAGTAGCACGCTTAGCGAAAACCACGACCGCGCGGAACGAACATCCGCCGCCGTTGAGAAATCCCGGGCACACTCACGATGTCGTCCGTCATGCCGTCGCCGCGGGTGCACCAGGCGTCAGTAGCACGCTTAGCGAAAACCACAACCGCGCGGAACGAACATCCGCCGCCGTTGAGAAATCCCGGGCACACTCACAATGTCGTCCCTGATGCCGTCGCCGCGGGTGCACCAGGCGTCACTAGCACGCTTAGCGAAAACCACGACCGCGCAAAACGAACATCCGCCGCCGTTGAGAAATCCCGGGCACACTCACAATGTCGTCCCTGATGCCGTCGCCGCGGGTGCACCAGGCGTCAGTAGCACGCTTAGCGAAAACCACAACCGCGCGGAACGAACATCCGCCGCCGTCGAGAAATCCCGGGCACACTCACAATGTCGTCCCTGATGCCGTCGCCGCGGGTGCACCAGGCGTCAGTAGCACGCTTAGCGAAAACCACGACCGCGCGGAACGAACATCCGCCGCCGTTGAGAAATCCCGGGCACACTCACAATGTCGTCCCTGATGCCGTCGCCGCGGGTGCACCAGGCGTCAGTAGCACGCTTAGCGAAAACCACAACCGCGCGGAACGAACATCCGCCGCCGTTGAGAAATCCCGGGCACACTCACGATGTCGTCCCTGATGCCGTCGCCGCGGGTGCACCAGGCGTCAGTAGCACGCTTAGCGAAAACCACGACCGCGCGGAACGAACATCCGCCGCCGTTGAGAAATCCCGGGCACACTCACGATGTCGTCCCTGATGCCGTCGCCGCGGGTGCACCAGGCGTCAGTAGCACGCTTAGCGAAAACCACGACCGCGCGGAACGAACATCCGCCGCCGTTGAGAAATCCCGGGCACACTCACAATGTCGTCCCTGATGCCGTCGCCGCGGGTGCACCAGGCGTCAGTAGCACGCTTAGCGAAAACCACAACCGCGCGGAACGAACATCCGCCGCCGTTGAGAAATCCCGGGCACACTCACAATGTCGTCCCTGATGCCGTCGCCGCGGGTGCACCAGGCGTCACTAGCACGCTTAGCGAAAACCACGACCGCGCGGAACGAACATCCGCCGCCGTTGAGAAATCCCGGGCACACTCACGATGTCGTCCCTGATGCCGTCGCCGCGGGTGCACCAGGCGTCAGTAGCACGCTTAGCGAAAACCACGACCGCGCGGAACGAACATCCGCCGCCGTTGAGAAATCCCGGGCACACTCACAATGTCGTCCCTGATGCCGTCGCCGCGGGTGCACCAGGCGTCAGTAGCACGCTTAGCGAAAACCACAACCGCGCGGAACGAACATCCGCCGCCGTTGAGAAATCCCGGGCACACTCACAATGTCGTCCCTGATGCCGTCGCCGCGGGTGCTCCAGGCGTCACTAGCACGCTTAGCGAAAACCACGACCGCGCGGAACGAACATCCGCCGCCGTTGAGAAATCCCGGGCACACTCACAATATCGTCCCTGATGCCGTCGCCGCGGGTGCACCAGGCGTCAGTAGCACGCTTAGCGAAAACCACGACCGCGCGGAACGAACATCCGCCGCCGTTGAGAAATCCCGGGCACACTCACAATGTCGTCCCTGATGCCGTCGCCGCGGGTGCACCAGGCGTCAGTAGCACGCTTAGCGAAAACCACAACCGCGCGGAACGAACATCCGCCGCCGTTGAGAAATCCCGGGCACACTCACAATGTCGTCCCTGATGCCGTCGCCGCGGGTGCACCAGGCGTCAGTAGCACGCTTAGCGAAAACCACAACCGCGCGGAACGAACATCCGCCGCCGTTGAGAAATCCCGGGCACACTCACAATGTCGTCCCTGATGCCGTCGCCGCGGGTGCACCAGGCGTCAGTAGCACGCTTAGCGAAAACCACGACCGCGCGGAACGAACATCCGCCGCCGTTGAGAAATCCCGGGCACACTCACGATGTCGTCCCTGATGCCATCGCCGCGGGTGCACCAGGCGTCAGTAGCACGCTTAGCGAAAACCACGACCGCGCGGAACGAACATCCGCCGCCGTTGAGAAATCCCGGGCACACTCACAATGTCGTCCCTGATGCCGTCGCCGCGGGTGCACCAGGCGTCAGTAGCACGCTTAGCGAAAACCACAACCGCGCGGAACGAACATCCGCCGCCGTTGAGAAATCCCGGGCACACTCACAATGTCGTCCCTGATGCCGTCGCCGCGGGTGCACCAGGCGTCACTAGCACGCTTAGCGAAAACCACGACCGCGCGGAACGAACATCCGCCGCCGTTGAGAAATCCCGGGCACACTCACAATGTCGTCCCTGATGCCGTCGCCGCGGGTGCACCAGGCGTCAGTAGCACGCTTAGCGAAAACCACAACCGCGCGGAACGAACATCCGCCGCCGTCGAGAAATCCCGGGCACACTCACAATGTCGTCCCTGATGCCGTCGCCGCGGGTGCACCAGGCGTCAGTAGCACGCTTAGCGAAAACCACGACCGCGCGGAACGAACATCCGCCGCCGTTGAGAAATCCCGGGCACACTCACAATGTCGTCCCTGATGCCGTCGCCGCGGGTGCACCAGGCGTCAGTAGCACGCTTAGCGAAAACGACAACCGCGCGGAACGAACATCCGCCGCCGTTGAGAAATCCCGGGCACACTCACGATGTCGTCCCTGATGCCGTCGCCGCGGGTGCACCAGGCGTCAGTAGCACGCTTAGCGAAAACCACGACCGCGCGGAACGAACATCCGCCGCCGTTGAGAAATCCCGGGCACACTCACGATGTCGTCCCTGATGCCGTCGCCGCGGGTGCACCAGGCGTCAGTAGCACGCTTAGCGAAAACCACAACCGCGCGGAACGAACATCCGCCGCCGTCGAGAAATCCCGGGCACACTCACAATGTCGTCCCTGATGCCGTCGCCGCGGGTGCACCAGGCGTCAGTAGCACGCTTAGCGAAAACCACGACCGCGCGGAACGAACATCCGCCGCCGTTGAGAAATCCCGGGCACACTCACAATGTCGTCCCTGATGCCGTCGCCGCGGGTGCACCAGGCGTCAGTAGCACGCTTAGCGAAAACCACAACCGCGCGGAACGAACATCCGCCGCCGTTGAGAAATCCCGGGCACACTCACGATGTCGTCCCTGATGCCGTCGCCGCGGGTGCACCAGGCGTCAGTAGCACGCTTAGCGAAAACCACGACCGCGCGGAACGAACATCCGCCGCCGTTGAGAAATCCCGGGCACACTCACGATGTCGTCCGTCATGCCGTCGCCGCGGGTGCACCAGGCGTCAGTAGCACGCTTAGCGAAAACCACAACCGCGCGGAACGAACATCCGCCGCCGTTGAGAAATCCCGGGCACACTCACAATGTCGTCCCTGATGCCGTCGCCGCGGGTGCACCAGGCGTCACTAGCACGCTTAGCGAAAACCACGACCGCACGGAACGAACATCCGCCGCCGTTGAGAAATCCCGGGCACACTCACGATGTCGTCCCTGATGCCATCGCCGCGGGTGCACCAGGCGTCAGTAGCACGCTTAGCGAAAACCACAACCGCGCGGAACGAACATCCGCCGCCGTCGAGAAATCCCGGGCACACTCACAATGTCGTCCCTGATGCCGTCGCCGCGGGTGCACCAGGCGTCACTAGCACGCTTAGCGAAAACAACGACCGCGCGGAACGAACATCCGCCGCCGTTGAGAAATCCCGGGCACACTCACAATGTCGTCCCTGATGCCGTCGCCGCGGGTGCACCAGGCGTCAGTAGCACGCTTAGCGAAAACCACAACCGCGCGGAACGAACATCCGCCGCCGTTGAGAAATCCCGGGCACACTCACGATGTCGTCCCTGATGCCGTCGCCGCGGGTGCACCAGGCGTCAGTAGCACGCTTAGCGAAAACCACAACCGCGCGGAACGAACATCCGCCGCCGTTGAGAAATCCCGGGCACACTCACAATGTCGTCCCTGATGCCGTCGCCGCGGGTGCACCAGGCGTCAGTAGCACGCTTAGCGAAAACCACAACCGCGCGGAAAGAACATCCGCCGCCGTTGAGAAATCCCGGGCACACTCACAATGTCGTCCCTGATGCCGTCGCCGCGGGTGCACCAGGCGTCAGTAGCACGCTTAGCGAAAATCACAACCGCGCGGAACGAACATCCGCCGCCGTCGAGAAATCCCGGGCACACTCACGTTGTCGTCCCTGATGCCGTCGCCGCGGGTGCACCAGGCGTCAGTAGCACGCTTAGCGAAAATTACGACCGCGCGAAACGAACATCCGCCGCCGTTGAGAAATCCCGGGCACACTCACGATGTCGTCCCTGATGCCGTCGCCGCGGGTGCACCAGGCGTCAGTAGCACGCTTAGCGAAAACCACGACCGCGCGGAACGAACATCCGCCGCCGTTGAGAAATCCCGGGCACACTCACGATGTCGTCCCTGATGCCGTCGCCGCCGGTGCACCAGGCGTCAGTAGCACGCTTAGCGAAAACCACGACCGCGTGGAACGAACATCCGCCGCCGTTGAGAAATCCCGGGCACACTCACGATGTCGTCCCTGATGCCGTCGCCGCGGGTGCACCAGGCGTCAGTAGCACGCTTAGCGAAAACCACAACCGCGCGGAACGAACATCCGCCGCCGTTGAGAAATCCCGGGCACACTCACGATGTCGTCCCTGATGCCGTCGCGGCGGGTGCACCAGGCGGCAGTAGCACGCTTAGCGAAAACCATGACCGCGCGGAACGAACATCCGCTGCCGTTGAGAAATCCCGGGCACACTCACGATGCCGTCCCTGATGCCGTCGCGGCGGGTGCACCAGGCGTCAGTAGCACGCTTAGCGAAAACCATGACCGCGCGGAACGAACATCCCCCGCCGTTGAGAAATCCCGGGCACACTCACGATGTCGTCCCTGATGCCGTCGCGGCGGGTGCACCAGGCGGCAGTAGCACGCTTAGCGAAAACCATGACCGCGCGGAACGAACATCCGCCGCCGTTGAGAAATCCCGGGCAAACTCACGATGTCGTCCCTCATGCCGTCGCGGCGGGTGCACCAGGCGTCAGTAGCACGCTTAGCGAAAACCACGACCGCGCGGAACGAACATCCGCCGCCGTTGAGAAATCCCGGGCACACTCACGATGTCGTCCCTGATGCCGTCGCGGCGGGTGCACCAGGCGGCAGTAGCACGCTTAGCGAAAACCATGACCGCGCGGAACGAACATCCGCCGCCGTTGAGAAATCCCGGGCACACTCACAATGTCGTCCCTGATGCCGTCGCCGCGGGTGCACCAGGCGTCAGTAGCACGCTTAGCGAAAACCACGACCGCGCGGAACGAACATCCGCCGCCGTTGAGAAATCCCGGGTAAACTCACGATGTCGTCCCTCATGCCGTCGCCGCGGGTGCACCAGGCGTCAGTAGCACGCTTAGCGAAAACCACGACCGCGCGGAACGAACATCCGCCGCCGTTGAGAAATCCCGGGCACACTCACGATGTCGTCCCTGATGCCGTCGCCGCGGGTGCACCAGGCGTCAGTAGCACGCTTAGCGAAAACCACGACCGCGCGGAACGAACATCCGCCGCCGTTGAGAAATCCCGGGCAAACTCACGATGTCGTCCCTCATGCCGTCGCCGCGGGTGCACCAGGCGTCAGTAGCACGCTTAGCGAAAACCACGACCGCGCGGAACGAACATCCGCCGCCGTTGAGAAATCCCGGGCACACTCACGATGTCGTCCCTGATGCCGTCGCGGCGGGTGCACCAGGCGTCAGTAGCACGCTTAGCGAAAACCACGACCGCGCGGAACGAACATCCGCCGCCGTTGAGAAATCCCGGGCACACTCACGATGTCGTCCCTGATGCCGTCGCGGCGGGTGCACCAGGCGGCAGTAGCACGCTTAGCGAAAACCATGACCGCGCGGAACGAACATCCGCCGCCGTTGAGAAATCCCGGGCACACTCACGATGTCGTCCCTGATGCCGTCGCGGCGGGTGCACCAAGCGTCAGTAGCACGCTTAGCGAAAACCACGACCGCGCGGAACGAACATCCGCCGCCGTTGGGAAATCCCGGGCACACTCACGATGTCGTCCCTGATGCCGTCGCGGCGGGTGCACCAGGCGGCAGTAGCACGCTTAGCGAAAACCACGACCGCGCGGAACGAACATCCGCCGCCGTTGAGAAATCCCGGGCACACTCACGATGTCGTCCCTGATGCCGTCGCGGCGGGTGCACCAGGCGGCAGTAGCACGCTTAGCGAAAACCATGACCGCGCGGAACGAACATCCGCCGCCGTTGAGAAATCCCGGGCACACTCACGATGTCGTCCCTGATGCCGTCGCCGCGGGTGCACCAGCGTCAGTAGCACGCTTAGCGAAAACCACGACCGCGCGGAACGAACATCCGCCGCCGTTGAGAAATCCCGGGCAAACTCACGATGTCGTCCCTGATGCCGTCGCCGCGGGTGCACCAGGCGTCAGTAGCACGCTTAGCGAAAACCACGACCGCGCGGAACGAACATCCGCCGCCGTTGAGAAATCCCGGGCAAACTCACGATGTCGTCCCTGATGCCGTCGCCGCGGGTGCACCAGCGTCAGTAGCACGCTTAGCGAAAACCATGACCGCGCGGAACGAACATCCGCCGCCGTTGAGAAATCCCGGGCAAACTCACGATGTCGTCCCTGATGCCGTCGCCGCGGGTGCACCAGGCGTCAGTAGCACGCTTAGCGAAAACCACGACCGCGCGGAACGAACATCCGCCGCCGTTGAGAAATCCCGGGCACACTCACGATGTCGTCCCTGATGCCGTCGCCGCGGGTGCACCAGCGTCAGTAGCACGCTTAGCGAAAACCATGACCGCGCGGAACGAACATCCGCCGCCGTTGAGAAATCCCGGGCAAACTCACGATGTCGTCCCTGATGCCGTCGCCGCGGGTGCACCAGGCGTCAGTAGCACGCTTAGCGAAAACCACGACCGCGCGGAACGAACATCCGCCGCCGTTGAGAAATCCCGGGCAAACTCACGATGTCGTCCCTGATGCCGTCGCCGCGGGTGCACCAGCGTCAGTAGCACGCTTAGCGAAAACCATGACCGCGCGGAACGAACATCCGCCGCCGTTGAGAAATCCCGGGCAAACTCACGATGTCGTCCCTGATGCCGTCGCCGCGGGTGCACCAGGCGTCAGTAGCACGCTTAGCGAAAACCACGACCGCGCGGAACGAACATCCGCCGCCGTTGAGAAATCCCGGGCACACTCACGATGTCGTCCCTGATGCCGTCGCCGCGGGTGCACCAGCGTCAGTAGCACGCTTAGCGAAAACCACGACCGCGCGGAACGAACATCCGCCGCCGTTGAGAAATCCCGGGCAAACTCACGATGTCGTCCCTGATGCCGTCGCCGCGGGTGCACCAGGCGTCAGTAGCACGCTTAGCGAAAACCACGACCGCGCGGAACGAACATCCGCCGCCGTTGAGAAATCCCGGGCAAACTCACGATGTCGTCCCTGATGCCGTCGCCGCGGGTGCACCAGCGTCAGTAGCACGCTTAGCGAAAACCACGACCGCGCGGAACGAACATCCGCCGCCGTTGAGAAATCCCGGGCACACTCACGATGTCGTCCCTGATGCCGTCGCCGCGGGTGCACCAGCGTCAGTAGCACGCTTAGCGAAAACCACGACCGCGCGGAACGAACATCCGCCGCCGTTGAGAAATCCCGGGCAAACTCACGATGTCGTCCCTGATGCCGTCGCCGCGGGTGCACCAGGCGTCAGTAGCACGCTTAGCGAAAACCACGACCGCGCGGAACGAACATCCGCCGCCGTTGAGAAATCCCGGGCACACTCACGATGTGGTCCCTGATGCCGTCGCCGCGGGTGCACCAGCGTCAGTAGCACGCTTAGCGAAAACCATGACCGCGCGGAACGAACATCCGCCGCCGTTGAGAAATCACGGGCAAACTCACGATGTCGTCCCTGATGCCGTCGCCGCGGGTGCACCAGGCGTCAGTAGCACGCTTAGCGAAAACCACGACCGCGCGGAACGAACATCCGCCGCCGTTGAGAAATCCCGGGCACACTCACGATGTCGTCCCTGATGCCGTCGCCGCGGGTGCACCAGCGTCAGTAGCACGCTTAGCGAAAACCATGACCGCGCGGAACGAACATCCGCCGCCGTTGAGAAATCCCGGGCAAACTCACGATGTCGTCCCTGATGCCGTCGCCGCGGGTGCACCAGGCGTCAGTAGCACGCTTAGCGAAAACCACGACCGCGCGGAACGAACATCCGCCGCCGTTGAGAAATCCCGGGCAAACTCACGATGTCGTCCCTGATGCCGTCGCCGCGGGTGCACCAGCGTCAGTAGCACGCTTAGCGAAAACCACGACCGCGCGGAACGAACATCCGCCGCCGTTGAGAAATCCCGGGCAAACTCACGATGTCGTCCCTGATGCCGTCGCCGCGGGTGCACCAGGCGTCAGTAGCACGCTTAGCGAAAACCACGACCGCGCGGAACGAACATCCGCCGCCGTTGAGAAATCCCGGGCAAACTCACGATGTCGTCCCTGATGCCGTCGCCGCGGGTGCACCAGGCGTCAGTAGCACGCTTAGCGAAAACCACGACCGCGCGGAACGAACATCCGCCGCCGTTGAGAAATCCCGGGCAAACTCACGATGTCGTCCCTCATGCCGTCGCCGCGGGTGCACCAGGCGTCAGTAGCACGCTTAGCGAAAACCACGACTGCGCGGAACGAACATCCGCCGCCGTTGAGAAATCCCGGGCAAACTCACGATGTCGTCCCTGATGCCGTCGCCGCGGGTGCACCAGGCGTCAGTAGCACGCTTAGCGAAAACCACGACCGCGCGGAACGAACATCCGCCGCCGTTGAGAAATCCCGGGCAAACTCACGATGTCGTCCCTGATGCCGTCGCCGCGGGTGCACCAGGCGTCAGTAGCACGCTTAGCGAAAACCACGACCGCGCGGAACGAACATCCGCCGCCGTTGAGAAATCCCGGGCAAACTCACGATGTCGTCCCTGATGCCGTCGCCGCGGGTGCACCAGGCGTCAGTAGCACGCTTAGCGAAAACCACGACCGCGCGGAACGAACATCCGCCGCCGTTGAAAAATCCCGGGCAAACTCACGATGTCGTCCCTGATGCCGTCGCCGCGGGTGCACCAGCGTCAGTAGCACGCTTACCGAAAACCACGACCGCGCGGAACGAACATCCGCCGCCGTTGAGAAATCCCGGGCAAACTCACGATGTCGTCCCTGATGCCGTCGCCGCGGGTGCACCAGGCGTCAGTAGCACGCTTAGCGAAAACCACGACCGCGCGGAACGAACATCCGCCGCCGTTGAGAAATCCCGGGCAAACTCACGATGTCGTCCCTCATGCCGTCGCCGCGGGTGCACCAGGCGTCAGTAGCACGCTTAGCGAAAACCACGACCGCGCGGAACGAACATCCGCCGCCGTTGAGAAATCCCGGGCAAACTCACGATGTCGTCCCTGATGCCGTCGCCGCGGGTGCACCAGGCGTCAGTAGCACGCTTAGCGAAAACCACGACCGCGCGGAACGAACATCCGCCGCCGTTGAGAAATCCCGGGCAAACTCACGATGTCGTCCCTCATGCCGTCGCCGCGGGTGCACCAGGCGTCAGTAGCACGCTTAGCGAAAACCACGACCACGCGGAACGAACATCCGCCGCCGTTGAGAAATCCCGGGCAAACTCACGATGTCGTCCCTGATGCCGTCGCCGCGGGTGCACCAGGCGTCAGTAGCACGCTTAGCAAAAACCACGACCGCGCGGAACGAACATCCGCCGCCGTTGAGAAATCCCGGGCAAACTCACGATGTCGTCCCTGATGCCGTCGCCGCGGGTGCACCAGCGTCAGTAGCACGCTTAGCGAAAACCACGACCGCGCGGAACGAACATCCGCCGCCGTTGAGAAATCCCGGGCACACTCACGATGTCGTCCCTCATGCCGTCGCCGCGGGTGCACCAGGCGTCAGTAGCACGCTTAGCGAAAACCACGACCGCGCGGAACGAACATCCGCCGCCGTTGAGAAATCCCGGGCAAACTCACGATGTCGTCCCTGATGCCGTCGCCGCGGGTGCACCAGGCGTCAGTAGCACGCTTAGCGAAAACCACGACCGCGCGGAACGAACATCCGCCGCCGTTGAGAAATCCCGGGCAAACTCACGATGTCGTCCCTGATGCCGTCGCCGCGGGTGCACCAGCGTCAGTAGCACGCTTAGCGAAAACCACGACCGCGCGGAACGAACATCCGCCGCCGTTGAGAAATCCCGGGCAAACTCACGATGTCGTCCCTCATGCCGTCGCCGCGGGTGCACCAGGCGTCAGTAGCACGCTTAGCGAAAACCACGACCGCGCGGAACGAACATCCGCCGCCGTTGAGAAATCCCGGGCAAACTCACGATGTCGTCCCTGATGCCGTCGCCGCGGGTGCACCAGCGTCAGTAGCACGCTTAGCGAAAACCACGACCGCGCGGAACGAACATCCGCCGCCGTTGAGAAATCCCGGGCAAACTCACGATGTCGTCCCTGATGCCGTCGCCGCGGGTGCACCAGCGTCAGTAGCACGCTTAGCGAAAACCACGACCGCGCGGAACGAACATCCGCCGCCGTTGAGAAATCCCGGGCCAACTCACGATGTCGTCCCTGATGCCGTCGCCGCGGGTGCACCAGCGTCAGTAGCACGCTTAGCGAAAACCACGACCGCGCGGAACGAACATCCGCCGCCGTTGAGAAATCCCGGGCAAACTCACGATGTCGTCCCTGATGCCGTCGCCGCGGGTGCACCAGCGTCAGTAGCACGCTTAGCGAAAACCACGACCGCGCGGAACGAACATCCGCCGCCGTTGAGAAATCCCGGGCAAACTCACGATGTCGTCCCTCATGCCGTCGCCGCGGGTGCACCAGGCGTCAGTAGCACGCTTAGCGAAAACCACGACCGCGCGGAACGAACATCCGCCGCCGTTGAGAAATCCCGGGCAAACTCACAATGTCGTCCCTGATGCCGTCGCCGCGGGTGCACCAGGCGTCAGTAGCACGCTTAGCGAAAACCACGACCGCGCGGAACGAACATCCGCCGCCGTTGAGAAATCCCGGGCAAACTCACGATGTCGTCCCTCATGCCGTCGCCGCGGGTGCACCAGGCGTCAGTAGCACGCTTAGCGAAAACCACGACCGCGCGGAACGAACATCCGCCGCCGTTGAGAAATCCCGGGCGAACTCACAATGTCGTCCCTCATGCCGTCGCCGCGGGTGCACCAGGCGTCAGTAGCACGCTTAGCGAAAACCACGACCGCGCGGAACGAACATCCGCCGCCGTTGAGAAATCCCGGGCAAACTCACGATGTCGTCCCTCATGCCGTCGCCGCGGGTGCACCAGGCGTCAGTAGCACGCTTAGCGAAAACCACGACCGCGCGGAACGAACATCCGCCGCCGTTGAGAAATCCCGGGCAAACTCACAATGTCGTCCCTGATGCCGTCGCCGCGGGTGCACCAGGCGTCAGTAGCACGCTTAGCGAAAACCACGACCGCGCGGAACGAGCATCCGCCGCCGATGAGAAATCCCGGGCAAACTCACGATGTCGTCCCTCATGCCGTCGCCGCGGGTGCACCAGGCGTCAGTAGCACGCTTAGCGAAAACCACGACCGCGCGGAACGAACATCCGCCGCCGTTGAGAAATCCCGGGCGAACTCACGATGTCGTCCCTGATGCCGTCGCCGCGGGTGCACCAGCGTCAGTAGCACGCTTAGCGAAAACCACGACCGCGCGGAACGAACATCCGCCGCCGTTGAGAAATCCCGGGCGAACTCACAATGTCGTCCCTCATGCCGTCGCCGCGGGTGCACCAGGCGTCAGTAGCACGCTTAGCGAAAACCACGACCGCGCGGAACGAACATCCGCCGCCGTTGAGAAATCCCGGGCAAACTCACGATGTCGTCCCTCATGCCGTCGCCGCGGGTGCACCAGGCGTCAGTAGCACGCTTAGCGAAAACCACGACCGCGCGGAACGAACATCCGCCGCCGTTGAGAAATCCCGGGCAAACTCACGATGTCGTCCCTGATGCCGTCGCCGCGGGTGCACCAGGCGTCAGTAGCACGCTTAGCGAAAACCACGACCGCGCGGAACGAACATCCGCCGCCGTTGAGAAATCCCGGGCGAACTCACGATGTCGTCCCTGATGCCGTCGCCGCGGGTGCACCAGCGTCAGTAGCACGCTTAGCGAAAACCACGACCGCGCGGAACGAACATCCGCCGCCGTTGAGAAATCCCGGGCGAACTCACAATGTCGTCCCTCATGCCGTCGCCGCGGGTGCACCAGGCGTCAGTAGCACGATTAGCGAAAACCACGACCGCGCGGAACGAACATCCGCCGCCGTTGAGAAATCCCGGGCAAACTCACGATGTCGTCCCTCATGCCGTCGCCGCGGGTGCACCAGGCGTCAGTAGCACGCTTAGCGAAAACCACGACCGCGCGGAACGAACATCCGCCGCCGTTGAGAAATCCCGGGTAAACTCACGATGTCGTCCCTGATGCCGTCGCCGCGGGTGCACCAGGCGTCAGTAGCACGCTTAGCGAAAACCACGACCGCGCGGAACGAACATCCGCCGCCGTTGAGAAATCCCGGGCAAACTCACGATGTCGTCCCTGATGCCGTCGCCGCGGGTGCACCAGCGTCAGTAGCACGCTTAGCGAAAACCACGACCGCGCGGAACGAACATCCGCCGCCGTTGAGAAATCCCGGGCACACTCACGATGTCGTCCCTCATGCCGTCGCCGCGGGTGCACCAGGCGTCAGTAGCACGCTTAGCGAAAACCACGACCGCGCGGAACGAACATCCGCCGCCGTTGAGAAATCCCGGGCAAACTCACGATGTCGTCCCTGATGCCGTCGCCGCGGGTGCACCAGGCGTCAGTAGCACGCTTAGCGAAAACCACGACCGCGCAGAACGAACATCCGCCGCCGTTGAGAAATCCCGGGCAAACTCACGATGTCGTCCCTGATGCCGTCGCCGCGGGTGCACCAGCGTCAGTAGCACGCTTAGCGAAAACCACGACCGCGCGGAACGAACATCCGCCGCCGTTGAGAAATCCCGGGCAAACTCACGATGTCGTCCCTCATGCCGTCGCCGCGGGTGCACCAGGCGTCAGTAGCACGCTTAGCGAAAACCACGACCGCGCGGAACGAACATCCGCCGCCGTTGAGAAATCCCGGGCAAACTCACGATGTCGTCCCTGATGCCGTCGCCGCGGGTGCACCAGCGTCAGTACCACGCTTAGCGAAAACCACGACCGCGCGGAACGAACATCCGCCGCCGTTGAGAAATCCCGGGCAAACTCACGATGTCGTCCCTGATGCCGTCGCCGCGGGTGCACCAGCGTCAGTAGCACGCTTAGCGAAAACCACGACCGCGCGGAACGAACATCCGCCGCCGTTGAGAAATCCCGGGCAAACTCACGATGTCGTCCCTCATGCCGTCGCCGCGGGTGCACCAGGCGTCAGTAGCACGCTTAGCGAAAACCACGACCGCGCGGAACGAACATCCGCCGCCGTTGAGAAATCCCGGGCAAACTCACAATGTCGTCCCTGATGCCGTCGCCGCGGGTGCACCAGCGTCAGTACCACGCTTAGCGAAAACCACGACCGCGCGGAGCGAACATCCGCCGCCGTTGAGAAATCCCGGGCAAACTCACGATGTCGTCCCTCATGCCGTCGCCGCGGGTGCACCAGGCGTCAGTAGCACGCTTAGCGAAAACCACGACCGCGCGGAACGAACATCCGCCGCCGTTGAGAAATCCCGGGCGAACTCACAATGTCGTCCCTCATGCCGTCGCCGCGGGTGCACCAGGCGTCAGTAGCACGCTTAGCGAAAACCACGACCGCGCGGAACGAACATCCGCCGCCGTTGAGAAATCCCGGGCAAACTCACGATGTCGTCCCTCATGCCGTCGCCGCGGGTACACCAGGCGTCAGTAGCACGCTTAGCGAAAACCACGACCGCGCGGAACGAACATCCGCCGCCGTTGAGAAATCCCGGGCAAACTCACGATGTCGTCCCTCATGCCGTCGCCGCGGGTGCACCAGGCGTCAGTAGCACGCTTAGCGACAACCACGACCGCGCGGAACGAACATCCGCCGCCGTTGAGAAATCCCGGGCAAACTCACAATGTCGTCCCTGATGCCGTCGCCGCGGGTGCACCAGCGTCAGTAGCACGCTTAGCGAAAACCACGACCGCGCGGAACGAACATCCGCCGCCGTTGAGAAATCCCGGGCAAACTCACGATGTCGTCCCTCATGCCGTCGCCGCGGGTGCACCAGGCGTCAGTAGCACGCTTAGCGAAAACCACGACCGCGCGGAACGAACATTCGCCGCCGTTGAGAAATCCCGGGCAAACTCACGATGTCGTCCCTCATGCCGTCGCCGCGGGTGCACCAGGCGTCAGTAGCACGCTTAGCGAAAACCACGACCGCGCGGAACGAACATCCGCCGCCGTTGAGAAATCCCGGGCAAACTCACGATGTCGTCCCTGATGCCGTCGCCGCGGGTGCACCAGCGTCAGTAGCACGCTTAGCGAAAACAACGACCGCGCGGAACGAACATCCGCCGCCGTTGAGAAATCCCGGGCAAACTCACAATGTCGTCCCTGATGCCGTCGCCGCGGGTGCACCAGGCGTCAGTAGCACGCTTAGCGAAAACCACGACCGCGCGGAACGAACATCCGCCGCCGTTGAGAAATCCCGGGCAAACTCACGATGTCGTCCCTCATGCCGTCGCCGCGGTTGCACCAGGCGTCAGTAGCACGCTTAGCGAAAACCACGACCGCGCGGAACGAACATCCGCCGCCGTTGAGAAATCCCGGGCAAACTCACAATGTCGTCCCTGATGCCGTCGCCGCGGGTGCACCAGGCGTCAGTAGCACGCTGAGAGAAAACCACGACCGCGCGGAACGAACATCCGCCGCCGTTGAGAAATCCCGGGCAAACTCACAATGTGGTCCCTGATGCCGTCGCCGCGGGTGCACCAGGCGTCAGTAGCACGCTTAGCGAAAACCACGACCGCGCGGAACGAACATCCGCCGCCGTTGAGAAATCCCGGGCAAACTCACGATGTCGTCCCTCATGCCGTCGCCGCGGGTGCACCAGGCGTCAGTAGCACGCTTAGCGAAAACCACGACCGCGCGGAACGAACATCCGCCGCCGTTGAGAAATCCCGGGCAAACTCACGATGTCGTCCCTCATGCCGTCGCCGCGGGTGCACCAGGCGTCAGTAGCACGCTTAGCGAAAACCACGACCGCGCGGAACGAACATCCGCCGCCATTGAGAAATCCCGGGCAAACTCACGATGTCGTCCCTCATGCCGTCGCCGCGGGTGCACCAGGCGTCAGTAGCACGCTTAGCGAAAACCACGACCGCGCGGAACGAACATCCGCCGCCGTTGAGAAATCCCGGGCAAACTCACGATGTCGTCCCTGATGCCGTCGCCGCGGGTGCACCAGGCGTCAGTAGCACGCTTAGCGAAAACCACGACCGCGTGGAACGAACATCCGCCGCCGTTGAGAAATCCCGGGCAAACTCACGATGTCGTCCCTGATGCCGTCGCCGCGGGTGCACCAGGCGTCAGTAGCACGCTTAGCGAAAACCACGACCGCGCGGAACGAACATCCGCCGCCGTTGAGAAATCCCGGGCAAACTCACAATGTCGTCCCTGATGCCGTCGCCGCGGGTGCACCAGGCGTCAGTAGCACGCTTAGCGAAAACCACGACCGCGCGGAACAAACATCCGCCGCCGTTGAGAAATCCCGGGCAAACTCACGATGTCGTCCCTGATGCCGTCGCCGCGGGTACACCAGCGTCAGTAGCACGCTTAGCGAAAACCACGACCGCGCGGAACGAATATCCGCCGCCGTTGAGAAATCCCGGGCAAACTCACGATGTCGTCCCTGATGCCGTCGCCGCGGGTGCACCAGGCGTCAGTAGCACGCTTAGCGAAAACCACGACCGCGCGGAACGAACATCCGCCGCCGTTGAGAAATCCCGGGCAAACTCACGATGTCGTCCCTCATGCCGTCGCCGCGGGTGCACCAGGCGTCAGTAGCACGCTTAGCGAAAACCACGACCGCGCGGAACGAATATCCGCCGCCGTTGAGAAATCCCGGGCAAACTCACAATGTCGTCCCTGATGCCGTCGCCGCGGGTGCACCAGGCGTCAGTAGCACGCTTAGCGAAAACCACGACCGCGCGGAACGAACATCCGCCGCCGTTGAGAAATCCCGGGCAAACTCACGATGTCGTCCCTCATGCCGTCGCCGCGGGTGCACCAGGCGTCAGTAGCACGCTTAGCGAAAACCACGACCGCGCGGAACGAATATCCGCCGCCGTTGAGAAATCCCGGGCAAACTCACAATGTCGTCCCTGATGCCGTCGCCGCGGGTGCACCAGGCGTCAGTAGCACGCTTAGCGAAAACCACGACCGCGCGGAACGAACATCCGCCGCCGTTGAGAAATCCCGGGCACACTCACGATGTCGTCCCTGATGCCGTCGCGGCGGGTGCACCAGGCGTCAGTAGCACGCTTAGCGAAAACCACGACCGCGCGGAACGAACATCCGCCGCCGTTGAGAAATCCCGGGCACACTCACGATGTCGTCCCTGATGCCGTCGCCGCGGGTGCACCAGGCGTCAGTAGCACGCTTAGCGAAAACCACGACCACGCGCAACGAACATCCGCCGCCGTTGAGAAACCCCGGGCACACTTACGATGTCGTCCCTGATGCCGTCGCCGCGGGTGCACCAGGCGTCAGTAGCACGCTTAGCGAAAACCACGACCACGCGCAACGAACATCCGCCGCCGTTGAGAAATCCCGGGCAGACTCACGATGCCGTCCCTGATGCCGTCGCGGCGGGTGCACCAGGCGTCAGTAGCACGCTTAGCGAAAACCACGACCGCGCGGAACAAACATCCGCCGCCGTTGAGAAATCCCGGGCACACTCACGATGTCGTCCCTGATGCCGTCGCCGCGGGTGCACCAGGCGTCAGTAGCACGCTTAGCGAAAACCACGACCGCGCGGAACGAACATCCGCCGCCGTTGAGAAATCCCGGGCACACTCACGATGTCGTCCCTGATGCCGTCGCGGCGGGTGCACCAGGCGTCAGTAGCACGCTTAGCGAAAACCACGACCGCGCGGAACAAACATCCGCCGCCGTTGAGAAATCCCGGGCACACTCACGATGTCGTCCCTGATGCCGTCGCCGCGGGTGCACCAGGCGTCAGTAGCACGCTTAGCGAAAACCACGACCGCGCGCAACGAACATCCGCCGACGTTGAGAAATCCCGGGCAGACTCACGATGCCGTCCCTGATGCCGTCGCGGCGGGTGCACCAGGCGTCAGTAGCACGCTTAGCGAAAACCACGACCGCGCGGAACAAACATCCGCCGCCGCTGAGAAATCCCGGGCAAACTCACGATGTCGTCCCTCATGCCGTCGCCGCGGGTGCACCAGGCGTCAGTAGCACGCTTAGCGAAAACCACGACCGCGCGGAACGAACATCCGCCGCCGTTGAGAAATCCCGGGCACACTCACGATGTCGTCCCTGATGCCGTCGCGGCGGGTGCACCAGGCGTCAGTAGCACGCTTAGCGAAAACCACGACCGCGCGGAACAAACATCCGCCGCCGTTGAGAAATCCCGGGCAAACTCACGATGTCGTCCCTCATGCCGTCGCCGCGGGTGCACCAGGCGTCAGTAGCACGCTTAGCGAAAACCACGACCGCGCGGAACGAACATCCGCCGCCGTTGAGAAATCCCGGGCACACTCACGATGTCGTCCCTGATGCCGTCGCGGCGGGTGCACCAGGCGTCAGTAGCACGCTTAGCGAAAACCACGACCACGCGCAACGAACATCCGCCGCCGTTGAGAAATCCCGGGCACACTCACGATGTCGTCCCTCATGCCGTCGCGGCGGGTGCACCAGGCGTCAGTAGCACGCTTAGCGAAAACCACGACCACGCGCAACGAACATCCGCCGCCGTTGAGAAATCCCGGGCAAACTCACGATGTCGTCCCTCATGCCGTCGCCGCGGGTGCACCAGGCGTCAGTAGCACGCTTAGCGAAAACCACGACCGCGCGGAACGAACATCCGCCGCCGTTGAGAAATCCCGGGCACACTCACGATGTCGTCCCTGATGCCGTCGCGGCGGGTGCACCAGGCGTCAGTAGCACGCTTAGCGAAAACCACGACCACGCGCAACGAACATCCGCCGCCGTTGAGAAATCCCGGGCAGACTCACGATGCCGTCCCTGATGCCGTCGCGGCGGGTGCACCAGGCGTCAGTAGCACGCTTAGCGAAAACCACGACCGCGCGGAACAAACATCCGCCGCCGCTGAGAAATCCCGGGCAAACTCACGATGTCGTCCCTCATGCCGTCGCCGCGGGTGCACCAGGCGTCAGTAGCACGCTTAGCGAAAACCACGACCGCGCGGAACGAACATCCGCCGCCGTTGAGAAATCCCGGGCAGACTCACGATGCCGTCCCTGATGCTGTCGCGGCGGGTGCACCAGGCGTCAGTAGCACGCTTAGCGAAAACCACGACCGCGCGGAACAAACATCCGCCGCCGTTGAGAAATCCCGGGCAAACTCACGATGTCGTCCCTCATGCCGTCGCCGCGGGTGCACCAGGCGTCAGTAGCACGCTTAGCGAAAACCACGACCGCGCGGAACGAACATCCGCCGCCGTTGAGAAATCCCGGGCAGACTCACGATGCCGTCCCTGATGCCGTCGCGGCGGGTGCACCAGGCGTCAGTAGCACGCTTAGCGAAAACCACGACCGCGCGGAACGAACATCCGCCGCCGTTGAGAAATCCCGGGCAAACTCACGATGTCGTCCCTCATGCCGTCGCCGCGGGTGCACCAGGCGTCAGTAGCACGCTTAGCGAAAACCACGACCGCGCGGAACGAACATCCGCCGCCGTTGAGAAATCCCGGGCACACTCACGATGTCGTCCCTGATGCCGTCGCGGCGGGTGCACCAGGCGTCAGTAGCACGCTTAGCGAAAACCACGACCACGCGCAACGAACATCCGCCGCCGTTGAGAAATCCCGGGCAGACTCACGATGCCGTCCCTGATGCCGTCGCGGCGGGTGCACCAGGCGTCAGTAGCACGCTTAGCGAAAACCACGACCGCGCGGAACAAACATCCGCCGCCGTTGAGAAATCCCGGGCACACTCACGATGTCGTCCCTGATGCCGTCGCCGCGGGTGCACCAGGCGTCAGTAGCACGCTTAGCGAAAACCACGACCGCGCGGAACGAACATCCGCCGCCGTTGAGAAATCCCGGGCACACTCACGATGTCGTCCCTGATGCCGTCGCGGCGGGTGCACCAGGCGTCAGTAGCACGCTTAGCGAAAACCACGACCGCGCGGAACAAACATCCGCCGCCGTTGAGAAATCTCGGGCACACTCACGATGTCGTCCCTGATGCCGTCGCCGCGGGTGCACCAGGCGTCAGTAGCACGCTTAGCGAAAACCACGACCACGCGCAACGAACATCCGCCGCCGTTGAGAAATCCCGGGCAGACTCACGATGCCGTCCCTGATGCCGTCGCGGCGGGTGCACCAGGCGTCAGTAGCACGCTTAGCGAAAACCACGACCGCGCGGAACAAACATCCGCCGCCGTTGAGAAATCCCGGGCACACTCACGATGTCGTCCCTGATGCCGTCGCCGCGGGTGCACCAGGCGTCAGTAGCACGCTTAGCGAAAACCACGACCGCGCGGAACGAACATCCGCCGCCGTTGAGAAATCCCGGGCAGACTCACGATGCCGTCCCTGATGCCGTCGCGGCGGGTGCACCAGGCGTCAGTAGCACGCTTAGCGAAAACCACGACCGCGCGGAACAAACATCCGCCGCCGTTGAGAAATCCCGGGCAGACTCACGATGCCGTCCCTGATGCCGTCGCCGCGGGTGCACCAGGCGTCAGTAGCACGCTTAGCGAAAACCACGACCGCGCGGAACAAACATCCGCCGCCGTTGAGAGATCCCGGGCACACTCACGATGTCGTCCCTGATGCCGTCGCGGCGGGTGCACCAGGCGTCAGTAGCACGCTTAGCGAAAACCACGACCGCGCGGAACGAACATCCGCCGCCGTTGAGAAATCCCGGGCACACTCACGATGTCGTCCCTGATGCCGTCGCCGCGGGTGCACCAGGCGTCAGTAGCACGCTTAGCGAAAACCACGACCGTGCGGAACGAACATCCGCCGCCGTTGAGAAATCCCGGGCACACTTACGATGTCGTCCCTGATGCCGTCGCCGCGGGTGCACCAGGCGTCAGTAGCACGCTTAGCGAAAACCACGACCGCGCGGAACGAACGTCCGCCGCCGTTGAGAAATCCCGGGCACACTCACGATGTCGTCCCTGATGCCGTCGCCGCGGGTGCACCAGGCGGCAGTAGCACGCTTAGCGAAAACCACGACCGCGCGAAACGAACATCCGCCGCCGTTGAGAAATCCCGGGCAGACTCACGATGTCGTCCCTGATGCCGTCGCCGCGGGTGCACCAGGCGGCAGTAGCACGCTTAGCGAAAACCACGACCGCGCGGAACGAACATTCGCGCCGTTGAGAAATCCCGGGCACACTCACGATGTCGTCCCTGATACCGTCGCCGCGGGTGCACCAGGCGTCAGTAGCACGCTTAGCGAAAACCACGACCGCGCGGAACGAACATTCGCGCCGTTGAGAAATCCCGGGCAGACTCACGATGTCGTCCCTGATGCCGTCGCCGCGGGTGCACCAGGCGTCAGTAGCACGCTTAGCGAAAACCACGACCGCGCGGAACGAACATTCGCGCCTTTGAGAAATCCCGGGCACAGTCACGATGTCGTCCCTGATGCCGTCGCCGCGGGTGCACCAGGCGGCAGTAGCACGCTTAGCGAAAACCACGACCGCGCGGAACGAACATCCGCCGCCGTTGAGAAATCCCGGGCACACTCACGATGTCGTCCCTGATGCCGTCGCCGCGGGTGCACCAGGCGGCAGTAGCACGCTTAGCGAAAACCACGACCGCGCGAAACGAACATCCGCCGCCGTTGAGAAATCCCGGGCACACTCACGATGTCGTCCCTGATGCCGTCGCCGCGGGTGCACCAGGCGGCAGTAGCACGCTTAGCGAAAACCACGACCGCGCGGAGCGAACATCCGCCGCCGTTGAGGAATCCCGGGCACACTCACGATTTCGTCCCTGATGCTGTCGCCGCGGGTGCACCAGGCGGCAGTAGCACGCTTAGCGAAAACCACGACCGCGCGGAACGAACTTATGCCGCCGTTGAGGAATCCCGGGCACACTCACGATGTCGTCCCTGATGCCGTCGCCGCGGGTGCACCAGGCGGCAGTAGCACGCTTAGCGAAAACCACGACCGCGCGGAACAAACATCCGCCGTCGTTGAGAAATCCCGGGCAGACTCACGATGCCGTCCCTGATGCCGTCGCGGCGGGTGCACCAGGCGTCAGTAGCACGCTTAGCGAAAACCACGACCGCACGGAACGAACATCCGCCGCCGTTGAGAAATCCCGGGCAAACTCACGATGTCGTCCCTCATGCCGTCGCCGCGGGTGCACCAGGCGTCAGTAGCACGCTTAGCGAAAACCACGACCGCGCGGAACGAACATCCGCCGCCGTTGAGAAATCCCGGGCACACTCACGATGTCGTCCCTGATGCCGTCGCGGCGGGTGCACCAGGCGTCAGTAGCACGCTTAGCGAAAACCACGACCACGCGCAACGAACATCCGCCGCCGTTGAGAAATCCCGGGCAGACTCACGATGCCGTCCCTGATGCCGTCGCGGCGGGTGCACCAGGCGTCAGTAGCACGCTTAGCGAAAACCACGACCGCGCGGAACAAACATCCGCCGCCGTTGAGAAATCCCGGGCACACTCACGATGTCGTCCCTGATGCCGTCGCCGCGGGTGCACCAGGCGTCAGTAGCACGCTTAGCGAAAACCACGACCGCGCGGAACGAACATCCGCCGCCGTTGAGAAATCCCGGGCACACTCACGATGTCGTCCCTGATGCCGTCGCGGCGGGTGCACCAGGCGTCAGTAGCACGCTTAGCGAAAACCACGACCGCGCGGAACAAACATCCGCCGCCGTTGAGAAATCTCGGGCACACTCACGATGTCGTCCCTGATGCCGTCGCCGCGGGTGCACCAGGCGTCAGTAGCACGCTTAGCGAAAACCACGACCACGCGCAACGAACATCCGCCGCCGTTGAGAAATCCCGGGCAGACTCACGATGCCGTCCCTGATGCCGTCGCGGCGGGTGCACCAGGCGTCAGTAGCACGCTTAGCGAAAACCACGACCGCGCGGAACAAACATCCGCCGCCGTTGAGAAATCCCGGGCACACTCACGATGTCGTCCCTGATGCCGTCGCCGCGGGTGCACCAGGCGTCAGTAGCACGCTTAGCGAAAACCACGACCGCGCGGAACGAACATCCGCCGCCGTTGAGAAATCCCGGGCAGACTCACGATGCCGTCCCTGATGCCGTCGCGGCGGGTGCACCAGGCGTCAGTAGCACGCTTAGCGAAAACCACGACCGCGCGGAACAAACATCCGCCGCCGTTGAAAAATCCCGGGCAGACTCACGATGCCGTCCCTGATGCCGTCGCCGCGGGTGCACCAGGCGTCAGTAGCACGCTTAGCGAAAACCACGACCGCGCGGAACAAACATCCGCCGCCGTTGAGAGATCCCGGGCACACTCACGATGTCGTCCCTGATGCCGTCGCGGCGGGTGCACCAGGCGTCAGTAGCACGCTTAGCGAAAACCACGACCGCGCGGAACGAACATCCGCCGCCGTTGAGAAATCCCGGGCACACTCACGATGTCGTCCCTGATGCCGTCGCCGCGGGTGCACCAGGCGTCAGTAGCACGCTTAGCGAAAACCACGACCGTGCGGAACGAACATCCGCCGCCGTTGAGAAATCCCGGGCACACTTACGATGTCGTCCCTGATGCCGTCGCCGCGGGTGCACCAGGCGTCAGTAGCACGCTTAGCGAAAACCACGACCGCGCGGAACGAACGTCCGCCGCCGTTGAGAAATCCCGGGCACACTCACGATGTCGTCCCTGATGCCGTCGCCGCGGGTGCACCAGGCGGCAGTAGCACGCTTAGCGAAAACCACGACCGCGCGAAACGAACATCCGCCGCCGTTGAGAAATCCCGGGCAGACTCACGATGTCGTCCCTGATGCCGTCGCCGCGGGTGCACCAGGCGGCAGTAGCACGCTTAGCGAAAACCACGACCGCGCGGAACGAACATTCGCGCCGTTGAGAAATCCCGGGCACACTCACGATGTCGTCCCTGATACCGTCGCCGCGGGTGCACCAGGCGTCAGTAGCACGCTTAGCGAAAACCACGACCGCGCGGAACGAACATTCGCGCCGTTGAGAAATCCCGGGCAGACTCACGATGTCGTCCCTGATGCCGTCGCCGCGGGTGCACCAGGCGTCAGTAGCACGCTTAGCGAAAACCACGACCGCGCGGAACGAACATTCGCGCCTTTGAGAAATCCCGGGCACAGTCACGATGTCGTCCCTGATGCCGTCGCCGCGGGTGCACCAGGCGGCAGTAGCACGCTTAGCGAAAACCACGACCGCGCGGAACGAACATCCGCCGCCGTTGAGAAATCCCGGGCACACTCACGATGTCGTCCCTGATGCCGTCGCCGCGGGTGCACCAGGCGGCAGTAGCACGCTTAGCGAAAACCACGACCGCGCGAAACGAACATCCGCCGCCGTTGAGAAATCCCGGGCACACTCACGATGTCGTCCCTGATGCCGTCGCCGCGGGTGCACCAGGCGGCAGTAGCACGCTTAGCGAAAACCACGACCGCGCGGAGCGAACATCCGCCGCCGTTGAGGAATCCCGGGCACACTCACGATTTCGTCCCTGATGCTGTCGCCGCGGGTGCACCAGGCGGCAGTAGCACGCTTAGCGAAAACCACGACCGCGCGAAACGAACATCCGCCGCCGTTGAGAAATCCCGGGCAGACTCACGATGTCGTCCCTGATGCCGTCGCCGCGGGTGCACCAGGCGGCAGTAGCACGCTTAGCGAAAACCACGACCGCGCGGAACGAACATTCGCGCCGTTGAGAAATCCCGGGCACACTCACGATGTCGTCCCTGATACCGTCGCCGCGGGTGCACCAGGCGTCAGTAGCACGCTTAGCGAAAACCACGACCGCGCGGAACGAACATTCGCGCCGTTGAGAAATCCCGGGCAGACTCACGATGTCGTCCCTGATGCCGTCGCCGCGGGTGCACCAGGCGTCAGTAGCACGCTTAGCGAAAACCACGACCGCGCGGAACGAACATTCGCGCCTTTGAGAAATCCCGGGCACAGTCACGATGTCGTCCCTGATGCCGTCGCCGCGGGTGCACCAGGCGGCAGTAGCACGCTTAGCGAAAACCACGACCGCGCGGAACGAACATCCGCCGCCGTTGAGAAATCCCGGGCACACTCACGATGTCGTCCCTGATACCGTCGCCGCGGGTGCACCAGGCGTCAGTAGCACGCTTAGCGAAAACCACGACCGCGCGGAACGAACATTCGCGCCGTTGAGAAATCCCGGGCAGACTCACGATGTCGTCCCTGATGCCGTCGCCGCGGGTGCACCAGGCGTCAGTAGCACGCTTAGCGAAAACCACGACCGTGCGGAACGAACATCCGCCGCCGTTGAGAAATCCCGGGCACACTTACGATGTCGTCCCTGATGCCGTCGCCGCGGGTGCACCAGGCGTCAGTAGCACGCTTAGCGAAAACCACGACCGCGCGGAACGAACGTCCGCCGCCGTTGAGAAATCCCGGGCACACTCACGATGTCGTCCCTGATGCCGTCGCCGCGGGTGCACCAGGCGGCAGTAGCACGCTTAGCGAAAACCACGACCGCGCGAAACGAACATCCGCCGCCGTTGAGAAATCCCGGGCAGACTCACGATGTCGTCCCTGATGCCGTCGCCGCGGGTGCACCAGGCGGCAGTAGCACGCTTAGCGAAAACCACGACCGCGCGGAACGAACATTCGCGCCGTTGAGAAATCCCGGGCACACTCACGATGTCGTCCCTGATACCGTCGCCGCGGGTGCACCAGGCGTCAGTAGCACGCTTAGCGAAAACCACGACCGCGCGGAACGAACATTCGCGCCGTTGAGAAATCCCGGGCAGACTCACGATGTCGTCCCTGATGCCGTCGCCGCGGGTGCACCAGGCGTCAGTAGCACGCTTAGCGAAAACCACGACCGCGCGGAACGAACATTCGCGCCTTTGAGAAATCCCGGGCACAGTCACGATGTCGTCCCTGATGCCGTCGCCGCGGGTGCACCAGGCGGCAGTAGCACGCTTAGCGAAAACCACGACCGCGCGGAACGAACATCCGCCGCCGTTGAGAAATCCCGGGCACACTCACGATGTCGTCCCTGATGCCGTCGCCGCGGGTGCACCAGGCGGCAGTAGCACGCTTAGCGAAAACCACGACCGCGCGAAACGAACATCCGCCGCCGTTGAGAAATCCCGGGCACACTCACGATGTCGTCCCTGATGCCGTCGCCGCGGGTGCACCAGGCGGCAGTAGCACGCTTAGCGAAAACCACGACCGCGCGGAGCGAACATCCGCCGCCGTTGAGGAATCCCGGGCACACTCACGATTTCGTCCCTGATGCTGTCGCCGCGGGTGCACCAGGCGGCAGTAGCACGCTTAGCGAAAACCACGACCGCGCGAAACGAACATCCGCCGCCGTTGAGAAATCCCGGGCAGACTCACGATGTCGTCCCTGATGCCGTCGCCGCGGGTGCACCAGGCGGCAGTAGCACGCTTAGCGAAAACCACGACCGCGCGGAACGAACATTCGCGCCGTTGAGAAATCCCGGGCACACTCACGATGTCGTCCCTGATACCGTCGCCGCGGGTGCACCAGGCGTCAGTAGCACGCTTAGCGAAAACCACGACCGCGCGGAACGAACATTCGCGCCGTTGAGAAATCCCGGGCAGACTCACGATGTCGTCCCTGATGCCGTCGCCGCGGGTGCACCAGGCGTCAGTAGCACGCTTAGCGAAAACCACGACCGCGCGGAACGAACATTCGCGCCTTTGAGAAATCCCGGGCACAGTCACGATGTCGTCCCTGATGCCGTCGCCGCGGGTGCACCAGGCGGCAGTAGCACGCTTAGCGAAAACCACGACCGCGCGGAACGAACATCCGCCGCCGTTGAGAAATCCCGGGCACACTCACGATGTCGTCCCTGATGCCGTCGCCGCGGGTGCACCAGGCGGCAGTAGCACGCTTAGCGAAAACCACGACCGCGCGAAACGAACATCCGCCGCCGTTGAGAAATCCCGGGCACACTCACGATGTCGTCCCTGATGCCGTCGCCGCGGGTGCACCAGGCGGCAGTAGCACGCTTAGCGAAAACCACGACCGCGCGGAGCGAACATCCGCCGCCGTTGAGGAATCCCGGGCACACTCACGATTTCGTCCCTGATGCTGTCGCCGCGGGTGCACCAGGCGGCAGTAGCACGCTTAGCGAAAACCACGACCGCGCGGAACGAACTTATGCCGCCGTTGAGGAATCCCGGGCACACTCACGATGTCGTCCCTGATGCCGTCGCCGCGGGTGCACCAGGCGGCAGTAGCACGCTTAGCGAAAACCACGACCGCGCGGAACAAACATCCGCCGTCGTTGAGAAATCCCGGGCAGACTCACGATGCCGTCCCTGATGCCGTCGCGGCGGGTGCACCAGGCGTCAGTAGCACGCTTAGCGAAAACCACGACCGCACGGAACGAACATCCGCCGCCGTTGAGAAATCCCGGGCAAACTCACGATGTCGTCCCTCATGCCGTCGCCGCGGGTGCACCAGGCGTCAGTAGCACGCTTAGCGAAAACCACGACCGCGCGGAACGAACATCCGCCGCCGTTGAGAAATCCCGGGCACACTCACGATGTCGTCCCTGATGCCGTCGCGGCGGGTGCACCAGGCGTCAGTAGCACGCTTAGCGAAAACCACGACCACGCGCAACGAACATCCGCCGCCGTTGAGAAATCCCGGGCAGACTCACGATGCCGTCCCTGATGCCGTCGCGGCGGGTGCACCAGGCGTCAGTAGCACGCTTAGCGAAAACCACGACCGCGCGGAACAAACATCCGCCGCCGTTGAGAAATCCCGGGCACACTCACGATGTCGTCCCTGATGCCGTCGCCGCGGGTGCACCAGGCGTCAGTAGCACGCTTAGCGAAAACCACGACCGCGCGGAACGAACATCCGCCGCCGTTGAGAAATCCCGGGCACACTCACGATGTCGTCCCTGATGCCGTCGCGGCGGGTGCACCAGGCGTCAGTAGCACGCTTAGCGAAAACCACGACCGCGCGGAACAAACATCCGCCGCCGTTGAGAAATCTCGGGCACACTCACGATGTCGTCCCTGATGCCGTCGCCGCGGGTGCACCAGGCGTCAGTAGCACGCTTAGCGAAAACCACGACCACGCGCAACGAACATCCGCCGCCGTTGAGAAATCCCGGGCAGACTCACGATGCCGTCCCTGATGCCGTCGCGGCGGGTGCACCAGGCGTCAGTAGCACGCTTAGCGAAAACCACGACCGCGCGGAACAAACATCCGCCGCCGTTGAGAAATCCCGGGCACACTCACGATGTCGTCCTTGATGCCGTCGCCGCGGGTGCACCAGGCGTCAGTAGCACGCTTAGCGAAAACCACGACCGCGCGGAACGAACATCCGCCGCCGTTGAGAAATCCCGGGCAGACTCACGATGCCGTCCCTGATGCCGTCGCGGCGGGTGCACCAGGCGTCAGTAGCACGCTTAGCGAAAACCACGACCGCGCGGAACAAACATCCGCCGCCGTTGAAAAATCCCGGGCAGACTCACGATGCCGTCCCTGATGCCGTCGCCGCGGGTGCACCAGGCGTCAGTAGCACGCTTAGCGAAAACCACGACCGCGCGGAACAAACATCCGCCGCCGTTGAGAGATCCCGGGCACACTCACGATGTCGTCCCTGATGCCGTCGCGGCGGGTGCACCAGGCGTCAGTAGCACGCTTAGCGAAAACCACGACCGCGCGGAACGAACATCCGCCGCCGTTGAGAAATCCCGGGCACACTCACGATGTCGTCCCTGATGCCGTCGCCGCGGGTGCACCAGGCGTCAGTAGCACGCTTAGCGAAAACCACGACCGTGCGGAACGAACATCCGCCGCCGTTGAGAAATCCCGGGCACACTTACGATGTCGTCCCTGATGCCGTCGCCGCGGGTGCACCAGGCGTCAGTAGCACGCTTAGCGAAAACCACGACCGCGCGGAACGAACGTCCGCCGCCGTTGAGAAATCCCGGGCACACTCACGATGTCGTCCCTGATGCCGTCGCCGCGGGTGCACCAGGCGGCAGTAGCACGCTTAGCGAAAACCACGACCGCGCGAAACGAACATCCGCCGCCGTTGAGAAATCCCGGGCAGACTCACGATGTCGTCCCTGATGCCGTCGCCGCGGGTGCACCAGGCGGCAGTAGCACGCTTAGCGAAAACCACGACCGCGCGGAACGAACATTCGCGCCGTTGAGAAATCCCGGGCACACTCACGATGTCGTCCCTGATACCGTCGCCGCGGGTGCACCAGGCGTCAGTAGCACGCTTAGCGAAAACCACGACCGCGCGGAACGAACTTTCGCGCCGTTGAGAAATCCCGGGCAGACTCACGATGTCGTCCCTGATGCCGTCGCCGCGGGTGCACCAGGCGTCAGTAGCACGCTTAGCGAAAACCACGACCGCGCGGAACGAACATTCGCGCCTTTGAGAAATCCCGGGCACAGTCACGATGTCGTCCCTGATGCCGTCGCCGCGGGTGCACCAGGCGGCAGTAGCACGCTTAGCGAAAACCACGACCGCGCGGAACGAACATCCGCCGCCGTTGAGAAATCCCGGGCACACTCACGATGTCGTCCCTGATGCCGTCGCCGCGGGTGCACCAGGCGGCAGTAGCACGCTTAGCGAAAACCACGACCGCGCGAAACGAACATCCGCCGCCGTTGAGAAATCCCGGGCACACTCACGATGTCGTCCCTGATGCCGTCGCCGCGGGTGCACCAGGCGGCAGTAGCACGCTTAGCGAAAACCACGACCGCGCGGAGCGAACATCCGCCGCCGTTGAGGAATCCCGGGCACACTCACGATTTCGTCCCTGATGCTGTCGCCGCGGGTGCACCAGGCGGCAGTAGCACGCTTAGCGAAAACCACGACCGCGCGGAACGAACTTATGCCGCCGTTGAGGAATCCCGGGCACACTCACGATGTCGTCCCTGATGCCGTCGCCGCGGGTGCACCAGGCGGCAGTAGCACGCTTAGCGAAAACCACGACCGCGCGGAACAAACATCCGCCGTCGTTGAGAAATCCCGGGCACACTCACGATGTCGTCCCTGATGCCGTCGCCGCGGGTGCACCAGGCGGCAGTAGCACGCTTAGCGAAAACCACGACCGCGCGAAACGGAACATCCGCCGCCGTTGAGGAATCCCGGGCACACTCACGATGTCGTCCCTGATACCGTCGCCGCGGGTGCACCAGGCGGCAGTAGCACGCTTAGCGAAAACCACGACCGCGCGAAACGGAACATCCGCCGCCGTTGAGGAATCCCGGGCACACTCACGATGTCGTCCCTGATGCCGTCGCCGCGGGTGCACCAGGCGGCAGTAGCACACTTAGCGAAAACCACGACCGCGCGGAACGAACATCCGCCGCCGTTGAGAAATCCCGGGCAGACTCACGATGTCGTCCCTGATGCCGTCGCCGCGGGTGCACCAGGCGGCAGTAGCACGCTTAGCGAAAACCACGACCGCGCGGAACGAACATCCGCCGCCGTTGAGAAATCCCGGGCACACTCACGATGTCGTCCCTGATGCCGTCGCCGCGGGTGCACCAGGCGGCAGTAGCACGCTTAGCGAAAACCACGACCGCGCGGAACAAACATCCGCCGCCGTTGAGAAATCCCGGGCACACTCACGATGTCGTCCCTGATGCCGTCGCCGCGGGTGCACCAGGCGTCAGTAGCACGCTTAGCGAAAACCACGACCGCGCGGAACGAACATCCGCCGCCGTTGAGAAATCCCGGGCAGACTCACGATGCCGTCCCTGATGCCGTCGCGGCGGGTGCACCAGGCGTCAGTAGCACGCTTAGCGAAAACCACGACCGCGCGGAACAAACATCCGCCGCCGTTGAGAAATCCCGGGCAGACTCACGATGCCGTCCCTGATGCCGTCGCCGCGGGTGCACCAGGCGTCAGTAGCACGCTTAGCGAAAACCACGACCGCGCGGAACAAACATCCGCCGCCGTTGAGAGATCCCGGGCACACTCACGATGTCGTCCCTGATGCCGTCGCGGCGGGTGCACCAGGCGTCAGTAGCACGCTTAGCGAAAACCACGACCGCGCGGAACGAACATCCGCCGCCGTTGAGAAATCCCGGGCACACTCACGATGTCGTCCCTGATGCCGTCGCCGCGGGTGCACCAGGCGTCAGTAGCACGCTTAGCGAAAACCACGACCGTGCGGAACGAACATCCGCCGCCGTTGAGAAATCCCGGGCACACTTACGATGTCGTCCCTGATGCCGTCGCCGCGGGTGCACCAGGCGTCAGTAGCACGCTTAGCGAAAACCACGACCGCGCGGAACGAACGTCCGCCGCCGTCGAGAAATCCCGGGCACACTCACGATGTCGTCCCTGATGCCGTCGCCGCGGGTGCACCAGGCGGCAGTAGCACGCTTAGCGAAAACCACGACCGCGCGAAACGAACATCCGCCGCCGTTGAGAAATCCCGGGCAGACTCACGATGTCGTCCCTGATGCCGTCGCCGCGGGTGCACCAGGCGGCAGTAGCACGCTTAGCGAAAACCACGACCGCGCGGAACGAACATTCGCGCCGTTGAGAAATCCCGGGCACACTCACGATGTCGTCCCAGATACCGTCGCCGCGGGTGCACCAGGCGTCAGTAGCACGCTTAGCGAAAACCACGACCGCGCGGAACGAACATTCGCGCCGTTGAGAAATCCCGGGCAGACTCACGATGTCGTCCCTGATGCCGTCGCCGCGGGTGCACCAGGCGTCAGTAGCACGCTTAGCGAAAACCACGACCGCGCGGAACGAACATTCGCGCCTTTGAGAAATCCCGGGCACAGTCACGATGTCGTCCCTGATGCCGTCGCCGCGGGTGCACCAGGCGGCAGTAGCACCCTTAGCGAAAACCACGACCGCGCGGAACGAACATCCGCCGCCGTTGAGAAATCCCGGGCACACTCACGATGTCGTCCCTGATGCCGTCGCCGCGGGTGCACCAGGCGGCAGTAGCACGCTTAGCGAAAACCACGACCGCGCGAAACGAACATCCGCCGCCGTTGAGAAATCCCGGGCACACTCACGATGTCGTCCCTGATGCCGTCGCCGCGGGTGCACCAGGCGGCAGTAGCACGCTTAGCGAAAACCACGACCGCGCGGAGCGAACATCCGCCGCCGTTGAGGAATCCCGGGCACACTCACGATTTCGTCCCTGATGCTGTCGCCGCGGGTGCACCAGGCGGCAGTAGCACGCTTAGCGAAAACCACGACCGCGCGGAACGAACTTATGCCGCCGTTGAGGAATCCCGGGCACACTCACGATGTCGTCCCTGATGCCGTCGCCGCGGGTGCACCAGGCGGCAGTAGCACGCTTAGCGAAAACCACGACCGCGCGGAACAAACATCCGCCGTCGTTGAGAAATCCCGGGCACACTCACGATGTCGTCCCTGATGCCGTCGCCGCGGGTGCACCAGGCGGCAGTAGCACGCTTAGCGAAAACCACGACCGCGCGAAACGGAACATCCGCCGCCGTTGAGGAATCCCGGGCACACTCACGATGTCGTCCCTGATACCGTCGCCGCGGGTGCACCAGGCGGCAGTAGCACGCTTAGCGAAAACCACGACCGCGCGAAACGGAACATCCGCCGCCGTTGAGGAATCCCGGGCACACTCACGATGTCGTCCCTGATGCCGTCGCCGCGGGTGCACCAGGCGGCAGTAGCACACTTAGCGAAAACCACGACCGCGCGGAACGAACATCCGCCGCCGTTGAGAAATCCCGGGCAGACTCACGATGTCGTCCCTGATGCCGTCGCCGCGGGTGCACCAGGCGGCAGTAGCACGCTTAGCGAAAACCACGACCGCGCGGAACGAACATCCGCCGCCGTTGAGAAATCCCGGGCACACTCACGATGTCGTCCCTGATGCCGTCGCCGCGGGTGCACCAGGCGGCAGTAGCACGCTTAGCGAAAACCACGACCGCGCGGAACGAACATCCGCCGCCGTTGAGAAATCCCGGGCACACTCACGATGTCGTCCCTGATGCCGTCGCCGCGGGTGCACCAGGCGGCAGTAGCACGCTTAGCGAAAACCACGACCGCGCGGAGCGAACATCCGCCGCCGTTGAGAAATCCCGGGCACACTCACGATGTCGTCCCTGATGCCGTCGCCGCGGGTGCACCAGGCGGCAGTAGCACGCTTAGCGAAAACCACGACCGCGCGAAACGAACATCCGCCGCCGTTGAGAAATCCCGGGCACACTCACGATGTCGTCCCTGATACCGTCGCCGCGGGTGCACCAGGCGGCAGTAGCACGCTTAGCGAAAACCACGACCGCGCGGAACGAACATCCGCCGCCGTTGAGGAATCCCGGGCACACTCACGATGTCGTCCCTGATGCCGTCGCCGCGGGTGCACCAGGCGGCAGTAGCACACTTAGCGAAAACCACGACCGCGCGGAACGAACATCCGCCGCCGTTGAGAAATCCCGGGCACACTCACGATGTCGTCCCTGATGCCGTCGCCGCGGGTGCACCAGGCGGCAGTAGCACGCTTAGCGAAAACCACGACCGCGCGAAACGGAACATCCGCCGCCGTTGAGGAATCCCGGGCACACTCACGATGTCGTCCCTGATGCCGTCGCCGCGGGTGCACCAGGCGGCAGTAGCACACTTAGCGAAAACCACGACCGCGCGGAACGAACGTCCGCCGCCGTTGAGAAATCCCGGGCACACTCACGATTTCGTCCCTGATGCCGTCGCCGCGGGTGCACCAGGCGGCAGTAGCACACTTAGCGAAAACCACGACCGCGCGAAACGGAACATCCGCCGCCGTTGAGGAATCCCGGGCACACTCACGATGTCGTCCCAGATACCGTCGCCGCGGGTGCACCAGGCGGCAGTAGCACACTTAGCGAAAACCACGACCGCGCGAAACGGAACATCCGCCGCCGTTGAGGAATCCCGGGCACACTCACGATGTCGTCCCTGATGCCGTCGCCGCGGGTGCACCAGGCGGCAGTAGCACACTTAGCGAAAACCACGACCGCGCGAAACGGAACATCCGCCGCCGTTGAGGAATCCCGGGCACACTCACGATGTCGTCCCTGATACCGTCGCCGCGGGTGCACCAGGCGGCAGTAGCACACTTAGCGAAAACCACGACCGCGCGAAACGGAACATCCGCCGCCGTTGAGGAATCCCGGGCACACTCACGATGTCGTCCCTGATGCCGTCGCCGCGGGTGCACCAGGCGGCAGTAGCACACTTAGCGAAAACCACGACCGCGCGGAACGAACGTCCGCCGCCGTTGAGGAATCCCGGGCACACTCACGATGTCGTCCCTGATGCCGTCGCCGCGGGTGCACCAGGCGGCAGTAGCACACTTAGCGAAAACCACGACCGCGCGAAACGGAACATCCGCCGCCGTTGAGGAATCCCGGGCACACTCACGATGTCGTCCCTGATACCGTCGCCGCGGGTGCACCAGGCGGCAGTAGCACACTTAGCGAAAACCACGACCGCGCGGAACGAACATCCGCCGCCGTTGAGAAATCCCGGGCACACTCACGATGTCGTCCCTGATGCCGTCGCCGCGGGTGCACCAGGCGGCAGTAGCACGCTTAGCGAAAACCACGACCGCGCGGAACGAACATCCGCCGCCGTTGAGAAATCCCGGGCACACTCACGATGTCGTCCCTGATGCCGTCGCCGCGGGTGCACCAGGCGGCAGTAGCACGCTTAGCGAAAACCACGACCGCGCGGAACGAACATCCGCCGCCGTTGAGAAATCCCGGGCACACTCACGATGTCGTCCCTGATGCCGTCGCCGCGGGTGCACCAGGCGGCAGTAGCACGCTTAGCGAAAACCACGACCGCGCGGAGCGAACATCCGCCGCCGTTGAGAAATCCCGGGCACACTCACGATGTCGTCCCTGATGCCGTCGCCGCGGGTGCACCAGGCGGCAGTAGCACGCTTAGCGAAAACCACGACCGCGCGAAACGAACATCCGCCGCCGTTGAGAAATCCCGGGCACACTCACGATGTCGTCCCTGATGCCGTCGCCGCGGGTGCACCAGGCGGCAGTAGCACGCTTAGCGAAAACCACGACCGCGCGGAACGAACATCCGCCGCCGTTGAGAAATCCCGGGCACACTCACGATGTCGTCCCTGATGCCGTCGCCGCGGGTGCACCAGGCGGCAGTAGCACGCTTAGCGAAAACCACGACCGCGGGGAACAAACATCCGCCGTCGTTGAGAAATCCCGGGCACACTCACGATGTCGTCCCTGATGCCGTCGCCGCGGGTGCACCAGGCGGCAGTAGCACGCTTAGCGAAAACCACGACCGCGCGAAACGAACATCCGCCGCCGTTGAGAAATCCCGGGCACACTCACGATGTCGTCCCTGATGCCGTCGCCGCGGGTGCACCAGGCGGCAGTAGCACGCTTAGCGAAAACCACGACCGCGCGGAACGAACATCCGCCGCCGTTGAGAAATCCCGGGCACACTCACGATGTCGTCCCTGATGCCGTCGCCGCGGGTGCACCAGGCGGCAGTAGCACGCTTAGCGAAAACCACGACCGCGCGGAGCGAACATCCGCCGCCGTTGAGAAATCCCGGGCACACTCACGATGTCGTCCCTGATGCCGTCGCCGCGGGTGCACCAGGCGGCAGTAGCACGCTTAGCGAAAACCACGACCGCGCGAAACGAACATCCGCCGCCGTTGAGAAATCCCGGGCACACTCACGATGTCGTCCCTGATGCCGTCGCCGCGGGTGCACCAGGCGGCAGTAGCACGCTTAGCGAAAACCACGACCGCGCGAAACGGAACATCCGCCGCCGTTGAGGAATCCCGGGCACACTCACGATGTCGTCCCTGATACCGTCGCCGCGGGTGCACCAGGCGGCAGTAGCACGCTTAGCGAAAACCACGACCGCGCGGAACGAACATCCGCCGCCGTTGAGAAATCCCGGGCACACTCACGATGTCGTCCCTGATGCCGTCGCCGCGGGTGCACCAGTCGGCAGTAGCACGCTTAGCGAAAACCACGACCGCGCGAAACGAACATCCGCCGCCGTTGAGAAATCCCGGGCACACTCACGATGTCGTCCCTGATGCCGTCGCCGCGGGTGCACCAGTCGGCAGTAGCACGCTTAGCGAAAACCACGACCGCGCGGAGCGAACATCCGCCGCCGTTGAGGAATCCCGGGCACACTCACGATTTCGTCCCTGATGCTGTCGCCGCGGGTGCACCAGGCGGCAGTAGCACGCTTAGCGAAAACCACGACCGCGCGGAACGAACTTATGCCGCCGTTGAGGAATCCCGGGCGCACTCACGATGTCGTCCCTGATGCCGTCGCCGCGGGTGCACCAGTCGGCAGTAGCACGCTTAGCGAAAACCACGACCGCGCGAAACGAACATCCGCCGCCGTTGAGAAATCCCGGGCACACTCACGATGTCGTCCCTGATGCCGTCGCCGCGGGTGCACCAGGCGGCAGTAGCACGCTTAGAGAAAACCACGACCGCGCGGAACGAACTTATGCCGCCGTTGAGGAATCCCGGGCACACTCACGATGTCGTCCCTGATGCTGTCGCCGCGGGTGCACCAGGCGGCAGTAGCACGCTTAGCGAAAACCACGACCGCGCGGAACGAACATCCGCCGCCGTTGAGAAATCCTGGGCACACTCACGATGTCGTCCCTGATGCCGTCGCCGCGGGTGCACCAGTCGGCAGTAGCACGCTTAGCGAAAACCACGACCGCGCGAAACGAACATCCGCCGTCGTTGAGAAATCCCGGGCACACTCACGATGTCGTCCCTGATGCCGTCGCCGCGGGTGCACCAGTCGGCAGTAGCACGCTTAGCGAAAACCACGACCGCGCGGAGCGAACATCCGCCGCCGTTGAGGAATCCCGGGCACACTCACGATTTCGTCCCTGATGCTGTCGCCGCGGGTGCACCAGGCGGCAGTAGCACGCTTAGCGAAAACCACGACCGCGCGGAACGAACTTATGCCGCCGTTGAGGAATCCCGGGCACACTCACGATGTCGTCCCTGATGCCGTCGCCGCGGGTGCACCAGGCGGCAGTAGCACGCTTAGCGAAAACCACGACCGCGCGGAACAAACATCCGCCGTCGTTGAGAAATCCCGGGCACACTCACGATGTCGTCCCTGATGCCGTCGCCGCGGGTGCACCAGGCGGCAGTAGCACGCTTAGCGAAAACCACGACCGCGCGAAACGAACATCCGCCGCCGTTGAGGAATCCCGGGCACACTCACGATGTCGTCCCTGATACCGTCGCCGCGGGTGCACCAGGCGGCAGTAGCACACTTAGCGAAAACCACGACCGCGCGGAACGAACATCCGCCGCCGTTGAGGAATCCCGGGCACACTCACGATTTCGTCCCTGATGCCGTCGCCGCGGGTGCACCAGGCGGCAGTAGCACACTTAGCGAAAACCACGACCGCGCGGAACGAACATCCGCCGCCGTTGAGGAATCCCGGGCACACTCACGATGTCGTCCCTGATACCGTCGCCGCGGGTGCACCAGGCGGCAGTAGCACGCTTAGCGAAAACCACGACCGCGCGGAACAAACATCCGCCGTCGTTGAGGAATCCCGGGCACACTCACGATGTCGTCCCTGATACCGTCGCCGCGGGTGCACCAGGCGGCAGTAGCACGCTTAGCGAAAACCACGACCGCGCGGAACAAACATCCGCCGCCGTTGAGGAATCCCGGGCACACTCACGATGTCGTCCCTGATACCGTCGCCGCGGGTGCACCAGGCGGCAGTAGCACGCTTAGCGAAAACCACGACCGCGCGGAACAAACATCCGCCGTCGTTGAGGAATCCCGGGCACACTCACGATGTCGTCCCTGATACCGTCGCCGCGGGTGCACCAGGCGGCAGTAGCACGCTTAGCGAAAACCACGACCGCGCGGAACAAACATCCGCCGCCGTTGAGGAATCCCGGGCACACTCACGATGTCGTCCCTGATACCGTCGCCGCGGGTGCACCAGGCGGCAGTAGCACGCTTAGCGAAAACCACGACCGCGCGGAACAAACATCCGCCGCCGTTGAGGAATCCCGGGCACACTCACGATGTCGTCCCTGATACCGTCGCCGCGGGTGCACCAGGCGGCAGTAGCACGCTTAGCGAAAACCACGACCGCGCGGAACGAACATCCGCCGCCGTTGAGGAATCCCGGGCACACTCACGATGTCGTCCCTGATACCGTCGCCGCGGGTGCACCAGGCGGCAGTAGCACGCTTAGCGAAAACCACGACCGCGCGGAACAAACATCCGCCGTCGTTGAGGAATCCCGGGCACACTCACGATGTCGTCCCTGATACCGTCGCCGCGGGTGCACCAGGCGGCAGTAGCACGCTTAGCGAAAACCACGACCGCGCGGAACGAACATCCGCCGCCGTTGAGGAATCCCGGGCACACTCACGATGTCGTCCCTGATACCGTCGCCGCGGGTGCACCAGGCGGCAGTAGCACACTTAGCGAAAACCACGACCGCGCGGAACAAACATCCGCCGTCGTTGAGAAATCCCGGGCACACTCACGATGTCGTCCCTGATACCGTCGCCGCGGGTGCACCAGGCGGCAGTAGCACGCTTAGCGAAAACCACGACCGCGCGGAACGAACATCCGCCGCCGTTGAGGAATCCCGGGCACACTCACGATGTCGTCCCTGATACCGTCGCCGCGGGTGCACCAGGCGGCAGTAGCACGCTTAGCGAAAACCACGACCGCGCGGAACAAACATCCGCCGTCGTTGAGGAATCCCGGGCACACTCACGATGTCGTCCCTGATACCGTCGCCGCGGGTGCACCAGGCGGCAGTAGCACGCTTAGCGAAAACCACGACCGCGCGGAACAAACATCCGCCGTCGTTGAGGAATCCCGGGCACACTCACGATGTCGTCCCTGATACCGTCGCCGCGGGTGCACCAGGCGGCAGTAGCACGCTTAGCGAAAACCAAGACCGCGCGGAACGAACATCCGCCGCCGTTGAGGAATCCCGGGCACACTCACGATGTCGTCCCTGATACCGTCGCCGCGGGTGCACCAGGCGGCAGTAGCACACTTAGCGAAAACCACGACCGCGCGGAACAAACATCCGCCGTCGTTGAGAAATCCCGGGCACACTCACGATGTCGTCCCTGATGCCGTCGCCGCGGGTGCACCAGGCGGCAGTAGCACGCTTAGCGAAAACCACGACCGCGCGAAACGGAACATCCGCCGCCGTTGAGAAATCCCGGGCACACTCACGATTTCGTCCCTGATGCCGTCGCCGCGGGTGCACCAGGCGGCAGTAGCACACTTAGCGAAAACCACGACCGCGCGGAACGAACATCCGCCGCCGTTGAGGAATCCCGGGCACACTCACGATTTCGTCCCTGATGCTGTCGCCGCGGGTGCACCAGGCGGCAGTAGCACGCTTAGCGAAAACCACGACCGCGCGGAGCGAACATCCGCCGCCGTTGAGGAATCCCGGGCACACTCACGATGTCGTCCCTGATACCGTCGCCGCGTGTGCACCAGGCGGCAGTAGCACGCTTAGCGAAAACCACGACCGCGCGGAGCGAACATCCGCCGCCGTTGAGAAATCCAGGGCACACTCACGATATCGTCCCTGATGCCGTCGCCGCGGGTGCACCAGGCGGCAGTAGCAAGCCTAGCGAAAACCACGACCGCGCGGAGCGAACATCCGCCGCCGTTGAGGAATCCCGGGCACACTCACGATTTCGTCCCTGATGCCGTCGCCGCGGGTGCACCAGGCGGCAGTAGCACGCTTAGCGAAAACCACGACCGCGCGGAACGAACTTATGCCGCCGTTGAGAAATCCCGGGCACACTCACGATGTCGTCCCTGATGCCGTCGCCGCGGATGCACTAGGCGGCAGTAGCAAGCCTAGCGAAAACCACGACCGCGCGGAACGAACATATGCCGCCGTTGAGAAATCCCGGGCACACTCACGATGTCGTCCCTGATGCCGTCGCCGCAGGTGCACCAGGCGGCAGTAGCACGGTTAGCGAAAACCACAAGCACGCGA
Source organism: Ixodes scapularis (assembly GCF_016920785.2). Classification (NCBI taxonomy): domain Eukaryota; kingdom Metazoa; phylum Arthropoda; class Arachnida; order Ixodida; family Ixodidae; genus Ixodes; species Ixodes scapularis. Next base: position 219,579,486 of record NW_024609835.1, on the reverse strand, counting down.
AACGAACATCCGCCGACGTTGAGAAATCTTGGGCACAGTCTTTTTCGCTCACTGGATGCTTCTGAAGATGGACGGACAAAGAGGCGTAAGAAACAGATCCCTGAAAAATATATTCTGTTCATCTGCACCCTCAGCTGCTTTGGAAGATACAGGTCGCACACATGGAACGAGAAGCCGAGACTGAGCGTTTGTTCCTGGCCGGCCGTTGCTCGTTGACGGACAAAGAAGCCGGTTTTCTTTTAAAAAAAATAAGTCAGCAAAGCGACCCTCTTGCATTTTCCCCACGAACCCAATGCGAGAGAGAGAGGGTGCGTGGGAACTCGTCCTTGGTGCGAGGCACCATAATTACACACCCATACCCCGGCTCGTCTCGGCTTCCCCCTCCCCTCACGTCCTTCGTGTGAAGGTCGGTAAATAGGGAAGCGAGTCACCCGTTTCGGGTAAGATTTCTAGGAAAACCGGGTCGTCTGGTATACGAAAGGGGCTGCCGGTGACATTCAAGTGAAATCTATTTGCCGGCAAATAATGTACCAAAGACTGGCAAACTGGTTTCGGATGAAAACGGGTGAAAATGCCCACCTTTTTGGATCGTCAAAACAGTTCACCGCACGCACTTTTTGAGGATTGCAACGTCATGCCGAGCTAAAACTCGCACTCACGAAAATGCCGCTCAAGTGGTCTCGTACCTGCTTTGGGCCAGACTTTTGCATGTCGCAAATATCAAGTTGCCGCTGATCGCTGCCCACGTTTTTGGATCGTCAAAACAGTTCGCTGCACGCACTTCTTGCAGAATTGCAACGTCGTTTCGAGCTAAAACACGGACTCACGAGAATGCGGCTGCATTGGCGGCCGCCATTACAAACACAGTCCCCCAGCTCGTTCTGGCTTCCTTGACTTTAGCCGTTCCCCATGCGTCGGCTTCCAGTGATGTTCGGTGTCCGGCAAACGAGAGTGGCTTCCGGTAGGATTCCAGCGGTGGGTAATGGAAAGTTGTTCTGGTGTAACTTCCAGCGAACGTAGCTACGGTGGTTTCTGGTGAAAATGAGTTGAAATTAACCCGTTTCCGCCGAATGTCACGGGAAGTTTTTGCCGAATTTGAACCGTAAGTGGCTCTGATAAGACGTCCAGCGAAATATGTTACTGGAAGTGGCGGCTGGTAATATTTCCACCAAAGACTGGTAAACTATGCTGGTTTCTGGTGAAAATGAGTGGAAATTAACCCGTTTCCACCGAATGTCACTGGAAGTTTTTACCAGATTTTTCAATAGGGCCTGGAAGCGCTCCTCAAGGAAAAAAAGGTTGAGGCTGGATTGCACGTTCGAGGTACCAGTAACCCCCTTTATATAGCATGCCTCCTGGAAATGCTAGACAATGAGCCGCGGTTTTCAAGGGACGCTAACGTGTTGCAGTTTTGGGAAGGGAGACGGGAGCGCCATCGAGAACTCTGCGCATTGGCGCAAGTAGCCCTGGGAGTGCCTGCGACCCAGGTCAGCGTGGAGCGAGCCTTTTCTGCACTGAAGTTCATTTGATCGTCTCAGAGGTGCCGTCTTTCCCCGGATACGCTTGACGACGTCCTGCTTTTTCGGTCAGGTACCTGACATTGAACCGCGATATCACCCACGTCCCGAGATGCCCCAACACTAACTCGTTCGTTCCACATAGTAATGCGAGACTTTGCTTTTTATATGTACCACTCTTATTATTTATGCATAGTTTATATTTTGCAGTCGTCAATTAATTTTGTAGCATATGAGTACGAACCGGTTCAATCCGGTTTGAACCTTTATTTTTTCACTCCGGAGTTGAACCGGAGCTGAACCATTTTCCCTGAACCGGAACGAAAACCGGAACGAAAAACATTTCGGTTCGACAAACTGCTTTATATGTGAGAGGTACAGCCCGATAAAATTATCTTGTCGCCTTTTCATAATTATTATAAAAACAAATGTCCGACCTTCAAAGTGAGCGTTCAAGTCGGTCCAGCGGACAATGTCACGAATGACAAAACTAGGATGTGGAGAACAACTGGAGAAACTAAACGTTTAATAGGGGCGAACTTGTGCCCAAAAACAAACAATTCACAGGGTCCCTTATGTTTCCATAAAACGACTTGAAGGCCAAAGCCCAAGCGCCGATGCATTAAAAACACCCCCCCCCCCCCCCCCCATGATTTACTTAATTCACTTTGATTCCTCTTAATTCTCTTTGTCATCCTTCTTAATTTCGTTGCTTCTAATCCGCCTGAGTGGACACGTAAACGTGACAGCTAAGCTCCGAAGACAGCGCGCTTTCTGACGACGCACATTTGGTGCCGTTCCATTGGCTCATTCGGAACGTGACGTTGGCTGTGGTCCCGGTGATAGCGAACTTCCGAAGGCAGCGCGCTATCTGACGACACTTTTAGCGCCGTTAATCTTACGGCATGCCGCTGCCCGAGCGAGACTGTCCTCCTCTCCCGCTGGGTTAGCGCCGCGCGTGCCTCCGCCAATTCTGGCACAAGTAAAGCCATCTCCTGGTTCAGTGGCAAACCGTGGGTTCCGGTACCTTTCGTGTCGCCGACGTGTGTTCGCTTATGAAATGAACGATGAGACATATAAGGCTTTCGCCGTAATACAGAGGTACAGGCGTCGCGGGCGTCGAAGGCGGCGTGGCAGCTGGATCGAGCGCTGGCGAAAGGCTGACTCCGGTGCTCCACGCGGAGCCCCTATGTATACGAGTAGGCTTCTGGAACAATCGGCGTAAAAGGTACGGGTCGCGTAGAATATTCAAACCTCCATTAAGCAACAGAATTCTCGAATACACAAGAAAGCGACATTTACAGAAATAACAAAGAGCTGAGTCCGCTCCCAGGTATCGAACCTCGGCCCTTTATGTAGGAGCCAAGCACAATAACCATTCGGCCACGGGCGCGCTGCTGCTTGGCTAGCTGCGCACGCGTCATTACTTTCCATTAAAAATTGCATCGCCCCGGTTCAAAACAAAACAAAACAAAACAAAACAAAACGAATGTAACGGTACACTGAAAAGTAACCTCGAACACGAAACGTCCAAAATCCTATAGAGCGTAGAACCGCTTGAGAGGAACGACGTGAACCACGTCGCGGTTCGGCCGGTGGCGTGAAGAAAGATGGGTACAATCTGGCGCCACTTCGTAGTTCAAGTTCCCTGAGCGGCGGAGAATCTTATAGGGTCCAAAGTACCGCTTTAGCAACTTCTCACTCAGGCCGCGGCGACGATTGGAAACACCACACCCTGTCTCCGGGTAGGAAGTGGACGTCCCGAAGACGGAGGTTGTAGCAACTAGGGTCGGAACGTTGCCGTTCTTGAATTCTGAGCCGGGAGACATAGCGCACTTCCAGCCGTTGAACAACCATTTCGGAGTCATCGCTCCCGTCGGTGGCTGGCTCATGGAGCAGCATCGCGTCAAGCATTGTCGTTAAAGGAGCGGTGCAACGATATTCAACTGGAATGTTTTTCACTTTAGACGAGCTTACTGGCACTAGTGGGGCTCAAGGTTACTCGCGAGCAAACGCCACTGGCCAAGAAACTCCTTTGTTACGGTGTAATTTCAAGGACAAAAACGATAATTTTCATTCAATCTCTCCTTTGCAAAATTTGATGACGTAACGGGGGGATCGCGGTACACCCATATGACGATATCGGAATGCGGCTTATAGATTGGACCCGAGCATTGCGTGAGCACTCAATTTGGGCTCGTAACAATTACTAGCTCGACAATCCTTCGGGTAGTGGCCTGTGTCCAATCGCTGCAACGACGACAATAGCCGAGCCATAACAATGTCTGGAACTCAGCGCGTGTCCTGTGCTTTTCCAACCCCGCCGCGTGGCTATGATCAACATTGGCAGCATATAATTGGCTCCAGATCACGTGGCCGCTTGTCCTGGCTGCGAGTTGAGGGAGTGAACGCTGCTTGTTTTTCTTTAATTTTTTTCTGGGACTTCTATTGCGTGGGGTGAAAAACGAACGCGTGTTTCATAAGTGATTAAAGTCAGGGATCCCTTCTAAGTGGTATTTGCGCAAAGTACAAAATTGTTCCATCGCCCCTTTAACTTGTGACCGTGAACCAACAAAAATGATGTAACTCCAGTGATCTCTTGAACCGCTGTGTTGTAGGCGAACGCAACATAAGGCAAACATCGTCCCACGCCTTGTGTTCCACGTCAGCGTACATTGACAGAATGTCGACGATGGTCTTGTTTTGCCGTTCCGTCAGCCCGTTCGTCTGGGCATGGTATGCCGTTTTTCGACGATAGCTGGTGTGGCTGAAATAAACAATCTCTTGCGTCAGATCTGCCATGAACGACGATCCTCGGTTTGTAATCAGGACCTCGAGAGCGCCGTGCCGGAGGACGATGCATTCGACGCAGAACATGCCGACTTCTACGTAAGTTCGCGATCGAAGGGCTTTCATCTGGGCGTATTGTGTTAGGTGATCGGCTGCGACTACTATCCCCGGGTTGCCTTGCGTTGAAGGCGGGAATGGGCCAAGAAAATCCATTTCGGTCTGTTGGAACATGGTAGTCGGCGTCGCAGTCGGGTACAAATGTCCTGCCGGCTTCGTCGCCGGTTTCTTCCGTCGTTGGCATTCGTGGCAGGACCTCATGTAGTTATGTACAGTCTCCAGAAGCCACGGCCAGTAATACATCTTACGAATCCTAGCAAGCGTCGTGCTAAAGCCAAAGTGCCCAGCCGTCGGGTCGTCATGGCATCCTTGTAAGACTTTTTCGCGAAGGCTGGTGGGAGCGACCACCAGCCACTCAGTCTAGCTGTCGCCAAAGTTATTTTTGAACAACACACCTTGTCGAACGGCAAATGTTGGCAGAGCTCGTAAGAACGTCCGGGGACCTGTAGTCCCTCTTCCAGATATGTGCTCGATGAGTGCCTGCAGTTGAGGATCTGCTCGTTGAGGTGCTCCCATTCCGCTGACATTTATTGCGCCGAAAAAACACTCGCCGTCATCGTCGTCGGTGCGGGTGGGTTCGGCTTCGAAGGAGGCCCTTGACATACAGTCGGTGTCATTGTGCTTCTGATCGAACTTGTATACCACGGTCATGTAGAATTCCTGCAGGCGTAAACTTCACCGAGCAAGGCGTCCTCATGAGTCCTTCAGATAGGCAAGTCAGCAGAGCGACTGGTGATTTGTGACCACGAGGAATAGACTTCAGTACAAGTATGGGCGAAACTTTTTCATCGCCCAGACGACAACAAGGCACTCTTTTTCTGTCGGTGGGTAGTTGCCACCCCCCCCCCCCCCCCCCTTAGACAGAACCCGACTTGCGTGAGCGGTCACTTGCTCCGTGCCCTCCAGCCTTTGGACCAGTACCGTTCCAAGTCCAATATTACTTGCGTTGGTATGAATCACTGTTGCAGAACTGCCACTCCGGAGTGTGAATGATTCCAGAATCATTCCGCACTTTCGCGACCCCGGAATGGAATGGGAGTCGAATGGCGGCAGCGCTGGGGAGGAATGGAATAGGAATGGATTTAGACTTTTCGTACTGAAACGACCGCAAATGGAATTGCCTTTGCTCTTATGCGTGCTATGTCGATTTTTATCTAGGGGCCTCAGGGCTGATGGCGCGATTCGTCAGCGCATGCTAAGTGACTCTTGAAGCAGCATCATTGCACTGGAGATGACTGACGGCTTCATTGCCGCACTGGCTTAAGTTCCTTTGAGGATGAAAATGGAGCTTCTTCAGTGAAGCAACCAAAACTGAATATTTGTAGACGGACAAGGTTTCGTTCCTGGCGCCGCGAGACGCGGCATAGCGGCTGTTGTAAACATGCGTCATTAGCATGTAGCTTTTAACCAGGGAGTTAAACCGAACTGAAAACCGGAGTAAAACTGCTATTTTTAACTGAACCGAAACACAACTTTAACCGAAATGAAACATTTGATATTGAACCCAAACTGGAACGGAATCGTAATCTCGTGTAACATTACCGATTCATTGGAAACGGTACGGCGTAATAAAATATAAGTTGCGCCTTTTTACGTCTGGTGGCGCTGAGTCAATTAAATAATCGCGACGGAGGCGTCAGCGGCTCAGTTTTGGCTAAAAGAAATTAGAGATGTTTACAAAACCCTATAACGCGAAAGTAGAGCACGGCTCTTGAGGAGGAGGAGGGTATGTCCTTCCTGCTCCTCCGTACCCTCTCGCCCTCCCGTCCTCCTCCCCTCTTCCTCTGCTTTTCGTCCTCCCCTCCTCCTCCTTCCCTGATCCTCCTACTCCCCTACACATCCACCTCCTCTCCCCTCCTCCTAACCTCCTCCTACGTATTTTCTCTTCCCTCTCCTCCGTACCCTCCCCTCCTTCTCCTCCATACCCTGCCATCCTCCTCCTCCCACAGTTTGCCCGCTAAATTTAGCTGAAAATCGACACCACGTGACCTCAACAGCAATATATCGAGGAATTGAATTGCTGTTGAGGTCACGTGACGTCAATTTTCCCGCTAAATATAGTGGAAAAACAAAATTTGTTCATAGGTGACGTGCACCAAGTTATGTGACGTCATTTTACCCGCTAAATTTAGTGTAGTTACGCCGACAGCGACGTTGACGCCGACGCCAACGCCGACACCGCGGAACCCGGAAACGGGCTCCTAAGAGCTATGTTCTAAAACAGCAGCGACGACATGGAGACACCTCAGTACTAATGCAACAGCTAAGTATATTTCACGTCTATGCACAGAAGGAACTGGCGTCGACGAGTCAGCGTGGAGGCGTACACTTTTATACTTTGTTTTACATTACGATGAACCGCAAAGTACGCTACGAGCAGCATAAGCCACTGCGTAGCTCGGAGGGCGTCACGTGTACTTCCAGGAGGGCGGAGCGACGCGGGGAGCGCGAAGTCACGAGGCAAGCGAAGAGTTACGGATTGGCCCGTGTAGCTTCTAGCGTCCATCTAGGTATGTCGTAATATGAAACTGGGTATTACTGACTATGCCGAAAGACTAAAGAGCTAATATGTGTGCGCACGCGTGGGCGTGCGTGTGTGTGTGTTCTTGCCTTACTTCTAAGCAACTTTCCTCAAAAAGAAGAAAGCAAACATAAACGTAAAAATAAAAAAACGAACAGTTTACAGCTGTCAGCGCGTCTATTCCGCGGTGGCGAAATCTGGAGGCACCAAGAGGCGAAGCCGCGACGAGCGCTACACTGCGGCGCCGGTTGCCGAATGCCAGTCGCCCAGAACCCTGGACGCTCCTTGAAGTAATTTTGTCTGCTTGTGTGGGTGTCTACGTTTTCTACAAACAAAAGGTAGCCCGTTGTATTATTTGTCATTTTTTGTTTAATCGTCTTCTGACGGGCCACTGCTGTCTTTCCTCTTCAACTTTGTCGTTCCAGCAAGTCGTTCGGACGTGCGGTGTGGGTGCCATTTCGATCTGGATGGGCATCGTACCGGCGTATGGTTGCGTATCAGTACTTCGTTATATACGTTGAAGACCGCACCCTAGCAGTCGTACTGCACCGGACAAATTTCTAATCTACAGTGGGTAGCGATATTGCCACACTCTGGCAGACTAAAGTCCTGCTGTCTGATCACTTTTCGACTGAGTTGTTTTTTGTGGGTAGCTTGCGAGAATAGTGCGTGCTACGATCACGGTGTCACTCCGCGTGCTGGCTAATTTACTTCACATAAGAGTGCTCTACTTTGGTGCTGTTTTCAAGCCCCTGCATAACCACGTAATTTTCATTGAACGGTGTATGCGTTAAACATTCAAGACCACCAATCGAAATAGGGAATATATTTGTTTGTCGTCTGCCCTCGTTTCCGCAGCACGGCTTCTGATAACCTATTATTTTTTAGTGCAGATATCGCCGTGTTCATCGAACTTTTTCTCCTTAATGACTAAAGGCTGTAAACCATCTTCATTTTTAAATACCGGCTCAAACTGGTTCGCACTTGGTGGAACCGGTAACCGAACCGTTATTTCAAGAGCATCACTAACCAGAAGAGAACCGGAAGAAATTTCAATGCGACTGAACACAAATCGATCAAGATAAATGACCGGTTCGACTCCCTGCTTTTATTTCAGCCGACCTTTTATGGTATTTGCATGGAACGCAAATAAAGAATTAGATTGAATAAGTTAAGAAATTGCAAGAATCCTAAAGCAACCCTAAAAGTTTACGTTTTAAGGCAAGTTTTATTATATGCTGCTACACGCCTGTGTTGACACCGTATACCAATTGCACTTTGTCAGCGTTTTTTTTTTTTTTTTTTTTTCTTGCCGCAGTGCGTGGAGCTTTCTGGCAGAGATACGCGGCGTCGTTTCTAACATCGCATTAGTGGTGCTCTTGTGCAAGTATTTGAAGCAGAGAAAAAGTTAACTTCTCCTTGCGCAACGCACTAACTAGATATTTTTAAGGCCTTATAAAACAAACGATACACGCTAACCATGTATATGTTTAGGGTATACAGTCTATTTGCGAAGAAAATTGGTGGTTTTAATATATGGCGTCTGTTCCAACTCGCACGCATTTTATGCTTGATCGCACGATCCATGTCTGCAGTGACACCAAGTGTCACGTAGTACCTAAACGACCATCCTTCGGCTTAGTAAAATAAATGCTTTGAGGAATCTTTTGCATACTTTTGCAGTCGTCTCCACGTTTGATAACGTCAGCAGCTTTAAGCTACTTTTATCAAGAAACACGTTGTGGGCTGTCAATTGCCATTTTTTTTACGTAGGAGTGAAAGGAATGGAGTGGTAGAGTAGAGAGGCCAGCCATTCCAAAATTGGGAACGGGCCCGGTATTTTAATTTTGAGGAGTTGAAAGGAATGTAATTGTTGGAAGCTCTAATTTTCCGAACTGTCATTGGAATGGAATGTGGGTGCTTATTCTGCTACACTGGTGTGGGTTTTCGTGTCTGCCAAAGGGTCAAAATCGCCGAGAATCGGTGGTGTCCGGAGTCTTCGCTTGCGATCGTCGAATTCCCACTGTTGTTTTGCACCCAATTTGAGCTTCGCAGTCTCTTTTGTGAAATGCATGAGAGTCGCAGGAAGCTTGGCGAAGTCTCAAACGAAGCGCATATAGTAAGAGCAGGGACACAAAAACTTTTGTACTGCCTCGTTGTCCGACGGTGGAGGAAAGGCGATGGGCGGCACGTCTTCTCGGGGACAGAAAGAGCACCCTCGTTGCTTACAACGTGACCTAAGAACTTCAGCTCGTCATAGGCGAAACGGCATTTCACCGACTTGAGGGTGAGTCCGGTTGTCTTCATTGCCTGAAGCACGGCTCGAAGCCATTTCAAGTGCTCGTCGAAAACACGTGAAAACACTGCAATGTCGTCGAGGTAGACAATACAGCTCTGCGATTTCAGACTTTCCAGCACGGTGTCCATGACACACAAGAAGATCGCTGGTGCTGAGCAGAGTCCGAAAGGCATCGCTTTGAAATCGAACAGTTCGTCGCGCGTGACGAAGGCAGTTTTCTTACGGACGCGTTCGTCGACTTCAATCTGCCCGTAGCCAAACTACAGGTTTATCGACGAAAAATATCGGGTGTGCAGCAGCCGGTCGAATGTGTCGTCGATGCGGGGAAGTGAATACACGCCTCTTTTTCGGCGTGGCCTTCAGTCTATGATAGTCCTTGCAGAACCTTCGGGCTCCGTCCTTCTCCTTGGCAAGCACAACTCGAAAGGCCCAAGGGCTGCTCGAAGTTTGAATAAAGTAGTAATTGAGCATTTCCGGAAATTGATCTTGAACGACCGAGTCTCTTTTAAAGAGACTCGGTATAAAGATTGATGGATAGGAAGCGCATCGTGGTTTGAAATATTGCGGTGCTTCGCTACCGTCGTTTGCCGCGCACACTTGAGGACGTGGCGAAGCACTCGATGAAATCGCCGAGAAGCTCGGACAGCTGTTCTTGTTCAGCAGGAGGAAGCTTTGGGTCAATGTCCAGTTGCGGGGACGACGTTCTGTGTTGTTGCTGCAATGAAGTCGGGTCTTCTGAAAGAGTGGTGATTGCGACTGGGTCTTGGAGTTCTTTGATGTGGGCCACGGCAGCACCTTTTGTAAGGTGTTGCGGCTCTTGTCGGAAATTCGTAAAGAGGACCTTGGCACGGCCGTCTTGCAGCTTCGCCACACTACTTAAGACGTCCATTCCTTCCCTACTGAAAAAAACCATTTGAAATTCAAACGGGTGGCAAACTGGTAAATCAAACGGGTGCAAACTTGTCGACCCGTTTGGATCAAACGTGATTATGGGATACGGGTAGCCGTTTGAAACGGTACCCGCTCGAAACGGTACCCATTTGATACAGCTGCCCGTTTAAAACGGGTGCCCGTTTGATACAGGTGCCCGTTCGACCTTGCACGTGACCACACGTTTGAACGTGCCATTCGAATCGGAAAATTATGCGCTAGCCCTAAACGGGGATCGTCTGGTAGGTTGGTTATCTTAAACTTATTTAATACGTTCCGAAACTCATAAACCTATTTATAACATGGAGGAAACACGTAGAACAAATGTGCTCACGTAGGTGCTTGCAAATGGACAGGAAAACAGACACAATAGATTGTTTTCAATTCTCCTCAAAGTTTATTACGTCTTCTGTAGACAAGTACAAACGTGCAAGCGATTTGTGAAATGTGAGAGGCACTCTAAGCTTTTATACAACTGAGAAGATAGCAAACCAAACAAGAACCGACGTAATTCTAGACTATGAAGGTAGACTTTCGGGAAATTATTCGCCCGGCTGTCGCGAGAATAGTGGCTGCATAATTATGTAGATAATCTGGAAGAGTACGAGTAGAAGAACGGTCAATCGTTGCCAAGAAGTAAGTTGCAGTGCACTTACCATAAAAATAGCGAACTTGAAAGATGTAATCCGTGATAGTTTTCGACACCGTCAAAGCAGGACAACCACACAAACACAAATGAGAGGGAACGGCTTTTTGGAAGTTTCAACACGATGTGGCGCACAAGCTGTCAGTTGCCGAACCCAACCAAACCGCAAGAATTCCTGACTTCTTCGAAGAATCGCTTGTTGCCGAAATAGACGTAGGACTTTTCGAACACTGATTGCTTTGGTGCACATCCAATACGTTGTCGAGAGACATCCTAATGAGACCGCACGGTTAGGCGACAGATCGAAGCAGGTGGACGCGCGAAGTTCGAGCTGGAACTGACAACAAGCAGACAAAAAAAAAAAAAAAAAAGCGGCTGCTAGGCGCACCCTTCCCGATCTCAATGCTTATCAGCGTGTAGCTCGCGCTCGGCTGCGGGTCACGTGACGGGTGACAAGAGAGGAGGGAGGGGGCGAGGACCACAGGGACAGTCCCTCTCCCTCTCCCCAGGCATTCCAGTAAGATGTGTTTTTTTTTTTTTTTTGTAACCTCGAAAAAAAAAAAAAAAATACCCGCGCGCGGTTTTTAGCAGGCTCGAATCTTGAAAATGGCGGCGGGGCGGCCAGAAGCTCGGCTTGCGCCCGAGCGAAGAAAGTACACGGCGCCAGCTCGTAGTTTGACTGCTGCAACGGCGGGCGTGCTCTCGCAATGCTCGATGTTCTTGCAGCCGCGTGTACGCGTGCTACTTTCGCTGCGTCTTGAATTAAAGTGAAACGGAGTCTAGACGTCCATTTTTTCACGCGGTCGCGTCTTCTGCGAGAGAGATTCGAGCTGAATAAGTAAATTGAGGCAACAAAGATCTGCAAAGTTTTAAAGTTCTGTTAAAAATATCGGCTCACCAACGTCGCGCGTTTACGTAAAACAACAACAAAAAAGGTGTTAGTTTTAGTTGCAGTATTAGCGAACATCAGCGCAATTGAAATTTAAATATAATTACTTGCATTACGCGGACGATCTGAAATCGATGAACCGGCGCTCTCAGCCTTCCGGAAACATTGGCTGCCGCGGCTGAAACGCTAGGCGTGCCCACGCCGCCGATCTGTACGCTCGGTATCAAACGGGCTCCGAAGAGCCGTTTGATTAAACCGGTACAGTTTGCAACATGGACACCGGTTTGAGCAAACGTGCGACAACTTTGCCCAAACGAGTCGCCCATTTGCCCAGACGAGCGACCCATTTGCCCACACGAGCGACCCGTTTGACAAAGGAGTGACCTTTTTGTCCAAATAGGTGACCGTTATGGCTCATACGGGGGACCCCTTTGAGCCATACAGGTGACCCCTTTGACAAACTATTGACCGGTATGGTTAAACTGTTACCGATATGGACCCGTTTATTTTCAAATAGGCGCCAAATGGTTTTTTTCAGTAGGGTTACCCTAGAAGCCACTGAACACTTTCCTCGAGCAGAAAAAAAAATCGACGAATAAAAACACACTCTATCTATGAAGCAGGTTCACGTGGCGGTAATGACTCGGACCTCACATGAGGTGGCGTTGGATTCCTCCAGCGGTGGGACAAGTTTTTGTAGTGTCAACCGGTTCGCTGCCTGATCGATGACGGCGCCGTACTTGCACAAGAAATCCAATCCAAGAAGAATGTATCTCGCGCACAGACTTGGAGATCTTGACGAACTTCATGAGGCAGGTCACCATGAATGTCGACTCGTGCAGTGCACCTTCCGATCGGCGTTATCAGGTCACCTTCGGCGGTACGTATTTGCGGGCCCTCCCATGATGTCATCATTTTCCGGGGGCTGCAAGAGAGCTTCCCACTCAAGACTGAGTAGTCTGCACCGGTTTCCACGAGTGCCGACGCGTCGTGGCCGTCAATAAAACGTTGAGGTTGTTTGACACCGAGGCACAATCGTCGCTCGGATGCATGGCGTCGGTCGAGTGGGAGGTCTCCGGCGTTCTTGGAGGCTGTTGAAATCGTCGGTCTGCGGCAACCCCACCTCCAGTGGTTCCCGCGCTTAGTTGTCGCGGTTGTTAATGGGAGTCAGGCTTTCAGAGCTGGACCTATGGAGAGGTGATGCAGGACGTCAGGGTAAAGGAGAGCCAGAACCTCGTTGAGAGGCGGCAGCAGGAGACGTCGGACAACGAAGGTACTCCTTGATTTCTCGACGACGCTCGCCGTAACGCGGCCGGGGGTCGTTCGGTTCAAACCCGCGCAGTCTGAGTTTCTGGTAGGGGCAGATGTGATAGGCTTACCCGCAGGAAAAGCAAATCTCGCGGTGGTCAGCCGTTCTCCACACTTCCGTATTTCTGGGTGCAGGTCGCTCCGGGCACGCGTACCGAGGGCGTTCGTATTGGCGTGGGGAATACTAAAGCGATTGCCGATCACGTTGGGAGGGCGCTTCGTAAGCTTGAGAAACGGGAGGCTGCGGACGACGAGCCACGGCGGCTTATGTCAGGGCCGGTGCTTCCTATGCGGTGACGACGGGGACATCAGGCTGGAGGACCCATTGGAGCTCTTCGTGGGCAGTGTCGAAAATCGAGAAAGATGCCGGACCTCCTGCGGAAGGGTGCAGCGTTAGGAGTTCCTCTCGAACGGCTTCTCGGATGATGCCGTGATGGTTCTCGCATCCAGCGCTGAGCTCGGCGTGCGGCAGTACGAGGATTGAGGGGCCGCCGTGTCGACGGTAATAGCGGGCTCGGGCTGCGAGTGCTCTCTCAATGTTGGTTGCGTCGGTCACATATTCACCAGCCTTCGTCGGTGTGTTACGGAGGAGGCCTCCGAAAATGTCGTCCGTTATGTCGCGCATTGAAACTTGTAACTTTTCTTCTGTGGCCTGAGGGTCGGCGCTAGACATCAGGCGCAAAACACCTTCCATGAAGCTTGTGACGGTCTCATTCGGGCCTTGGATTCTACACCGCAGCAGGTCTTTGGCCCTCTCACGTCGGTATTGACTTGAAAACGTCCGTCGGAGACCCTTCTTAAGCAATCCCCTGGAGGTGATCGTCGTTTCGTGGTTTTTGTACCAGTGTTGCGCCGTTCCCTCAAGAGACAAATATATGTTCTGTTGGCAGTGGTCCGCGTCTATTCGTTATGACGAGCCACTCGTTCATACTGTTAGATGCACTCGTCGACGTCTTTGCATACGTCGCCACGGAATGAAGCAGCTGTCTGAGGGGCAACGGGCAGGTAGACGATGGGGGCGGCGGCAGGAACCTGCGACAATTGGTTGCTCATCGTAGGCGTCGTCGACTGGGGAAAGGGGCGGAGGGTCTTCTCCGGCAGTAGACCAAATTCCGGGGGCAGACCTTGAACACGGAGGCTTCCTCGAGTCTCAGTCGTTTCCACGGACGGTCTTTTTGAGTGGATGACTTCGCTCGCGCTGCGCGTCCTCGGTGTACAATTCATGGGCTGCGTTACCCCGCACCTACACCAAAATGTGACGAATGACAAATAATGGGGCGGCGAATAACTGGAAAAACTCAATGCTTCATAGGGGCGAACTTGTGCCCAAAACAAAAAGAAAGGTAAAGGCGTCGCGGGCGTTGAAGACGGCGGGGCAGCTGGATCCAACGCTGGCGAACGGCTGACTCCGGTCCGCCACGTGGAGCCTTTTATGTACACGCGTATATAGGCTTCTGCAACACTCAGCATAGAGAGTTCCGCGCGTAGAATATTCGGGCCTCGAACAAGCAACCGAGTTATCGAATACTCTAGAACGCGACATTTACGGAAATAACAAGGAAGGTGCGTCCGCTCTCAGGCATCGAACCTCGGCCCTTTGCGTGGGATCTTTGCACGACAGCCATTCTGCCACGGGCCCGCGGCCTACTCGGCTAGCTGCGCGCGCGAGAATATCTCTAGTGAGTCTACTAGCTAACCAGTATCACACGTGCCCCCAAACACGCAAGCACATATTAGCAATATATCTAATGTGTCAAAAAAGGGTAATCGTACAAATACTCTACAAACATTTCCAGAAACCAGAAAAAAAAAATTGATCGCGAAGAAGCAAACAAGTTTGCAGAGGGCAAAAATGCCTCGGCTTTCGGGGAATAGCAATCAAGAGTACGGGCGTAACATTGCAGACGACTGGTAGTTCTAAGTAACGAAGTGGCTGAAAAATAGTCCAAAACAAAACAGAACGAAGCAACAATAAAAATAAACAGCCCGATGGCTCTAACCACTCTAACACGAAATCTGCGCAAAACGAGAGAAAAAAAAAAGACAAACAAAAAAAAGTTGCGGCGCAGCGGCGTTTGAACCAAAAAAAAGAAAAAGTTAAGTAAAATTAGAACGACGGACTCAGTAGCGACACCGTCCTCCGAGTGCTGGAATTTAACGTGCGTAATGGAAGTTAGCCATCGACAAAATGTGTGCATTTTGTTATAGCAAGCCAGTTTCATTTTAGAGCGCAGCTCTTAGGCGCCCATTACCCTTTGAGCGGCGACGCTGTTGCCGTCGCTGTTGGCGTAACAGCGCGTTGCATTATGAGACGTTTCCCCATAATGACGTCACACGTGACGGCACTCTACCCGGGAAAATATTCCCGCTAAATTTCGCGATGAAATTTTCCCGCCAAATTTAGTGGGAAAATTTTACCCTCGTGAAGTCACCCGTGACGTTACGTCTAACTTCAAGCGACGAGCGTGACGTCACATAACATTTAGCGGAAAAAAACTTTCCGCTAAATCTAGCGCAAAAATTTATCGCTAAATTTAGCAAAAACATTGACGCCACGTTACCTCAGCACCACTTCCCGCTAAATTTAGTGGGAAAATGTTAGTAAATTTCCGGCTAGGTTGAGGGGGAAATTTAGCGAAAATGTTCTGCTAAATGGGAAGGGCGCAGGAGAGAAAGAGGTACATACCCTCAATAGCTGCGCTCTAATTCGGCATTACAGATAATTGTAGACGTCTTTCATTTTTTATTTGTGCTATAGACCAACACTATGATTACAAACAAACCCGCCGTTGCCCACAATGGGTGCGGGCACTGCGCCGGCGCTGAAAGCAGATACGCGTGAGATAAAGCTTATGCAAATGCGCAGTACCGACGGCAGCGCCACCGTAGTGGAGTGACGTCTAAAGTTGAGCTGGTGTCATTTTGTTTATTGCATGTGTGAAACGTGGCAGGTATTCTTGCAAACTCGGTTGTTGTCAATTAAGTGTGCGTGTACATTTATTTCGGTAATTTGTTTATATCTTATACGCACGATTGTCCCCAAGCAGCATATTGACATCAGGATAGTGAATATATTGTGATTGGCTTCCTGCCGCCTTTTATTTTGATAGTTGTTGAGGGAGTCGACAGGATTAGACAGATTGACTTTTCGACAAGAAAGGTATTAGCAACACATGTATGAAAACGGCAATGTCAACAGCAAAGGTAAGACATACGGAATGATCAGAACACTGAGATTGAGCCGTTGATAAGTTTTAAGATTTTTAGATGCTAAAAATATAGCGGGAAGATAAATCTGTGCTTCGCATGCCTTACAGAAAGCGTGGCATCTGAATGTTTTGTCGGCTAAAAAGTACAACACTGCGCGGTATTGGTCCCCACTACCCCGCTAGTTTTCAGTTTTTTCAGCAATTAAATCCGTACATTGGAATAGAGTTTAAAAGTTATGCATTCCAAGTGAAAAAACAACCATAATATTTTCTATACGTATAATTCATGTATGCAAGCATCTTAAGCTGATCAAATATTATATATATATGATTCTGCAAAGATGCGTTCGTGCTTTCCGTCCAACAATCATCAACTTCGCAGTTTAGGCACCACGGTTTTCTCACAATTGCCTGTACGTGCACGTTGCTCCTCTCCCCTGACAGTCGGAATACAATTGTAGAGCTTTTTTTTATTAATTCTCTGCCCTTTTAACAATACGAAGTATTTGAATACAACGCAATGCAGCCTCAGTGCTAATTTAGGATAATAAATTTTTTAAATAAATTGTATTGCATTCTTGTGACAAAAACCTCTCCGCAAAGTATGCTACGCTCTCTGCAGGCACCTAAGAACGCAATTACCCCTCGCCATCTCACCACCCGTAAAATGCCGGGGAGCGCCAACTTAACTTACACTAAAAACTGGGTTAATCCATTGCAACTCAATAAGGTAGAGGGGGGGAGGGGGTCGGGTGGGCTAGCGCGCACCAGCTCCGAGCACGTGGAGCGAAAGCTCGCGCTGTAGACCCCCATGATCCTGGGCTCAATCGCCATCGTACCGGCGTACCGGCGTGCGGTCGTGTATCACTACTGCGTGGTGCACGTTAAAAACACCAAAGTAGTGGTTGCACTGCACTGGCTATATTGCTCATCTACAGCGAGTGACTGGTCGCAACTTTGAAATGGCTGACCAACTGCAGGCTGTATAAATATCCACACAACCCCCAATTATTTAAGAAGGTAGGGTGAGGAAAAGGAAGGCCTGGGGGAACGCTGGGGAGGAGAGGGGAAACCTCCTCCTCTCTATAGCGTTCCGTCCGCTCCCTCCTCCCCGGTTTTCCTTTTCCTCCTCCCCGGCTTGCCATTTTCTAGCCCTACCTTGTTCAGTTGCAACAGACTATAGACATGGGTGCTCGTCTGGTCAAGTCACCCGCCAGACGTAAAATTTCTAGAATTCCCAAGTTTGGGAAATGTTAATAGTGGCCACTTGACCGAGGTGGGTGTTTCCGCTATATTCTACGGTAGGAATATTATCAAAGCACATTGAGGGCGGAAGTGAGCTGGAGAACACTGACCAATATAATAAACCGGAGACACAGAAACAAAGATATGGTGCTGTGAACGCCCTTTTTGTTTCCGTGTCCCCGGTTTAATATTGCGGAGCTGTTAAGGGCTATAATAGGTTACAGGTCAAGAAGGTTGCGGCAAATGCCCCTCAGAGGGATTCATATATCGCTCCGCCACCTCCGCATTCAATAGCGTCCCATCGTTTTCGTGAAGTCGTGGCCAATGCGGGAGAGGGCTTTGCCTTCCTGAGAATATTTCCTTTATGTTTCGACTTTGACTTAGCGTTGTGGAAGCCACGAGAGGGAGACTAGAATTTTCTTCCTCCGATGGAAACAAAGACGGCCTTGGGGGGTTAGGTTCCCCCTCCGATGCATACAGAGGCCAATTTTAGGGGCTCGGTTTCCTCTCCGATGAATACAAAGGTCGCTTTGTTAAAAAGTGGGGGTCGCAGACAACTTGGCATCACTCTTTAGCCATTATCTATTCATTGAAGTGGAACAAGGGGCGTTTCCAGGGAACTATTTTTTCGACTGCGGATGGATTTGAAACGGGCGCATTACGCTTATGGGAGGAGCTTCTCCTACCTTCTTGACTTGTAACCGTCTATAGTTTCCCCAGGATCGTGTCTGCTAGCAAATGAATGTCGATACAACACTCCGGACAGCTACCGCCGTCTATGGCGACATCGGTAACCAGGCAATTGGTTTGCCGGTTGTCTCGTTGCCCCCGCCGTTCATGGATCGCGGCAACCTTTCCAGCCTTTCCACTCTGACTCGCCGACTATCGGCCGGCAATTACTTCATTCCCTCCATAGTACAGCTTCGCTGGTCTTCCTTCTCACCAGAGTGGAAAGGCTGAAAGTTTGTTGAATAAGATTACGATGGAATAAGATATATTGTTGTTTTTCTCGGTCGATTAGTATATTGGTCATCGAATAACTTATGATATTTTAGATATTCTCCAACAACGGTGAATTGGAGTCAGATCCTCAGTAGTTGGTTTTCTACTTTAGATTCTGCATGTGGTCATAATGGCGTAGCAAAACTGAGGTGCATTTTGCACAGCCGCTTGACAGAGCGAGTTCGTCTAATAAAAACGTCTACCTTCTTTTCCCTGCTTTGTCAGCACAACACTCGTGGCCCTTTCTTCACCAAGCGAAAAACGATCTGCTTGCTAGTGAATTCACAAAGCAAAGTAGTTACGTCAATCCCCCAACCACTCCTTGGTAATGCAGTCGTCCTGGGGAAAAAAGACTAAATGTATCAACCTACACAACATACACTCCTCTGGGTATCTTTCTGTCTTGTTTCACTAGAGCGGCAAATGTATTTGAGCCTTTTATTGATCTCGTCAAAGAACCTGGCACGTTTTGTTCATGTAAAGCACAGGGTCGAAACATCGTCTGGCACTAAGCGGTGCTACATGTTTTATGAGAGCCAGAAGGCCGAACATGTCGACGTACCGAGAACTCCTGCTGCAGTATTGATTGTCACGTTATAAAGCCATTGCCCTGGATCCACTACAGGGAATCTTGATTTATTATCGGTTCGGTTTCCAAGTCTCTCTCACTCGGATGTAGTAAGCTACTGAACGCATTATCTATTCATTCCCATAAAGGCCGCGATTACTCAACTTCAACTTCCTTTTTACTTTCTAGAAGAAGAAAGGGAAGAAGAAAAATAAGAACTCAAACGAATGTCGCCCCACGAAGCTTGTTCCTTCCAGCAAGTAATTGAAATACCATACACCTCACTTCTTATTACCAATAAATTAAATTTAAAAAAAAACAGGAAACAGTATATGCAAACGAAAAAATAGTCAGAGTGCAGGCGAGTTGGTGTAATTTGAACATGATTGTAAACCTGAGACTGGGGCAGGAAGAGAACACAACAGAAGGTAGTAAAAGAGGAGGCAACGTCTCAAATGTGAGATAAAACACGAAACAATTTATTCCAAAATGGTCCTATGTAAAATGGACACATTTTTAACTAGGAAAACAAAAACACGAATATTGTGTCTGGCTGTATTTAAAACATATATTCCATGAATACGAATGGTATAAAACATTTGAAAAAAAATATTTGGCATTTTCATTTGGGTATTTTCTAGAGCGAGGCGTTGACCAAATGTTAACATGGCGGCTAGAATTGCTATACACCTTACACTTTATGATAATAATAGTCAGAAAAGCAAGCTGATTTTGTTTAACAGTCATTTGAAACACGAACTATCTATGAGCGTAATTTCCCTCACTGACAATATAGTATTTCTTATTTAATTCCAGCTGCCTATAAGTATTACGTTTCACAAGGCATATAATACGAATTACGATTTTCTTCTAAAGTTGTAAGTAGTGCATCATGTCACAGAGGTGTTCCGCATACACGGAAGCAGTAATTGTAGCATGAATAAAACAGAGCGATGTACAAAAATATTCTTAAAGTATTATAACATTTAAAAAAGGTATAAATTAAAAAAAAATCATACCAATCCATGTATTCATTAAACAAAACAGGTTTATTCACACTTTGCACAAGATCACTATCGTTTCCTCCTAAAAAAATGCAATTTGTTACAGGTAAAATGTATTTTTGGCATGAAAATGTACGGTCATTATCTTGTTTGTTTTGTCCGCTATAAAAGCTAATCACCGGGAAATTCCATCAACTTAAGCTACTTGTGCATTAACTGCAGGCGACATTTCAGCATTTGCTGAACTCAGCAGAACAATTACTGGCTTTTGCGAAGCGAGGAATCTCGCTTCGCAGAGGCCAGTAATTTTTAAGTTTTAATTTTTCTACGCCGAATCGGCGAAGAAAATTTTAATTATCCCGCTTAATATCTCTGCTTAAATAAATGCTAAAATTGGGTATTTCGGTGCCTGCGAAATATATTTATTTCATCGCTGCTTGTCTTTTTCGTGATCATAGCCCTGACTGAAATTATAACAGTTGACACATTCTGGAGTGTTCCGCCGGAAACTCTCCGGATTGGCTCATTTGGCATTCTGTATTTTGGTTTCCTTAGGACCAGACTGACCCTGTTATCTGTACAAGAACGTGAGTTCACCGAAAGTACGAAGGCTTCTTAAGCCAAAATTAAAGTTTCTTTTAATGATCGTGCGATATTTGAGTAACCAATTAGCGAGAGAGCAAACAACTTAAACACAACGTCTATTACCGAAAACCTGCGCTGATTGGACGCGACGGCCCCCTAAGCGTTCTGCTGCGTCTTGTATTCTCGGTGATTGGGCACGATTCCAAGCCGTACGTCGCGCAGCACAAACGACTAACCTGCGCCACACGCATGAGTACGGTAGGTGACATAAAAAAAAATCCGGTACTACAGTCTTGTTTTCAAGAAGAAAGCTTCTTCGTCCCGGTTACCCTGTTCCAAATGCGCTGTTTACCATGCGCAAAGCAATTTCATGCACTTCGAAAAGGCACTGGATATAATCTATCGCAAGCTATTGCTGCTAAAGCTGAAAAAAAAAAAGAAAAACCTACGCACTAAGAGGGCTGGAAGGCAGAGACAGAGTATAGACCCCGCAGTCGTCTTTATTCCGCCATATCTTTTGACGCTTTTAGCGCGGAACGAATCACTCGTTACGATGTTTTCTGTCTATCTATTCGCATTTTTAGCTGCGCAATATTATTCGTCTTGCGTTAAGCTCATCAATTATTTTTGTTCTCAGGAGTAATGTCAGGGCACCCGAGTTATTTCAAATTTATATCACCCTCCACTGACGTAATGTGTGATCAACTAAGTGACCCCTTGCAGATGTCACAAAATTTAACATAAGATACGACAATCTTAAACACGTGAAATGTGAGCCAACGATTCCACTATCATTTCTTATGCCTAATAAAAGTAAACATAAATAATTGCGAATAACGTATTTTCTAACGGAAATATGACGTTTATTTCAGTTTCCGTCGGTGCATTTTAAGCCTCCATGCGACTCATATGCAACTTTTTAGAGCACAGCAACTACGCGCCCGTCTCCGGCTTAAGTGGCGTCGCCGTCGGCGTAACCGCACGTTGCGTTACGGATAAATTTCCTCGCTAAATTTAGCGGAAAAATTTCCCCGTTATATTTACCGAAAAACATTCCCGCAAAAATTTTGAGAAAAATTGTACCCGCTAGCTTAAAAAGTTTCCCGCTAAATTTTGCGAAAAATTCCCCGCTAAATAGAGCGGAAACAATGACACGAAAAATTTTGCTAAAAATGTTTCCGCTAAATTTTTCTGTAAATTTTTGCCCCTAACTTTACAGAATAATTTCCCTATTAAATTTAGGAAACATTTTTTCCGCTGAGATTTGCGGAAAATTGGACCCGCTAAATCTAACGGAAAAGTTTTCACACTAAATTTAGCGGAAATATTTCCAAAACAAATTTAGCGGAAAAACGTCCCCGCTAAATTTAACGGGGAATTTCTTCCGCTAAATGGGAAAGGAGCAGGAGAGGAGGAGGGGAAGGTACGAAGGGGGAGGACGGGCATAATCTCCCCACCTACTCCTCAAGAGCTGCGCTCTAATTTGGCATTACAGAGAATTGTAAACGTCTTTCATTTTTTCTATAAGAATAGCCCTTAAAGGGGTACTCCGGCGTTTTTCGAGCTACCTCAACTAACTATATTTTCTGACTCCCCGGCCTTTACCCTTTCCGGTATGCTATTTCGTATTGTGAAATTTATAATAGTTATTGCGAAATCGGCAAATGAAAATGATGCAAAAACCAACATTCAAATATACCCGCAGTTTTCAGTGCCATAACGTCACTGGAAGGCAAGCTTGCCAGTCGAGCGAGCGGTCTAAAAAATAGAATATGCCAATCATTTGCTCCGTGCTGGAGCGCGGGAACTTGAGTGAGCTTCCAAAGCATTTATTTGACACCATGAAACTGCTTCGAATCAGTTGGGAACAAATTCTACAGTCCAAAGAGTGAACCCCTGCACTTCCACTGACGTCACTTTTTCGTTGTTGCCAGTAGAGACTTTGAGTTTGAAAAACACGGTGAGGACCAAAATTGTAAATTCAATAACTTCGTGAAAAAAAAATTATTTTGGCCCAATATTTTAGATACTATTTTGGCGATGTTGTTTGCGAGTTTAGCAAAGTTTCAAGCAAATCGGGGACCATGAAGAAATCGCCGGAGTCACCACGGGTTGTAATGCTTGTTCGATTCATTGACAAGAATGTTAAACTTGCTCTTGCTTGAGCATATACTGCAGTCAAAATACGCACGTACGGGCTTTATTCTGCACCGAATAGCACGAATAAGTAGGAGACACTTATTATCTTCGTACAGCCAGTGCAACATCCATGAAATCAAGCTTTGGTATTAGTATTGGTATTTATTGCGTGCCCCAAACACCGTGAAGGCTTTGATATTGGTGCCCATAAAATCACAATGAGTTGAACATGCAAAGACGTGAAATACAGGAGTCACACGTCAGTCATAATAAAACAAATGACAGACACAACTCGGTATTCAAAGTAAAATAAGGCATGGAAAAGAAATCATGCTGTAAAAGGCTATTACAAAAATGTTGAATTCCATGCATTGGTGACCCTTCAATCTACTTGTCAGGAAAAAACGTATCGCAGAGTCGCGTACGTTTAGCTGGCACACGTAAGCTTGTACTACTCAAAAGATGAGGTACGTCGGAACGACCTTGTATGAGTTTCTGTAAAAACACCACATCTCGACAATGCCTGCAGTCAATTAGGGTTCTGAAGTTAAAAACTTTAACAAGAAAATTATACTCGAAATAGAGTCTCCTGTTAAAATGCCTATCGTATCGTAGCTTATCTTTACTTTTTTATTATAATGCAATTAAATGCAAAGGTGCAAGCGAGCTGAACAAGGACGACGAAAATAATTCCTGGAGAAGGGGAACAGGAGGGACAAAGGACAAAGAGAAATCTCCAAACACAGCTAGGTGACTGGTGCGTGACCGAAAAAATCCGCCTGGTCCGGTTATAGAACCCGGGACCTCTTCATTTCCAGTTGAGCCCTCTACCGACTGAGCTAACCAGGGATTAGACGTCAGTAGAAGATGGTGGCAGCTGATAAAACCCGTTTGCTCTACTGACGTCGAACTCCTGGTTAGCTCAGTTACTAGAGCGCTCTACTGGAAATGGAGAGGTCCCGGGTTCTATAACCGGACCAGGCGGATTTTTTCGGTCGCGCGCCAGTCACCTAGCTGTGTTTGGAGATTTCTGTTTGCCCTTTGTCCCTCCTGTTTCCATTCTCCAGGGATTATTAACGTCCTCTATCTTTACCTCTTCTTTTGTTGCGCCGTAAATATTCTAGACTATGCCTCTCTTACAAAATAATCACCCCAAATCTAACCTAAGAGAAATACTACATTCTAAAAAAGACCTGCGCGTGTACTCACCCGCAAAACGCTCGAAGAGCCAATCTCTGCAATCTACGGAATCAGCTCAGCGAATGATGAGTCTGCGCTGTAGCATTACGCAATGCAAAGGGTCATGCTTACATTGTGTAATGCCACAGGGAAGACTTAATTTTGAGGTCTGAACTGACGTTCCGCCTCATTATTCGCTGAGCTGATTTTGTAGATCGCAGAGATTGGCCCTTCGAATATTTTGCAGGTAAGTAGACGTGCAGGCACTCCTCAGTCTACTCTTGAACCCATCTTACATTTCTTCACAAATCGATCATCAGTTTAAAGTTGAAGTCCCTTAGTGCCGTACTTCTGCCTATCTTGATTCCTTCATTCACAGAACATCAACAGAGCGGAACCTCTTACCAACATTTTTAACATCAATATCTTCATTTCATTTGTTTGAAACGACTATTACTAAGTATGTTTTTGAAAATGTCTCTTGACTTTCTATAGTTCTTTTGTGTATCCCTCTAGGTTTATGCTTTTGTTATGTTTTCTGTGTGTGTGATTATGTGCCCACACCTAGGTAATGCCCGTAAGGCCATGAGGGTATTGAAATAAAATAAATAAATATACCAATTTTTTCCTTTTAATCAGCCGCATATAGAATCTATTAATGAAACCACAGTGCTGCCAATAGACCGAAAGATGCGGTAATGTGTCTCGTCAACTGATGACAGTTCCAGTTTCTAGCTGATCGAAGCTCTTGAGAGCAAACATGTCTGGTCACTAAAGTTTAACCTTCTATGAAAACCGCACATTTAGTATGGCCTTGATCACTCTAAGTGAGTTAGAAAACAGAAACCGACATGTTCGTTTTTATTTCCCCAATTCTCTATACAAGTATTACGTGAGAACTTAGAAGATTTGTATGTTCATTTATTGATATTGTTAGTCCTACGTAAGGCTCTTAAAGATGTGGTAATATATGCACAAAAAAAAACATTCATGTAAACATGAAAAATCAGGCATCAATAGAGACGAGTAGCATATAATTCATATATTTGTGGCGTACTGTCAAGCCCTGTGCTCCTTATATCTTTAACAAAATCACTGATATTTGTAATGAAGTGGTCTAATTCGAAAGTTTCTACTATTACCTAATTGCCCTTGGAAAAAAAAATTTTTAAAAGTACTTTTTAACGGCTGGATTCCTAATGTACTATCCGGTATGAATAAAATGCAAACAGCCAAGTCCGTGGCCTTGGAAACATGTTGCGCAGCCCAGAGGCCACTAGGTACTTATAGAGCTACGCAGTGGAGAGGGTGACTACGGAGGCATGCACATCGGAGCAGGTGCGCAACCTCTCAGCCCTCTCCACCCCGTAGCTACATCACTTCTTAGTTGCCCCTTTACGTAGTTCAGCGCGTATCGTAGGGCTTGTGGTCTCCTGCTTGCTATTCATGCATATTCGATAGTACAGTTTATGACAGCGTCGCGTTTCGTTCCTCGGCGAGTAGAGAGTTCATTTGCAATTGCAGTCCCGATGCTCTCGTCAGTGCTTCAGGACATATCCGAAATGTGTGAGCTAAATGTTTGTTGCTTATAACGGCCCATTCACTTGAATATCAAGGAAAGCTAAATTGCTAATACCATCTATAGTTTAGCGAATAAAGACGCCACTTCCGTGTTCATTTAGTTATACTTATATTTTCATAAGCCCATGTTTTGCGGTCAAGAGATGACAACTTGTTCACGACTCCTCCCGCGATGACCAATTGGATTCAATTGAAGTATGAAGACAAACCTACTTATAAACGAGATGGAGAGGGCATCAAATGTATATCTTATTCTAGTGGTGTAAGCACAACCCTCACAAAAATAAAATGTTATCATTTGTGCCACTAACAATTTATAACACATTGATATTAATAACAGAACTAAACGAACTGGACTCGTGGCTTTCTCTAGTATTGTTCTCTTATGACTTACACAGTTTGTATTTACATCCTTATCATACACTGGTTTACGCACAGATATGTACCCACTTTTCACGTTCCTGCTCAAAAGACCCCCCAATGATACGTACCGACTCCTATCGTAGCATACGATATTTCGCGTCTCTCTGTTCCGCCTTGGTTTTAGTTTCGGAACGCTTTTTTTTCTGGTTCTTTTTACCTACTCGCTTTATTTAATTAGAAAAGGTCAGAAATGAGGGCATTCTTCCCAACATACCTATAATATGCAGTTCGTAAGAGCGTCTTCGTAATTCATTGCACATTTTGCTTTTATACCTGCAACTTAAATGGGCGGCCTTTCCAGCTGTCATGCCATGAGTCCAAATGGCTTGCAGACTTTAACTGACAAAGAAACATAAACAAAACAAAATTCGCGTACTCCAACGGAGCGAGGCGGAACAAGAAAGTTGAGAATACTCAACACAGTATATGTTGCTCAGTGATTAGGCTAGCTAGATACGTTGAAATTTTTCCTTATCTTATTTGTGCGTTTAAATTACCCCCAGAGCGAATGCGCGTCTTCACAAGAGCGCGCTGCTTAGACCCGCGCTCAAAACTTAGATTCCCTCCGTCATTAAGTGTAATTCGGTACATTTACCTCTTTCCCTTTCTTTCCTTTTCTTTCGCAGCCTAGCGTAATTACGTGATATTGAGAGTTAAAATCGCATTGAAAATAAATTATACGAAAAGAGCAAAGAAGACCTAAATGAACCCTAACTTACAAGCTATGTTCCCGTTAGGGTGCATTAGCGTTAGCAGAAAAGAGACAAAATCTCCACTGAGCGATATGCTGAACATGTAAAAAAGGCAAGTGATGCTCAATTATGCAGGAACTGCATCTTTGCTGGCTTTGATCCTGATGAGCCGAGCATTACTGAATTTGGCTTTGATCCCTTCGTTTAAGGACTTCAGAGCAAATATGAAAGCAGCCAAAAAGAGCAAATATGAAAACAACCTAAAAAGAAACACCGCAATTAAAAACAAAAATACCTTAGATTTGGTAATAAAAATATGGTTTTGCATAAATATCAAAGCCAGCTGACATGCAAACCTCCAAAAGACACGGGTTTAATATATTGATTGCTTTCATCAGAGGTCAGCAGGAAAAGGCTTAGTGCCTATCGTATTTCGCTGAATCGACCTTTTTGAATTGCTAGAAAAAATATGGCCGTATGCGTTATTGCATGTTCTGGCGATCATAGACTTTGGCTATGTTTTTTTTTTTTCTAGATCAGCTCTATGTTTGGTTTAAGCCAGGGTTAAAAGCAATACTATTATTTCTATATACCCTTTCTTTTTTGTTTATTGTAGCTGTCCCATTTATTGCAACCCAATTAATCTGTAAAATAACCAAGTCATTTTACACAACACTTATAAGAGTCCTAGTTCTGCCAAGCTAGCAGGCCGCAAACACATTTATGGTATATAAGAACGTTCTCAAATTGGCAAATCACCTAATACCTTAAACTAGAAGAATATCCTATTTTCTTTCAAAATGGAATATATCTGTGTTTTTTATTGAAAACATCCAGTGATGTTTTTGACTGTATATATCGCGGCTAATAATCAACAGAACATCATTTTGACAGACTCATGATCAACAACACCAATCAATGTAGGATTTAAGCACTTGAAAAGCTTGACGTTTAAGGTTTCTCATTCCCCCAATTGCACAGCTTGCCTGCCACCAGTCTCAAGATCTCAGTTTTAAAACTACATCAACTTTTCTTGAAGAACTCAAGAAAAAGGTATGAAGGTTACACATGAAACACACTTATGTCTGGGGAAAGATACAGCTATAAACACCACAAAGACTTTTTAATCATTTGTTTCCGGTTTATAAGCATTACTAGTTGCCTAGAATTTAAATAAAACCTGCATTTGAGACCAATCCGAGATGTTGTGTGAAATCGTAGTCGTGTTTTTTCATGCCTTGATCGTATCAATGCTCGAGCCCCAAACGCTTCAACCTACTCTGCTGTAATTATACAAAAATCGCTTATCGTTGCTTTGTTGTTCTTAAAGACATTTTCGTTTGTAAGGCAGATAATAATTTCAAAGGTAGGTTTTGAGTAGAAAGGCATTACTTAAATACTTTTGATCGGCTCATTATGAAGTATGACTGGAAGGAACTGTTATATGCATAAAACAACATGTAGATGCACTCTATGCTCATTAAAATTATTGGAAATTGCCGAACCCGAAATTTCTGAGCATCCTTGAAACTACCGCGCGGGTCAAATAAATATTTAGTCTTTCAAAAAAGGACCAATAGATGCTAATGTTTTTTCTTCATCAATTTAAAAAAAAACAAGCTAACTTATTTGAGTAAATACAAACAAAGTAAGGACATGAACTATCGACCAACGGCGGCCGTCTGCTAAAAAAAGATGTCTGAATGGCGCAACGGCCGATCGATTGAGGAAGGTAAGAGCGAGGGTGCAAACACTGATATCTGATAGAGGACGATGTTTCAGAGATAAATGCTGCTCGAGATTTTTTGGTGTACTTCATGTTTTTTTTTCATTTATAAAACATACTTAACGGGCGAAAAACCAACAAAAATTATTCTTTTGTTGAGTTACTTCGTCTATGTCAACATCTGCATCCACCTCTCGGCTGTTTTACCACACACAGATGTCTTACATCTGCAGACCGACATAGAAGGTAACGAATACGCCCTCCTAATGTTTTATTCTTTACCCATATAATTTCATTTATTGTAATCACTTAATGCACAATCTTCAGCCACATCTGTCTAAGCCCTTGCCTCAAATAACAAGTCGATTTATGAGCTTCATAACGTGAGGCTAAGCTTGAAAGAAAGTAAAAATAGTTTTTACTAGACAAATGAAGTAGAAGCTTCGCGTGATAATTTGAGCTCAATGAAAGTTCAAAACATAAGTCCACTGGATCTTTGAGTACTCCGTGATTATTCTTAGCGTTGTTAGATCGACCGTCAAACTGGGAACTATATTTTGTGGCCCTTATTGGCGGGTGCCGTTTTGTGTTAGTTGAAACACAGGTCATC
Organism: Ixodes scapularis; assembly: GCF_016920785.2. Taxonomy (NCBI): domain Eukaryota; kingdom Metazoa; phylum Arthropoda; class Arachnida; order Ixodida; family Ixodidae; genus Ixodes; species Ixodes scapularis. The sequence continues at coordinate 219,550,506 of NW_024609835.1, read as the reverse complement.
CGTGAATGACAAACTTATTCAGTGCTGTTCATGTGTACCTGACATTTCTGTGAAATCGATAATTATGTCAGGTTAGTGCGCGGCTGTAAATTAAAGGTTCGCTAAAGCAAAGATTACTTATTTATTTATTTATTTCATTACCGTAAGGACCCACAGGGCATCACCCAGGTGGTGGGGCATACTATAATTCACTCAAAATACAACCTAGAAAGCAGTGATGAAAATACGCACAAATCGATGAGTATCGACAAAAGTGACTAGTTAGTGCTTTTTTAAGCAAGTCAAATGATGAGGTAGATACTAAATGTTCTTGAAAGTGGTTCCACTCCGAAGACATTCTTGCTATGAAGGCGTCGTTGTATGCTGATGTTTTACTCAAAGGAATGCTGACCTTCAAACGATGATCGATGCGTGAAGAAATTTATGATTGGTTAAGGAATAATTTATGTTTAGAGAAACGTTAGAATGACACATTTCGTGCAAAAGATAAGGACGAGATATTTTTCGTCGCAGAGACAATGAGGCTTCCATAGATGATACACTGGTGGTGCGATGATAGTTACAATAAATAAAACCTACTCTGCAATTTTGAAGGGCTTCTAGGTTGGTCACAAGCGTTGTATGTACGGGGTCCCAGATTGATGAGGTGTACTCTAAATATAATCGAACTAAAGTTTTGTACAAAAGTAACTTTAGTGATATTGGAGCTAAACGAAATTTTCTTTTTAAATCCGAGCATAGACTGAGCGTTAGCGATAATATGGCTTTTCTATGCGTTGACGATAGTATGGCTTTTCCATGAAAAGTTAAAAGCAATGTAAACACCAATATATTTATAAGACGTCACGGACTACAGAAGAGTGTTAGAAACTGAGAATGGTGAAATGGACGTGTTCCGACGTGAAACCCTTATGAATTTACATTTGTTCATGTCAAAAGTCAGTTTCCACAAGTTACGCCATTCGGATGCAGAACACAGGTCACGTTGAAGATCACATTGAAGGTCATATTGAAGGTCACGATAAATTAGACAGTCATCAGCAAAAACCTAATGGAGGATGATACACTTATTGCTAAGTCATTTATGTAAATAAGGAAAAAAAGAGGTTCCAAAATGGACCGCTCTGGAACACCAGAGGTGAGAGGACTAAGGGAAGAATTAGTTTCGTTAGCATTGGCATACTGGGATCGATTATTTAATAAACTTGCAATTGACGACAAGACGTTAGCATCGGTGTTGAGTTTGCCAAGTTTAATAAAGTAAGAGTTTATGGGAAACTATATTAAACGCCTTTTCGAAATGAAGAAAAACACAGTCAGCTGGAACCCACGGTCAGGAATGGAAGGTAGGTTGTAAGTGAGACAAAAGCTGGGCTCTACATGAAAGAGACGTGCGAAAACCATGTTTTGAAAGTGAAAAGAAAGAATTAGACTTTAAAAAGTTAACTAAATAAGAATAAATGATGTGTTCTAAAATTTTACACGCGGTGCTGGTTTTCCAAATGGGTCTGCAATTCGAGGATAGTGTTTGTTACTTGATTTGTGAAGTGGAACCACCTTTCCTTTTTTCCAACCATCCGGTAAGACACCAAGCTTCAGTGATTCCTCAAAAGTTTAGTGACAATAATTGACAGGTGATGTGTATTACTCTTAAGAAATTTAGCGGTAATGTTCTCAACTCCACACAAGGAAATCTTCAAATTATCGATCATCTTTAAAATCCCATCGTAATCAAAAACCACTGAATCCATGGGGAACAAGGCATAGGTTAAATACGAAGTGTGATCAGAAAGTTCCGGGACTGATTCTGTAGCGTAAAAAGAGAAGGCAGCACAGTCGAAGGAACGGATCTTTGTGTCTCATTTTACTAAAGGGCGCCGATCTATGAACATTTCGAGCTGTGTTTCACGAGTTTTCGTGACCACGTGCATGGGCACAATGGCGATTTCACTATAGACAACAAACCAGAGCGACAGCGAACATCAATTTTGCGTCAAACTCGACAAATATAAAGCAAAAACCTTCGATATAATTCAGCAGGCTTGTCTAAAAAAGCTATGAATTTCGCAAAGATTTATAAGTGGCACTGGCGCTTCAGGAACGGCAGAACATCGCTGGAAGACGAAGAGCGGTAGGGCGACTTTATCCGACCTCTCCTTGACTTAGGCGACGTTCTGCCATTCTCGAGGCACGGGTGCCACTCAAAACACCTCGCACACCTCACTTTTTTTTTTTTTACTAAATCCTTCTAAATTATATTAGTGGTGTCTGTTTTATGTTTGCTAAGCTTGACACTCCCAAAAAATTTAGCACTGTTGATAACACCGATGAAAGCGTAACATTAACACAAAAAAAAACAGTTTTGCTTCCTTGAAGGCTGTTTTATTAGCATTTGCAACAGATTTATAAAGCTCCCAGCGCTCAGTGAGGCCACAGAACGTTGCAGCACGAAAAGGCATTTTTGTTTTTGTTTTTAATTAGGATAACGTTTAAACGTTGTATTAAACTAAGGAGACGTGTTGTTGGATCCAATAAAAATACAAGGGTAGAGGAATTATTAAGATAAGTTATTTGTTTTTAACATGCTCCAATCGGTCTCGACAGTGCATCCTGAAAGCGCAGGCAGAAATTCGTCATGAAAGTAGGGCAACTCGTTATTTATTGCGTCAAAGTTTGCTTTGCTATAATCTAGAAAGTGTTTTGTAGATTTACTAGAAACACACGCTGTATTAAGCACGTTGAGATTCAAAATAGCATGGTAGCTAATACCAGGCAAATAAATTATAGAAGAAGCGAGATTCGGGTCAGTTGTAAGAATAAGGTCTAACAGATTGGCTGTTGTATCAGTTATCCGAGTCGGCTCAGTGACACATTTTCTAAAATAAAAATTGATACAAAGACTGAGAAAATCAGAGTAATCCGTAGAACTGCAAGATGAAACAGGAAGTAGTCCATAAAAGTTTATTAAAGGAAGATTAAAATCTCGTAGTAAAAACGTAGGTGCAAAAGGAAACCTTGAACAAATCATATTTAAAACATCATTCAGATCTGAGCAAAAATTTTGGAAGAGCGTTGGGAGGGCTGTAACAAGCGCACAAAATAATATTTTTATAAGCACATTGCAGACGTACACAAACAAATTCCAACGAGGAAACAATATTTACGTGATAACATTCAATAACTTTATTCACAGTGATAAGGACACCTCCCCAACGCCTATCTGCTCTGTCACACCGATAAAAGTTGCGGGTGGCAGACGCTGGGCATTGTCATTTGCTTTCATGAAACTTGTGTCCTCCGTGAATATCGATACTATCGCTCATTAATCGCCTTGGTAGAAAAAAAGAATTATCTCGAACCTCTTCAACAGAAGGTTTTTGTTGTTTTTAATCACATATTTTAATATTCAATGCGTCGCGCTGCTGTTAATATGTTTTAAATTTCCGCCGCACTCATGCGAGCAGTGCAGAGAGTTCATCGTATATCCACGTATTAGAAACGCCTTCCTCGGCGTGCCATTACAGTGACTTACAGCTGGAGAGGCGCAGGACATGGCGGACCTCGAGCAGCCAATGGGATTGCGACCTCAGCGCCGAACAACCAATTGCGAAGCCAGAACTTTGATCATATAATAGCCCTCCCTTTCTTGAACTCTCGGTGACTACAAAGCAAGCAACCTAAGAAAAGTAATTTACTCGAGTAATAGTCGCACTGTTTATGAAGAAAACCTAAGGGTTCGCTTTTCCGCGGAGCACGCAGATTGCCAATCATCGCGATCGACAGCATGATTACAGCTGTTTACCGGAAAGAGATGTCAGTTAATATTTCTGCGGAACACAAATGCAGCCAATCGTGACAAACAACAGAGGGATCAGAAAAACAATTACGAAAATCGTAATACGAATAGATCGAAAAACACCGCGATATACGCCGAGGCAATCAGCGAGGGAAACGTCATGCTCGTTTTCTCCACGCGCGTCGCTTTTTCGTTTGTTTTTTTGTTTTTCAGAGTCATATCTAGTGTTATTTTTATTAAATTTCAGTGGTATAGTTTCATTTCCAATATAATGCACTAGTACATAAGAAGGCATCCATAACTAGCTTGTATTATCAATCATATCAGGACAGTATTTACAATCTTTCAAAAGCACCTGCCGCATGTACTAGCTAAAGGCAAAATATATAAACATTGCATAAGACAGTAGTCCCTCGATTTTTCCGTCTGGCATTCGCCACCAAACTTAAAGGCGAAGATTTGAACATTTTACGGAAAATAAAAGTGGGGACTTCTCTCTTCGAATTGAACAAGAGCAACGCGGAATATCGTTTCGCAGCCGGGACGTGCGCCCCGAGACTGAGCTTGAGGCAGCACTGAATAAACAGCTCAGACAGAAGATAGCACGGCCGCTCCGTAAGAGACTCGGTGCAATAAAAATAATAAGGCCCGAACTTGGATGGAAATGTACTCTCACTACAAGATGGTGATCCCCCCGTTTAACTACCACGGTTTGACTCGCAGGTCGTTTCAGAAGGCGACGAAACCTAAAGCAGCAGAGTGCAAACTTTGAAAACAAAATTGAAGTTCCTTGCTGCGCTCTTGGACTAGGCACTGGTAGCAGCCATTTATCTTGCTATCATACGATTTTGAGTTTAAAAGAAAACTCCTCAGGGGGAACTAATTTCAGATTTGTCTTTAACCTCTTCGCCACGCTGGGTATGAATGTTCGCCTTTTTTATGCCATAAAGCAGGGGTCTTGAAACGTTTTCCCCGTGGCCAGATTGGGAGTGTGTTTCTGTTTCGAGGGCCGGAAAAAATAATAATATAAAAGAGGGAGTACTAAATAAATAAACCTAAATAAACATATAAATACACAAACTAAAATTATATAAAAAATTTAGAGAACGTAAGAGGGGTGACTACACATACGTCATTTTTAAAATCAATCTTGCGATAATTATGACAAAATAAAGTAATTGTTAACCAGAAACCGTACCAGGCGTAAATCAAAGTGCATAGAAACTTATCCATATACACACCGTGCAGAATACTCGTAAGAATGACAGACCTCGTCATGACATTACGCAATAATTATGATCGAGGGCACTAAGTCCGATACAGATGAAAACGCGAGGTACTTTTAACATGGCGACACATGCACAAAACAAGGGATCATGAATTTTACGTCGGTGACGGCAACGTAAAATAAATATCAGGGCAAGAAAAGCCGCATTTCGAGGTGCCAATTCTTTGTTTTTTCATTATTTTTGATATTTTACTTGAGCTTTTGCTGCGCGTCGCGGCGGCATTTTTTTTTTTTCAAACGCTTATACGGGGTGTCTCATATAGCGGTCAGGCTCTTTAAATCGACTGACAGAATCGTAGAACCTATCGTTCTACGATTCTGTGCAGCGTTGCCCACAGGTGTTGCATTTGTTCTATAAAATTTGCAAAGAGCGAACTTACCTGAGGAAAAAAATGAAAAAGGATTAACTCCTATTGCAACCAGCAAAGCCGCCGTACCGGAAGGCACTGCCCCCAGTGTCGTTGTACCAACGGAGCCAGAGACGCAAGACGATGACGCAAGTCAGCTGGTTACTATTAGGAACAAAAAATGACGCCGTACGATGGTAATGCAGGATTCAGAACGACATTATGACAGCGGAAAATAGAGGCGACAAACTGTCATCCTGAGATTAACCAACCGCACCAGCGCGGTGCAACTTCAAAACAATGTGTTGCGTGCCGCCATCACAGAGAGGCAAGGCAGCAACCCGTCTAGAGACAGCTATCGAATGGACCTACACCTGAGCGCCAAAATCTTCGACATTTATTTGAAGGAACGCTCGATCATACCGAGGCACTTAAAGCTCTAAACAGTCCACGCAGAAAGTATTGCGATGGAGATCTACGTATACGACGCCATTGAGAACTCACTGACTCGAGGCATCACCTACGAGATCGACGTTTTTGGAGAACCTAAAGACGATCCAGCAATGCCGAACAGACAAGGTCGTCAATGCCCGGTCATTAGACGTCAAAAAAAAAAAGGCAGCGCTCCACAAGTTTAAGAGCTCAGGATTTCCTGGTATGTCAAATGCTACGCTTGCCTCGCACAAATCATCCCATACTAACCCTGAGGCGTCATGTGGCGGTCTTGATATCAACTTGAACGAAAGCAAGACATCTGCCCGAAGCAAGAACAGTGCTGCTTGAAGTGCGGGCGGGTGCACTACGACGCTATGTAAGACTGCGCTGAAGACAACCCCCGTAAGTTCCGCAATTGTGGCTGTCCCCGCCTTGCACCGACAACATCACGCCACGGTCCGAAGCGAGCTTTACCCGTCACCGGAGAAGACGTCATGCATGGTTGTAGCCAACAAAAAAATACCCGCCAAGTCGCGGTTCTCGGACTTGCGAATGACGATGCCCACGCAGCGTCCTCCTAGTTCAACCAGCTATTCAAACGTGAGTATTAAAACAGCGCAAAGGACAAAAGACCGGATAAATAAAAACACAGCCCTGGTTCACAACTAATATATCTCTTATTGATCGCAAGATCGCAGCACATGTTTGTTCAGTCAATGGCGAAAAAGAAGAAAACCATATGCCTAAAAAACATATAACATGAAAAACACCAATATTGAGCCGTACATGGCGTGCGCACAAAACACGCAAGTTAATATACAACGAAATCATTCTCTTTGACAGGGTAATTTAAGGCCTGCTGACACACGCAGCACTTAATCTTGATATCTCTAGGGCATCGAGGGCTTATGAACCGCGCGCCGGCAAGCCACTGTTGTCCTTTGAGTTTGCACACTTAAAAGTTGTAAAACGGCCGGTTGCCACGCCTTTGTATACACATGTTCCGCTGTCTCAAAATTCAACGTAGCTTTTATAAGTAAACTGAACGCCTCACAGCGACTGGATTCCCTTCCCACGTGTTGATAGCGGTAACAAAGCCTCTCCTCAAATAAATGAAAATCGGTCCTGTGACGATCGGAAAAACTTCCAACAGCAAAAATATGATTGGAAAAAAGAAAGTTTGTTATCATTACCATATTCACGTGTTGGCCCATATCCTCTAACTAATAGCAGGCAAATGTGACCTGGACGTGTTTATTTTTTTTTCCGCGCCTGACGGAACTGTTAAGATTGGGCAGAGCCGTCAATCGCTCTGTTAGGGAGGCCAGGGTTTCCAAGACGAAAAGTCGTGATCGTTTCGTCACATGTGTTGAAGAGGTAGTTTATTCACTCCTGTATTGTGAGAAGCCTTATGTGGGCCAAACGAGCCTCTTTCTCGATGGGCAAGTTCCAGCGAATATAGAGGGCGCTATAGAAATCAAAGATGCTGGTGAAGAGAGAGATCGGTTCCTCTTGGGCATCACAATTCATCAGAATCGAAGGATTGTGATGCCCACGGCGTCAAAATTTATGATTCATTTAGCAGCGACATTGGTCTTTGCTAAATGAAAGAATGTGGATGTCCGTGAAAGTCTTTCGTGTTTTATTATTTCTATCTTAAGTATTCATAATCACAACACGATCGCCTTAACCAGTCGAATCAATCAACGTGCTTTGCGACATATAATACATTGCGATCGATTCAAGTATTTCATTAAACCGTTATTCTTTTGTTTCCTTTTTTTAGGATGAACGGGCAGTTAGTCACAGATTCGAAAACACCATTTAGCTAAAGGTCACGCAACGCAAGGATGCAAAATGTCGACACTGGCAAGGTCGAAAAGGGGATCGTATCGCTATGGGCACTGCGCTTCAGCACTCTCCCGACACGAAGTGTCAGGGGATGGGCAGTCGATTTTTGATTTATAACGCACAGCCATCCAGATAATTGAGGACACCCACCAGTGACTGGTCGCAGAGTGTAAGCATAAAAAATTAGCGCCGCGACCTTTTTGATACGATTCTATTTACCAGTGCCTCTCACGAATAATAAAAAAAGCCGCCGCTGAGTTAAAAGAGCTTTATATTATACCACGATTTGTTTTAAGTGGTAAGCATTGATGGCCAACGAGCAATAGAGTAGAAAAGACGACAAGCAGTCGCAGACATCGCGCGAGACGAGCGAACAAAGCTTAGTCAATGTCCTCTTCGGGTAAGCGCCGAAAACGTACAAAAGCAACGAACCGGACAACCAGGTTAAGGTCATTTTAATTTTGTGAATGTTTTTCAAATATTTATTTTGTTTACACACATATTACGATTCGATAGACCGAACCTCGGTCGCTACATGCCTACTTTGCAAAACACGAAAAGCTCTACAGAAGCCCTGAATCATTCGCGTACCTTTGGCTCGGTACCACAACCATTATGTGCGCTACGCACGGCCAAAGATTGGACTCATGTGAAGTCCTTGTACATTGGCCCAAAAATAACGAAGAATCAATTCGTAAAGAAAAGCCCTTTATTTAACGTCAAACAATAATTTCAAGTCTCTAGGGGGATAGTTATGCTACGCTCTGAATCGAGAGCGGCAGCGATAGCGCTTCGATCAATACGTTTCTGAACTCGTATGCAATCAAAATGAAACCCTAATAAAACAACGCCGGCAATCGCGAAATTAATTGAAAGAAACACGCCAGCTATAAGCTTACGGACAAAAGCGATGGAGCAGAATTGCACCAACTTAACCTGGATCCCAAATTTCTTATCTGGCTTTAACGGTTTCTGGCTAACCGTTAGCAGTTCATTGTAGCTAATAATCATCTCCCTCAGCCGAGTGGCGTTCACTCCGGTGCGCCACAAGGCTCTGTGCTCGGACTACTTCTTTTTCTTATATACATTAATGATCTACCCACTTCTATCTCTTCCTATATTCATTTGTTTACCGATGACTGTGCTGTATTTAGGAAAATAACTTGTGGAAATGACATTAACACGCTCCAGTCTGATCTTACCACTATTTCTGTTTGGTGCAGAACGTGGTTCGTCAAACTGAACATTAACAATCGTAAATTTATGCGCCTGTCCAGGAAAATTTATAATCTAGCTGTTTACCATCTTCATAACTCGCACCAAGACCCTGTGACGAGTTATACATATCTTGGTATTCTCATCACACCAAATCTCACTTGGACAGTTCATATCGCATATATAATTAATAACGCTAACCACATGTTGGGGTATTGGGGTTGTGTGTATGTTTATACAGCCTAGAACTTGGTCTGCCTCACAGGGGCGACGAGTCTCCTAGCTGTAGATGAGCAATTTAGTTAGTGCAGTACAACCGCTAGCCTAGGGTCTTTAACGTGCACCACACAGTAGTGATACACGACCGCACGCCGGTACGATGCTCATCCAGATCGAAACGGGCAGGGGTGGGGATTGATATGTTGGGGTATCTTCGACGTAATTTTGCAAAAGTTCCCCTCATCTCTTAAACTGCTACTTTACAAAGCAGTGATGTGACTGCTGCGCCAATCACGCCAAGCTGCGCAACTGGCTAACCCTGCTACATCCTGCTACATTTTGCCAAAATACAGATAACTTGCGCCAAGCATGCATAAAAAAAAAAAAAATTTCGTTCGCTTTTCAAAACCGAAACTAAACTTCGCAGCGTATTTAGCTTGCGTGTGTTGTGTGGCGCAAGTGGCCAACCGACACAAGTACCCTGCATCAATTGTCCATCCGGTCCTGCATGGTTTTCCCGCCATCTGGGGTTTCGCACTCTCGTCGTCCTGTGGATCTCGTCTCGCGTATTTTTTTATTATATATATATACATATATATATATATATATATATATATATATATATATATATATATATATATATATATATATATATATATATATTCAACTATAGACGCGGGTGCGTGCGAAGGCTCCGACGCTATAGCGTACCGGGTACCAGCCACGCCGTCCTGCTGTGAAACGAAACCGCGTTTTTGCGCGGCAAGAGTTACTTTGTGAACTGAAGCACTCGCTCCTGAAAGCAACAGTCGTGAGAAAACTATAGGAAGCGAGCAAGCCGGCCGTGTCGCGGCGGTCGCCTATTGTTCGCCGCGACCTGGCGGTAGCCGCCGCAGGAGCATCGGGCAGCAATGGCGACGAACAGCACGGCGGACAGCGTCCACGTCGTGATTACGACGGAATTTAAGGCAGTTACGAGTTCGGAAAGTTCCTTCGGAAGCCGGTGCCGCCGGCTCAGAATCATCGCGAAGTAATAGCAACGAACAGCACAGAGGACAGTGGGCGACTACGAATCCGGAAAGCTTCTTCGGTAGCCGGTGCAGAATCATCGGGGGGAAGCAGTGGCGATTAGCAGCACAGCGGACAGTGTTCCCGGGGTGATTACGACGGGGTTTAAGGCGGTTACGAATCCAGAAAGCTTCTTCCGTGGTGCCAATATGACGAAGAGAAAACTTTTTCATGAATCTGGCCGCGTGTACGACGTGAAGGAGGTCCGTTTCGACGGACAAGTGGATGTCACGGAGCGCCGTACTCTCCAAACAAAATTAAGCGCGCCCGCAAAAAAATTTAGTTGGCGTTGATTGGACTGCTGTAATTATGTACGTTTATTTCCGAATCAGCTTGACAATAACTGGGCGATTTTTTTTTCGCGCCGTTCCGCGATTCTCTTTACCATCTTCCTGTAGGCTGATGGAAACATCCAAGAGTAGGCTTAGGAGGGCGACCGCATTCCGCTTCTCGATTCCGGTGAAGTATTTGCTGCATAGAGTTTGCCGTCGGTGTCGATGCTGTTCTATCGTCGCTAGAAGAGAAAAGAAGGTAACTGTATTATACGTCAGCAGCTTAAACAAAGCACGAACTGGAAGGTAAGAAACACCACTAACCTGTATGGACGCACAAGTCGTACCCAGGTCGCGCAGTACTCCGCCTCGTACGGCTTCGAAGGGACGATGTAGTACTACGTGCCGTGCGCGATCTTCGACGTACTGTTTCAGCCGACCAGGCAGCACTTGTTGCGGCTTTCTTGGTGCGGAATAGTCATCTCAGAAATTACAGCGCTAACCGGCTAACCCACTACAACGCACAACCAACGCAGCGACTGGCAGAAGATGCCCGATGCAACGGACCCGTTTGCCGCTAGGGGCGCCCTGGTCGGGGCTTGAATTAGATTTGCACGGTTCCTATACATTTGGTCCCTGACTTCTAGTCACCGTGGTCGCACGACGTCGGGTGTTGCCATCCCCACGTCGCCGCAGATATGACGCTTTCTATAATGAAACTAAGCACCCCCGCATGTTAATCAAGATTCCTGTCCTTCTTTTAATCCTACATTGCTACGAAAATCCCTCTTCAACTCAGACTGCTGTGTTGAAGTATTGATTACCTAGGTTTCTCTCGGTGGGCTTTCTTTCGAGAGGGATTCCGGTACGTGAAAAATCTGCTGCGAAAAAAAGTTGGTGAAGAGAAGTAGCTAAAACAAGGAAGGCAATATATGCACGCTGAACTCGCACAACGCGCTTGTTTGACTCGAGTTCAGTCGTTGCGAAAAGCGCTCCAAAAACTTTTTGACCCTGGCTTGCGATGCGTTGCATCGATGCGTTCTGGTACCTTTTTTGCTTTTTTTATGTGTTTAGCTTGTGCCTTGTTTGCCTGCCTGACAAGAACGCGCGGCTGGCATGTTTCTCGTCGTATGCTCGACACTTTTATTTTGCATAAACTTTCGGGAACGAGTAGGTGACGGAGCGGAGTGACATGATTTCGGTTTCGATCAAACAGCCGTTGTCTCCGCTCGCGCGACGATGCACGCGCAACTGCAAGCCTGCTGAAGTTGCCCTCACGTGTTTGTGAACTTGATTGCACGGCAGAGGCACCAGCCAAAACGCTTGCAATCCATTTTTTTTTTTACGTTTGCTTTTTTTAGACAAAAATCTGGTACGCCGGGAACCAGTAAACGGTAACAAGCGTTTTTTTTTGTTTGTTTGTTTTTTTTGTTTCGGGGGGGGGGGGGGGGGGGGGGATTTGCTCGTCAACGCCTACAGCACTGTACACTTGTTGGATGTCTCAGCAGTAAAAACACAAGCAGGAACTTCCTTCACAACACGTCACATTAGAAGACTACAGAAGTCAAAACGCAAAGTGCCCTCCATTTGTACAGCGTTTTAAACATATATTTTTATTCTTCTAAGAATATCTGCTCCAAAAGCCACTTTTGCTGCTCCAAAACACTGTTTTGGCTGCTCCGAAAGGTGCTCCGAAATGGCTTAGGCCAATCACATCACTGAAAGCACTAAAAATTGTTCAGAAAAACTCTGTTCGTTTTATTTTGTCCAACTATAACAGAACATCGAGCATAACCCCAATCAAATCCAGCCTCGACTTACCGTCTTTGGCATGTCGTCGTAAAAACTTTCGTCTTTGCCTCTTTCCCAAGTTGTTTTATCACCCCCATCTCCGGGCCAAACTTATTTTACCTCCCCAGTACGTTTCATCCTTAATAGACCACGCCCCTGACGTCGGTGTCCCATCGTGCAGGACTAATGCCTTTTTTCAGTCATATCTCCCACGCACATCAGAAGAGTGAAATCGTTTTCCCGTACCAACAGCCTCGATCAATGGCCTTCAACTGTTCAAGAACGCCTTCGCCAATCCCGTAGAAATAGACGCCATTTTTTCGAACTTCTACTAAATACCTTCTTTTACTTCATCATCATTTATTTTTGTAACCACTCCCCTCTTCAATACCAAAGGCCCTGAGGGTACATGTAAAAAGTAAATACATATATAAAGTGGGCTTATTGCACCTGAGAAACATCGGCACCTTAAATGAAAAAAATATCCCCAGCAATAGGACAAGACACTGTGAGAGCGATGCACATAAATACATACTCAGATAAAAATAAATGAGCAGAATACATGTTTCGCCTTATTTGTTCGGATCCAAATGGATCCTCCTGGAGGCATAAGAATGGCAACATCCATTTCGCTCAAATAATTTACACCAGATGTTAGAGGAAAAAAAATAATTGAAAACAGTGTTGTTGTTTTCTTTACCGCAAGGCAAAGCTACGTATTTCCCAATGCTTACTTTACGGTCAAGTGCGGAGAATGAGCGGTCTGGACCAGATGCCAGAGTTCCACAGCTTGTCATTTTTAAGTTTCAAGTTTCACTTTCCGAATAAAAAAAAAAAAGCAACTTCTGCCACCTTCGCATCTAAACTTCACCACTAGCGCTATATTTGGGCAGAGACTGAGCGTTTAAGTTACAGAATGCTCAGTATCCAACTGAAAGCGGCGCTAGTAGTAGGACCAGACACCATACACTTCGATATTCTAATACTGCTAGACCGCTAAGTCCCCAGAAAATGGGGGTACAGAGCACAATGACGAAGACGCAATCATACCCGTGAAAACACAGGTTATTTTTAAAACGTCATTAAGTATCATGTCAGCTTCATACAATATATATTAGGTGCTCAGCTATGAACACCTTCTTTCGATAGGCCATTCCATTCCATTATTGTTCTTGGATCAAAATAAATTACAAAGAGTCTGGCAATACCTTATTGTAGAGGACTTAGCATTACCTGGTTTCAAAGTGGAGGGCCACTTTCAGAAATGCTCCATAAGGAATTAGGCCCGTGTTTGGAAGCATTCAAAATATAATTTATGTATTTGTATTTACCTTTTCTTTGGTTACCATTTTCTCAATGAAAATTTCCGAAAATAGTTGATAACTTGGTAGTTACCGTAGCCGTAGGTCCCTAAGCTTTCAAGTTGTGTCCGAAATACTATCGCTGCATTCGGAGATACCCAGTTTATTTTTTTCTTTGGAAAGTAACAGGGTGCGAGTTTCTCTCAGTCTGTAGATCACAGCCTTTAATATAGTAATCCGAGTGATAATTTCCATTCCAATCCGTATGAATGAATTGATTATTAGAGTATTCCATAAAGAAGCAGAAGTTTTGATGTGGCAAACTAGGATGCAAAACATTTTATTAATGTGACAAAGGCATCAAATAATATTTATAATGAAACAAAAATGTTTTCGAAATCTTCGACAATAAGTTAGAAACGGGAACGTCATTCAACCAAAGGCACCTGCCGTTGCTCTAAAACCAACAGCACCACAACGGTTTCTTTTTCTTTTGTTCTAACCAGAACGTCGTAGGCTCATTTGAAAAAAAATTCAGTAAACTTCCACAATACGAAAACTAATCAAGAGAATAAGTATAAAAAAGAAACCCTCAGGGCGGGTTTTATTATTGAGACATTCCCGATTTTGTTAAAAATTTAATCTCCACCTCATTAAAAAAACGTTTTTTTTTATTTATTCGCTTATTTACGCTCGAAGCAACTCCGCTCAGCAAGCCTCATTAAGTTCCAAAAAAATGTCTAGACGGTGATTTTAAAAGCGCTTTTAAAACCACCGTCTAGATGTTCAACCAACTAGCCCCCCAATTAATTCTGATCCATACAATTTTTTCAAGCCTTCGCGAGCCGACCCGTGCACGTGAGTATGCTCCTCGTACAAGTCCGTTGACCCCACCCTATATAACGACGGTCATCCACAACAGATCCTCGTGTTGTAGTTAACATAGTTGCCCTCTTGTTCGCAGAAGAGCAGCATTCTCTCCGAAGCGGCTTTGCACCCGCAAAGCTCGGGAAAATTAAGTTTATCCCGAGTGACCGCCCGTGCCCGACGACAGACCGTCTAATTAGGGTACGTGCGGTCGGTCTGCCTGCTCGCCTTCGTGGACTGCACTTTGTTTCACCTTAGGATGGAGCGCAGCGCTGCGAACGCGTCACTTGACTGCACGACCAGGCGTGTCTGCTCTTCTCCCGACGTTAGACTTACGTGGGATTGGATTGGCTTCGATGGTTCGTGGCCTGCTCTGTGGTCCATCGTAGGGAGAATCGGAGTATAGCTACGAAGCGCTGATGGATATAGTGTTCGCGCGGCATTCACCTGACGCAGGTTGCGGGAATCGCCGCCGGGCCTTGCCTCATTCGATGCCGCAATCAACGGGTGCCGGTCCGAAGATTTTGGAGGTTAGGAATTCCGTGGCACGACATTCTTGCCTTTTATAAAGTAGCGAGCGGGGTGGAGAGCTGCGTTGTTAGGAGTGCGCCCATAACATCAGATCCTAAACATGGAACAAAACACACAAATAAAACATTGTTCCTTCGCTCCCTCTCTCTATCTCTCTTGCTTCTATTGCCCTTCTTACGAGTGTGCGAGTGGTGAATATATATAAAATATTAACATTAATTATTTATTTTGTGCCGAGTATAATAGTACAACAACAAGACAACACAAGCTGCAATCACCAAGCTGTCTATGGCCCGATACCTTCACATTTTTTTTAGATTCCTTAGCTTCCATTCAACAGCTGAAGAAGATTCACAGTCTGATGTGCCCCTGAGCTGCCTCAGAACCTTCCGCGGGATTTGACGTCGAGATGGTTGAGTGCCCAGTGGTTTGGAACAAACATATTTTTAAAGGATGCAATAACAGCAGGTCTTCAGGTAACACTGAGTGATGCACGCAGACACCCCCCGAAAAATAAACATTAAAGAAACGCCACTAACCACGAACACACCAACGCCCGCAGTAATAAACAACGTGACGTCGTAATACCAATAGCCTCAAAAATGGCGCGCGAGGTGATTTCGACAAGGTTCAGAAGCGCCTTCGATGGGCTTCGCAAACAGGCAGTTTCATAGGGATCGGCTTCCAATATGCCAATAAAGAACGTTCACTGCTTGCGTCGCGTCCACTCTTCTTGCGCTCTTTCTTTTTTCCCGGTGGGCAGTTTTTCTATCCGTAGAAACACCGATGGTCGACTGGCTATTAACCACTCACCAACCCCACACCCCTGCGTCTGGCTCCTTTTTTTCCTGCTCGACTCTCCTCCTGGCACTCAGCATAGCTCGGTTGCCTGTCTCTACCGGACGCAGCTCGCTGCAACGTCGCACCAACGTCACACGCACGCACGCCCTGACAACCGCACTTACGCACCGTACCTTCCTTCTTCACAGGGAACAAGAGACCAGGTCGTCGCACTCGCTCACTCAAGAAAACAATTTTTGAACAAATAAAAGAAGATACTTTGGTGGATCTTCAGGGATTGCGTTGGCATTACCCTTGAGAAACGCCAAGCACGTCCCCGTTTGGCAAACGCTAAGGCTGATCCCTTCACTTTTCTGTTTTTGCTTTCTCATTTGCTTCCTGTATTTTCGTTCTCTTTTTAACCTCGTTACGGGTCAGTCTTAGCGTTTCCTAAACGGGTCGTGTGTGGCGTTTACTAAGGGTCATGCGCATCCCCTAAGGATCCACCAATGTTTCTTCTTTTGAATTTTTTTTTTCAATCTTTGTAGGCTTCCTTTGAAAATATCTTTTGGAAGATTGTTTTGTTTACGTATGCTCTGTATCTTTTTTGTAGGAATGCCTTCACCAACTCAATGCGCGTGCGGACTAGACACAACTCGACCTCGGAACTTACTTTCGAGTACATGGATCTTACTGACTGGAATTTAATCCAAATCTAGCTTTTGCCAAAGGCGTGCGCAGACAGAGCAATCAAACCCGAACGGATTCTCTGGGAATTGTTTCGTGAACACCTTGTTGGCACCGTCGTGACGTGCTCTCTACAGTTTCAACTCCGCCTCTCGCTCTGCCTACCGCTGAGCCCTCCTGGTTGTCACCTCAGCCTTGCGAGTTTCGGCATAGGCTCGTCGAGCCCGCTTCGCCACAGCCTCTGTCGCACGCAGACCCGCGTTGGCTTGCGGCGTCTTGCGCCGCATGTCGGCCAGCCAAAGTATATGCGCTGCTTCCGCTCCACTGTCTCGTTCGACCCCTTACACGCTTAGCAGTGCCATCCGCTGGCTGACGTTGCTTTCTCTGTTCCCCGGTTTCGGCAACCCGTCTCATTTGTTCACAATCAGTGTTATTTTGCCACCTGCTTGAACCAGTGCTAGTACTTTGCTCACACTCCATTTTTTAGCCCAAACCAAGGCATACGCGCTTCGCACAACTGCAAGTTCAGACTCGACACAGCATCCGCACGCGCATTGGCTTCCGCCCCGTGACGTCGCCTCCCTCTCGCCTCGCCGCGCAGCGCGCGCATTGGCTTCCGCCCCGTGACGTCGTATCCCTCTCGCCGTTGTCCTTCACCACTGTCCAACTTCTTACGCGAAACGCTTCGCTTTCCACTGTTTTCTCCACAGACGGACGCCGTCAGATTTTTCCTGTTATGTGAGTATAAACGAAAGCGCATAAAAATTCCAACAAGGAACAGACACAAACACTGACACAATATTTATTTATTTATTAAACCTCGAATGCCCCAAATAAGGGGTATTACATGAGGGTAGTACGAAGCATCAAAACATTTCTTTGATGAATGCCTTGAAATGGGCGGGGTCGGAGTGGAGCACGGCGTCAGTGGGCAGATCGTTCCAATCCTTTGCTGTCTGGCAGAAAAATGAAAAAAAGATGAGCAGTGCAGCGGGCATGGGGGGGATAGACAGCTTCCTGATGACTGATGCGGCATGAAACGCGGTGAGCTGGTGCGATAACAGAGCTGCCAAGTGATGAGTCATAAAACTTGTGAAAAAGATAGAGCCTGTAAATTTTGCACCCTGATTCGAGGTTAAGAATATTAGCTTGAGATTTAAGCGCTGTGACACTACTATCATAAGAGTAGTATGAGTAGATGAATCTTCCTGCGCGATTTTGCACGGCTTCGAGCGTTTTAGTAAGATTAGATTGATGTGGGTCCCAAACAGCAGATGCATATCCTAGTTTGGGTCGGACTAGTGAGTGGAAATATAGTAGCTTTACCGATGGAGGGGCTAAGCGTAGGTTGCGACGTAGAAAGCCAAGAACGCGATTCGCGTCATTAGCTATGTTCGTTATGTGAGATTAACAAGTTAAATCGTTTGAAAAGGTAATGCCTAGGTGTTTATATGATGGTACAGGAGATATGAGTGAACCACAAATTACGTAGTTAGGAGATGGGTAAAATTGCCTACGATGAAAAGAAACAAGGGATGCTTTGTTAGCATTTAAAGACATTAGCCATCTAGCACACCAGGCCTCAATATGGTGAAGATCAGACTGCAGAGCGTGAACGTCAGTGCTCCTATTATAGGACGATAAACAACGCAGTCGTCCGCGAATAAGCGTATGTTAGATGAAATATTAGCAGGTAGGTCATTTATGTAAATTAAGAAAAGTAGGGGACCGAGAACAGTGCCCTGGGGCACTCCAGAAGTAACCGGAGATCGGGGCGAAGAGTGGTTATTAGCATGAACGAATTGTTGTCGGTTTGACAAGAAGTTACGAATCCAGTTACAGATTTGAGGGTCGAGGTTTAAAAAAAAATGGAGGGGGCGGAGAACACTCACAAGGAACTGAGAGGAACGAAGAGTTCGCAATCGAAACAAAACACGAGTGACAGTGGCAAACAGGGAACTTAGACGGTCCCACACTGCACAAGCCTCACACCTAATCAGGGATCCCGCAAAGATCAATCAAAACCAAGCAAAAATTTCAGAAAAATAAAAATTCTGCGCAATCCACAGGCTTCACTGCTGTTCACTGCACCGATAATTCATCGCGCATTGATCACGCAGGCGTACCCCCTGACGGCTGGCTAACTGAGCCACGGCCCCTCAAAGCGTCGAGTTGTTCCTCGACGGGAATGGTTTCTGACGCACAGCCGCCGTGCAGGGTGGCGACATTTCCTTCAAGAGTCTATGAACTATGAGCTCACTGGTTCTCTCGTTTCCCAACGCCGTCTCTTTCGTCGTTCCCTGAGCGCCAGGTTTCCCTTACACGCGGGCTGCATAGGCGCGATTCTCGACATCCCCTGCTCCCTCCACACTATCCAGAGTCACATCATGGCAGGAATATTTCATCCCAGCGCCGTACCTCCTAATACGGTTCGCGTTAATTGTATTTTGCTCGCCCGTTCGGGTATTTTTAATCATGACGGTGACTGCCGATAACACCCCGACGATTCGAAACGGGCCGGCCCGCTTGGACTGTAGTTTTCTAGCAAGCCCCGTTACACCGGCCGAGTCACTGACACAGACTACATCTCCAACGGCGAATTCGGTAGCGTCTGCGCCTCCATCGAAGAGCTGCTTGCGTGCCTCCGCTGAGTCAGCCAGTGCCTGACGCGCAAACTCATGGCTGGTGAAAACATGCTGGAACAACTCCTTCCTCTAGCTCTCCAGAGTGCCGTAACTGCCCGTCGGCGACTGGTATTAGGGCTAACAGCATCTCGGAATAGCTGCTTCGTCGTGTTTTCGTGGGTTGCCGAGCTGTACATGGATGTTGCATTAGGCACCCAGACGTCCAAGTCTGGCTGGTCCCGCGCCATACAGACCGTTCCATTTAGCGCTCTCAAGGCGGCGCCATTTTTTTAGACCGCACCGACCTCTCCACACATCCGGGAAGTTCAGCAGGTTCGGCGGGGTAAAACGAGAGAGGGGGCACGCGCCCGACTCTGCTAGCAGACGACAAACCTGTAGGTTGCCATTCTCCACCTTTGGGCTGTACCGGCGGGCAGTACCGAACATCGAACTCTCGCTCGTGGCTGCCGTTATGAAGTGGCTCGCGTTCTTATATTTATGGCTACTCCAAAATCAGCCTTTAGCGCTCTGTTGTTTTATTTCGGTAAATGATCAACTAGCGTATCTTTGTTCCCTTACTTCAGTAGCAGTGGAGTCAGCCGGCGACTCAACCACTGCGTCTATTGCGCCAGGAGAGCGTTTTTATTTAATAATACAGACTTCCACTCACTGTCGCAAAAGGCCTGCACCAGTACGAACTTCGTAGAGTAAAATAGCTACAGCAACCGGATTTTTTTTTCGCCGGAGCGTCCGGCCTCTCTGACACAGTTTTTCCATTTTTTTTATTCGCACGCAGGTAACATCGCAATTAAACTCGGTTAGTCTTTTTATTGAGCATAACATTACACGATAACTTGTATATCAAAATCCGCGCATCTGCGCTTGAAATGTCCAAAATGACGCGATTATAAACCGAATTTGAAGGTTAGCCGGATGTTAGGTACAGCCCACTCGCCATAGCAGACGACGCGCGGGGTGAGAGGGGGAGGGCATTTTTTTCACTCTCCTCTCTTCCCTGTGAAACGATCTATAGTGACCCAGCCGCTGGTGGTTTCGTTCAGACGCTCGACAGCTTCATACACTGGTGTTGGTATGCTGTTGTTAGTAGCTTTTGGATACCTAGGAACTGGGAAACGTCTCGTAGAAGATTGGATGTGAACTTTTCTTCTCTATCTGTCAATAGTTAATGAACTGTCCCGTGACCATTGCAATTTGTTCAGCAAAAGGCGTGCCACGGCCTCCGAACGTTGATCCGGCATAAGAATCACCTCAGTATATCGGGTAAGATGTTCAACAAACACAATCAGGTAGCAATTAGTCTGAGCTGACAGAGGAAAGGGCTCCGTCTATTGACGTCCGTTGAAAGGACTTCGACGCCTCATCAAATATCCGCAGAAATGCAGGCCTGCGGCCTTTCGGTGCTTCTTCCACATAGCACAATACTAACAGTGATCGCAATGCAACCCTGACGTCCTCTCTCATGTGCGACCAGTACTGGTCGCGAGCAAGCTTTTCCACCTTCTTGCGTGCCCCCGAAATTCCCGGCGTTCGGTGCGTCGTGCGTTATCCTCAGTAGCTCCCCTCGTAGTGATCTGAGAACGAGAACGCGGCTTCGCGAAGGCTTAAGCCTCGTTCCTGCCACTTTCAGCAAAGCAGTCCCTTTCCGTCAAGAAAAGGCGTTCTCGGTTTGCCGTATCAACTCTGTCAACTCTTTCAACTCATCATCTTTTCGTTGTTCCTGCTAGAAGCGTTCCAGGTCTAACATTGCCAGAAGTCTGCCAAGCCACGAGGGACCGCCTGACTTAGCGCGTCGGCATTCTGGTTCAACCTACCAGCTTGACGCGCTATCTCGATGTAATGCTCCGGAACCAGCAAGGTGTACCTCGCAAGGCGTGAGTTTGGGTCACGGACGGATATCAGCCATTTGAGGAGGCTACGGTCAGTAACAATGCGAAAACGGCGTCCGAAAAGATAGCAGCAAAAATACCTCCTACAGGGCCCACCGACGGCCAGGCGCTCATGTTCAGTTGTGCCGTAGCGGGCCTCCGCGTCTAAACTTACAGCGATCGCGCTGATTAAAGAAAACAAATTTTCGATACTGAAAGGAGTAAGTAATTTGTATCTCAATATGCATCCCAAAAAGAAGGTGTCGTCACTGTCAAAGAAGCACTTCGAAACGGTTAACATTGTCGTCTCTTCGGGTAGTTTCTTCATGAACAAAAGAGGTCATCCGCTATTTTCCGCTATAGCTGCCATGTTTTCTTTTTGCCGCAACCTAAGACAAAACCAATCCGCATAGTACCCAGGTGATTAGGATTTGTAACATAGCCCCTGTGTGCTTCTGTGAGAAGAAACAGTAGTGACGATATCGCTTTTGCTTGGTTAGAGGTTCAAATGACGAAAGTTATATATGCAAATGTCGGCGGAGACGGGTAAACCGAGGCCGGAAGGACGAAACTTTGACATATCGATTCCTTGCAGTTTAATCTGAAAGGGGAACGACTCCGTCGATTGTGTTTTTCGGCGTGAAACCGATTGACTTTGTCTCATTTTACTAATGGGTGACTTTTTCTAACGGGAAAACGGCCAAATTGTGTTTATTAGTGTGTGACATAAATGAGGAATAATTTACAAGTGTCTGCCGCTGGTAAAAGACGCTTCAAAATAGATTGTGCTACCGCGCTTGTCGAGAGCGCAGTGGCGAGGACGGCGAAGCTGCGACGGCAACGTTTTTGTTCTGCGGACCGTGCTCGTTTTACCATAGTTACGATTATTCAAACAAGGCTGTGTTGTTGTCGTGTTGATACAGCATCGTTTGTGAATTCTACCGAAACCGGCGAAATACCCAGCGTGGCGTCGTCTCGGTAGTACTACGCCGTGTTGACGTTGGGACACATCGAGATCAGCGTGAATCCTGTGCTCGGGTTTACACTCGTGGTAACTTCTACCACTTCTGCAAATGAGTTACCGGCAATCCATCAGTGTTACGACCACGGTACGCGAATTTCTTTTTTGTCTTTAGTGCTAGTGGTCTAGCCGTGAGCAGAGAGCCTATCAAAATTACGTCGTCCAACTTATGTTGTTTTGCTCCAGTCCTAATGATAACAGCAATAATACCCATCGTTGCTTGACATATCCGTATCCGAGTGCGAACATGGCTTGTGCACAGCTATGAATAGAGATTGAGCCCACATCCACGTCGGTCCGAATAAATTTATGACGTAATGCGGGTGGTGCTTTTAGCGTACCTTCTCGCTTGCTGTTGAATCTTGAAAATTAGGTGCTGTCGAATGTGTCATTTTAAGCTCAGTTTGTTGCAGTGAAAATCTCGCTAACGCGTACTATCGCGGTGCACACTTGCTTGATATGCCCCAATTTTAGGGCCTCCGAAGTGCTTTACATCTATTTTATTCTTCGTGTCCTCAACCCGTGCAGCACGCCAGCAACATTGAGAATATATCAGATATGTCTGGTGGAAGATCTAGATGGCACAGTATTGTCGGACTGTGAAAGTTGCACGAAAACCAAGCGTAAACATCATGGGCCCTGCTCAGGGTTTTAGCTTGAACTAGTTACACATCATTTTTGATGAAACTTCTAAATAATTTTGCAGGTTACGATAGTGATTCCCCTTCTTGGAATCCGTCCCAAGTCTTGTACCTGTATTGTGTAAAAAACCTTGCTGTTGGCGTGTCACACTTTCTACGGACTGAACCACCCCACCCCCATCCCCCTTTCATTCTGAAATGTCAATTCCCAGTCGTATGTGAATGTCGGACTAACACTTTTTGCCGCTTGATAATTTCACCAAGACTGCGTGCGCTTTGACAGGTGGCTGTGGTGTAGCAGTGGCGACAGCACCAGCCATTAATGCAGCCGTCTTTTACGCCTGGAATAAATTAGGGTATACCAATTCTGGGTTTTGTTTTATTTCAAAGTTTCTGTTAATTGTTTTGATTTGCTTGCAAGTACCTTGTCTCTCCAAGGATCCGGTGAAGGTTTCTTGGTTTCACTCCTATCGCACAACGAAGCACCTAAGTTCACGAAATATGTGCACTTTGAGGTGAATAGCTTGAAGCGATTCCTGGCCCAACACAGTTTAAAGCTCCAGACGGTCAAGGAATGGTGACCACAAACTGGAGCTTGAATATCTGCCCGAAGACTTGAACCTTGTACGTCTCCCTGTCACGCTGTCTGGGATATCACGCAGGTTGAAATACCTGTACGACATAGGAATTATTGACTTACACAGTGTAGAGAAATTAAACTTTTTTTAAGCTTCAAGTAACAGACGTGATTATGTGTACATCCCTGATGGAGTAGTCAGCATATTATAGCAAAACTGAATGGAGCTTCACACAGCTCGTACTGGCAAACCTAATATACAGTAATTATTTTCTATACAAGGTCACTCAAATATTTGTGAATAACGTAGCAATGTCATTAATCTTTCTACGGTCCTCGCCGTATATTCACTGCGGTGATTACATATTTGAAAGTGCCCGCCTAAACGCGGGACTGCGGACACCGCAGGAGGTGCTACTATTTATTATGTCATTGGTGAACAAGGAATATTATATTCCCGCGTTTTTTCAAATTCCTCTGGCTAGTTATAGTTTTCAAATTAGACGATCCGCTCACGGGACGCTACTTCTCATACCGGCTGCTTTGGCGATAGTGGCCATCCCTGGAAGGAGGCACTGACGCTTCAGATTCAGACTTCTAACACTTTTCAGTTATAAATTGAAAGGATGGGACCTCATCATCCGACGGGAAAGTTGTGTAAAGTACCTCCGGTTAGGAATCTGAAGCAGCAGGGCCCGTTTGCTCGAACAGCTAACCGCGGCTAAAGTTAGCCGCAGTACCTAGGAGAGGGATTATTAGTCACGTGACTGGCTCGGTAGGGATACGGGGAGCTACGCATTGCCCCGTCGCGTCGTTCGACAAAATGGCTGCGGCGTACGCAGTTTCCGCGGTCGCGATCGCATTGGTGTTTGTCTTCAGAGCGATGATTTAGGTTCCGTGTTCTAAGTTAAGAGTGTACAAGTATCCTACGTGCGCCTTAAAGAAACTGACATTTCGAGGGGACTGCGACAGAAGTCGACGGCAGCAGCCCGTCGACAAACAGTGGCTCAGAGTCACCGATTTGTAGAAGTACAGTGGCCCGGAGTCGCCGACTGTCGAAGCTTCGCATCGGCTTCATTGAAGCACGGCAAGAATCATGCATCGCAGCGCCGAAATGTGGGATGCGTTCCAAGGAACACGATAGCCGAGTACGACAAGCGTTTTACGGTGAGCACCAAAACATTTCGCGATAGGGTTGTGATGAGGCCAGCCTCATACTCACGTTATGTTGAGCGCTGTGAAACTAACTTCAAGCAGGAGCAGGATCAGAATACGTTTATTGAAAGCAAGCATTACGGAGAGTTGCCTTTTGAGTAGCGATTGCGGTTTATTGAAAGTAGTCACGCCGGGAAAATTTCTGTTCAGGGTGTCCATTTTGTACAAAATCCTCGTATTCTGCTTACAGTGCGACTGCAGCTGCAGCATCAACCGTTCTGCAGATAAACGGCGGACAGAGGCTCAACGGTCCAATGGATTTTAGCAGTGATGAGTAGCAGAACTTTCTCTGGGTTTAGTGAAATGCTACGTTGTCCATAAAAGACCAATGACCTGCCGATCGTTCAATTCACTCGCCCTCCAAGAAAGCCGGTTCATGCAGTTTTTCCGAATCAACTCCGTTGTGCCGTCTGCGAAAGTTGTAGAACCGAGAAATAAACAATACTGAAGTTGTTGGAAATGCCCTTGTTTGTTATTTCGCGTTGCTTCTGAAAAAATATTTTACGTTTAGCAGGAATAATGTTGCAATTGTGTAGATAAACAAACCAAGGTAGCAGACGATCATGCTCCTTCTGCAAACGAAAATGAACCGAGCGACTACCTCAAAGGGGACCGCGCCGCTGCGTCAAAAGAATTGGACCCTAGATGAAAAATTGGAATTAGTCCGGGAAGTTGAGGCTCGAAAATACCAAATCCTGGAAAAATTCGGCCCTACCGTGACTACTAAAACCAAAAGACGCGCCTGGGACCAAGTCGCCAATTCCATGACCCGCCGCTACCAAGTTCCGCGTTCAGTGAAACAACTTCAAGAAGCATGGAGAAAATTACTTAAAAAGTGCCGAACTTTGTACAGATTGGACAAAGAACATGACCAACGGACAGGTAAGTTCTAATATTTGCGCTACAAAAACAGAAAAAAGGGCGATATTTGTAAAATCTTTATTGGAAACTTTGGGTGCACTGTACAAATTTCTTAGAGAGTGATATATTAGCCCCTCAAATTTTTGGGGCAAATATCTCATCTGAAGACCCCATTCAATGCGCGACAACTAACATCTCGCTCAATATCGTGAGAGGGCAAGCCCAAAGATTAATTAGCTCTTACTCGCACAAGTTTCAACACAGTGGCACTAACACAGAATTAGCCCCAAAGCACCTTGGATCCTGTTCCACGCAGTGGGCCTGCGTAATTTCTCAAAATTAATGTCCAAATTTTGCTTGCCAAAAACATTGTCTTTAGCACTGTAAACAATGTAGACACTATTGTTCAACTAAACACAGAAGAAAAATGTATGTAGGCAAGTAGCGTGGGAACAAGGGCAGGGGGGCTTCAGACCCCCTTCCCCTTCCTCCCCCCCCCCCTTGAAATTTCAGACAGCTGCGGTAAACAATGCTGAAAAAGGGGGCGGGGTTAAGCTCAGAGGCCCCGTCGCCCCTCCACGTTTCAAACACTTCCGACGCAACCGATTCAGGCACAGAGTGGGCCAGGCTAGCCGGTAGCTGGCAACAGTGAGTTTGCTGTCAAACAAACAAAAAAAAAGAAATAAATTGCCCAACATCACATATTACCCGAGACCGGATAATAGGAACCTGAGGGTGAAAAAAAAAAACGAAGGTAAGAAAAAAATCTTATCATTATTGGCAATTACATGTTTACGCGTTTTCTGTTCATTCGCACATTGATACTATGTGAAATAATGAACACCCTGTCTCGCCTCCCCCACCTTTAATTGTGCTTACATCCTAGTAAACAAAATAAGTGTACTTCAATTCATTGGTGCTGGTCCCAACCCCCATCAGCTGACACCACTTGTCGAGACTGTTTTAAATGTGATCGGGGACGATTCCCCGACGATCTGTGGGATTGACGTCATCATCGGTGACACCGAAAAGTAGGTAACATTTCATAGGCCATGCTGTGTATGCTATGCTCCTGTTGATACTTTATACATTACAATACTAAAGTTGTAGGTATGAGCACGTGGCTTCGTCAATCACCTTACTTGTGCTAATTGAATGGCCCACCCTTACGCCTACAAGTTTGATATCGTTGCACACTGTATGTAGACTGTGACAGTGGAGGCGATAGTACAGTGGAAGCTCTGCACCCAGTTACAGCTTACTAGCCCTGACAGCACAAGGATGCACAAGCAGCAGAAGAGAATGAGCACGCGCTGAAGGTGCATTCTTTTTCTGTTCTGCTCGTCAGATTATGAGTACTTCCACAAGATGATAGTTATGAAACTGGTGATAGGGATGTTCTGCTGTCACTGATGATAGGTATGAAACTGAGCACAGACACAAGGCATATCAAAAGTCACCAATTGTTGGCATGCTCTTAGAAAACATTGATGAGCATAGGGAACAGTTTGGATTGTCATAAAAGAATATATTGGTTTTCCATCTCAAAGTGGACATGTCAGTTGCATAACACTACTGCTGCGTGCCCTTACATAGATACCAACTTCATGAAGCAAAACGACAATATTAGGAGCACGAGTCAAAACCTGTCCAGTAGAGAACAGAACACAGCACAAGGACACCACCTTCACATATTTAGCCATTTCTGCACTGCTGAAAAAGTGCCAATGAAACCATTTATTAGGGTAAATGCAGTAAAACTCACAGTTTGAAACTATTTGTACCACAAAATTACAAAGAAATATTTACATCATAATCAACAAAGCTATGGTAGTCTTTCAAGTTGAGATCACCTATTTTCTTCTAAGTCAGGTCACTCAATACCCAAATGTTTCCACTGTCAGTGGAAATGTTTTTGCATGATCTTCGTACATGCCTGCTAACGTAGCAAAAATCCATTCTTTTTTGGTAACTTTTATGAGATTAAGTTGAGAATGCACCAATGACTTATTCGATGCTGATCTGTGCCAACAAAATCTGAAAAAGTATCAATGTCCCAGTTAGCCGGACAGTGCTTGGGTACACAATAATCACATATGACGGCTGGTGTGAGTGTGCCACATCTACTTGTTTTAAATCTTGTACAAATGTCTATATGGCGACTCTACCAACCGCCTATGAAACGAAGTTGTGGGGTTAGGCACTCCAGTCTGTTGTACCACCAACATATGTGGTAAAATTATGACAAGTGTTACTGTCACATCTGGATTAAGGTTGCCGCACGTTGCACTCAGTTCTGCCACACATATATGTACCCTGATCCAGGATGACGTCAAAAATGTCATGCACTGCAGCCCTCATGCATCACTTGGAGAGATAGAGGACGGAGAGAATCATGTCACGGAGGACGTACGTGCACGAGTATGGTGTCTAGTCACAATCCTTTGCTTCAATGCTCTGAGCAGCTCTCTGGAGCTGTAGCCCTTGCAGTTTGCCAAGTTATGCTGAAATTTACAAGTTCACTCCTGCCCAACAATAGCCCTCTGTGAGCTGCCATTTTTCTCACTGCGCATGCTCAGAACACGTCCCGAGCATTAACTTTACGCAGGACAATATTGTACCTCGGGCTGCCATCCACAGCCAGTCAGTGACTTGGGTTTTTAAGTTTGCTGATAATCGTTGTAAAGGCTTATGCGTTAAAGGGATACCTCAACGAAATTAAAAATATACCCGTCGTGTTCAAAAATAGGTTGAATATGATCCACTGTATCCCTAATGACAATCGCACGTTTGTATTTTGAACCTGGTGGCTATAGTTTTCGTTACAAACGGCCCACTCTGACAAGCGCTCGGAGAACAGCCAGCAGAGAGCATGTGACACCCAACGCAATCGTGACGTAGTTCGTCTCGGGACGAGCAAAGCTGCGACGAGGCTGACGTCGAGATGATGGCCTAGTCGTTCCAGCCACCAAAGCTGCTGCTTTTGTATGAATTTTGTGTGACGGGTTAATCTTTTATAATATTGTAGGGGGACAATAGCAACTTCTGGGACATACAAAAAGGATTCTTTGGAAGAGGAGAGTTCCTCCTTCCCCTCTTCTATTGTGGTAGCCGGAGGCGAGACAGTTACCGTCACTAGCTGTCAAGGTTCTTAGACTGGCATTACAAACGAGGCGTTAGCGATATCCACCTGGTGCTCTTTGCCAACCGCTTAATTCGTTTTAAAATTCCTTTTCGTGACTTTTTTAACAAGATATTGTTGTGTTCGATGTGATGCTGCTCCTTCGAACACATATTGACCAAAAAATGAAACCCCAAATTTTGTTGTAGTATCCCTTTAACCTCAAACAATTTCCTGGTCATGCGTGTCACTACAGCAGCTGCACGGAAAGGGTGACGACGCCGCCACCCTCGTCATCTGGCGGCAGTACAGTTGAAGACGACGCAGCACAGAGAACACTGGCCTCTCCTGTTGTGCAGCACAACCAGCGCTGGACCCGTGAGGCTGCACAGCAGTACCAGAGAAGGGCCGAGCGACAGAAGGATCTGGAGCATGAGAATATACTCCTTGAGAGAAAGTACACAAATGGGGCCATACAGGCTGCAAACGCAACCCTCGCTGCAGCAGATGCTGCATGGAGTTTCTATGCTATAGGGGAGGAAGTGCTCAGGGAGCAAAGAGAACTCATTAGACTTGAAACCACCCGAGCACAGCTGCAAATTGAACTGATAAAAAGACAATTAGGACAAGATTAACTCATGTAATGAGCCACTTGCATTGTTTGTCGCTGTGTTGTATACATATTTTGCGTTTTTTCTGACCTACATACTTGTTTGCACGATTATAACGCTCACATTTTTTTTGCCAAAATGGGTGCCTAAAATTAGATGCACTTACAATTGAAACCAAAACTCAAAAGAAAAACGCAAGGCAGCTAGCCCAATCGCCTTTGTGACCGTTTGTTTACATTCGATATTTTGGTATCCGTATCGCACGTTCTTTCGCCTTTATGTCATCACACTGACGGGAAACGATAACCACGGAGCGACACTGCGTAGCCTCACAATCCCAGCGACCCAATGAGCTCGCGAAGTGTTGTATGAAAAAAAAAAAGTGAAGGCCATTTACAACTCTGTAACGCCGAATTAGAGCGCAGCTCTTGAGGAGGAGTAGGGAAGGGTACTGAGGGGGAGGGGGGTCACGTGACCTCGGGGGGTCACGTGACCCCCAGGTCACATGACCCCGCAAAGAAATTTTTCCGCTAGGTTTAGCGGACAAATTTTTCCGCTATATTTAGCGGGGAAATTTTGTCACTAGATTTAGCGGAGAAATTTTTCCGCTAGATTTAGCGGAGAAATTTACCCATCATGCATCGGCGGTTACGACGACGGCGACGGCGACGCCGCTCAAGCCGGAAACGAGCGCCTAAGAGCTGCACTCTAAAACGTCCCTCTAAGAGGCAACGGTCGCGCACTCGTTCAAGCGCAAGAAGAACGGCACCTCAAACGCTTTAGACGGAAGCAAGGATGACCTTCTGCAGTCTGTGGACAGCGAAGACCAATTGCCAGATTCCGACAACAGAAACTTGTGCGCGGTATTTATTTTGTGTATTGCCGTGCGTTTCCTAAAATTGGTTTTATGAGGTATGGGTGTTCAAAGTGCATTACTTTACCTGCGTGGTGGAATCGGCAGCCATTAAATTTTTCGATATCTGGGAGCTAAAATTGCCTGCATGTAAGTATCGGGGGCTCGTTAGAATCGTGCAAACACGGTATGTTTGACACTTCATTTATTTTATGCATGCTATCTACAAGGGAAGCTTGCACACAATCTTTTCCATATCGTTGACTATCCCTACACTAGACCAGCGTGGTTGTTCTGATCGCAATATTTTACGCTGTGGTTAAGTAAGCAACAGAATATCATACTGGCAGTATGGCACCCAGGCTTTCGACGCCCCGTAGGTGGCACATAATTTACATGGATACCTTAAATAAAAATATGGGTTAAGCTCAAAGGCAGATGTATAATTCCTTCTTTCCTATATCCCTTCACATGTTTCCCTTTCATAACGCGGCTCCCCGTCACAGCTCAAGAGAGGAGGTCGCCAAGACGATTAGCCTCCCGGCAGAAGACCAAGGTCGAGTTTCTGTTTTTTAAGAAAATGTTCGAGTAATCGATGAGTGGACCACAGACACTTTCTGACTTGCATCTGCAAATATTCCTTCTGCTTTTAAGATAAAGGCTCTTTCTGCCTGTATATGCTCCTGCGACCTATGGACTGTGTGCTGCTTATGTACGAAAAAGTTCATACTAAGAATATCCCGAAACTCAGGAACAGAAAAAGGGATCAAACACAACACTACATCATTTTGTTGCGTGTGTCACCTTTTGGGGCCCCGGGTCTTCAACTCTTATTACTTTGAATCGTCACCACTTAACTTGTTCTTTATGTATTTATTTATTTATTTATTTATTTATTTATTTATTTATTTATTTTATTTAAAGAGTACCTTCATCGCCTCGAGGGCATTATTGTAGGAGGGGTGGGAAATAACACACATACATAAAAACACAAAGTGATCACTTGTCCGCACAGAATAGATATACAACCGAGAAAAAAATACACTGTTATCCAACACAACAGTTTTTGGAGCTGAAATCTACTTGCTGCTTGTACGTAGGCTCGCGATAATTCGAACTCGGATATTTCGTACTTCCAGTTAATTCAAGCAGGTTTAAAAATTTTGGTTGTCCCGCTAAGCTTTTTTATGTATTTATAAGCCACTTAATTCGAATGGCGTTTTCGCTTAATTCATAGTTTTTTGCTCTCGTGGCCCTGTTGAGTGCGCTTCTTTCCGAGCACCGGTGCACCGCAGAGAAGCAATACCTGCGGAGCTTGCTTTTGCGAGTGTTGCTTCTCCGCAGTGTACCAGTGGTCGGAAAGAAGCGCAGTCAACGGGGCCGCGAGAACAAAAAACTATGAATTAAGCGAAAACGGCACACATGAACGGAAAACGGCGTTCAAATTATGTGCTTCAAGACTAGCAATGATGACCAAGACGACAACGAGGACGAGGCACAGCTCACTGGCATCATGATTTCTGGCCTTGAAACACGTAATGTGAACGCCGTGCAGGCGAAATATACTAGTCTTGACGACGATGTGTGTGTTTGTCATAATGACTCATTAGAGGACATAGTATGGAAACTAATGCCAGCACAGTGCAGCAGTGACAGTGAAGATGACGATGAAGAAATGGATGACCCACTACGAACTGTCACAGCCGCAGAGGCCTTTGAGCACATCGCTCAGCTCCGGAAGTTTCTGTCCGCAAAGGAAAAGTCCCGTAAAGAGCTACTTGCGTTGGCTGGCATTGAAAATTTTGTTTTGAGATCTCATGTGCTGACTAAACAGTCCACAATTGACGACTTTTTTGCCGGATGAATGAACTTAGTCACAGTTCTTTCACAAATGTGTTATGCCTGTACTTGCTTATAGTTATGCATTAACTATAAGCAAGCTACTGTGCTATGTAGAGGAAACTGGCCAAAATCTGCTTTGTATATATCGCTATCCATGTAACAAATCATAATGTTGTCTAGTATTATATATATCCAACTAAAATATGTGACCTTCTGGAGTTTGAATTAATGAGAGTGTAGTATGTACAATAAAGCTCCTCTCTGGACAATGCCCTACTAAAAATAAATGTTTTGCAAATGATGTTATCATGCCATCCAGGATGAAGAAAATATGAACTAACCCTAGGAGGTTTGTGAAAAATAAGAGAAAAGCTTTGCAGGTTGGAAAAACCTGTGAAAGGTGTTATGACTCAACACTCAGAAGCGTACACTATGTAAATCCTATGAGCTAGTAACCATGAGTATGCAGTGAAAAATGAACATTCTATGGGGTAGTATATATAATTTGTACTGATAGCTTTGAAATTGGTATCAAATGAACATTGTTTCACTATACTCTCCTATTCATGCTCCTGTACCCATTAAATAGTATCAGTTTGTAGATATTGAATGGGAAAATAACTGTCTTCTTCAGTTTATTCATTATAAACTGTGCACACATAGTCTGTTATAGGGCTGACTTCAGCACTTCCCATAAAGCATCCGTCGGTGTGGGAAATGTATTACAAAAAATAATGACAGTATAAAAAGAGAGCTCCAGAGAGTGCGAAGAAGTGCACAAATTTGAAGAAGCATCCCTCGCGTCATTAGTTAGAAGTTTGAAAAGTGCATTGTTATGAACTCCGGGAATTAAATACAAAATCTTTTAGTTTAAGAGAGCCCGTGTGTGCCTATGCTTATAGCTCTGCGAGAGTGCAGGAGTTGATGGGGAGGAGACCAAAGCAGTAACAAGCAGTTGAGCTGCAGCGTGCGATTGCAGGAGTGTTGGACATTGCACTGCACTCCCGTTTGACCAATAGCTTCGGCAGGGATTTTTTTCGAGCACACTCTTTCCAACAAGCTAATTATAAGTGCCTCAAATGACACATTTCGAGCTATCAAAGCCTTTGCGACAATAATGCGGGTGAAAATAATCCCTGGAGAAGGGGAACAAGAGGGACAAGGGACAAACATAAATCTCCAAACACAGCTAGGTGACTGGTGAGCGACGGAAAAAAAAGAAAATTTTTTTTCATTACTTATTTCGTCGCTCATGCTGCAATTTACACGTACTGCTATGGAAGCAACAGGTATAAGGGGATGTCCATCAATCATTCTTTACATTTCTATCATCCAAATTTCGAAACTCTATGTGGGATATCTGCAAGCACTACCCAAATTGATCTGTGCAAGAGTGATATATGCATTGCTGGAATGTCATTGTCATGTTGGTAACACACTTTCAGCATTGTCACATGTGTCACACTCCTTTATGGGTTATTTTGGGTAGAACTTATGATAATCTTACATCCAGTTAGATCATACAAAAAAAGCTTAAAATAAAATTAATCAATATCTCAAAGCTGTTGGCTTCTTGCTAACTGTGCAGCACGGTTGAGCCCCTAACTGTTGCAGTTTCCAAAAATACAATTGATGTTTAAGTAGCAAAACAATAAATGTTATTTCAAGCAATTATTTGATCTAGTTAGACAACTGTCTGACATAATTTTCTTATAATTATCTGCAAAGCCTGATAACAAAAGGTGAAAGCAATAGCCACGATCATAACAAAGCATCTTGCATTAGAAATGGACAGCCAGAAGATACCTATCCAGACACTTACACTTAGCCGAAGAAATGGTTGACAATAAATTCTCGGGCCTCGTTGCTCTCAGCACGGTTGGCTGCTACGGGCTCAACGGGAACCTCAGCGGGGATGGCGGCCACGGGTGTCCTGCTGGGGTACCTCTTGGCCAGGTTGTGGAGGGCACAGCACGCGACAATGATGTCGCAGCACCGTTCTGGAGCCATTCGGAGCTCAGCGTGAAGGCAATGGAACCTCCGCTTGAGTTGGCCGATTGTCCTGTACAGAGCGCATGGATCAAAACCACATGTTATTCCTTCCCAGAAATCCAATAGCAAAATCGGACAACAGCGTGGAACGCAAATACTCAAGAGGATGACACGCAACAAGGACAAATTTACAGCTGAATTCGAATCGCAAATTGGCTGCCGTGCCCGATATCACACCTCCTAATTTTTCCAGCCCAAGCTCCAGCCCATTGCTCCAGGATATCGAAATCTGGGCATTATGCATACCATTTTATTTTCCTTCCACATTATTTTTACACTGCGTTCACATCCGGGGTCACCTGAGGTTAGCCTGTGCAATGTGTTTTATAGAAAGCAACAAGCAAAGTGCAGCTTTATGCAAGCGCTATCCTCAAAGGGTTTCGTGGATATGCTTCCAAGCAAACACCTGCATATGCACAGGCCAATATGTTAGAATTTTTTGCTACCTGATTGCTGCCAACGCTGTAAGAATTAACTTGTAACCAAGCTTTATACTGCAACAAATACAGTACCATCAAAATTTCATTCTACATGTTACTTGTGAGACAGAGTGAAAGGAGAAAGAGAGCCAGACTCTTGTCTTGTTGAGCCTTTCCCCTTCCACTCTCCAGGAATAGATGTTCGTGGTAGCGCAACCCATCTACTTTTGTCATTGATCAATAAGAATCCGTCTTGTAAGTCTGGGAGATGTAAGACGTAAAGCACTTGAAATAACGCCTTATCCAAGTACTCCTACCCTTTGATTTAGCCGCTAGTGTTCCTATTGTTAGTGGTCCACGCACCACCATTTCTGAATCAAGTGGAAGCTCCTGGACGCTTACAGCAAAAGTTTTGGTAGAGGGTCTTATGGCGCTTTCACAACGGAATCCCAAGCAAGATTTGCCTGAACATTTGAGATTGCAGCGACTCATCATCAGTCGTGAATGACGTGTAAGATGGTGTCTAGAGACTATTTGTGGAAACTTGTTATTGCATGCTCAACTTCAACATTGTCCAAAATGATGCCTTGGCACTACTCTTAAATCCATCGATGAGAGCAGAATAGGTCAAGCTAGGCATGTACTCTTGGCCAATCGGTCAAGACGGTCAGCAACACACAATTGTTTGCGACTTACAGCGATGTGCCGCTATTTTTGGATCACACGCATCTTAGCACGCACGAGCTTAGCTGTACTTGTGCACTCAATATGAGTACATACATATCTAGCACGTTTAGTTAGTTTCCATTAAACAGCCCGAAACTGACATTTCAAAAAGTAGACATATGAAAGTGCCAAGGCACAGTGTTACTTCCACTGCTGTGTCTAGGAAAAAAATTCCATTGTCATTAATGCTTCTTTTTGTCCAATTAACAAAATATCAACTTCTGTCCGGGTCTTGCGTAGCACTGGCACCTGAGGTGAGTTTAGTGCTTTTCCCCATTATTGCCAGTCCTGGGGACCTAAGACATAACTGAGTTTCTGCATTTTCAGTCTCAAGCGATAAAACCCAATAAAGTGTGGTGAGGTAAGTTTCGAAAGTTTGATTTTAAACCTAAATGGTCAGTACTTTAGACCATTACAGGTGCATGTGACCGAGTAAACAGAGTATAGAAGCATATGACCGAGTAGTCAACTATCTTATCTCCGTGCTTTCAAACTATTCTGTTGGAAGCACACTTTAGGAAGTATTTGGGTTTGTCATCGATGCAATTTGCGTTCCTTTGTCCATCAAGTTTGCTGTGGTCGTCTAGAGGGCGGATTTGGAGCGTTTTCATTGTTTGTCAAGCCATTTGGTCTTACTTTTGATCTGGGAGGAATGGAATGTCATTGTGTTCCTATTGTAGGGAGCCTAAAAAAAAGCCAAAGCTGTTTAAACAGCCTCTCTCAAGGTGCTATCTGGTTAGAGGAAAGCAGCTTTAATAGTCCTCCACATGTGAAGAACAAAGAAGCGTGCCAAGAATTACGTTTGCGAATTTTGCGATTAAGAATTTGTCGTCACAGCACATGTATAACCAAGGTTACGTTTGCCATGTCCGCAAGTGTTGCCGCTTGACGAATAACTCAGATATGAACCTAATCTACTGCATTCTCGACAAACCTGCTTGAAAAAAAACATAACTGGTCAATAGATATCGACCGGAAAAAGGCAGTAAGCTTTCGACTAAAAATATTCATCGATAAAAACTGAAAATTTCATACAATAACAACCGAAAAAAGTATGCCGATTCCAGAAAAATAAAAACTGAAACCGCAGAACCCTAGGCAGCTATTATAAGTTGTATTGATTCGTAATCTCAGAATACTACTTTCATCTTGCTTACATAAGATCACGGTATCTTATGCTTCGTTAGATTAATATAAAAATTTGTATGAATATTTTTATGCCATAACGAATAGCAATAGACGTAAGGAGCATGCACGTGTTGCACGTATTACGTCAAGACAGCTAGTCGTCTCGAAATGTCTTGCATGAATATCTCTGTGCCCTTCAGAATATATGGCCTAGATTTACCGTTCAACAATGCTTCTTGTCGTCGTGTGTGCCGTATTGTATGCTACCTCGGCTGCTGATGACGGCGACAGGAATGGCGTCATCAGCCATGGTTGACAGGAGTAGACGCTGTCACCAAGCAGCAGGCCGTCGTACTCTCCACTGGCCAGATTGACTGCCAAGGTGCTCTCCGTGAAGATCCGAGAGTCGTGGGTGCTTCCAGGCCACCTTGCAACCACGTTGCGAATCCGAGAAGAGGCGTCAACGACCACCTGTACGTTGATGGAATGGTATCCATGGCGGTTGACGTACGCCTCCTCGTGCACATGGGGTGCCTGGATCCGGACATGGGTACCGTCAACAGCACCCACGACCAAAGGAAAGCCGGCCATGTCGTAGAACTTGTGCTGCAAGGCTGCCCCCTCCGCAGCGTCAGGCCATCTGCGTCGTTGATCCCCTCAGCAATTAAACCACATATAGCAAACCTACAGCTACAATGCTTATGAATACATTTTTAATGAGGAATGCTAAGGACTTTGGCTGTGCCCTTCAAGTATGTGGTAGCAGTAAAGTGCCTCAGTAGCACCTATTCAATAGTGAAGTTTGCATGTTTTCATAGGATCCCTTTTTATTTTCGTTCAGTTACCGAGACCTATAAAGTGACTGTGATTCGGTGCAAGTCCTTACCAAAAGTGCAAACGGGTCGCTTTCTGAGGTTTCTCAGAAAAATGGCGTGCCCGGGCCCTTTCCAATCAGGCAAGTAGGCCGCTTACGGCCGTAATCATTTTTTTTTCTATTGAAAAGGGGGGGGGGGGGAGGGCTAGTTACCAGTAGGTAGAATATTACTGCCATAAAAAGGCAACCTACAAAACATCCCTATCACCAGCAATTCAGATATATTTTTAGTGTATTTACTTTACTTCAATACGGCTGGCAAACTACAATTAAAAGGGAAAAAAAAGGACCCTTACCGTATAAAGTCTTGTGCTCGACGAGCCAGCGCTACGGTGACTTGCTTCACAGCCCGTGAAGCACTTGACACATGCACGCGGATGTAGTCGCCTGCAGTGATCAGAAAGTTCCCAGTTGCGTAGAACTGCAAGGCGATGATCGCTTGCTGCTCCGCAGAGAGGGCGCGGCTACGACGTGTACGGCGCTCCAAGTCCGGACGCAGTGTGTCGGCGAGAAACATTATGCCCGCTCTTCCAAATCGGAACCGTTGCTGCAGCCCATCCTCGTCGAAATCCTCAAAGGGGTTCAGGCGGTCCCGCAGCACACGCTGTCGCCTCATCATTGCCGCTGCGTACTGCGCGTCCGTGCGGTCTCTTGTGTGTCGGCGATTCCTTGCGTTGGACATTCTGCCCGGTAGCAATGTCGGAAATCGGTCCGCAAATCTTATCAGTCAGTCCGTAGCCTGTCGGAGGGTTTGTCGGTGGGTCGGTCGGTCGAAGGGCAGAATACAGACAGGAAAACTCAGATGATAACCGAAAACGAGAAACGCGCGTTGCGTGCAACGAGGCGAAACTGGTTGTATCACTGATCTTTATGTCTATTTGCTGGATCGCGTTTGACCAGCTCCTCCTATGGACCGAAATGCGGTCACTGGCGGCCATCTTTAGGTAGAGTTATATCATCTCTAGCCATCATAGTAATATGGCGGACAGCGCAATGGCGGCAGGCTGCCATAAAATAGCCGTAGATCTAGTATACTGTACCGTGGGTGACATTTCGTGCTTGATTGAAGTTGTTCGACGAAGCAGATTCTTGAAACCCGGCGTGAACGGTAGCCTCATCTTTGAGGACCCGGTAAACGTTCTACGAAAGCGCAGCACCGGGGGAAAGTAGCGCAGCTCGCATCAAAAGCAGACTCCATACCGTCGTCTGCTTTCGATGCTTCTTTCGATGCGGTTTTCGATACGTGCTGTGCTGCTTTTCTCCCGGTGCTGCGATTTTGTGAAACTTTCACCGGGTCCTCAAAACCGGACTACTGTTCACGCCGGGTTTCAAAAACATGTTTCGTCAAATAATTTTAATCAAGCACGCAATATCACCCACGCTATTTTGATCGCAGCCTGCCAACCCATTTGCCAAAATGCTATCTGCCATGGAGGGATGATAGCGGCTGCAGCAGCTTACATTGGCTAGAGGTGATATAACTCTACCTAAAGATGGCCGCCAGTGACCGCATTCGCGGAGCGGGCAAACGCGATCCAGCATTTGTCATAGAGATCAGTGGGTTGTATAAACAAACGCCGTGCACGCGACACGGTACACACGGCGTTGCCAGACTTGGAAGCGACGGTCGACGCACTTGCTTTTTGCAAGACACGACAACGGAAAACTGCAAAGCACTTTGACTAGGTGTCTTGTCTACGCTTCCACACTTCGAAAGAAAGAATTTCGATGCAGAAAAGAAACTATCCTTTTTCTTTTCAATTGAGCAAACGTTTCTTGCAAGTTACAACTAGATTCAGCCGAAAACGGTTCCCATAAAGCAAACGTTGTATCATAAAAAAATAACGATTTATTTTTTTCAGCACAAGGTGGCGCAGGCTCCAGCCCAATAATAAAGGACGGATTTGTTTTATGTCCAGCCATTAAAGTTTCGTAGTAGGTACAACGTAGGTACAACTAGGTACTTTCGGTACCTACTAGGGACTTTGGCCAACGCTAACCGCGGTTAGCTCTTCGAGCAAACGGGCCCTGGAGTGCTGCAGAAGCGGACGCGCTAAAATTAAAGCGAATGGAAGGAAGACTAAAAATATTAATTCCTGGAGAGAGGAAACAAGGGGGACAAAAGACAAAAACAAATCTCAAAACACAACTAGGTGACTGATGCACGACTGAAAACACCTGCCTGGCCCTGGTATCGAACCAGGGACCTCTTCATTTTTAGTGGAGCGCTCTACAGACTGAGTTAGACCAGGACCTTTTTTTTTTCTTTATTGGACACGTTTGTACAGTTTATTCAACACTCATTCGTCGCAAATACATGCGATGTCAAGAATTTACCGCCCAGCCTCTTGCGGTTGCACTAAAATTCCTTCATATTTAGATCATCGAACAGTGATGCCCAAACGGGCGATGTTTCTTCAAACCGACAGAACACTGATTTAACTTGCGCAACCACCTCGATGAAATACGCTCTTACTGTTTTGAGTTCTACATCTGCATGTCTGTGGGTCATACGGGATTTCCGTATGGAATAGAGGCCTAATGCAAGGAACATGTTGTAAGGCACTTGATCGTTGTTGTCTATAGGAAGGTAATGAATCGTATGGGGCGTACCACATAACTCTTTCATTAGCGTCCGCTGCAACACGTCCCAGAAGTACATTGCGTCCCAGCATATTATAAACACATGTTCCACTGTTTCTGGTTGCTTGCACAATATGCAGTCAACAGACCAAGGAAAAAATATGCCTCTGCCTCTGAGCCATGTCTTCACACGTAAGGTGTTACTGTGAAGCTTAAAGAAAAACTTTTCACGGCTGGAGGAGGAACAGACATATTCTTGACACGGCAGAGAACGTCCTGACCAGGCCTGTCACTATACAGCGAGCGATACAGCGGTGGGGGGAACAGTATTTCGATAAGGTCTTAGGACAGTTTCTTTCTAGTGACAGTGTTGAGGTATTCGATGAAAAATCTGGCCTAAAAACAGCGTTGCGTCTCGGACCTCTTTTAGAAATCCAAACCGGTGAGTGTTCTCATCGTGGTTGCTACTTACTATTACTGCTGGTAAAAAGCTCGCAAGTTCTGTTTGGATTATGGTTCGTATGAATGGGCGCGTCTGGTCTCGCAGAAAAACAAACCTTGACACAAGCTGTCGAACGAAAAGGTGCGGAAGTCCGACTCCGCCATCCTTCACCCGTCGGAACAGATCGTCTCGCTTCATTTTTTCCCAGCTTGACTTCCATAGGAAAGTCTCGACGACCCTGTGGAACCTTTGTACATTAGTGCGTGCACAATGCAGTACTTGTAAAACATACCATATCTTTGCTACCAAAAATTTATTGCATACCTCGCACAAATATTGAGAGGTCTCAGTTCGCCCATTTCGTAGCCTTTCTACTTAAACCTACTGCTTCGTCTGCCCAGTGCTGTAAGGTGTTCTTAAAATGTTGGAGTGAAACTCCTAGGTACTTGCACGGCGTGCTAGTCCAATTCATATTTTGGTATCTATCTTGTTTCGTCGCCCAATCTCCGTACCATATTCTGCAACGTTTTCCCCAATTGACAACAGCGCCTGTAATATTACAGAATTCATTAGTGGCTGCAACTGCTTCGTTGCCACTTTGTTTATCCGTACAAAATATGGCGACGTCGTTGGCATACGCCAGCAGCTGGATTTCCATTGATTCTAGTGCAATGCCGTGAATCATTTTACTCTCCTGAACGCTTCAACAAAGCGGTTTTATGTACAACGCAAACATCAATGGCGACAGTGGGCAACTTTGTCTTACGGAAAATAGGACCGGTATACTTTTAATTACTGAGTTATTTATAATTATTTGCGTTACGCAACCTTGGTAGGCCATCTGCACGCCCGTCGATATTATTGCGCCTACTTTGAGATGTGCTAGTATTTTAGCATTACATCATGCCACACGAACGCCTTTTCAAGATCGATCTGAATCATGGCAATTCGCCTCTCAGAGCCTGAGCAGCATTCCAAGATGATCCGCGCAACATGAACATTAGTTTGTATCGACCGACATTTTATGCCACACGTTTGATGGTCCCCTATGAGATTATTGATCACATTTTGAAGTCGTCTTGTTATGATTTTTTAGAATATTTTATAGTCACTGTTATAGACTGTTATCGGTCTGTACTCGCTCACTTGCCGCCGTATAGTTTCTTCTTCAGATTTCGGTATCAGTATTGTGTGTGTCCGCAGGCAGGGGTTCCCCCCCTCCAGTTCCTGGCGTCTCCTGCGCTGCTTCCTCGGATTCGTACTGATCCATTGCAAGCTCCATGTCTTCGTCGTTTATCGTCTCATTTACTGAAGCCGCGTATGTCTTTGTACAGTCTTCCTGGGTGTGCCCAAAACGTCTGCAACTGTCGCAACGTGGGACCCGGCACCCCTTTCGGATGTGCCCAGTCCTGCGACATCGCAAGCACAGCGGGGGTCGACTGGGGACGACAACGAGCACCATACCCCCTGCCAGACGAATCGGATGCGGGAGGTTCTCTGTGGTTTTGCCTTCCTTAAGAGTCAGGCGTGCCAACCTTGTCGTCGACTGGACGCCTTCAAACCCTTTCACATGCCACTTTTCTCTCGTGACTTCCTCGACTCTCCCGTAGGGCTCGAGCGCTGTCTTCGCGTTGTCATCGGTCACGTGGTAGGGGACCCAGTGGAGTCTCAGGCGTACCTCGGTCTTGTCCGGATCGATTACTAAGCAGCGCTTTTCTTTGACGAGAAGTTCCTTCGCACATGCCAGCTTGTGTGTGGCGGCTGGGGAATGCAGGGTAACCATCCAAACGTAGTTCATCTGGTACGAACCGCATGCCACAACCTCCTTGAAAACTCCGACGGTTTCCCAAACTGTTACTGAAGTCTTCGATGCGGTACGGCCACCCAGAAATATCACAGTGTAGAAACACAGAATTAAGCACGTCAACTCTCATTGGCAGCTGGGGCAAGATGATTAGGTAACCTTGTTCACGAGAGTCCGATGTAGCACCGCGGCTATCAGTACCCGTTGATAACGCTCCGCGGAAGCTCATGATTCCAGAATCCCGAGCTAACCAGAACCAGGCGAATTTTTTCAGTAGTGTACCGGTCACGCAGCTGTGTTTAGAGATTTGTGTTTGTCCTTTGTCCTCCTTGTTCCCCCTCTCCAGAGATTACTATATTTGTTCTTGTCCAGCTCGCTTGCACCTTTGCATTATTTCATTATCATCGATGGAAGGTGACAATATTTTGCCTTTAATATTTTCATCTGGTGATTCTAAACCTATAAACAGCCCCCGAGCGCTGTTGCTAAACAGCCTGTGCATTGACCCTTTCTTTATGCTATTCCTTTGCAAACAAAACTTGACCACTGTGAATCGTCTCTTGGGGAAACAAAACTTGACCGTCAAAGTTCTGGTAGATACTGTACAATAAAACAATGCTTTCGAGAGTAGTTTCTGGGAGGCACAATACCCATAGTTTGTGCATACGGCGCACGCTTTGCGAAGCGGCGAACACGGTCCTACGGCCGTGTTCGCCGCTTCGCAAAGCATGCTCCTTATGGACAAATTGTGGGCATTGCGCCTCCCAGAAACTTCTCACGAAAGCATTGTTGTTCTTGCACAGTAACTATTAAACCTTTTACGGTTAAGTTGTTTCGTTTTTCCCAAAATGCGATTCCCAGTGGTCAGGTTTTGTTTGCAAAGGAATAGCATAAAGAAAGGGTCAATGCACGGCCTGGCTATGTACGGTGCTTGAGGGCTGTTCAGGTTTAGAAGCACCAAATAAAAATATTGAAAGGAAGAAGTTGTCAACATTCTCGGATGATAATTAAATTAATGCAAATGCGCAAGCGAGCTGTACAAGAATAGCAATAATAATCCCTGGAGAGGGGAACGAAGGAGGACAAAGTACAAACACAAATCGTCAGAAACAACTGGGTGACTGGTGCACGACTGAAAAAATCCGCCTTGTTCTCGTATCAAACTCCTGGTTAGCTCAGTCGCTAGAGCACTCCACAGAAAATGGAGAACCCCCTGGTTCGATACCAGGATCAGGCAGATTTTTGCAGTTCTGCACAAGTCACCAAGTTGTGTTTGGATATTTGTGTTTGTACTTTGTCCCCCTTATTCCCTCTCTCTAGAGAATACTATTATTAGTCTCTCTTCCATTCACTTTGATTTTAGCGCATCCGCTTCTGCGACATTCCAACTGCTTCAGATTTATAAACGGAAGTGCTTACACAACTTCCCCGTCGTCTGATGAGGTCCTATTTTTTTTCAATTTATTACTGAAAAGTACTGGAAGTCTGAATCTGAAGCGCCAGTGCTTCCTTCCATGGATGGCCACTACCGCGAGAGCAGCCGGTATGAGACGCGAGCATCACGTGCGCGGAGCGTCTAATTTGAAAACTATAAATAGCCCAACAATGTGAAGCAACGTGGTACCACAATTTTTATTGTTTACCAAAGACAACAAATTGCAACACCTCCAGCGGTGTACGCAGTTTCGCGTTTAGGTGGGCACTTTCAAATATGTAATCACCGTAGTGCATATGCGGCGGCGAGCGTCAAAGGGTTAATAACATTGCTACGTCATCCACAAATATTTGAGTCACCTTGTATGGAAACTAATTACAATATACTGAGTTTGCTAGTACGAGCTGTGTGAAGCCCCATTCAGTTTTGGTATAATATTTTGACTACTCCATCAGGGATGTACACATGATCACGTCTGTAACTTGAAGTTTAAACAAGTTTAATTTCTCCACACTGTGTAAGTCGATAATTCCTTTGTCTTACAGGTATTTCAACCTGCCTGATAGCTCAGACAGCGTGACAGGGAGATATAAAAGCACAAGTCTTCAGCCAAAGATTCAAGCTCCAGTTGGTGGTCATCATCCATGGGCCGTCCGGAGCTTCAAACCCTGTTGGGCCAGTGATATCTTCGGGCTATTCACCTCAAAGTGTGCACATATTATGAATTTAGGTGCTCCGCTGTGGGATAGGAGTGAAACCAAGAAACCTTCACCGCATCCTTGAAGGGACAAGGTACTTGCAAGCAAAGCAAAAAAATTAACAGCCACTTTCTAATAAAACAATATCAAGCATTCGTATGCTCTCATTTATTTCGGACGTAACAGACGGCAGCTCTACTGGCTGGTGC
The DNA here is from genome assembly GCF_016920785.2 of Ixodes scapularis. Taxonomy (NCBI): domain Eukaryota; kingdom Metazoa; phylum Arthropoda; class Arachnida; order Ixodida; family Ixodidae; genus Ixodes; species Ixodes scapularis. The sequence goes on along the minus strand of NW_024609835.1, from coordinate 219,506,436 downwards.
AGTCGCTACTGTGACACCACAGCCTTCTGTCAAAATGCATGCACTGTTGGTAAACTCATCAATCGGACGACTGTAGACTTCTGAGAGCCGACATTTCAGAATGGGGGGAGGGTCTTCAGTCTGAGGGAAATTAGATACACCAACAGCAAGATCCTTTGCGCGACACCGGTCCGAGACTTTGGACGGATTCCAGCGAGGGCCATCACTGACGTAAGCTGCAAAATTAATTAGGAGACCTCAATCAGACAATGTCGTGTAGCCAGCTCAATCAGAAACCCTGAACAGGGACCATCGTGTTCGCGGATGGTTTTCATGCTATATTCACTGCCTGACAATGCTGTGTCATGTAGAACTTTTACCAGACATATATTTCAATGTTGCTGGTGTGCTGCAAGCACCTAGAACATGGAGAGAAAAATATATGCAGAGCGCATGGGGAGGCCCTAAAATTGCTGTATATTAAGCAAGCGTCCGCCAGGAGTGTACGAGTTTGTGAGATTTCACTGAAACGAACTGAGCGTAAAATGACCTATTTCACAGCAGCTAATTTACCGGATTGAACTGAAAGTTATAAAGTACACTAAAAGCACAACCCGTAGCACATCATAAATCCATTCGGATACACGCCAGAAGTGGAGGTGGAGTCATTCTTTATGCATAGCTGTGCATGAACCAAGTGAGCTCTCGTCTAGGCATATCTCAAGCAAACCTACTTATTATTAGGGATGCCGCGAACATTTTTCAAACCGAAGTTTCGATGATCGAATCAAGCGGTTCGAAATGTTCGAAAGATTTTGAATTTTCGATCTTTCTATATCGTAAAATTCAACAGAAGTCAAATTTTAGAACTTATTAAACGAAGATGTTCGACGCTTTTTGAACCGTCGAACTTATTACGCTAAAAAATTCGATCCTTTTCGAGCTTTCGAACTTATCACGCTGCAAAATTCGATACTTGTCGAACTTTCGAACTTGATAAACCAAAAAATATGATGATTTTCGAACTTCGAACTTCTTGCACTAAGTAGTTCAAACCTTTTCAAACTTTGGAACTTTCTGCGTTAAGGTTCCTCCAAAATAATCCTCGGCAATTTTAGCACGTTATGCGCTGTCGCGATAGGTCATCTGTGATTTCACTTAAAACAGCAGACAACGCTCAGATTGACGAATCTTATTGTGCCTCGATTTTTAACGAAGTGTTCATTAAGTCTTTTTCTAACCCTTTGAGCAACACTGACCCGACGTATCGTGTAAACACTCTCTCATTCATGGATCATGTCATCATTATCTTCAGCTACAGGCACAGATGAAATCCAATAAGTTCCTCAAAGCAACTAATCAGTACTCCTCTCTTATACTTGCGAAGATATTTCAACAGTCCCTCGACACCGAATTTTTACCTCATGACTATAAAACTGGAAAAGTTGTTCCTCTGCACAAAGCTGGTGACCAGCACTCCGCCTTCAATTACAGGCCTATCCCCTAACTAGCATTCCATGTAAAGTTTTCGAGCACATCACATATACGCACCTCGTTCATTTTCTTGAGTCCATTCTTCTCCTCAGCTCACCATGGGTTTAGAAAAATGTTTTCTTGTGAAACACAGCTACTCTGCATTACTAATGATTTTCATGTTGCTCTCGACCAGGGATCCCGGTTGGACTGCATTTTTCGTGATTTTTTGAAAGCGTTCGATAAGGTATCGCATAAACTTCTACTCCGAAAATTAAGCAGACTTAACATCGACCCTAACGTATTTCATTGGCTTGTAGCATTCTTAACGGATCATTCGGAATCTGTAACCTGCAATGGTGTTACCTCTGCCCCCCCCCCCCCCCCCCCCCCTCAAACTGTCTCTTTCAGGAATACTACAAGGGTTCATCCTAGGTCCGTTACTTTTTCTCATTCACATTAACGATCTGCCCAGTGTTGTCTTTTCCTCGATAAAATTATTTGCCGACGACTGCGCTGTCTACTGAATAACACCTAGTGATTCCGATTCCCAAGAATTACAGAATGATTTGGATTCTATATTTCTATGGTGGGAGCTTTGGTCAATGGAACTCAACATTAAAAAATGTAAGCTGATGCGCATAACCGTAAAGCTACCTTTACCTGCTACCTATAATCTTAATAACACACCATTAAGACTTGTAGACTCTTACAAATATTTGGGTGTGATACTTAGCTCCGATGTTTCCTGGAACCTGTAGGTAACTTACGTGATCAATAACGCTAGCCGCGTGCTTGGTTACCTTAAACGTAACTTTTTCCTGGCCCCTTCTTTGTTAAAACTATTTCTCTTATAAGACATTAGTACGCTCTAAGCTTGAATATGCAGCCTCCATCGGGGATCCCGGTACTACCTACATTACTGACTCAATCGAATCCGTTCAGAATAAATCCGCACGTTTTATTTTGGCTAATTATAACCGGACCGCAAGCGTGACATCAATGAAGGACATTTTATTTCTACCCAACCTCGCACATCGCCGCAAAATTACTAGCATTTGTCTTTTTCACAAAATATTCCACCACAACCCGGTTCTCAGAAATCAGCTATTCACCCCACCATCATTCCTTTTAGCTCGTCTAGATCAGCAGCACAAAGTAGGCGTTCCATCTTGCCGCTACAATAAATATTTTAACTCATTTATTCCGAGAGTCACAAAAGAATGGAATCAGTTACCTTCATCACTTGCATCAATTGTTGATTGTGCTCTGTTTCGTACAAGCGTTAGTAACCATGTTTTCCCCATTATCTAAGTTTTCTTCTACTGTTGTTCCATGTTGTCTCTTCTGTTTATTTCTACCACTCCCCTCTGTAATGCCCCTGGCACTGAGGGTAAAATAAATAAATAAATAAATAAAAGTAGGAATTCTATAATTTTCAAACTTTCAAACTTATTTATCAAAATAACTGCAAAACTTTCGAACTTTCGAATTTTAAAAACTCAAAAGTTCGACAAATTTCGAACTTTTAGGGTAAAAGTTTGACGTTCGTCGAACTTCGAAAGACCGGCGGGCGGTTTCCTTTGAATTCAAGTAGTAAGGTATATTCGTAATTTTTTTTCTCAAATTTTAGCATGCGGTGCTGCGTTTCTTAGGAAAGACAATGCTGCTTATTTCAATGTTCTGACTAGCTTAGTTTTAAAGAAATAAATTCCCGAAGGGGCGCGGAAGGACGACGGGTTTTTGACAATTGTCGTTTGTGCCATATTTGAAGCGTGCTATAGCCGAAGCTATTTATGGCAGAGATGTTAAACTTTTTGAGAATGATCTATTTATAGCCTAGGTAGGTGTCGTCTTAAGATGGGATTATTTTTATTCAAGGTGAGTTTCGAAGAAATGTCCAAACATGTATCTAAGGGCAATTATGCCTCAAGCTTGGTATTTATTTTCGTCTAAGTTGTTTGAGGTATAGCATCTAAATCAACACCACAGACAGTACATATCATTGCCATCTGCAGAATACAAAATAATGTATTTATTGTTTTTTGACGTTAAGGAATAAATTAACTCATGGGAGAAGATTTCTAATATTGTTCATGTTCAGCACGTTATTAAAGAAAACATTATTTTTCGCTTCACGTTCCTGGGACGTGTTTCTTTTAGCCTATACACATTTTGGTAGGAGAAACTTGTTTCGAAGTTCTGAGCCCCTGAATATGCAAGAATACAACAGATCCAGTAAATTCTTGGTGTTTTTTTTTTCTCTAGCTTTTTATCCCCGCATTTATTATGTTTATTTTTTTACACGAATGGGACAGTTATTCCGGACGAAAAGACATAATAACAGACTGAAGTCGAGCTAGTTGGGATATAATTTAGGTAAATGGTCAGCTAGGGCGATAGGGACAAAACACAGACAGGGAGAAACAGAGACATACGCACCGCTGACTATCAACTAAGAACTAAGACTTTATATTTCTTCTTCATCACTTTGACCCAAAGATTCACACCTAAAGTAATGCCAATGAATCGCTCTAAATCCTTACATTACAGTAATAAGTTAAAATACTAAATGAAATTATTGTATTAAATTAAATTACTAAATTTGGTCACTAACCCTCCCTGATCCAACCCACAGACCACCGCCGACACATATCCCTCTTATTCCCTTCCACGGGGCCGTGCCACACTGCAAAAACTGCCTTTCTTTCTGGTTGAGCGTGATGGAGGGCATGCTCACGCAGTCATCGGCGATTTGCTTAATGGCCAGGGCCTCGAGAATCTCGTGCGTAAAGACATTCCTGTGTCTTTTAATAATGGAGACGCTGCTAAAGCTTTGGGCATTGGACATTGGGCACTGGGCAATGGGCATTGGTCATTGGGTATTAGACGTTGGGCAGACGGGACGCTGCGTTAATGACAGAGTCAGGGAGCACGCGGCGTCGGTGCAGGGCACGGGAGCTGGGCACCTTATTGCAGCCCATGGCCGCACGTGCGTGTGCAGGCCAAGTTTTAGCAGCGTCTCCTTTATTAAAAGACTCGGAAATGCCTTTGCACGCGAGGTTCTCGAGGCCCTGGCCATCGAGCAACCCGCCGATGACTGCGTGAGCATGCTCTCCATCACGGTCAGCAAGAAACAAAGGGAGTTTTTGCAGTGTGGAAGGGCCCGTGAAAGGGAATAAGAGGGATATGTGTCGGGCAATGGTCGGTTGGGGCAGGGAGGTGTTAGTGATCAAATTTAGTAATTTAATGTAATTCATTAATTTTATCTAGTATTTTAATTTAGTAGTGCAATGTAAGGATTTAGGGTGATTTATTGGCATTATTTTAGGTGTGAATCTTTGGGTCGAAGTGATGAAGAATAAATATAGTCTTAGTTGATAGTCAGCGGTGTGTATGTCTCTGTTTCTCCCTGTCCGTGTTTTGTCCCTATTGTTCTAGCTGACCATTTATCGAAAAGACATATCTTTGAACTTCCGAACCACTAAGCATGTGAGAAGTAGTGTCTTCTGACAGCGAGTTTCCGACAATGACCATCTACGCGATATTTTATGCAGTGAAGAGCGACAGTAGCTATACATATGCACAGATCATTTCAGATTAAAATAAGCTCGACAACGCCCTCTTTCCCCGTATTGTTTTCTTTAACAATGCGAAATATATGGAAAGAGGGGGAGGGGGGGGGGGGGGCGAAGGGAGGCTAGAGCCCCCCCTCCCCCCTTCCCCCCTCCCCCGTTTTTCCTCTTCCGACGCCACCTGTATTGTAGAACGCTCCTCGACCTCGAGTTGTGTAGCCTTCTGTGCTTTTTGCGAGGCGATTCCTCCGTCCCGGAAAATAAACCTCCAGGACAATTACATACTCAACTTACTATATGCCAGCGTCGCTCGGGCGGCGTTCGATCGATCGCTAGAAAAGTTAAATACATGGAGTAGGTATAATGGGTTAAAAATAAATATGAATAAGACAAAGGCTGTTTTGTTTCGTCCGAAGGGTAAAATTGTTAACATAGACGAGGATATAATGTTCAATTCTTCTAAAATAGAAGTGGTACCAGCATTTAAAACTTTAGGTGTCTTTTTTTTTTTTCAGAACATGTCATGGGATGCTCATGTAAATTATGTTACATCAAAACTGTCTAGCATTGTTGGACTCGTCACAAAGATATTTTGCCTCTTAAAATAAAATTGCTAATATATAACTCGCTATTTTACTCCCAAATTAATTACGGTCATTTAATTTGGGGAACAACCAACCATACAAATCTACAAAAGATATTTTTATTTAAAAAAAATACTACGAACCATTTGCAATGTTTCACCGGAATTTCCAACCGAAAAATTATTTAGCCAGCTAGATGTAATTAAAAATTTTAACTTGTATCGATATCGCCTATGTGTTAAATATAAAGCTGAAATGAGTATGCATGTGCGGCATCTTGTGAACTTAGCTGACTTAAAAGAAAATGTGTATGCATATCCAACAAGAATCACAGAACCTTGGATAGTCCCATTTTTTAGAACTAATTACGGCCTTCAAACCGCGGCGTTTACTCTTCCAACCACCCTCAACTATTTTTGTGCGCAACACATCGAGCTTGAAAATATATCTGCAGATATCCTTAGGAACATAATAATTCTTAGCCAAACTGATCAAAAGTGAGTGGCATGTTTATATGTTCATTTTTTGTTATATATGTAGTACTGCTATTGTGACTTTTCTGTTTTGAACATCTTGTTGATGTATGATATGATTTTTCTGTTAACTTCTTTTTTTTTTCCACTGCTGATTTCTGGGGCTCGGGACCAGTCAAGCTGTTTCAGCAGCTTTTTTCCCGAGCCCCACCAACACTGTACCTCATTGTTGGAAATAAAGCTATTATTATTATTATTATTATTATTATTATTATTATTATTATTATTATTATTATTACTACTACTACTACTACTACAAGTCTGCAAGGGGTGGGTATTTGCCAGGTCGCTTCAAGGTTTTCCTGAGCCTCAACCTCCTGGATCAGTATCGGAAACAACTGGATAAGTATCGTAAAACAGTGCGTTCGTCTGATCACTCCTGCGTGATGCAAGTTAAAAACTCCCCCCCCCCCCTTGGGCTGGCGGTCACAATTACTGATCCATGGTCACACGTACTCTGCACTGGCAATGATTCCAACACATCCGGGATACTCGTCATTTCATTGAATTGCCTTACCAACTTCGCGGAGTCTTAAATATCACACCCTAACTTTTCTAAACCTCATTTCGTGAAATGAAAACCAGTGAGTCGTGAAAACGTTATTTGAAACTGAAACTGTGGAGGAACATGAAAACCAAACTTCGAACTTTGAAAACTTGGACTTGAAAGAAATTCAAAATCTTCGAAGCTTTTGTTTTCGAATTTAGCGTTAAAAGAGAATCAAAACCTTCGAACTTTTCGACCTTCATGTAGAAAGAAATTGGAAATCTTCGAATTTTTCTAACTTTATATCTATAAAAATTCGAAGCGTTCGAATTTTTCGTATTTTATATCCGAAGAATTTCGAAATCTTCGATTTTTTCGAACTTCAGATCCCAAGACATTCAAATTTTTCGAATATCTCAAGTTTCAAGTTAGGAAAGTTCGAAACCTTCGAATTTATCGAACCTCAAGTAAACCAAAAAAAAATATTCGAAACCGAAATTTTAGAAACAGTGAAAACTTTGAACTTTTCGAATTCGAAACTACACTGTGATCGAAAGTTGCGAATTTTTCTAATACGAACCTCGGTCGGTAAGAACATGTCAAAAATTTTCGATTTCGCTTCAAAAATATCGAAACCTTTTAAAATCGAACCTAAGGTGGTTCGCGACATCCCTACTTATTATTACTGTTATTATTAGGAGCATAGCAAAACAACGTAATAAGTTTGACAATATAATTTTTGTGTGCTCTCTGCCCACGGTAAAATCCATTACAAACCAAGCACGAAAAACGGAGAAGGATTACACGTCCCGTGGTCATAACGCTGGATTGAGAGTAACTTATTCGCAGAAGTGGCGAAAAGTTAGCACGAGTGTGAACCCAAGTCCACTGTCCACGACAATCTCAATGTGTCAACACGGCGTAGAAGGTGCACAACCGAGACGAAAGCGACACTGGGTGTTTCGACGGCTTCGCTGGATGTCATAATCGATGCGGTAAGAACACGACTCGAACACAGCTTTGTTTGCATGAAGGTAAATGGTGAAACGAGCACGACTCCGTAGAACACGAACCTTGCCGTCGCAGCCTCGCCGGCCTCGCCAAAGAGGTCTTGACGACGCGGTAGCACAATCCATTTTGAAGCGTTTTTTGCCAGCGGGACATACTCGTAAAATAATACTCATTGATGTCACACACACTAACAAAAATAACCGAGCCTTGTTCCCGGTATAAAAATGCACCCATCCCTAAAATGAGACGAACTATGTCGGTCTCACGCCGAAGGAGACCGTCGAAGGACTCGTCCCGTTTTCAAACGAAACAACAAGGAACCGAAACGTCGTTTGTTCTCCTCCACTTCTTTCCGCCCAGATTTTTAAAAAAAAAGAAATTTCTTCATTTTAGTCTCTATCCAATCAGACGAAATATCGTCACTTCCGTTTCATTTTAGGAGAAACGAAACAGTGTCGGACATAGCCTTCCAGGCCAACAGCACCTGGCCTTCTGGAAATGCCTTCGTTCTACGATTTCCAACAAGATGGTCATTTCATCTCTTCTCACCGATCAAAAAACTCATTCTCCTCTTTCGGTATTTTAGATGGCGCATTTCAGAGATTTGATTGCAAGAAAACGAGTATGCACAATTTGTAAACCAAAGCAAGAAATGCTATCGTAATATATTATATTTCTGCCTTCCTCTCGCATTCTTGTTAAAAATATTATTTCCCTCCTTACTTTCTGGATTTCTTTTTTTTTATTTAAACTTTTTTTTTTTAATTTTATTTGAGCCTTATCGACATGCGGAATGAAAATAGGTAATGCAAGTTCGGCTTCGCGAAGTATCTTTATGCGCGCAAACGCAGCGGTATATAGCATTCCACCATCTTTTACTAGGCCCAATTTTTTTGTTTCTTACATTCGTATTATTTTCATGTTAATATTTTACGTCGCTTTCTGTTAAAATGATGGTGCGTTCGTGTGTGTGTGTGTGTATGTGTGTGTGTGTATGTGTGTGTGTGTGTGTGTGTGTGTGTGTTTGTGTGTGTGTGTGTGTGTGTGTGTGTGTGTGTGTGTGTGTGTCCGTGCGTGTGCGTGTGCGTGCGTGTGCGTGTGAGTGCGTGTTTTTTTCTTCAGTCCACTCCTGATTCGGGAAACAGGCTTTTGCCCCAGGGAAACTTGTCAAAGCGGTGATAAACGACGAGTCTCGCTTTTGAGCCCCTCAGCAGGCTATCGGCGCTTGACTGCTCTCGCAGCAGGCGAATTGCCACCGCGAAAAACACGAACCAATGAAAAAAAAATCTTTGATAGATAGTTTTTTGTGGGGTTCATGCCACGATCATTTATCCTTGACCCAGCTATATGGGCGGAATAATTAAGGGTTCTGAGGGACCCGGCTAACAAGGCTCAACAACCGATAGCCCCTCGCTAGCTCTTATGTCCCGCAGGTTTTTGTTTCGACCCCATCCCGCATTATGGCGCTACGATTCAGCAGGCTGCCTGTTGACGTCATCAAAAATATAGTGCCCGTAATGAATTCAGGTTTTAGGCTCATTCGATGGCCATCCGGCACAAATACAGAAGCCGTTTTTATTTACATGGTAATTCGTATTACATTACAGGCTCAAGTAGAGCAATCCGTATAAGGCGCCAGAACAACGGAAATACATAAAAGCAATATATGTAAAGCGCGTCACAAACCTTCATAAAACCACATGCAACGGCTTTGGTTTTGTGTATTCCGGCAACGTGCTTTATTCATTTATTCATCATTACAAAATAAATAAATTAATACAAACTAATTATTTCAGCTCAATAAAGAGAGAAAACACACACAAAAAAAGCTTTCCATGAGACAGGGAGGCTTCAGTGTTATCACTATAGGTTCGGGAAGATCGTTCTAAGTTTGTGTGCCACGTGGAACAGCTAATTTAGTTAATCAGAAAAACATCAATTTTCACTGTTTGGGTCTGATCAACACATGTGTAATAATTGCCGTAAAGGAACAAATGAGTGCGGCGTAAATGAAAAATAGTTCCAGGCAAACTTGCACGTATTCCGTTACAAGTAACAAAATTACTTGTAATCCCTTAGATTTATCTGTTTTAGTAACGGATTATTTACATATTTTGTAAAGTAACATTAAAATAAATTAATTATTCACTTATGTAAGTGATTACTTGTAATTCATTACTTTTTTGTGACTTAAAAAAGGGGGACAGTTCGACGCAAATAAAACAAATGTAAAAAAAAACGTCAATTTCTGGAGAAAAAAGTTTATTCCGGTAAGCTCAACTGCAAACCTGCCGTAGCACGCAACGATAAGCACACGCGCACATACACATACACGCACAAAGAGATCTGGCATCGTTTTCCTTTGTATCGCCTAAGCCTAGAAGCGTTTTTTTTTTTGTTGTTTTTTTTAGTATTGCGATTTTTTTTATTGCTCTCTTAGGACGAGGGGAGCACACTGATAGAAAAAACCGGCCTTAGGAAGAAAACAATAAAAGGCCTTTTCAACAAGGGGTCAATACGGTTATAGCGGCAGCTATCGGCAGCGATCCAGCGCTTGAACGGCGCCAAGCTCACGGGACAGGCACGAGCTAAGGACACGAGGTGCCTGGACCACGAGCTGCACGGAATCTGGAATTCGGCGAAGGGCCCCTCGACGAGCTAGTCGAAAAGGACAGTGTAAATATTGTAAATAAATATGTAGAGTGTGATTTACCCAGCCTCCACACCTACATACTGGTGACCTCGGACCGAGCCACCCCCGACCACGCCCAGCTACACTGCCCTGAGCCCTGCACACTTAACTTTTTTACACCCTTTAAGGGTGCTAAAGCACCCTTTAGGTGTGCTGCAGGGGGTTTGCACCCTTCACTTAGCCGTCCAGCACCCTTTTTTATGCAGGGTTAGCACCTCTCATGACGAGCGCGAGGGTGCTTGGGCGCGAGCACCCTTCTGATACATTGCGAGGGGTGCTGAGTGCTGGAAGGGTGTTGGAAGGGTGCTCAGTTGTTCGGACAAGGGTGTTCTTTATTTTTAACAGCATAATTTAGAACAAAAAAGGAAGCGATAGATATCTCTATGTCGTCTTCAGTGTATCTAAGTGGGCTCAGCGTACATTAGATGAATTGATAAACGCCACAGTATATTTTTTATTTATTTTATTTTTATTATGTTTTATTTTTATTAATGACTAATTAAGCGAAATCTGTTATTTTTTATTACTTTAAGTGCCGATATTGCAATTGCAGCTTCAAACGGAACCATTCTTAAAGCCTAACTTATTTGAAACAATGCGTGAAAATGCAACAAGTCTTGAGATAGCAATCGACCTTTCCATCACAATTCAAAAACTGGAGCGTCTGATGTTGTGTTGACTTATATGACGTAGTCGTTTCTGTCTCACCGTGATCCCCTTAGTGAAAAAGAGCGGAATAAAAGTATACTCGAGATACTTGTAGTGTACTGTACGGCAGGGAGTGTAATAGAGTATTATAAAAAGTAGAGTAGTGGTATATGGCATGCAGGAGCCGTTCCATGATCCAAGTATACTTGCCAAGTATGTTAGATCAGATAACTATTAGCCTACTTCAAGTACGCTCTAAGCAACCGTAGACACTTCAAGTATAATTTAACAGCGCCATTAGTATTACTTAGGATTATAGAAGTGGCGCACTCCCGGTAAACACGGAAGCGTATTCAACGTACCTTCAAAGCGTGAGGCATCTAAACATTCTTAATCTTGTTCCACTTAGGTTCCAGTTAAATTTTGCATGAGGCTGGCGTTCCACTAATTTTGACTAAGTCCTTGCGAATCTTTAGCGGATCATACGGTTTTAAGTGGAACGCTTCTTTTCTTCTTTTTATAATTCTTTTTTTTAGATGGAACACGTGCACTTAGAGCAGGCTGATCACCTGTTCCGCCTAAATTTGTTCCAATTACTAAAAGCTTGTTCCACTTAAACCTTTCACAGTCGTTTTTTTTTTTTAATTAACATGCGACTTTGTTTTACTTATGTGGTGAGTTGCGGAGAAACACACCAGAAAAGAAGGAAGTGTTCGTTTTTTCAAAATTTACCACTTTGTTAAAGACTTGGACTGTTGTACGAGTCCCTCCTCTGTCTAAAACAGTACTATCGCAGACAATATGAGCTGAAACAGCGCTCCGGCCGGCGCACGGTACTACCTGCGCCGCCTGTCGCCTTGCTCCGCACACATGGCGCACCCTGAGTACGAGATAAATTCTCACTTGCGCTCGCTGCGCCACTGCGCTCTTCCGGCCGTCTGCAAGCGAGACGGCGGGTGCGACAGCGGGCATGTGTGTGGTAGGGCGGCGGGTAGAACAAAACATTACACTTGTCGTTCATCTTTTGGAATTAATTAACTTTACTCTATCACGCAGAATCCCGTAAAAAAACGCTGACTGGTGAAGAAAAAAATATTGAAGTGTCTTAAATTTCCGGTGCGATTATCGCTTTTGAAAGTCACATCAAAAGACGTTGGAGGTTGTTCTTGTTTGATCATAGGGGCATGCACAAAGTAGGACATCCTAAAATATAGACCAAAATCTGTATGCCGGACTTAGTTCGGCTCCAAGGTATTTACTTATTTTTTCTTTTTCATTGATCACAAATGTTTTAAAAAACGGTAAGCATACATGTTACTGAGAAGGTTTTGTAACCTTGATTGGTATGAAAAGGTTCAAAAATATAATTTCTTTATTGCTGGGCCCACCTGTTTGTTTCAAACAAAATCAAGTTGCTGACAAGATACTAGTTTTTTGTTTACAAATTCCTAGTCTTTATAAAGTGGGACAAACAGTCATATATTTTCCAGAAGAAGGAGATGTAAACTTAATCGAAAGAAAATTTCCAGACTACAATGTAAGACACAAAAGATTAATAGTCGGCGTGGAAGTTCAACTGCACTATACAAGAAGATCGGGATCAAGGAGTCACCACACAAAAGTATGCGTGGTTAACCGCGTTAAACAGTGTGTCGCAACCGTAGCATCAAGCTTTGTTCCAATCGGCAGAAGTCCGGTTCAGGGGGTCCTGAGGCATAGTAAAACTTGCAAAATAATTTAATACCGCGTCATTCTCCTATGACCCGCGACCACGGCTCTCATCCTGTCTGGTAAGAAATCATAGAGCGCGGCCACGAAGTCTGGCTCAGCCCGACGCCACTCCCATTCACCTCTGATTGCTTTCCACAATTTGTGGGCAGTGGCGCGGTGGAGGGGACGCCGTGACATGGCTACCTTGATGCGCCTCCAAATGTTTTCGATGATATTCAGATCGGCTCCTTTTGGGGGCCAAGGCAGCTTCGTCAGGCAGCGCTCCTCGAGGAGATACGAGCGTGACAATGCATTTTCCACTTCGGCGCTTTCATGAAATGCATTGAAATGCACGTTAGCTGAAAACGTAAACATTGGGCTACACGGCACACGCATCGTGATGGTGGTTCCGTCGACCAATATTTTCGCTAGCAGACGGCCGGAAGAGCGTAGCGGCGCAGTGAGCGCAAGTGAGAATTTATCTCGGCCTCAGGGTGCGCCGTGTTTACGGAGCGATGCGACAGGCGGCGCAGGTGGTACCGTGCGCAGGCCGGAGCGCTGTTTCAGCTCATATTGTCCGTGATAGTACCTCAGATTTCCACTTTATGTGCAAACGATTTTTATTGAAAATTGCACAAGTTGTATGTCGCCTGCTATACGGGCGCAAATCGTAGTCATACCATGTTTTTGAAAACAATTATCTGGTTGTAGCAGAATTTAAACTGTACATAGTGTAAACTGATCATATTGGTAATCAAACTGCTGAAATGGCGACAATCAAGGCGTCGGATATCTCGAGGAACGTTCGAAGCGAGATATGTAGAAGGGCCACGGATGTTCGCCCTATTCGTGGAAGTGGCCGATTGGCATCTGTCTCAACTTACGACCAGCAAAAATAAAGCTCAATCAATCAACTACTGTTTACTGCAGAGTGAAGGAAGAACTACTGGAGTTTGCACTGGCATATTTCAATAATTACAACAATAATAAAATTATTTTGCGTTTTTTTACAGTGTCCAGGGACATCCAATTGGTCTTCTTGCTGGCGTAGTTCAATAGAACGCATAAACAGATATGCTTGCGCGCGCACACACAAACACATGCACGCGCGCACGCGCGTACGCAAGCACGCACACGCGCAAACGCACGCATACATAGACGTACGCACAAACAACCACGCGGACGTATCCACGCGCACACACGAACACAGGCGCATGCACGCCCACGCGCACGGAAACGAATACGACGAACGAAACGTGATTGAGCTGTAGTTTCGGTTTCGTATTTAAAAAGAAAAAATATAGTTGAGATAAAATCTGAGATAGACTAAGTCTTTCTTAACTTTTTACAACATTATAGTGACACTATTAATAGTAAAATAATACTATTTTGTTTAGTTTTGGTTTAAAAAAAAATAGAGCCTTTTCAAGACTGCGCAAGTACCATTGCCACCATTGCTATTGCAATCGGCTTCGGTTTGTCGTTGGCACCATAGAGATCATACATACTAACTCTAGAGGAAAAGGTCCGCCATTTTCCCAAACATTCTGGCTGCCGCAAGCGGCGGATCATGCAGGCAGGCCCTCGGGGTCCCAAACGCGGTTACATCATCAGAGCAGTTTCGTGAACTTCAACAATCCACGAACTTACCGGTGGAAAGATATTCACGTTCCTTTCGAAGCTTTCTTGTTGCAAAGCGCGCAGATGTACGGCCTCGCGTTAACGCTAAACTAAGCCATATACCCGGCTTCGCCGGTGGGGCGCGGCTGGGCGCGGTTGAGGAATACGAAACTGCGCAACCACCAGATTTCCGAGATTTCGACAGAAGGGAAGTTAATGCAGCGTAATGACTTTATTGCTTTTTATAAGCGTTAGAATAGCTCAGGATTTAGTTTACAACGTTAAATTATCACTGCTTATATTGCTGAGAGTTTTCACTCTTCGCGTTTACCACAGCAACGTTGTTTTCTTTCTCTCGTGTTCTGTCGCTCTCTTTTGCGATTGTTCACTCGGGACCCCGGGTGTCGGCGCACGGGATTTGCCACTCCTCCTGACCCACCTTTACCCCCCTGGTTGGCACTGACCGTTGTGGTTACGCTGGCTACGAGAATCGCTTCCTTTTTGCGTTGTAGCCGTTTTAGCAGATATTTTAGATATCTTCCTTAGGAATACCATGTTCAAGAATAGCAAGCGATGACTGAGAGCTGGGAGACGCTGCGTCTTACCAAGGCAAGTTGCGGACACTCCATCAACGCTGCTGCAAACGCCGGTGAGCTATTTTGTTTCTGCAAAGTGCGTCCCTGTTTCAAACTTTGTCGTGTACCTTGTGCTTGCTAAGCTATGCTTGATTCTAGGAATACTTCTGGCCGGTGTTATTTCGTAATTTGAAAAGAGCGTACGTTGTTCAAAACCTATGGCTCGCTCCGCAGGGTGAGAGAGATTCGTGTGCGGCGGAGCCGAGAGACTGTTCTGGGCGCCGCTCTACGACGTTCGTCCGACGGCGCTTTTGCGGAGCATTTAAGTGCAGTCTGATGGCAGTTCAAGCAATCACAGGTAATGCTAGTTCTGCCATGTGGTCTCAACAGCCGCTCGCCACCGATTCGTTTCGTAAAGCGGGAGCGAGAAAAAACGTTCCGAGGGCGAGCAGCGTGATTTCTTGCCTATCCTTACGCCTGTGCCGCAGAGACGCGCGGTCTCCTTGCGTATCCGAAGCGGCACGCTTTTGAAGTTTCCGATTGTGTGATGTAAATAAAGTAAGTTTGGATATCACGTTTTTTAGTGGCAGCGAAAACCGCGACAAAAAACAGGGCAGCTAGAAAAAGTAAAGTATGAAAAAATGCGAAAAGATCCTGAATATTGGATGGTGTTGAAAGACTACCAACGTACCGACTCGCCCAGTTAATCTTTCTGTCAAAAAATAATAGCAAATAGTAATAAACGAAATAAATGACAACTTTTAATTGGTTATAAATTTGTAATTTATGCAGTACAGCATTCCCTGCTCTGTTGCTTTCATGATATCAGGCAGGCATGGGCAGTATTTCAAATACTTTGTGTATTTTGCATTTGTACTTAATTACAAATTGGGTATTGTATTTGACGTGTGTATTTAAATACTAAAACGTGGTATTTCAAATAAAATTGTAATTAAATACAATTTTGTGGGTGAAAATACATTCCTCGAATTTATTGTCACTGTCCAGAGCAGGAAGAAAACTACGTTCTGCACCGAGTGCAGCGTCTCTCAATCAAGCACAAGTGTTTAGTGACTTTGTGATTACGGTGCTATACTCCGCGACAACTTTTCTTGGCAATGCAGTGGAAGGTACAGGCCCGCGTCCCCTCTCCCATTTTGAGTGTACAAAGGCTCTCCTCCTCTCCCCGGAAATGGGGGAGGAGGAGAGCCTGCGTACACTCAAAATGGGAGAGGGGACGCGGGCCTGTACCTTCCACTGCATTGCCAAGAAAAGTTGTCGCGGAGTATAGTCCGGGGCAAGAATAGTGACGAAATCGACGTTCACAGGCAGACTGGCTGAATAAGGGCCTGTGACAACTTGTGATGCTTTCCAGCCTGATTTCCATGCATATTTTTGCCTGGAACATTCTAAATGCGCCAATCGTCCAGATTTTCGTAGGTGGTGCGAGTTGCGACAATTAAAAAGTCTCTAGCTAGTGCTGCGCGTCTTGATCGTCTCGGTTCTTTGTTGGTCTAAACCAAAATGTAATCGACAAAAAAAGCTGCTTGAAGCTCTGTACTTTTTTCGCCTTTTATGTCCAAGCTGATTACATTTTTTTGTGATTATATTTCTATTACGTTACTAGAGCCTCGCACACTAACTCCCGAGTGTGCGATGCAAAATTAAAATGAGATACCCATAAACCCGTTGCAGGTGCCCTGAAATCACTGACGCAAATTTTGAGGAACGTATTTGGAAAAGTATTTGGAGGAGACCAAATACGTTTGGTTGTATTTGTATCTTGTATTTACATGTTTTTTTTTGGAAATGTAATTAGATTTGTTATTAAATACATTTTTGACGAAGTATTTTGTATTTGTATTTCGATACATATTTGCATGTATTTTGCCGATCCCTGATATCAGGTAACGCGTAAATGTATAGGACAGTTCACAAAAAACAATTTATGTCCAACGCGGTTTATTGTATATTTTCTCTAAATGCTTGAAGTTATATAAAAAAAAAGCTCATCATAAATTAAGCCGCACCACTGGATGTACAATAGCTTGTGACTTTTATGTATGTTCCCAGTAAAAGAAAAAGATGCTTTTTAAAGGGCCAATTATTGCGTTTCCTCTCTATTAGAGTTTTTTTCAGGTACTAGCAAAACGTGGGTGTCTACGTCTAGAAGAGTAAAAATTGGCATTTCCCGCAGGGCTGGCAGGCCTGACTCAGTTTGGCTGGCAGCTTGCAACCTATGGGAACCTGGAGAAATGCACCACAAGAGTGAGAGTGACGCCCACCCTGCACTTCCTCAACGATGGCATCATAAAGAAGGGGGAGCTGCCCCCAAAGGGAATGAAATGGCAGATGGGTGTTACAGTGAACCCCCTTACAGGTGATACCAAACAGAAAATCCTTAAAAATGAATTATTATTAAAAACTAAGAATGGGAATCGCACAGACAAGGAGGAGGACATGAACACAGTGCTGTGTAGTGTCCGTACGCGCTGTTCCCATATTCACAATTCCTTTTTAATAATTGTCTACCAACTGGTCCAATCATCAGCACTAGCCAACAAGAGTATGCTGCTATATTTTACTCTGCGCTAACACTGTGCTTACAGTTGAATCCTACTGTAATGAACTAACGAAAAAATGGGTGCCAGCCAGGCGCATAGCCTAAATTTTGACTCGGCGGCGCCCATGACAAAATGATGTATGAGGGGGAGGGGGGAGAGAAGGCCCCAGCACGATGGAAGACTTTAGGGGGGGGGGAGCGGAGAGGGGGAGGGACTTTCGTTATCTTTTGAGTAGGACAGGCTCTGGCAATGCCTCGGTGCCACTGGGAAAGCGGAGGTTCATATCCTTCAAATTAATATGATCCAAAAAGGTATAATATGTATTAGTGGCCAAGAAACTGCCCTAGAGGAATGCAGGCAGAGGATGACAAAATTGAATGCACACACGGCAGAACAATAATACAGAAAAAGAGGACGGGCAGAATAATCCACTACCCATGGAGTTGCCATGCATTCGCCTTCATTTTGTGCAGTGTGACGTCGTTGAGCTCACTGAAGCAATTAGCTGGAGATGTCAGTGTGTACTGGGCAAAAGACAATGAAGGAGCATTTTTTTTGTTGCATTTTATGACCTTCCATTTCAGCTTCTTCAGATAAAAGGAATCCTTAGAATCCTTGTATTGGTGGTTTGGGCAACCTAGGCAATAACGAGAGAATTATGCTACTAGTGTATTATGTTTTAATTGAACAAGGCAGACACAGCTTGTGCTGCAGTGGCGTCACATGATGCCGAATGCACGTGACTTGCGACGCATTGGCGATGTCTCATGAAGGAACTGCGATGGGTCAGACCCGCTAAGTCTTTTTTACAGCAGAATGAAAATTCTAGTCAGGGAGCTGCAGCAGTTATTTATTAAGATAGTTTTTATTTAATATCGCAGATAAACAAGGAACATCTGAAGTTATAATTATAAAGTATGGAATCATTAAGCAACGAAAACATCACATCATCAACACACCCACCATGAAGCGGTGGAACATGGGGCGCACCAGTGCACGGCTGGTTGCAGTAGATCTCAGCAGTAAAAGCAATCTTGAGCAGTTGTCACAGCTGTGCAGTGGCTGCAATTACACCTGTGTGATTGCAGGAAACATTGCTTAGAACCAAGCTCCTTAATCTCTTGCAAGAGGTGTTTATGGGACTAACAAATGCTCGCCAATCTGTGCCTTCAACTCGCCGGGCGCTGTAAGTATACGTGCTTGGAACATTAGCGTAGCCTTGGCCGTCTTCTGCTGCCCCTGATACCGGCTGGAGCCAAGAGACCTCGGCAGTGCACTTTAGACGCTTACAAGGACTATGCTTGTACAGCAGTACATCCAGCTCCACACCCCCTTTAGTACCCGAAGCTCCAAATTCGATGGACCTTGCAAAATCATGTGGGCAAGCGCCGTGGAGGGCGAGCCCTCCACGTCACCAAGGGCATGAAAACTGCAAAGAAGTTCTACTAACCTTATACTGGAACGGTGCTACTATTTTTCAGACATCTTGGCAGTAGCGGCTACGATGATCGTGGTTTACAATGTCAAGGAAACCATGGCACTGTCACATCTGTTTGTTGGAGAGGAGGTGAGCTCTCAACTATCTTTCCTAGCATAGGTTGCAGAATGTAACCTAGCACTTTTATAAATTCCCTTGCGCACAACCTTTCTAACCAAATGTTTAGGCAACATCGGTGGACCTATGCAATTGTGAATGTATCCATCTTATTAAAGTTTTTCATTTTATTTTTTTTAATGGCAGCCAAGCATGCGGTACATTACAAACTAGCACCCTTCTTGCACGGCAGATAGAGTCATGTTCCGTGCTTGTACCTAGTTTAGGCTTGATCTAGATCCGAGTTTAGCAAAGTTATGCAGTTGGAGGTGATGTTTAGGAGTCGCATGATCTCAAGGGAGCCAATACGTTGCGGATGGCATTGCTTCACATGTTTGTCCACAACTTCGACAAGCAAGCTTTCTATTCACTGCACGGCACACTTTTCTAAAAAGGTACAAAAGATCCAGTGTCTGTCTTTCGTGACACACTGATGGTTGGGAATATCATGGCCAAAAGTAGTTTCCGCAAGATTTCTAACCATCTAAAGCAAAATATTTTGGCCCAGATGTACTTGGGAGGTGAAGTAATTGCAGATCAGGAGATCACACAAGGAGAACGTGGGCTCCTGTTGACTGATTCTGACTTTTTTGCAATGAGCAAGCCAAAGCAACGTTTACGTCTCAATCTATGTGGAACGAGACTTCTGGCTAGCATTGCCGAAATTTTACTAATCTCAGAGATAAGGCAGGTGTCCCTGTTGCGCTGATGATCTTGCATATTTTTCAGTGCTGGGAACGCATGATTTACTGCCACTTGTCTAAGTTGCATTCTGTACAAGTGTAATCAGGCCTGCAGGGGGTGGGGGTATTACATATTTAGCATAGATCAAGTAACTATAGCAAATAACACTGAACCAGCTCGCTGGTAGATAGTGATATGTTAACTGTGATGATTTAAAGAAGACTCACACATGGTTCCTGCATTACAGTGCAATGATTTTGTTTGCTAACACAGGAGCAAGACATCCCGGCAATGCCGTGCGGCGTGTACTCTGGCAATGACGCCAAGGGGGCTAACTTTTGTTCCTCGCTGTCGATAGGCAGCGGTTTTTGTTTGTGAAGAATGCAGAGGACGGCATCGCTGCCATCATGGTGGCTTACTGGCTTTTTAATATAAAGTACTCACTTACTGGCTTTTTAATATAAAGACGGCCAACAGAGTTGCTGTACTAGAACGGTTGTTTGCCGGCCTCAGCAACACCACTCCGAGGCCAGTTGTGACGAAATTCCTGAACAAGGTTGCAAGAGAGAAATCAATGAGGCCGACAAACAACCGTTCTAGTATCATAGGGATGCTGAACTGAGATTTGGATGGCACGAAACCAGGCAGGAGCACTAGGTGGGATGCTGCAAACCTTAGAACATAACTCATATGACGGTATCTTGTACGGATGGCAGTACTTTTTGGAAAATATGAGCATAATTAAACAAAGCTTGCGACATCTGTATTCTCCACTTCCCTTCTTTTTCGAAAATATTGCCGTCCAGTTGAGATACTGCTGCATGAGTGATATTTTGGGGTCTGTAGCATCTCACTGTGTGCTTCTGGTGCCTTGTTTTGTGAAGTTAAATTTCAGTACAGCACCCATTTAACTTTTAACTTTCTAACTCTAAACTAAAATAAATGCGCCATACTTTCCAGACTAAAGTGCACAAACTATGCATGTCTAAAAGTTGATATTTTACACCGTACAAGTGTAGACTCTACAATTTCTGTTTCAAGATTGTTCATTATTATAAAACTGGTTATGCCAGATTGCCGTGTTTTGGATATTTTATGCTGGGATAAATTAATCAAGACAACCTCTTACCGTCAGTCTGTTTCCCGGGCTTTCGATACCTCGCATCTGACATGTTGCTTGCTTGGGAGCCCGCAAGCAACCAACTTGGGTCAAGCTTAATCTTGAGGCGCTCTGCGATTGGCTGACGAGCGGATCACAGAAAGCCCCCTGAGATTCATCCGCAGATATCCCTTTTGTGGAGTTCTCCAGCCTGAAGTTTTCCCTGAGGACTGTACACCGAGTGCGGACTATCTAAGAAAATACTTTTTTTTTTAGCCGAAATTTACCCTTGCCTATTATACACCGGATTGTGGACTATAATCTGGAAAATATGGTAGCTTGTTTTAATGTTTCAAGCCGTAAACTGAAAGAAGTGTGGCTTGATTTTTATGCAACTTTAGGGTCCTAAATGAAAGTCGCATGTGCTATGGAACAAAAAGTATACACTCGAACCGGAAGGCATCTAAATTGTTCTTCTGTTCTAGTCATTTTTATCAAGAAACATTGCGATGTACTGAGGTCGGGAGCGCTCCTCCAAGCCCCTTAGAGAATACACGCGATTTTCTGCCATTTTACGAAAATTCTCATTTAATAACCGTTACTCCGATTTTTTCAAACTTTTTTGCTATAAAAAGATTGATTCTTCGTCCAACTATCCCTCAGAGCATATTTTTCATAAAAACATTTATTATATTTTATATTAAATCGTGAAATCGGTCGGAATCGACTGTTTTGACATGTTTACCTTAGAACGCGTTTTTAAAAACCTGTGAATTTTGAACTACAAATGTGTCTTGTGGGATATCTGCGGAATTTAACACGGAATGTAATTATATTAAAATTATTGCTTTTAGTACATCCGTTCTTTAACTACATCGAAAAAACTGAACCAAGGTGTTGTGGCTTGTTTTCCTCGTTTGGACGGTCAAGACTAGTTCGACGAGCGCCGCGTGAGGGCGCCACCATCTCGCCACGCACACTGCTCTGATTTTGTATTACTCCGCGCGCATGCGCTCTTCAGTAACGCGCTTGTGGTGGTCCAGGGACGACAAGACTCGTCCAGACAGAGTGGTTTTGTTTCTCGGGGTAAGGTGTCAGGCGGATAGCTGTGCGTGTTTTCATAACTAGAAAGGCCATTCTCGCAGCTATGGGTCCAAAGGGGTATAAATATGGCAAGCGAAAGGTCTCGAAGTCGCAAATAGAGTTTGCACGTAAGCGACCCTCTGCTGAAACTATGAATGGTGAGGTTTCAGGTGAGGTTGAGTCATCGTGTCGTAGCGCTGCGAGAACGAATTGACTCGGGGTGTTGAAGATGCCGCTTGGGAAGCCATGCAACAGGCCGGAGTGGAAGAAGCGAGGCGCGCGAAGGAATCTGGCGAGATCGTTGCCGAAGGCTATCCGCTTGTTACCGTCGTTGCAGACTGTGCGTGGTCAAAGCGATCGTACGGGCACAAGAACGACGCTCCTTCTTGAACGGTAAGTACTGCATTTCTTCCTCTAAAAGGGGCGCGAATTTTGATCGTAGATTTAATATACATTTCTTTAGAGTGCGTTCGAAAGAAATCCGAAGCATGTTTTTCTCGCCGCGAAAATACATTAGTCTCTGGTGCTAGGCTACATTTGGGCGGAGGCTGAGCATTTGGCAATGCGTAGTTTATTTTTATGGGGAGATGACCGTGGTTAGAATCCCTCTCTGTTGTATGTGTATTTCTGTGAATGCAAGATTTGTTTCGGCAACTGGGGTCCGACGATTTCTCACGAAGCACTGGAAACAGTTATGCTTTTTGTGTGCCTGTTTTAGTGACCACTGTTTTATGTACTATACATTCCGAATATACGCGGTGCCATGCAGTCAGTTCGTCAGACGACGTTTTAGACAACTCGTTTCTTCGAAGCTGCACTTTTTCAAGGATAAATCGTTCCATCGGAAATAGCCGGCGTTCGTTTCATCGATACACCTTGTGACGTTTCGTCTAGTTTTTCTATTATGTGCGTGCTCGCGCTTGCGTACGTAATTGCGAGTCCGTGTCTGCTTGCGTGTGCGCGTGCATGAGCGAGAATGCTTATGTGCGTACCCCCCATGCACATGCGTGTTTTCCTGCCTACGCGTAAGTATATATACCCGCGTATCTGTGTGCGTGCGTGTTTGCACGCGTGGGCGTTTGCCTGCTCATAAGTGCGCGTGCCCGTGCGAGTGCGCGCGTGCAGGGGCGTGTGTAATTCGTGCGTACGTGTGCGCGGGTGTGCTTGTGCGTGTGTACGTGAATTTGCATCCGTGCCTGCGCATGCATCCGCGTATCTGTGTTCGCGCATGCGTATGAGTGCCTAATTTGTGCGTGTTTGAGTGGGCGCATGCATACTTGGGCGTACGTGTGCCTAAGTACGCACGTTGTCGGACTTTGCGGGAAAGGTTCGAGAAGCTCGAACCTGGTCGAACTCGAACGTCGGCTGGTTCGCGACACCTTTAGTACTCACGTTCCGGACGGTTGGTGATTGGCCGCTGATAACTTCACCGTGACTTTTTGCTTGATGTTTAGCGGCAATTTTTTATATCTTTATTCGTGCGATTGTAATCTTTTGCGATTAAGCTCTCTGTACCCTTTCTTTGTGACGTATGAAACGATCTCGAACGCCTCGAACAACAGCGACGCTTGCGTTCGTTCTCGGGGCTAGTAGACAAGGAGGCTAGAAGTATTTATATGGCGTCAGACTGCCTTTTGATGCCGAGTGACAACACAAAAGTATGGCCACCGAAGGCAAATGCAGTTATCCCATTGGCGAGTTTGCGTTGTCTTTTATTCTTCACAACTCTCGCGAATCAAAGTTTTGCTATATCGTTTGGCGGTCATGTTTGTGGGCGATAACTCAGCACGTGAATAGACCCTAAAACCGTTCATGGTGCTTTTCTCTGCTTTTATTTTTTAGATTCAACGATTCTGCTGCAGTTTGGAACGAACTACCACGAAAGTGCTCAACCTTCTACGAAGTCTTCCGAGGAGCAGAACGTGCGGAGATCAGGACTATTGGAAGATATGTTCTCAAGTGACGAAAAACTGCCTGGTCGCCAATCATTACAAATTGTCTATGAAATACGATAAGAAAATCAGTGTCGTGAGAAATAGTATAAAATTGCTTTGTTGTGCAGAGTTTGTGACCAGTTGTGATGAAGTAACGAAGGTATATGCCGGTAGTTTGTCATATATGTATTCGATTATGTATTTATTTTTAAAGTACCTAACATACAGTGTTTTTACTTAACTGGAACGCGTTTTTCTTTCAAAAGAGGAGGAGGCATTTACCTTAGTACCGTATTCACTGTGCCTTTAGGGGGCTCGGCGAACATTACGTGGGAGATCACTAGCTGGGTGGGTAAATAATTAAAATCTGCTAATCAAGTTTCCCACGAGCGTGTTTATAGCTCGTGTTGCAATTATATATTTAAAGTCATTAGAGGGTAAATAAATTTGGACGTATTGCTAAAACCCAAAGGGATTTTAGGTATCTAGGTTTTCAGTTTTCTATGGGCAATACATAATTGGCCCGTTTGGCCACGGGAATCCGCTATTTCTACATATTTGAATAAAGCAATCACTCGCTAACAGATCGTACAAAATAAATAGCGTGTTAATTGCAAACAGAATGTTTATATTGAAAAATAATATTCCGGAGCGCCTCTCGCGGCACAGATCATTTGATAGTGTTTTATCAATGTCATTTATGTAATACAGTATCGTGAGAAATATACTGTGTAATTAAAAAAAATTATTTATTTTATATTTACAGTGCTACTGCCGAACTCTCCACGCCGGTCCGTTTGTAAGGACGGATTTTGAAGTAATGTCTTGTGATTGTCTTCGTCGCCTCGTGTCCCATGTGTTTGTACTTGACAAGTCTTTATTTGAATCTACGGTCTGTGCATTCAACCAGTGCAGTTTCGCTTATTTTGCTCGAGTTATTAAACTTGCATTTGTTTTAATTTTCTTCCCTTTAGTTGTGTCTGTGCGCCGCTTTTTTTACTCACATGAACACATATACAGGGTGATCCTCGAATCAACCGGGACCCCTTCAACCGTCGCCGCGGACCACAGTTTGAGAACCGCTGGACTAAGATGTGCTAAATATCTCGAGTTAATTCCGTGATTCGTTATGTTGCAACTGCTGTTTTAGAGACAATATGGGCGCCTTTATCTCGGCAGTGTGCTTTGAAACGTGTTTAAATTTATCCTACTCGGAATTCGTATTATCGTTTGGAAGAGCAAGGCTGATCAATTTTTACGACTCGTTATAGCATGAATGAACTGGCTTAGAAATAGTTACTGAACAGGGAGAGCGTCTCGTGAATTTGACTATGGGGAGGGGATCGAAATATTGGGCAGGAGATCGAACTATAAGGAGTATTCACTGTACGCCATGTTTGTTTGGGCTGTCTAGAGCGCATGCTCAGAACGAGCCCATATCAATAGGTTGCTAAGACCGGCAATCTTGATAGTGTGGAATGCACGTTCCAAAAAGCTCACCATCAGCACGCGTTCAGCAGTCGCGCACACAGCTATGGCCGGCAGTGAATGCTTCCTATCGAGTGCGCTTTATTGAGTTTGTTGTCCCCCCAGCCCGATGTTTACTAATACAGGACAACAATGCAATTGAAGCTCGCCTAGCACGGGCTGTGCACGAGCGCTTCGTTCTGACCAGTGCTTTGGTCGAGCGAGGAAAGGCCTTCGAATCGTCATCTTCGATATCTTTGATCAAAAAACAAACAAGAAAATTCGGTTTGTTGTCCCCACAGCTGAAGCGTATCGCCAGAGGCGTGACTGTTCGAACTCCTCCCCAATAGGGGCCGCTTTGTCTAGATTCTTGTCCACACAGTTGGGTGTTTATTTTGAGAGCATACACGTTGGTTACCTTCTATATAATTTAAAAACGACCACCTCTTTAGGCGGTCTGGTTACGAGCGCGTTGCTCCGACCATTGCTTTATTCGCCCGAGGTATAGCACGAGTTCGTGCGTCTCATATACACCGAATCGTTCTTTTAGATTTCCTTCGAAAAATACACAAGCAGTTTACATTTGTCCACACGATCCGCGTGTGTGGACAACAAATATGGCTTCGATCGGCGCTGTGGGTGCGCGAGCTCCCGTAGCTTTGACTGCATTGCTAACAAAAGCTGTCCCCGATTTAAAAATTCTGTCACTTGCACGTGACGTCACACCGCGATGCACCGCAGTGTCTGCCAAACAATAGGTAGTTCTAGTAGACCGCGTCCGCCGTCCCGCTAAGCTTACCGAAGCTTACCGCGTGCCGTTAGCCTTGGATGCCGAATTTCGGGTCTCGTTTTGGTCGCGGTTCCGGTCGCGGTAAGCGTAGCGGACGCGGTCTACTACAACTATATTATCTGTGATCTCTTCGGTCAGCCGCTCAGTTCCTGCGCGGTTTGATTAGGGAGTTGTAGTAGACCGTGTCCGCTATCCCGCTAAGTTTACGGCGACCGGAAACGAGGCCCGAAGTTCTGCAGCCAAGGCTAGCGGCGCGCGCTCGTTTCCGGTTATGGTTAGCGTCACTAAATAAGTTATGGTAAGCTTCTGTAAGCTTAACGCCACGGCGGACGCTGTCTACCGCAACGTTTCTTCTACTCGGTGTCGGAAAAAAAACACGATATTTTTGGGCGGAACGAAAACGTAATCGAAACGTTATTTATTATTTTGTTCCGGAGTGAAACCGAAAAATGTTCTTATCGGTTTTCGGTTCAAGGGGAAAGTTTAGGGCCGGCTTGCTAGAACCAGCGTCTTATATAAGACTGCCTTATCCGAGACAAAAAAGCGCTGCTAAAGCTTATGCACGAGCGGAGTGGCACCTGAAGTCTGGTCTCAATCGTTGGCGCGCCCCAGGCTTGGCAGTGCTTTCTTCGTCTAAAATAAGACAGTCTTGTTCGAGGCGCTGTTTCTAGCAAGCCGACCCAGGTATTTCAGTATTCGTTTCACGCAGTGAAGCAAAAGACTGCCGTTGGTTTGCTGCCATAATTGAAGAGAAGACAATCCATCCTTCGCCCCTGCGTCGAAGCTAAGCGAACAAGCAGAGCAAAAATACTAAGACAAAAAATGTGCTAACATTTTGGGAAGAGTGAAAGGAACGACAACCGGACGCCTTGAAGCAGATGTGCATGGGCGCGACCATAATTGACCTTCATTTTTTCTTTCCTTTTATTCGGGTAGCTTCGCTCCACTACTTTTATTTATTTATTTATTTATTTGCATACCTATCTGTCACAGAAACCGGCTGTTCTAGAAACCGACGGGGGTCGTGATGACGTCTGCGGAAGAATAATGGCCAGGGAAGTAAACGACCGCCTTCGGCGGATGAGCTCGCGGCCAGGCGCGTGTCAGGTTACACAGGGAGCGCTTGGTTGAAGCGACCGCATGTTCGGTGTTTCTTGGTATACACAACCTAGAGTGGTTTTGGGGGGTACACAGGTCTCTGCAGCCCCAGATTTACGGGGCGAGCTAGCGGCTCGCTGTTTGAATGTGTTTTTCCTCCGCGCTCGAATTCCCTGGCTGGTCTTAGTGTTTTGAAGAACCCTGCTTTAGGGTCAGGGGTCAGACCGAGAGGGCAACAACCTACCGTGGGAACAAAGAGAGTGCGGGAACCGCGGGGTCGCGAGGACTGACAGTGCGAGAGAGAACTCTAAGGCGGACGGACGCATCGCGACGTCGAGGGATGCGGCGAGACCCTGTCGACGGCCCCACGCCAGGCACGGGACGAAGCTTCCAGTGAGTGTGCGACCGCGAAAAGTGGGCGTGCGGGGCCAGTGAGCCGCGCCCACGGTGTGCCAAGCCACCCGCCGGAATTTCCCCACCTCGGACGGACCGCGCAGGGAGACGCCAGCACCTCCACGCCAGATGAGACTTTTTCTTTGCACTCACCTATTCTCCTATTTTTGTTTACCACTTGGACTCTCTTAAACTTAGTATTTTTCTAGTACTGCCTAGGCAACCCCAAGCATGAAATTGTAACTGTTATACTGTGCGTACCTGTGCTTCTGCCGTTTGATGTCTACGTGATTTTTGCATATTATATAGCGCCTAATTATCTACCCTATCCCTTTCAAATTAAACGTCATTTATATATCTGACACACGCCTCCGTCTCTCTTCATTGGTAAGACTCTCCACCAGAGCGTGGCCCTATCGCTCCGTCAGCAGTCCCCTTCTTTCACATCGTTACTCGGGAGGCCTACCGCCTTCCTGTGACACTATCTACTTCGCCTGAAGAGGCATTATAGTAGGGAGGGGCACATACATAAAATGTGTACACCACAAACACAAGGTGAAACACTTATTCAAGAAGTAATGCACAAAGGTAGATAGAAGAAACATTGAATCTTTTGAAGTAACAGCTCTGACAATGCCGTTTCAACAATGTCACTTGGCAGGTTATTCCAATCCCCAATGGACGGCGGGAAAAAAGAGCATTTGAAAACATCAGATCTGCTATGGAATGTACAAATTTTTTTTGAAATATCTCATCTTTCTGATACATAGGCAGGCACAGAAATATACGTGGACCTACTAACTGCGCTATTGTTGTAAAACACTTTATGTAACATTTTGAGACGGAACAATTTCCGTCGTTGACTCAGAGGCATCCAATTTGTAGACGATTTAAGTTCAGTTATGCTAGCTCTAAGATCATAATTACCGGTAACAAATCTCGCTGCACGATTCGCAGCACCTTTTCAATTTGGCAGACCGCACATGAGAAAAATATAATGTCTCCTTCAAAGATGGGGGAGCCATCCTAAAATTACGTGTAACTAACATTGGCTCATGTGATTGTGGTAACACGAGGAGACAATGCTTTTCTAGACACCACGGTGTTCCTTTCACCGACGCAGGCTTTGTTTTCACTCATCATCGCTAGTTTTTGTGGCCCGGCCTCTTGGCAAGACACGTGGTCAGTTACGGCGGCTCTAATTTACGCGTGAGCAAATCGTCTACACTTCAACTCAAGTAGCCCTAGGTGTACCAGCCACGCAGGCCAGCGTGGAGCGGGCGTTCTAGGGGCTGAAATTTATTTTATCGTGCCTGAGGTCTCGCATTTCACCGAGCACACTTGATGACGTGCTGCTTCTGAGTTCATGCTCAGTGCCTTGATCATGATATTGTCGCGAAGTTTTGCACGCGCGAGAGTCTCGCTTTACTTTGGTTTTACCTTCTTGGGGGTTCGCTCGTCTTTACGGCACGGCTCATGGCCTCTGGCGAGGTCGGGGGACCCCAGATGGAGGCGAACGTGAACGCAAGCTGTAACGCTACACTTTGTTTACAGAAGCCCGCGTTGGAAATGTTTTGTCTTGTGTATGTTTGCTTTTGGGATCTCTACTTCGGAGGTGGTTATGCTCTGTGTATGTATAACTTCTCTGCCTACGAATGTGCTTTCTATTGTTTATGGCTGCTCTTGTGAGCTTCGTTTGGAATGTGTTCTGTCTCGTGTATGCGCTTGTTTTTGGAGCGTTCGTATTTCCTTTAGACTCCGAGCCTTTTGATTGGGGCTAAGACAAGAACTCTTGATTGGTCCTTACAAAACTTTCCGACTGGTGGACTGTAGGGCTCCAGAATGCTCCTGAATCCTATATAAGCGGCCACCGAAGCGCGACTTGGCTCCCGGACACCATGCCGTGAAGATCGGCCTGCCTCTGGTGAGAAACCTGCACGTCCGACCCCCCTTCGGCTGTGGGGTCGTCCGCCCGCTAACTCGAAGACTTCGGACCCCTCACGGCTGTGGACTCGCCCGCCTTTGTCTGGATCCTCGATTGTCGAGTTTGGCTGTGGTCGGGGACCCCCCCTGAGGGTGTGTGTGGTCGAGGAGGACGGCAGGGGAAGTCGCCAGAGGTTTGCATTATCCCCCCCCCCCCCCCTAGCATTCATTGACGAATTGGTCCTATTTGTTACAAAAGAGTCTATCTCATATTCCCTAAATAAGCCGTTATTTGTTAACATCAGAATCGTTCATCAACGGAGAAAAGAGGACTCCTATTTTCTTCGTTACAATATCATGCTCAAGGCAATGAACATGATCTCAGAAGCAGTGTCGATTACGCGGATTCCTCCAGAGCTCTTCAATTATCTATTTTTGTGTACAAGTAAATGTTACGTTCCTTTTCAATTTTGTTCGAATTTTTTTTCTTCGTGGAAACAAAAAATATGACGAATCGTTACGGACCATTATTTGTTTCGTTCCGGAGCAGAAACGGAACGTAACTTCTGTGTATGGAACGCAAATAAAACTGTAACGAGAAGCATTTCGTCCCAACACTCTGCCTTTACTTCATATGTTGCTTAAAGTCATATTGTCAAAAGTCGTCTAAATTAACTTTACCATCCTTTCCGAGCGAGCGTTCCGGCTTTGCGGTAGTTATTTGTACGGGCTCTGCAAGAGCCAGACGAAGATTAAACATTGCGACGGCGAGGACGCAAGCCCCGCGTCGCCGTACGTGACGACGGACGACGTTCTTTCTTACGAACAACGGCAGTGCACCGAGAGTACTACGCGCGGTTGCCGACCGATCCTCGCTTCAAACAACGTGCCCATTCGCGGAGCGTGTTTCTTGGCGGTTGCACAAGCTTACAATGGACCGGAACGGGGGCTACAAGTCGTAGCAGCCAATCCAGCGCATATGAACGTACCACGTGACCACGCGCCTCGTGCTTCGTTGTGTCTGTCTTAAAGCTGACGTGACGCTTACTCGGCATTGGATTGGCTCCGATAGCTCGTAGGGTCCTCTGCGGTCCATCGTAAGGAGAAACGGAACATACCAGAACCCGGGGCAAAGGAGGGTCGAGAAAGAGAGGTAACGAAGGGGTAAATAAATAAAAACAAAGATACGCAGAGAAAGAATGAAAGAGAGAGAGAGAGTGTGGAGACCCGTCCGCGCGCGTGGAAGACCTGCAGGTGTCTGCGCCCGCGTTCAACCGGCAGGCTTTTGCGCGGTGAGCAGGCGTTTTTTCTTTTTTTGTCTCGCCACCGTGAAAAGGGTGCCTTCGTACACATTCGCTTGTGCGGAGTGGCGACATCTCGGCGATTTCACTGCCCGACCTTTTTTTTTTCTTTTTTATGCAAAGTATACACGAACTCATCTCTGTTACGTCACGGCGCGGTGGTGGCGCGTCGGACGCACTTCCGGTCTGGGGCTGTGGGCGGAAGTGCCCATTTGAGACGTGTATTCCTGCGTTGTTTTGAAAGGAACCAGTCAAAAACCTGCCTTCTC
This sequence comes from Ixodes scapularis, assembly GCF_016920785.2. Classification (NCBI taxonomy): domain Eukaryota; kingdom Metazoa; phylum Arthropoda; class Arachnida; order Ixodida; family Ixodidae; genus Ixodes; species Ixodes scapularis. The sequence goes on along the minus strand of NW_024609835.1, from coordinate 219,475,350 downwards.
GTCAAAATGCTGCGATTGGGGCTGTACCAAGAGAGTCGAGAAAGATTTGAAGGTCAGTTTTCATTAGGGGTGTCGCGAACCGGCCGAGGTTCGAGTTCGGCCAGGTTCGACTTTTTCGAACTTTTAGTGGAAAATTCGACAAACCTTGTATTGAGGTTCGACTCGTGTGCGCATGCGCGACAGGCTGGCCAGTTGGCTTCGGATTGGATGGTAATGGCTAAGGGATAAATTAAGGGCAACGCTGATCGGTTATTTCACTCAATACAGTACAAAAAAAATAAGTTATTAACTTCTTCAATAATTAAAATTAGTTTCTTTTAATTGCAACTGTTTATAAAATAAAATAACCCTTTTCTTAAAAAAGAATTCTCCAAACCTAGACATGCTTGTATCAAGGTCTGGCTACACTGTCCACAAAGTCGAACCGGTCGAATCAGGGGGGGAAGGAGGGAAAGGGAACGCGGCGCAAAGCGGAGGCTGCCATATTAAAACCGCTTACGTTGCCAGCATAGGTTTCGCAGCGGAGAAGTTGCTGCCATATACGGCGGACTGAGTTTTACTTTCTTTTTCGTTTTGGAACGAGAATGTATTAATGTGTTACATAAGTCCTCCTGCATACAGACAACGAAGTTTAATTATATTTGTCTTGTTTACTTGGTTTGAAACCCTAAAAAGGGTTTTTTGACGACGTATTGCTTCCATCATTTTGGAGTACGCAAGGCAGTTATCTCGCTGTTCTGGTTTCGGTTACGGAAGCAATGCAAAACGCTCGTAGTTCCCGCCCTCAATACGCGTTGGACACCTTCCACACTTTGCCACCGGATACTGGATGAACAAGGATTTACATTTACTTCAGAGGTAACTTTCGCCACTTCCTCACCGTCGAGCAGCCGGATCAGCTGGCGGCAAGCCGCGGCCAAAAATTTGGGGGTTTTACGTGCCAAACCAACGACGGGCATCTGGCACGCCCCAGCGGAGGACTGAGATTTATTTCGACCACCTGGGGATCTTTTGACGTGCAACCGAAAGCTCGGTTACACGGCGCCTCCTCCGCAATAAGCATCCGTCGGATTGCGGGCACCTCGGCCGGGATTCGAACACGCCACATGGGGATCCGTAGGCCGACGCTCTCGCCTCGGAGCCACCGAGGCGGCAGGCAAGCCGCGGATGAAAAAGGCTTGAGCATCAACAGCCTTAGAGCCACTTCAACAGCCCAAGTGCACTCAGTGCCGATGCGGGCTTCTGTCAACCCAGGGGCGGACCCGGGGGGGGGGGGGGGGGGGGGGCGGTTCCGCTTCCCTCCAAACAGTTGACACCCTCCCCCCCCCTGCCCTTTTCTCGAGGGCCGATTTGACATGGGTGGATCCCCCGAAATAAAACCAACTACCGGCCTGCCAGGCGGTAGGAGGCTCGGTACTCAAGGACGAGGGTTCGAAATAGGGTAGGTCGCACACTTGTACTCTGAACTTGGAGAACCACTCCGTCGCTTCAACCGAGACTAAGTCCGCGGCGGCGGTTTCAAAGCACGGCTTAGAACCAAAAGTCGGCGCAGCGGCGCACATTTAGGGGCCGTCGGCGCAGTGTGGTTCTGCGGCGGTTAAAACAAAAGGCGCAACCCGAGTCCTGTTTATCTTGCTTTAGATTTTCCCTCCCCCCCCCCCAACAAACAAACAAACAAAAAAAAAAAACGGAGTTCTGGATTTGCCCCTGGGTCAACCGGTAGCCCAGCACAATCCGTGAACGCTCCAGCTCTTCGCCATGACACGGCGTTGCAGAAAGCAGGATAAAATACAACTACACGGACCACCGAATCAAATATGCACTGTTATCGTAAATGTTCGCTTGTGATTGCGCCTTTGTAGATCATCTTATTCGTTTTGCTGGAGAGACGCAACCGACGGGCATAACAAAATCGTTTGCGTATTCCGCATACCTCGCAAAAGCACTTACCGAGTCACCTTGCGAAAAGCGCGAAACACGGAGCCCGCACCGCCCTGACTTACCAGTCTTTTACCTGCTTTAGAGCAGTTTGTACCTGCTAGTAGTAATGTCTACTGAAACTGCACCTTGAAACTAGGGGCAATGCCAGAGAGAAAAGAGACAAAGTTGGGAAAGCATGCTCGCTGTCTCCAATTTCTGAACTCTCAAGTGTTTGTACCATGATAAATTCCCCAACACCTCTTTCCAAAATAAAGAAAAAACGTTATGTTCACTACGTAAAAAATGTTCTCAGTTCATGCATCCGCAGCCAGGTAGGAAACGTTGCCCTAATTTATTCACATCGCATGACCAGCGCAACAAACTCACACGAGATTTACAAGAAAATATCGGTGGTGACTTAAGTTTCCCTAAAATTCTGTACGACCGGTCGTTTGCAGGACCGAATCATCTACTCGGGCGGTGTGCGTCGCTGTGCAAACGCCAACAACACGAAGCATAAAAACGGGAGGTCTAGGAACACAATCCGGAGTCCATTGTTCCAATTAAAACGACGTAATTTTGTTGAAAACGCCCGCAGCTTTTTACTCACGGTATGCGTCGAGAATCTTGCACATTTTGAAACAGAACGAAGGAAGATTTACTTTTAAAAGCGCTCGCTGCGTCCTCCCGGACCAGCTGGACCGGATCAGCTGACGACGACGAGACTGAACCCGTTGAATTTCAACCCCACAATAACCGATTTGCGCTTCGTGTTAGTATGGGCTTCTACCTCCAAGCACCGCACCACACACCACGAACGTTTCAAATCTTTGCCGCCCATCGCCGTGTTGCACCAAACCTATCTCTATGCACCAAACAGAACGAGATCGCCGAAGTCAACGGAGCGCTGTCGTGAACCTTGGCTTGTGGTTGCGCACTCGTGGACCCTGTGACTCCCTTCGCTTTCAAAGCACACCCGACGATTACGAATGATACTTTCCGTCCTCCGGGACCATCACAGGGGCACTTCTCCGGTCACGTCTTCGCTACATGTGCTCGTAAACCGCGTCAAACGGAGTCAAACTGAAGCTGCCGATGCAATCCCGGCGCCATGTTGAACGTACGTTGTTGCCAGATTTTCTTCCACCAAACAAAAACAACGAAAGCAAACCGGCTCTAGCTTCCAGCGTACATCGGCGTTGCGCCGTGGCCAGATTTTCTTCGTCAGCTCTAACTTAAAGACGACCTACAGATGCAGCAACACTGGTATCAAGTTTTAACATGGCGGCCCCCACGGAGCGCCGTAAATTCTGAGGAGGGTGCATTGGAAGCGGCGGCACCTTCCCCCCCCTGGGTCGAATGTGGTGAAAAGTTCGAAGGTTCGTCGAACCGGTTCGACCCAGTCGAACCCCGAAAGTTCGACCTAAAAATCTGGTTCGACAAAAGTTCGCGACACCCCTAGTTTTCATGCGCTCGGTTCGTCCGAGAACGCGGATATGTGCCGTGAAAAGGGAAAACCAGACGCCGTCGGACCACGATTGCTTGGGTGGGAAGCATTTTGTGTTAAATTCACGGATCCTACTGGCCATCAAATTTATTTGTTTGGTTCAAAATGAACGCCGGAAAACCGCAAAGTTGTACGGACCACCTGCGGACTACGTTTAGTGCGTCTTCAAGTTCAAACGGTCGCCTGATCGTTCTTACTGTCGTCTGCTCTTTCAAACGTTTCTGCTTGTCGTCTGCTCTTTTAGAGGACCCCGGCCCGTAGACCAAACGTGGGCCCGGTACTTGCGATAAGAATTAAGTGCAGGCCTTAAAAGACTTAAGTTTGAAGGTTGGTAAGCAGGCTCGACGTAAACAGTAGATGCAAGGAGATGTTGATCATTGTTACCAGTGGCCATCACCGACTTGTTATGCCTGATTCACTTGGTTAGATTCTGCTTGCGATTTTCAGTATCGACGTCGACCATCTCAGCTACGGTTCACGTTTTTGTAGTCCGAGCGACGTCGCTACTGAAAATTGCGAGCGAAATCTCATGATGTGAATCAGGATTTAGCGTACGTTCTGCGGCGTCCACGCGGAATGAATCGCCGCATGTCACATTATTCACGCGAAGTTTTGCGGTGTAACGAGACTCGTTAATTTCGCTGACGCTGCTCAAGTAGTCAGACATTGTTAGGAGAACGTAGAATCAACAGTTCCAACGCGAAAAAGAGCGCGGGGACTCACACCGACGCCGACAACATCGCATTTCAATGGTTTGTTTATGAGCGACGGCGAGCTTTTTGCCCACACCCCCATCGCGCATGCGCGGCGCCGGTGGCGTCCGCTAGGGGCGCTCCGGGCGCTCCGGTTTGTTTGTAAACATGAGTTGGTGTATACGTGCATTGGCATCTCTCGGTACGAGCGCGCGAAGACCGCTCTGTTTACAAACACGGTTTTTGCTTTGCCCACACCGGGTGTGGGCACTGCGGAATCGCAGCGTCTCGTTTTTGAAGAGAAGCCGCCTCTGCGTGGTGCGCCGTACTCGAGGCAGCGCCACCGCAGAGGTATGGCAACGGAGCCGCGTGTCGATGTGCGAGCGAAGTCAAAGCTAGAAGCGCGAGCCCAAGGCTCTGAGCGTGCCGGCTTCGCACGTGCGCTCGTGCACCACAGGCGCTGTTACAAGCAGCATGTTCGCGCTTGTAGCGTTGGCTTCGCTCGCACACAAGGTGAAACGAACTAGCCTCTTGATACCATATTCCCTCACGAAGTTGATTTACATACCAAGTGTTTTTTTTTTCTCTTTTTTTTAGTCTTTTAGTTTAGTTAAACGTATTACATGGAAAATAAAGAAGAATGGCATTAGGACGCTTTTAATTTTGCCATTAGCTTACCCGACTTATGGGTCACTAAGCACAAGGTTGTTTCTGGAATTAGGTGGCTAATTAACAGAGATATTTAATTATAATTTTAATTACCACTGTAAGAGTTGCAAACCATAAAGTAAACCGATTCAGAAGTCCAAGTGAGCTGGTGGATGTTCATCGTGATCGAAGGTAGTCTAATACCCGTGCGACACGGGCAACTCGAATGCCGGCCATTTACAACGAATGACATTTGAACGATCGGCCAATCAGCGCGCGACACCCCGAGCGTGGGGCCTTCCACGCGCGACAGATCGCGAGCCGATTCGTCTGGCATTCGAGTTGTCCTTGTGGCACGGGTATGAGTGCCTGCATGCGCGCATATAAAGGCGCATAAAGGTAGACGGCCCGTTCACATTTTTCTCTTCCTTCCGTTTTCTTTCCTTTTTTTCTTTCTTTCATTACACTTTCAGGTTCTATGGTAAAGACAATAAAATGTGTCTGTCAGTTACTTCAAGATATCTGTATTTATTTGCACAGTCCTGCCTTTTGCTTGCGGATACTTTGAAAGTCGGACTGATTACCGAATTCCTGTTGCCCGCGAGGATGACAAAGGAATATGTGCACAGAAAGGTATTCCTTTTGACGCCTACAAAAAAAAAAAAGAAGACAAAAAAAAAAAAAATCACGGTTGCAAAACCTGTTCTAGGATCCCTGGAAAAGTTCAGGACCGCTCAAGATTTTACAACTGACAGCCGTCGAATTCGGAGTTGTTCGGATGAATCCGAATTCGCGATAGTTTCACCGGCGAGTGTTTACAGAGTTTATAGCATTTATCCAAAAATTAGAGTCCCTATCTGAACCTAGGTTAGGGTCCACCACGTTCAATCACAGACCGGTTATATGCACGTGTGCATTAGCGCACTTTTCTTATACGCGCGTCGAAGTAATGTATTACGTGACTGGCTCCTGATTGAACCTGTGGGCCGTAGCGTCGGCTGACGATCATCCCAGGACGAGGCGAAATCATAGTGATAAATTATTCTCGTTGATAAAACAGAAGGATGTGAATGATGTAGACAAGTTCTTCTCTTCTACACGGGAGGGAGCCACCTCACCGAGAGAGAGCACGAGTATCGCGCAAGCGGCTTGGGACCGTTGACCAATGAGAGACACAAACACAGCAAGCAGCGTTACCTGCCATGTCTAGGCAAGCTCGTCGAACTCGAACGCTCGAACTCAGTACTCGGTCTTCTCAGTTGTATTAACTAGTCGTTAATAAACGCTTTCATAACATGGTGTCAGAAACGGAACACGAAAACGCTCGCACGTGAAGTCAAGACCGATGTGAGTCGCACGGCGCAAGAGTGAAGGCAAACGAAGACCGGCAGCGCAGAAAATGGCGAAAGAAAGCGGCACCGCTACTACGCAGCAGTCGGGCTGGAGTTCGAACGTCCAACTTCCCATGCCGGGAGGGGTCTTCGCAAGTTTGCTGCCTCCTCCGAAGCCACTCGACATGTCCGGAGACCTGGAGACATCCTGGAGAACATGGTGGGACGAATTTAAGTTGTTCTCAACCGCCACTGCTCTGAAGTCGCAAGACGCCGAAGTACAGGCCGCTACGTTCCTAGTCGTCGTGGGGGAAGACGCCAGCCCTATTGAAAAAGGCCAATATGAACTCGGCTTATTGGAAATATTGTATTCCAATGAAGATGATGGAAACCAATAAAAACTTATTGTTATCCGATTAACCCAATACGCACGATGGGAATTCATATCGGAGCACAATATCCCGATATAGTATGCGGTTATTGGTACACAACAGGATATTGGAACACAATATCCCGATATAACTTGCGGTTATTGGTATACAACACGATATCGGAGCACAATACCCCGATATACTACACGGTTATTGGAATAGAATACGACATCGCGTGCATCTTGGTGACCGACATGGACATACTGTACGGCCACACGATATACAAATATTGGTCGTCGATCATGGGACCAAAGGAGAATACAATATGATATCGCGTGCATATACTTCAGAACGCGGGTACCAAGTTACCAACATGCGTTACGTTGGCATATCCACACGGCAATACGCGAAAAATATATTGGGTGTGGATACACACATAACATAAACGTTCTGCGTTGCGAACACATTAACATTGATCGACAGTGCAAGTATATGTACAGCTGTTAGTACGGCACACAGTACACACAGCCTCGCGCGATTGAAACTAGACAACCACCAAGCCATTCAGAATAACTAGCCGGAACACCCGCCGCGACCTACCTTTTAATGAGAAAGCCCAATAACGACGTGCTCATTGGAGTGATTGTTTTCCAACAAATGTTTATTGCAGTTGTAATGCAACAAAAGTTGATCGCCAAACGATAAACCCAACGTACCGGGATACAATTCGATGTTGCAACACACCATTGCAATACAACAAGAAACTATCGGTGTTCGGACACGACCACCACATCGAATACGATATCAATACGAAGTTACCGACGGTGAGAAATACAAGATCATGACACGATATACTAGTTACCGGTGTTGGGACCGAAATCGAACGATAAAATAATGAGGGTGAATAGGTTTGACAGGTCACGTGCATGTAGTTGCTTCTTACGCGCACATTTATCGATATTGACCCACCTCTCTGGGTAATCCTACGTGGTACACAAAATCCACGACGACATGCGAGCACATTTCACCCACCACTTTTCGTCGCCTGTTTCGCGAGATTCACACACTGTCCAAAAAACGACGTGAAAAATACGTGCACTTGCGCCATCAAACGATACGTTACAGCCTCGTTTCTCGAGAAGACAGTTTCCATCGCCAACACGCGCGCGCGCGAGCAGTTTGGACTTTGAACTGTTCGAACTTCGAAGGGAGCGAGCCCGGCTGTCCCGTCGCGATGCCGGCGTGCTGGCGAGCCGCCAAGACGAGCATGCGCAGTGCGCAGCGAACGGGCGTCGGTTGCGCCACTGTCATCACTGTGTCTGTGTCAACGACTGTGTGTTGCGCGACCCGGCCAGCCTGGCCAGCCGGCGTGATTGGCGTTCGTAGCACTCTGTACTCGTGGGCATCGAGCGAAACCTACACACTTTCAATTGCTTCGAAAGGTACGTATACACGACTCTATTATTTGCAGCATTGAGTGCTTTGGCGTACGCGGATCAAAGTAAACACCGAAGGACAGAAAGGAGACGTGAAGTTTTTAAATCGAGGCCTTTTTGAACGTTTGTGTCCCCTGTTGAAAGCACCTAGCTGTGCTTTGTTGCAGGCGTCATTTCGACTGCGTGTGCTCCAATGTAACGTCAGTCACTGTTCACACTCGGCTAGCTTTGTCAGTTTGTTATCTCATGTGCGAAATAGACGTAGAAACCAGCGCCGCGTCTCTTTCGGATACTCAGCCTCCAGCCCCCTTCCTTCCGGCGTGCTTTCTGCCGCGCCCGTTCTTGCGCATTGGATTCGCGGGCGCGTCAGGCTCGTTCGCAGAGGCTTCGTTTGAAGCTGACGAGTCTATCGGAGCTTCTCTTTAGTGTACCGGAGCTTCTCTTTAGGAAAGCCGCAATCGACGCTCGGCGGCTCGGCTCTGAGCTCGTACTTTTCTCCTCCCGGGTATACCATCAGTGCCGATGAACGAATTTGAAAAAGCGCTAGCGAGTGACTTTGTGACGCCGCCCAGCTGTCCTTCTATCAACGGCGCAGAGCAAATGATGTACAGAAAAAAAAACGAAAAAAAAAAAAACGCGTTTTTTATATTTTGTTGGCCATGTTTCACCTCAACACAAAGTGAATCGCGGCTGTACGTCGGTTGACTCATTGCTGTGCCTAGATTGTAACGGAACCTTTTTGGTGTGATCTTATTCTGATATCGTTATATCTCGCCTTTTCATCTTGGCTGCACAAGACGACATTCTACACATTGCACTCCTTGTCGACATGTCGCTGGTGCTTCAGACTAATTGGAAGTCACTGTTTGCTCACTCCTTGGTGCACACATTTTATGTTCAACATCAGTTATCTGAAGGAGGCTCCATGAAACCCTGGAATTTGTTTATAGGTACCTCTACATACTGTGTTAGAGTGCTGTTTTGTGCGTTGTAGGTTCGCACAAAACCAAATTAAACTTTGTATACCCTTTGACTGTTTACTACAATTAAAGTTGCAATGAAACATTGGCCACGAGAGGTGACTCGGCCAACGTGGCCAACAAATTCCTCACATAATTTTCTCCGTGGGTCATTTTGGATGTTGACAAATTTTCTTGTGAATAATGAGTGTTATGCACATATGTTTCTTCTACTTTTCAGACAGGTACTTCAGTTAGATAAACCCCAGCAAAAGCAGCAAGAGAGTCTCGTAGGGTCACACCAAGCATAACGGCATTCCTGCTCGAGTCCCGGGTCTTCTCACCGAACTTCCCTGAGCATAATGGTACATTCCCTTTCCTTAACTTTGTGGGAGCCAAGGGTGAAATACGACGCAGAGGGCACGTGACAGGCGGTCGGCGGAGAAAGAAGTCACGAGCTGGCGTGAGACAGTGCGTGCTGAGCGAGGCTGGAGCTGGGCAGGAACACCGGAGCCGGGCGCCTGGCTTGGAGCGGTCCACCAGCGAGGTTCAAACCGGACCGGTAGAAACGGCGAGTCCTGGCCATCTAGCCTAGGCCACGACGATCCCGGGGTGGTTCCGCAGCGAGACTCGGGCAGTGACAGCTCGGGACAGCCAGCCTACGCAGCGCTGGCATGGGAAGGACGATCCGCAGGCCTGGACACTGACTCTGACTGTGAGCTCTGATCGACGGACGACAACAAGGGTCGGCGTGCCTGGACTGCTGGCTCTGAACGACGGGCAACCGTGAGGTAGTAAACTTATTCGCTGTCTTCTCGGTGCTGTATGTCACTCCCTGGGTGACGGGCGGAGCGCATACCGATTGGGCGGTGATTATTAGTAGCTAAGCGAACTCCATAAAGAAACCAGTATTAAAATGGCACATCCAAAGTGGGGCTCGTTCGGTATGCCTCTGCTTCTTGTCGTCCCCAGGGAGTCTCACGGATTCGTTGAGCGAGTTGTTCACTAACGCTATTGATGCCCGTTGAGACAAATATGTTGGAATTTTGGCGACTTGTCTCACGGCAGAGCTCAGCAGGTGTCTCCTCGAATCAAGTACCTAAAGGGCTCGAAGAACAAGGTTGAATACACGCTTTCTCGGGTACCCTAGAATAGTGGTTGGCAGGAGACGGGGAGCGCGGTTAAGATGTAAGAAAGTCGTCTCCAGAGGCAGAGGAGAGTCACGGCATGTTCGCTGGAAGGCAGGATAACGAGTGGCAGGAGGGGAAACAGCCAGGACTCATTGCAGATTTAGGATTTAGGCTTGGGGTGATGCGGTAGGCAAGTAAGCGCTTGTCGAGGCCTGGAGTGCAGATGGGTTTTTGACAGTGGGTGTTGGAAAGATTGCGGAAATGGCAGTTGACACCGGGAACACTGGCAGACGAGATTGTCAGCGGGTGTCGGGTAAACTGGCGGAAATTGCGGTTGGCACCTGGAACGCTGGCAGGCGAGTTAGTGAGCACTATGATTTGTAAATGCTGGGCCAAGACGGCTAGTTTCTTCGCGTCAGTCCAACAGTCGACAAAAGGCGGAGGGACGACTCTCCCTTGAGGGGGGTCGTTCCAAGAAAGCTACGCACTCTGGCAGGTCGTGGCGCTGACAGCAAGACTTTTAATAAGTTACGTCGCGTCACGGCCTGGCCGGGGATACGGCGGTAGACATTTAGGTGGCTTGTAGCTGTCCAGCTTGCCTTGAGGTGTGAACGGTTGAAGCGGGCTTGCTCGCTGAGCGTGAACGGTGGAAGCAAGCCTAAGGCCCACTTCACACGGGCAATTTCCCCCAGCAACTTAAAGGGGCGGTGCAACGATATTCAATTGGAATGTTTTTCACTTTACAGGAGCTTACTGGCACTAAAGGGACTCAAGGATACTCGCACGCAAAGCCACTGGCCAAGAAACTCCCTTGTTGCGCTGTAATTTCGAGGACAAAACCGAGCGTTTTCATTCAATCTCTCCTTCGCAAAACCTGATGACGTAGCTCGGCGGTAGCGGTACCGCCCAGTGACGATATTTGAATGCGGCTCATAGATTGGACCCGAGCATTGCCTGGGCACTCGATTTGGGCTCGTGATAATCGACAGCTCGAGAAGCATTCGGGTAGTGTCCTGTGTCCAATCGCTGCAATGACGACAACAGCCGAACCATAACAATGTCTGAAACGCAGCGCGTGTGCCTTGCCAACCCCAGCGCATGGCTATGATCAACATTGGCGGCATATAATCAGCTCCAGATCACGTGCCCACTTGTTCTGGCTGCGAGTTGAGGGGATGACCTCTGCTCGTTTTTCTTTATTTTTTTCTGTGACTTCGATTTCGTGTGGTGAAAAACAAACGGGTATTTCACAGGTCATTAACGTCAGGGATCCGTTCTAAGCGGTATTTGCGCAAAATACAAAAATCGTTGCATCGCCCCTTTAACGTCGCAACACCAGCAACACAGGCCGCCTGCGTTCAGACGCTGCAACCAAATTGCTACGACTTGCCATCATCATCATGAAATTTGATTTTTCTTGTACTATATAGACGCACAACTACGTGCTAAAAACATGTTTTTATATCTTTGACTGGCATTAATACTCACTCATGTTTCTGAAAAAGTTAATTTCCAAAAGCGATCCATTTGAAACCAGGACCAAGTTTTCAGCTGTCATCCTCACCACCACAGGGGTGTCACGTGAAAATATTGCGTCCCTGATTGGCTGCTGCCGCTTCAAACGTTTCCAGTTTGTTCGAGTTGCGTGTCAGTTTTAAGCCGAACCTGATCTCAGAAATTCGTGCTAATCTGGGAAAACCTAGGGAACTACCCGCCAGCAACCTCAAAATTGCTAGAAAAGTTGCCCCATCTGAAGCGGGTTTTAGGGAACTGAAATCAAGGGCTGTGGAGCTCTGGGTTCAAACCCACCTGGAGAGGTTTCTTTTCTTTTTGCCTTTTCTTTAGTATACAGTATATATATATATATATTTATATTTATAAATAATACTTTTTTTTAAGTTTTAACGTATAGACGCATAATTTACACTAATTCACATTCAGAAGTGCTTTTATTCACACACTGTGGCTCCCTAGTGCTTGCAATAGCTTCTTGCTAAGCTATTGCAAGCTCTGCAAAGGGAGGGGCATCTTCCCACCCTTTGCAGGCTGTAAAGCTGTGGCTTGCACAGCTCTAGCAGGTCGCACCTCGCACACTGGCTCCATCATCAAGCATAGGGGCTGCATGAGTCGCGCCACACCGTAAGGCTATATACGGTCGGGTCACAGCACCTGGGACCATTCGTCGCTGCATTCAGCTGTGGTATGGTGGCATGGTCAGGGCATGAAGCAGGGGTACAACTTGGAAATGCTCATCTTCATCACATTTGAAGCACATTTTTTTATTACTTTTGTGTCGAGTTGTCAGCATTTTAAGGGTGAGGAAGCAAGCAGCAGCGAGAGCAAGAAAAAAATTGAAAGCCGCTCTTATTGAGAATTTATTACAAGCACTAGGAAGCCGTGGAGTATTCTTAAAACGCTTCTAAAGCTGAATTAGCGTATAAATTATGTGCTCGTGCCTCAAAAATAAAAACCAAACAATTTAAGTATAATTAATAAGGATAAAAATATACACCAGGAGGACTTCAACCAGAACAACACAGTCTGTAAATTTGAAATTTGACACCATAAACCGCTTGGCCACCACCCCATTTTATTTTTAGGTCGTTTATCGAGGTATATGAATTTCGTTTGCAGCTGTGGGCTACAAGAGAGATGGCCTTATTTTCATTTACTTTACTATTCCCACCAAATATGGCAAGTGACCAAGAATAGAACCTTATTTGTCGGCCGAGGCACTGTGCTTGCATCAAGGCAAACTAGCCTGGCTTGGTAGGCTTATATTTTGTTTCATCACCCGTTTAGGATTCTGTTGTCTCTCATCAAAAGAAAAAAAAACTGACTAAGTCTGACTTATTCTGGTGTGCAGGTACCCTTGGCAGTAAACTCTGCTAAATGGGGCAAAATATATATTATACATTTTTTAGCAAATATGCATTGTTTTAGCAAAATGAGCTACACTATTTGACCAAGGTGAAACAGAACGAGCATTTCCACCTGGGTCTGTTCCCATCTTTCGCAGACACTATTTCCTGGTTTTTGTGGTTTGTATCAGACTTTTGTGTCTCTGACCGGCCAAAGCATCTGTGTTAGACTCAGACTGGTTTCTTTAGGATATGTGCAGGTATTCTTCGCAGCAGATGGCTGCCAATCATTAACACGAGTTTGTTCTCGGCCACCAAGAGCAAGTATTTTCAAGGTGAGCTATTGCCTGCCTATATTTTATTTATTTATTTATTTGGTGATACTGCCAGCATTCTGTGGAACGCCCAGGCAGGAGGTGTACAAAAACAATATTCAAAGACAAGCGGAAGTAGTACAAACAAGCAGACAGCGCCACTACTCAACAAAGTGCGAGAGTAGTGCTTCAATAAAAGCATCTAATGATCTCAAATCAAAACACTTTCAAGAAGCTTATTCCACTCACACGTGGTTCTAGGAAAAAAGGATGCTTTGAACAAAGTGGTTCCACACAATGGTTCGACAAGTGTTAATTGGTGTTTGCCTCTCATGGGCCTTGTTTCGTTAAATGAAGTGTAATCACAGAGACGCAGTCGCAAATTACCCTGTATCATATTATAAAGAAACTTCAGCCGTCCTGTTTTTCTCTGGGTTGCTAAATCACTCAGTCCCAATCTTGGGTACAAATCTGAAACTTATGACATAAAACCATAATGGTTGTACACAAACTGCAATGTTTTTTTTTTGCACAGTCTCTAACATATCGATTGACAGCTTTTTATGAGGGTCCCATACAATACGTGCATATTCTAGCATTGGTCTTATGATGGTTTTATAAGCAGTCAGTTCAGTTTCAGGTGAACACAGGTTAATATTTCGTCTTAAAAACCAGAGCTTCCGCCTTGCTTTACGAGCTATAAACTCAATATGTGCACTTCATGACAAATCAGAGGTAATTAAAGCTCCGAGGTATTGATATTGGTTAACAGTATCGAGTGGTACTCATTTGATAGAATATGTTAAAAAACAAAGGGTTGTTCTTCCGCGTCAAGGCCATTTGAACACACTTTTTACAGTTTAGAACCATATTCCATTTTATGCACAATGCATGAACCAAAGATAGACATTAATTTAATTCTTCTTGATCAGACGGGTTGTTTACCTTAGCAAATAAAACAATCGTCAGCAAAAAATTCGCTTTGTACATTGGGGTGGTGTATCTTTAAATCGTTAATAAAAATTAAAAACAAAAGTGGCCCAAGGACCGAGCCCAGGGGCTCGCACGAGAAAACGGGTGACTCGGGGGGGAACAGTCAACACTAACACACTGCGTTTAGTGTTTCATTCCCCTTGGATGCCATTTCCTATGTGTAGTGGTCTTGCATTAGTATTTTTTGTCTCCCTTCTGCAAAAACACCCAAGTTTAATTAAGACCGAGTTCTTTCTTATACATGCAGGTCTTGGTGGCAAGCACCAGCCAATCAAGGCCAGAAGTTTGCTCTTTGCCGCTCATCGCAAGTGTTTTCAAGGTGAGTGATTGATGCCTATCTGAGTTGTGTGTTTTATTCCTCACAGACACTCTATTTCCTGTCTTTATAGTGGTCTTGTGTCAGGCTTTTGCGTCTCTGTCTGGCCAAAGCATCTGTGTTAGACTAAGACTGGGTTCTTTAGGATATGTGCAGGTATTCTTCGCAGCAAATGGCTGCCAATCAGAAACACGAGTTTGTTCTCGGCCACCAAGAGCAAGTATTTTCAAGGCGAGCTATTGCCCGCCTATATCAGTGATGTGATGGCTGCGCCAATTGCGCCAAACTGCACCAAGGGGCTAACCCTGCTATATTTTGTCAAAATATGGGTAATCTGCGCCAAGCCTGCGCCAAAGGGCCAATTTTGGTCGCCTTTCAAAACCGAAACTAAACTAAGTACCGTAACTGAGCATGCATGAGCTAGGCGGCACAAACGGCCGCCCGACACAAAATATCCTGCATTAATCGTCCATGGTTTTTTTAATGGTCTTTTCCCGCCATGCCGTCTCTTCTTTCACGCTCTCGTCGTCTCGTATGCAATAGTCTCGTCTCGCGATTTTTTTTTTTAACGCTAGCGTGCTGGGTACTGGGTAGCGTGCTGGGTACCAGCCATGACGTGGCGCTGTGAAACGAAACTATGTTTTGGCGCGGCGGGAGTTGCTTTTTGAGCTGAAGTTCTCGCTCCTGAAATCAACGGCCACACGGCATTGCAGATATGGAGCTTCCTAAACTGAAACATAAGGACCGCCGCATGTTCATCAACATTCATGTTCTTGTTTAAAACATACGCTGCTACAAAAATCCCTCTCTAACTCAAAGACTGCTGTGTCGAAGTATTCATTACCTAGGTTTCTCTTGGTGGGCTTTCTTTCGAGAGGGACCCCGGTACGTGAAAAATGTGTCGCGAAGAAAAGTTGAAGTGAGCTAAAGCAAAGAAGGGAATGTCCGCACGCTGAACCCGCAGAGAACGCTTGTTTGTCTCGAGTTCAGTCGTTGCACAGAGCTACCCTGGCTCGCGATGTCTTGCATCAATGCGCTCAGGTTCTTTTTTTCTGTGTTTAGCTCGTACCTCGCCTGCCGGCTTTGCAAGCACGCGGCGCTGGACTCTTTTTTGTCGCACGCTGGGCAGTTACATTTTGCATAGATTTTTGGCAACCAGTTGGGACGGAGCGGAGAGGCATGCTTTCGGTTTCGATTAAACAGCCGTTTCGCTCGCGCGACAAAGCACGTGCACCTGCAAGCCTGCCGGAGTTGCCTTCATGTGCATGCGAACCAACGATGCGAACATAATTGCACGACAGAGGCACCAGCCGGGGCGCTTGCAATTCAGTGTTTTACATTTAATTACTTTTGACGAAAATCTGGTACGTCGGCAATCAGTAAAACGGTGGCAAGCGGTTTTTCGGAATTGCTTGGCAATGCCTACAGCACTGTACACTTGTGGGATGTCGCAATGTCTCTTTGGAGACATTAAAATTGGACATTCAGTACTACCCTAAGCTAAAGCAAAGCTTGCTCCAGCTTTGCAGAATGTTTCAAAAACCAAAAATAAATGTGTCATGTCATTGGCATTTTAGTTATATCTTGAAAGACTCCCAGGTGGCCAAACTTGACCATAATTGGTTTATTTCGGCGAGCCAGATTCCCTTCGCGTGTCCAGCATTTAAAACAAATATTTTTATTTTTATTAGAATATCTGCTTTAAAAGCTACTTTTGCTGCTCCAAAACGGCTTAGGCCAATCACATCACTGCTATATGAGTTTCAGCATTTGTCAAGGAGCGCAAAAATCAAAGCCCGGGGGTTGGCCCTTGCAAAAATGTTGACTCGGAAGCGCATAGGGAGGAAGCTTTACAAAAGTATCCACCTGCCTCTACAAGTGAAACGGAAACTAAGAATGTGGGTTCCATTTGAAAAAAAAACATTGTCAGCCCGAATTAACTTGGGGGCGGCACGAAGCAAACAAGCCACGTTACGAGTAGGCGTGGTTCAGGCTTTTGTAGGGGTGGTCGATGACTCGGTGTTTTCTAAAAAGTTATCTTTTTCTAAAAGTGTGGTGGTCGAATATTCGAGGATGGGCATTGAGTCGGGATGTTAAGGTAAAAATTTCATCCACATGCCGGGATTCATGTGCCTTGTCCCCCTAGCGAGGGGGACAAGGCCTTCAAAATTTTAGGTTCGCAAAATTGGTGCGTCAGTATTGACGTCTCATTTTACATCAGGTCTCTCATTTTAAAACTCACTATAAATGACATGTCTAAAATTCGTTTGGGTGTACTTCCTTCCAGCAAGTATATGGTTCTGTCTCAAAAGGTCTAATCTGATGTTGACTGCACCTCAGGTCTCCACCGACAATTCATCAGGACGAGACCCAACCGGGACATTAGGGATGAGTGGCTTAAGCAAGGAAGGCTACATATACGACAGCTTCTTGCGGACAAGAACCGAAAATAGATGGACGGTGGATGTTTCATTTGCTATGCAGTAAAGTTGACATTTGGGCTAGTTGGTAGTCTAACATATTGAGGTATTTAGTGCACAAGGTAGAAAGAAGAAGGACAAAACAAGTCCTTCTTCTTTCTACCTTGTGCGCTAAATACCTCAATACATTTGCTATGCCTTTTGGCATGCACATTCTGTTTGTTATGATTGAAGATTCCTTCAGAGTTCAATTTCAACTATTGTAAAAAACCGAGCATGCGCTCAGATGGCAGAAGCGCCTACCCTCTGATTCGAAACGATCCTCAACTAAGCAAAGGACATACCAGACACCCATACACCTGTTTTGAGCCATGCTCAAAATATTAAAAGAGCACATCAAGCGCCAGGTGCTTTGGCGTCTTTGCCACAATGGCGCCGGTTGCAGAGCTGACAGACCCGTGACTGGCACAAGCCATGGCATGGCCTTTGGGAACCAGGGAATCGAGATTTAAAAAGTAGCACAGAAATTGGAGGCGGGTGGTGAAGGTGGGCAGAGTTAACAGAAAACAAGGATGAAGGAAGTTCGTCGCATGAGGCATCTATGTCCCGTGCATATAATTTTGAGTGTGCTGTAGTTGGCTACTCAAAAAAATTGTTACTTGGACGTAACTAATCGCAAATCTCTTGCAGTTTCCACGGCCCACAAGCCAGCAGGCGCCAGTTCACTCTTGTTCAAAGGTGAGGAGTCTAGATTTTCTAGATTGCTCTGAAGCAGCAATACTGAAGCCAGACAAGCGGTACGGCATATTTAATTGAGGAGCCCAGAACGACTGAGGACGCTTTCACTGAAGCTTGTTTTGCTGCAATACACGCTTGTATTGCAGAAAAACAAGCTTCAGTGAAAGCGTCCCCAGTCGTTCTGAGCTCCGTCAAATAAATATGCCGTATCGCTTGTCTGTCTGGCTTCAGTGTTGCTGTAGGCGACAAAACATGTGCCAAGTTTTGTCACAAGAGGCATATTATGTCACGCACATGTAATTTTGATTTTATCCGGCTTAGTGTGCTGTAGGTGGCTGGTCAAAGAAATTGGTACTTGGACGCAACTAATCGCAAATCTTTCTGGCAGTTTCCAAGGCCTAAGAGCCAGCAGGTCTCAGTTTGCTTTTCCTCATTGGTGAGAATCCCAGATTCCCGAAGCAGGAATACTGAAGCCAGACGACCGGTACAGCATTTTTAATTGACGAAGCTCAGAACGACTGGGGGCTCCTTCATTGAAGCTTATTTTTCTGTAATACACGCGAGCGCAATTGACGTATGCCTAGTTACGTCGCAAGAGGTTATCTATGTCCCGCGCATGTAATTTTTTTAATCTTTCCGACTTAGTGTACTTGAAGGTGACAGCGCAGGAAAAATCGAACTCACACCAGACACTCAGGAAAACAAGCACACGCGCTGAACTTACAACTCTTGTGTACTCGACTGCTTCATTTTTCTCTTCAGCGTCTGGGTTGACTTTTCAGAACGTGATAAGTAGAAGAAGTAGCATGAAATACAAAGAAAAATTCTAAAGAGAAGGCAAAAGAACAGTAAAAGAGAAGACAAATAAGAAACAGAAAAAATGTCTATACGAAACACATTTACAAATCGTCCCTCTCTCTCATCGCTATCATTTAGATAGAAATTGCAGCTCTTTGGTCGACAGCGCTATAGAAGGACTACTTACACACTTGTCCTTCAGCTGTGCTATCCTTTCCGCTTCCATTATTTCTCTAGTCAATGCGTCTCTACTCCTACCTATTACAGAACAATTTTCAAAATGTGCTATACAGCCACAATCGCGACAATGGATTCCCAAGTGTCCAGCTACGACTCGGTGGGTGTTATAAAAATGCTCTCTCAAACGATCATTCAAACACGTTCCAGTCTGGCCTACATACTCTCTAACACATGAGAGTGGGACAAAATATACAACTCCTTCAGTACAATTTGCAAAGCTCTTTTGGTGCTTTTTCGAACAACCAACTTCCCGGTGTGCCGATCCGTTTACGTTCCGGCACAGGCTTAGAAGCTTATTTGGTGCTGAAAAAGCAACATTAATGTTAATGCAGTTACCTATCTTTTTTAGACCGTGCGAAACTTTATGTATATATGGAACAACGGCCGTCCTTTTCTTTTCTGTATTGCGTTTAAGTCGTTCACCCCATCTTATTCTCTTTAATAAATCCTCTGCCACGGCTGTAAGTAATGCACTAGGATATCCTGTTGACTTTAACCTGGCGATTTGAGCATCAAAGCTAACCTTAATTGAATGAATACATGACTTATTGCTTTTCAGACGGCGTCAGGATTTTTGCAAGGTGGTTTCCCTGAACTGCTCACCGTATATTTTAAATCTATGTTTGCGTGTTGGGAGGGTAACACCTTTCTCCAAAAAGCAGGGGTATGCATTGGTGCATGCATAGTACCAGTTTTGAGTAACCTTTACCTCGCGCATCGGGGCCGGATCCTTTCACGTAGCTTAGATGCTTCTTCTGTTGTGAAGGTGTTTCGCTTTGTAGATGATTTTTTGATTGTGCAGCTAAGGACTTTCAAATATTAGTCTCTAATGTTCTTTCCTGTTGTAAATCCTGTATAGATCCACCAGAAATCACTCATGAGCTCTCCACAGAAGGTTCCTTACGGTTCTTGGACCTCAGATTAATTTTTTCGGAGCATCATGTATGTTGGTCATACAAACCGAGAGGGAAGAAACCTCTTAATTTTCAGTCAGCACACTCCAAGCTTGTTAGGCGAGGCATTGTTAAATTATGTCTCACCAGTGTGCTTAATAAGTCTTGTATTCATTCACTTAAGGTTAGCTTTGATGCTCAAATCGCCAGGTTAAAGTCAACAGGATATCCTAGTGCATTACTTACAGCCGTGGCAGAGGATTTATTAAAGAGAATAAGATGGGGTGAACGACCTAAACGCAATACAGAAAAGAAAAGGACGGCCGTTGTTCCATATATACATAAAGTTTCGCACGGTCTAAAAAAGGTAGGTAACTGCATTAACATTAATGTTGCTTTTTCAGCACCAACTAAGCTTCTAAGCCTGTGCAGGAAGGTAAATGACGGCACACCGGGAAGTAGGTTGTTTGAAAAAGCACCAAAAGAGCTTTGTAAATTGTACTAAAGGAGTCGTATATTCTGTCCCACTCTCATGTGGTAGAGAGTATGTAGGCTAGACTGGAATGTGTTTGAATGATCGTTTAAGAGAGCATTTTTATAACACCCACCGAGTCGTAGCTGGACACTTGGGAATCCATTGTCGCGATTGTGGCTGTATAGCACATTTTGAAAATTGTTCTGTAATAGGTATGAGTAGAGACGCATTGACTAGAGAAATAATGGAAGCGGAAAGGATAGCACAGCTGAAGGACAAGTCTGTAAGTAGTCTTTCTATAGCGCTGTCGACCAAAGAGCTCCAATTTCTATCTAAATGATAGCGATGAGGGAGAGGGACAATTTGGAAAAGTGTTTCGTTGAGATATTTTTCCGTTTCTTCATTTGTCTTCTCTTTTACTGTTCTTTTGCCTTCTCTTTAGAATTTTCCTTTGTATTTCGTGCTACTTCTTCTACTTATCACGTTCTGAAAAGTCAACCCAGACGTTGGAAGAGAAAAATGAAGCAGTCGAATACACAAGAGTTGTAAGTTCAGCGCGTGTGCTTGTCTTCCTGAGTGTCTGGTGTGAGATTAATTTTGCTGCGCTGTCACCGCCAAGTATGGTTCACCAAATCGCCCAAGCTTCCACCCTATCGACTTAGTGTACTTTACGGGGCTACTCAATGTAATTGCTACTTGAACGCAACTAATCGCAAATCTCTCCCAGTTTGTCCCAATTTCCACGGCCTACAAGCAAGCAAGCACCAGTTCGTTTTTCCTCAAAGGTGAGCATTCCAGATACTTTAATTAGGTGCATGGTGTAAGATAATACTCTTCAGGTGAGGACAGCGCGCTCTTGGCCACGGCCCGATGGAAGTTTGCTCTTCACACTCTCTCACTTTGGTTTCAAGCAACGCCAGCAGGTGACTCGTCGACCCGTGGTCACGTTCAAGATGGCTCGTGCCGCCTTATGTAGCACACGCGCAGAGCTCCAGCGAGGTTGTCACACGTGCAGAAAGACCATGGTGTACCGGGGTGTCATGACAACGAGATAATGTTTTTTTGCTGTCACACAGTTTCGCCGTTTGGCCGCCGGCGACACTGTCAGTCGCGGGCACGGTGGCAGCCGAATGATGCAGTCTTTCGGATGCCCGTCGAACGAACACTATTTGATTCCTCGCGCCGCACGTTCAGCCCCGGCGTGGCCTCACCTAAAGAGTGTATCTTTCACCGTGGTTAGGTGCAAAGCAGGAACTGTGAAGCCAGACGAGCGGATAGGTGTACTTAATTGACCGAGCTCAGAATGACCCGTGGCAGTGGAATGGAAGCTTATCTTTCCACAATCAAACACCGACATAATTTTGAATCTATCCAGCTTAGTGAAGGATTGCTACTTGTTGCAAACTAATCCCAAATTTTTATTTTGCAGCTTCTATATGGCTACAGCTAGCAGGTGCTGTTTTCATTGAAAGGTGAGGATTTCACGTTCTGTTTTCAAACAGCAAGTTTTTGAATGAGGGTCCTAAACAATTGACTTTCTTTTGCAGTAAATGCCAGATCCTCCAGTTCAGGAATATGTTAAATATATTTGCTATGGATAAGCCCAGTGTTTTGCTTCTTTATTCATAATTTGACAACAGCAACATTTTTTATTTTATCACTCAGAAATACACACAAGAAGAGACTGCGTTGCGGAGAAATGCTGCGCTGAACGTGATTTTCCAACTCTTGTATAGTTTTATTGGTAGCCGATATAATATATTAGATTGCAATATCCATAATACGCTAAGTACACTGGATTCGTAAACCCTTATTGGATCCCCATAGACACATGGGGATCCAATAAGGGTTTATACGGTATTGGATTCCAATGTTTTCAGCGTATTATGGATATTGGAATCCCATAACAAACCCTTACTGTAATACAATACAATAAATGTAATGTTTTCCAATACACTGCCCATATCGTATTGCAATACAATAAAAAATATTGTTTACCAATATCCACAATACGCTGTTTATATTGGGGTTTTCCAATAGGGAGGCGCGTCTACAAAACGTTCACGTTCGAAAACCCAGGTGACGAACTGCGCGTTCAGAAAATAGCGGAGCTTTTTGAAAAGCATTGCAAGCCTGCTATCAACGTGAGCTACAGGGGCTTTGTATTCGGCACACGGAACCAGCATGACGGCGAACGATTCGATGACTGGCTTACCGAGCTGCGCACGCTGGCGAAGCAGTGCGATTTTGGCGAGCTACACGACCGCATGTTGCGAAGTCGAATCATTATTGGAATGACCAACAAGCGACTGCAACAACGCCTCATCAACGACGATCCGACTTTGGAACAAGTGATTCAAAAGTGCCGCACGGAGGAACGTGGAGCCCTACAGTTCAAAGATATCCAAGCTGGAGCATCACCTGCCGTTGTACATGGACTCAAGTCCGAGACATGCCCTCAATGTGGATACTCTACGCACACAAGCGGAACATGTCCTGCCAAAGGTACGAAGTGTAAAAACTGTGGTCGGAGGGGACATTTCGCTCGAGTGTGTCGCGCGAAGAACGACCCACCAAAAAATAGAGCATCACCACGGAAGAATGTTCGCAATGTTGAACGATGCAAATCTCCAAGTTCCAGCTCCGAAGAAGAGAAGTTGGTTTGTGGTCTATCCAACAGTGTTGGTGATGAACAGTTCTGGAGAGCTGAAGTCAGAGTTGCAGGAAAGGCAGTTGACTGCAGGGTGGACACAGGAGCAAACTGTTCTGTTATGTCTGCAACGCAACTGCGACGAGTCGCGAAACAGAAACCGTAAGCAGCCATTACGAAAATAGGTTCGTTCTTTGGCCATGTCAGCAAAGCGGAAGGCCGCATTATAATGCCAGTCGCCCATGGCAACCAGAGTACCGACGTACAGTTCTGCATCGTGAAACGGGAAGTACCCACAACGATAATCGGTACCATTGCGGAACGACTGAACCTGATCAAGCGAGTGGCGTCAGCGGAAAAGCACTGCAACCAGACAGTAAAATAACACGAGGACGTCTTTCATGGACTTGGTGAAATCAAGGGTGTCAAGTATCACATGAAGCTCAAGCCAGATACTCAGGGTGTTACGCAACAGCCACGTACAGTCCCAGTAGCCATCCGAGACCAGCTGAAAAGCCACCTAGATGACCTCGTGCAACAGAAGGTGATTGCACAGGTGACAGAACCAACAGAGTGGGTCCACCCAATCGTGGTTGTGGAAAAGAAGGACAAACTCCGACTGTGCATAGATCCACAAGAGCTCAACAAGGTTCTCATGCGAGAAAACTACTGTATGCCTACACTGGAGGACATAGCAGCACGACTGGAGGGAGCCAAGTTCTTCTCGACACTCGACGCAGCCACGGGGTTTTGGCAGATCAAGCTAGACACACCAAGTTCGTACCTCTGCACATTTGCAACACCGTTCGGGAGATACAGATTTCTCCGAATGCCTTTTGGCATATCGTCAGCTCCCGAGGTGTTCCAGAAGACTATGCATGTGGTGTTTGAAGGTCTCGACGGAGTTGAAATCATGGTCGACGACATTCTTATCTGGGGAAGGACGGAAGAGGAGCATGACCGTCGACTGCAAGCCGTGCTGCAGAGGTGTCGTGAGATCAACCTCAGACTGAACAAAGAAAAATGCAAGTTCTCTCAAAGCCAGGTCAAGTACTTGGGACATATCTTGTCACCTGAGGGACTCTCGATTGACCCGACGAGGGTACAAGACATCCTTGCGCTCCCAAGACCATCAAATGTGGGGGAACTGGAGAGCTTCCTAGGAGTCGTGAACTACCTTGGCAAGTTCATCCCGCACGTGTCCGACACAAGTGCACCGTTAAGGCAACTCTTGAAGAAAGAGGCGGCCTGGTCCTGGACAGAGGAGCACGATAAAAGCTTCACAGCACTTCGAACAGCGTTGACTGTTGCACCAACTCTGCGGTTCTCCGACAAGAACAAACCAGTAACTCTGTCAGTTGATGCAAGTTCCAGAGGAACGGGTGCAGTGTTGCTTCAGGAGGGTCAGCCAGTAGCCTACTCATCGAGGTCGTTAAATGACACCGAAAAGAACTATGCCCAGATCGAGAAGGAGCTGTTGGCGATTGTCCATGGATGCAGCCGATTTCACGACTACATTTTCGGGCAAACCGTTACCGTGGAGTCGGACCACAAGCCACTAGAGGCGATCTTTAGAAAACCTCTGAATCAATGTCCTCTCAGATTACAAAGGATGAAACTGACCCTACAAAAATATGACCTGCTGGTGAAGTACACTCCTGGTAAAGAGCTGTACATTGCAGACACGCTGTCAAGAAACCCTTCGAAGGAGGAAGAGTCAGAAGTCTTCGAGGTGAATGTCTTGGAGTGTCTCCCTGTAAGAGATGAAACACTGGAAGAATGTCGTCAAGCAATCAGCAGGGACAAGGATCTGAGTACCATGCTGCAGTATGCAAAGAGCCAGTGGCCGAGCAACAAAGAAGACATTCCAGGCCCGTTAAAGACATATTGGCCGTACAGGGATGAAATCCATGAGGAGGAGGGCTTACTCTTCAGGTCGAATAGACTCGTCATTCCAGAGGAGATGAAGAGCACCATCTTGGCAAGGCTTCACAAAGCTCACAGCGGAGTAGAGAAGACGCTCCATCGTGCTAAAGAAGCTCTCTACTGGCCTGCAATGCAGAATGACATCAAGCAGGTGGTAGAAAATTGCAGCGTGTGCAAGGAGCACAAGCCGAGGCAGCAGAAGGAGCCACTTGTGAACCATCCAGTGCCAACCGCACCCTGGCAGATTGTTGGAGTGGACTTGTTTCAGCACTCGGGACACCACTACATTGTGTTGGTGGACTATTACTCTTTTTTCTATGAAGTGCACCAGCTTCAAAGGTCCACTGCCAAGACGATAATCAAATGTTGCCTGGCAACGTTTGCCGTGCATGGTCTACCTGTCAGGTTGGTTACTGACAATGGACCACCATTCAACAGCGCTGACTTCAAAGAGTTCTTGCAGCACCGGGGAATTTCACATGTGACATCCAGCCCGTATTATCCTCAGTCAAACGCGATGGCAGAGAGAGCGGTGCAGGAGTCGAAAAAACTCATGACCAAGTGCAGTTACGGAACGCCAGACTACTACGACGCCCTACTCGAATGGCGAAACACTCCCAGGGATGGAGTTCTAGGATCACCAGTTGAAAGGCTCATGAACAGACATACCAGGACGGAAATCCCTACACATCCATCTCTACTGCAAGGGACAAGCACAGACCCAAGCAAGGTACAACAGCGGCTGAGAGACAAACAACGAACTCAGCAACGGTACTACAACAAAGGCGCCAAACCTCTACCTGAATTACACGCTGGAGAAGACGTCTACCTTCAAGATCAAGAACGAGGAACCTGGAAACCGGCTATCATACTCGCTAGAGCCCCGCAGCCAAGGTCATACATTGTTCAAGACGACGAGGGCATACAGCGCAGAAGGAACAGCATCGCTCTTCGCAGAAGACAGAGAGCGAAACAAAAACCAGCCCGTTACCGCGACACAAATTTTATTTATGAGTGACAAAGCGAGATGTAGACAAGTTCTTCTCTTCTACACGGGAGGGAGCCACCTCACCGAGAGAGAGCACGAGTATCGCGCAAGCGGCTTGGGACCGTTGACCAATGAGAGACACACACACAGCAAGCAGCGTTACCTGCCATGTCTAGGCAAGCTCGTCGAACTCGAACGCTCGAACTCAGTACTCTGTCTTCTCAGTTGTATTAACTAGTCGTTAATAAACGCTTTCGTAACAAATGAGATGTGGTGTACTTTTTGGTTGGTCGATGTTTCAATGATTTTGCGTACATATAGCTGACCATCATCTCATGATTCGTGTGGCACAAAAATCCCGGCTGGTGAATTGTGTTATGGAGTCGCCGATGCGCCGATGCTAGCGAGCTCCAAAGTCCAAAGCGACCGAGAACAAGCGTTCGCGCTCAGCCCGAGATATAAACATCCGTTGGTCCGCTTGCGCGTAACCTGAGCGCCCCGTACCAGAGGCGCCTTTCTTTTAATTTCGTTTTATATTTACTAAACGAGACGTCAGCCTTCACTCTAAGAAAGGAGGGGAGTTCGAGGGAGTTAGACGGCGTGACAACACCCACAGCGTGCGCTAGCCTCCCTTCGGAAGGAATATCCTCTCTCAAATAGAAGGAGCGAGCAAGGGGAAAGAGAATGGGGTGCTACAGGAGTCCCCTGGGGATTCGAAAGGATTATGGGAAGGGAAAGCCTGCCCTCGGGCCAGGCTTCCTTTGCGCAGGGGCAGTCTTGTACACGTTACTAAAGAAAAGTAATCGATTACAATTACTGTTACTCTTGGCTAAAAAGTATTCGATTAGATTACTTGATTACTCGACGACAAAAGTAATTGGACATTACTTAAAGAAGTAATCGTTACTTTTCCGATTACTTTATTGTGTGAAGACTTACATATTTAGCGCTCATAAATATGAACTACTTCCAACCTATATTTCACATTTGTAGAAGTATTGAGTAAGAAAAACTGGCTCCCGCTTCGTGGTCGTTGCACCTTCACAATGCGGACACAAGCATAGAGTTCGTTTGAAGACGTCTAATGATTTGGGCGTTCGCCAGTGTGTGTGTGTGGGAGGGGGAGCTGAGGGGGTTCTAATCTTGTTAAGCTTGAGCAAGGGTTGTCGCTCAAAGTTTGCGTCGCTCATTTTATTATTCACATGTATATGAGCTCGCATGTTATACAAAAGAGCAGCAGCTCCAGGATTCGAAACGGATCATGTGTAGTATCCATTAGCGGAAGAGATCGCCCCGACCACTTTTGAACTCGAAACATTGCTTGTCACGAGGACCACGTAGGGGAAATGGGGAAATATTTCAACTGCCTTTGTTATATTTTGCATCCGCTTTAGGCATTCTTCGGTTCTGGTTCTCCTACGGGCAGCGAGTAGGTACCCTAAGCAGGATTTTTTTTTTATTTCTGTGTGTGTGCGTGAGGGGGCTAGTTTGAACGAAGGACTCACAAAGCTACATTCTGCTTTCTCAAACTTCGCCCTGAATGGCCTTTGTCACGCACTGTGGCTTCCCTGGAGGTTCCCACTCCCAGTCCCAGCTCGAAAAAAAAAAAAAACGGACATTCCACAGAAACTGTACATAGAAAGAAATTGACCTCGTTTCCTACAGTTCCGCAAAAATCTTTCTTTTTTCCGTTAAAAAAAAAAAAAAAAGCAAATTTCATTTTTGTCGTTTCATAAAAAAAATGCCGTGTGCCAGGAAGGGGGGGGGGGGGGGGGGTCTCGTGGACAAATTGTAACGGTTACAAGTAATTTTATTACTTCAAAAAGTAATCAGACTACTCTTGTGATTACTGCCTTATAAAAGTAATCAACTGATTACAAAATTACTCCAAAAAGTAATCGACTACAAGTAATTTGATTACTTGTAATGCGTACGGTACAAGTCTGCGCAGGGGGAACGTGGATGACTAGCCTTGTGAAAGTTAAATCCGGTCCTGGAGTTTATGCTTTTATTTTACTTCTTTTTTTCTTTTTTGCTCCACAGATTCTTTGAAATTGCTGACGTTCCCTTTTCTATGGTATACTCTTTTTCCTTCATTTTTTCTTTTTTTACGTTTTCCTATTTACTT
The DNA here is from genome assembly GCF_016920785.2 of Ixodes scapularis. NCBI lineage: Eukaryota > Metazoa > Arthropoda > Arachnida > Ixodida > Ixodidae > Ixodes > Ixodes scapularis. The sequence goes on along the minus strand of NW_024609835.1, from coordinate 219,447,616 downwards.
CCAACTTCAAAAAGTTACCTGACTGTTTCCTAGAGGGCGCTGGCGGGCAGGTCGTCTACGGGAGCCAGAGTTGCGCGTTCATGCATGGTATATGGATACAGCTCCTCACGTGACTGAATTCGGCGAATAGCAGCGCCGCGCGCTCAAAAGCCGGGGAACGTACGCCGGGGCGCTTGCAACGTCTACTTTGCTGCACGACACTTGATACGGCTCCTCACGTGATCGGACCTCGGCGAATAGCGGCGAGTGCGGCACGCGGCACGTGGAATCAAATGCGCAACTCTGGCTCCTGTATGGAGCTTATACAGGAACTCTAGATCGACTGACCGACACACCATGCCGTGGCTTACATTTTGCGAGATCGAGTTTTTACAAGCTTACGGTTGAACATCTAGCCTTCAAAGGAGGTTTAGATTGGTCTTGTTTACCCTTCTGATAGAAATGTCTTTGTCGCTGGTCTGATCCAGTAAGATAGAGGACACAAACCAATGTGAGACAATCTGGGTAGCTAAAACGATAATAAAAATATCTCGCCATTAATTTGTTTAGCGGTGGGAGACACTGAAAGGTGCATTCCGGTGACACCCAATTTAGTCAGCTGCACGCGCTGGCGACCGAAAGACTTTTAACTTAGGAAATATATAGCAAAAAGATAAAAGCGGGGAGAAAGCGTGACGACAGCATTTATTTTAGATTTGAAGTTCCGTGGGCACGACGTTCTTGCGAACTCTCGAAGCTTATCCGATATTAATTTATGCCGCATTTTATATATCGTACAAATAAATTGTGAAATAAAAAGCCCGCGACCATGCTCATTCAGGGCACAACTTTTCACTAAGTTTTTGTTACACAGCCCCCCACCTCGCCCAACCGAAGTTATTCGTGCTGAGGAGTCGGGACATCGTCGGGATTTTTCACTCGGTATGATGACCCTCTCTGTTCGCGTTAGGATATTTTAGAGTAAAAACTTCTGGGAGCCATCTTTTTTTTTTTTTTTTTTCAGTTTGAGAAGTTTCTTGACTGCTTCATGTACGGCGCTGGCGCACTGCCTGGTGGGCCCAGACGCCATTCCGTAAATAACATTTTGTGTGTTCCAGTTCCGACAAGCTTACGGCCCTGGCGTAAACTGCGAGCGGATTTTAGGTCGTTTTCGTTTATTATGTCCCTGTTATATGAGGGATCCGACCGAAGAGAGGTAACATTACAACGTGAGACGGGCTGGGCGGTGGATCGAAAACAAGAATATTTAAAGGGGCGATGGAATGATTTTAATGCTGAAGGAATTCGCAGCTTGTAATTTTTGTATCGTTTATCGTAAAAAAAGATAGAAATTACGTTTTATTTTTTTTTAAAATAAATATCGCGATTCCGTTTCGTAAAATGCAAAGCAAAAAACGGTAATATCTCGGGTCTTTAAACTACGCGCGGCGGCTGGCGTGACGGATATTTGGGTACATCTGGGTGAGTTTTCGCGACGCCATCTGCATGAGGCGCACAAAACCATTCTCTATGATGCTGTGGTGAAAGAATGCGAACACGCACACGTTCAGACACAAAAGAGACGATGAAGGGGGCTCGACCTTAAAAAGACTATTTACAGAACCCAGACACACAGGTTAAACCTGTGCTCCTGCTTTTATGCGAATGACTTTGGTGTAGATAGGTGTGTCTATTTCCGCTTTCAAGTCCAACAGGATGACGCCATTCCACGCGGGTACGAATGAGTGCAAAAGGGTCATCTTGAAAAATCAGTTTGTTGGAACAGTGTCGTGTATGAAATATCTCTAGCTTGTGGGTCTACGTATGTAGGTCAAACATAAAGACGCATTAACGAAAGATAAATGAGCATAAAAGGAATGCCAAGACCAATACAACGACCTCTAAAATAGCTAAACGTGTTCATGAGCAACTCTGAAGTTGTGGCTGAGGCCCTCTTTTAGGGAATAAAGTAAACAAAATGCAAAACATGACTTTTTTTTTTTTTTTGCAGGGTTGCGTTTTTATTTTTTGCTTCACGATTCCGGGGTCTGTTAGGGATTGTCTCTCTAAGTTTTCGATGTGTCACGGTAAGAAAATTGGCTTACAACGTGTTGTACTAGGTTTAGGGTTTCATGACGCAAGTTATCGGGAAGGGGCGCGGCATGGGCAGCACAGGGAGGGTGCTCCTGAACGATAGAAGGTGGCCTGAAGGCGGACTTTCCCCAAGAGAAACAAAGGTCCCGAGCCCCGCAAGTTCACTTTTCCCCGCTTCTGTGGCGTTCATGTCCGCCCATCGTCTTTTCTGCGTCCCGATCAATATTATAACTTTAACAGAACGCCCTTCCACATTTTAGTGCGATGACCGGCTATTCAGATGCTTGTTTTACAGCAATCTAGGAATCCCAAGCATTCATCGAAAGTTCGAAACACATGCTCCAAAAACAAAACAAAAACAGCACCGTGATTAAGTTTAATAAATTCTGTTTATGTTTTCGAGCGTTTGCTGCAATGCACTCCATTTGACATGTCACAAACTCAAAGGTATGCACATATTTTCTGTGAGGAGGTCTAGGCAATCAAAAGTTGTTCTGGATTGAAACTGTTCCTACTGTAGACGGATAGTTTGCCACCGCAGTGCGGAAGCTAACGTGGGATCTTAACGTTCATCATGCAATAATAATAAATTTTGCCATGAAACGATACTGAATTTAAAGATTAAGCACTTCAAAAAAGAATGCTGACAGAAGCATGTGAACTTCATGCTCACATGCAATGCCGCTAAACTGTGCGTTTTTTTGTGTTTTTTTTTTTTTGTATAGTTTTAAAAGCACAAGCGAACTCCTCTTGCAGTCGCTCCTACGCAAAGCTTGCTGACGCAGTTTCGGGAAACCACGACGTTGATATACCACGGGTATACGTTCTGAACTGTCGTGACTGATATTTGAATGGGGTTCATATGTTGGACTCGAGCACTGCGTTGGCACTGCACTTAGGCTTAGCCGCAGTTGATACCTTGCTGGACATTCCAATTTTGGCTCGAGCTCAATCACTGCAGTGACGGCCGGAACAGCCAAATGTACGAAGTGGGGAGTGCGTACGGAGTGCGGAGTGCGGTGCGCGCACCGTTCATTGACAACCGCTGCGCACTGCTGTAATGATCATTCGCGGCACATCATCTGCAAGAAATACATAGGGCAGGCGAGCTGGTTTCAAAAAGAACATGCTGTATTTGTAAACCCTGGGACGGAGAGAATTGAAAAAAATAGACAACACAGCTCATTGCCTCAAACTTGTGGCCGCTTTTTCTGTTCAAAGTGCGAGAGCAAGTTGTTTTTATTAAATATTTTATGCGACTACTCGTGCGTGGCCAGAAGTGCTAATAAGTGTTTGATAGGTTATAAACTGGAGGTATCTGACGATAGTGGAGAACAGTTTTATTGTCCCTTTATCGCACTCCTGTACGATGATAGTCCGAATCCAATGGGGCAGTGGCCGGGATCTATATCAGTAATTCTACAAAAATTCACAACCTTTTTTCCCATTATATAAGCAATATTACGACATAAAGTGAGAAGCTAAAAATAATTTTAAAAACTTCCATAAATATTTGTTTCTCGAGACAGGTTTTTTTTTTTTTTTTTTTTTTTTTTATACACAAGACGTGGTTCAATATACAGGACGTCAGAACAAGTCTGGTCAGTGTTTTATTAATTGCTCTGCTCTCCCATAAAATTACGATGGAGAATACAGAGCGCGGCCTAAAGAAGACGAAGTAACTATGAAAACTAACGTAAAGGTGATCTCTCCCAAGGCTCTAAAATGTTTTCGCTGAAGCTTTCCCAGCGTACGCTCACAATGGAGGCAGGTGCGCCAGCACTTGGCCGCTCCTTATAATCCCTTACGTCCTCCAACCCGATTTCGCTAAGCTAGGGGAAGAACGGTCTCGACAGGTTTGTTGTTCCCTTCTGCCCTTGGATGGGCATTGACTTTCCTCTGAAGTCCGGTTCACAGCCGTGTCATCCCGTACCCTTATGGCGTCACCGGCGACGTGGTACGGCTACGGGTGTTGTAAAAAAAAAAGAAGAAAAAAAGGTTACAAAAAATAAAAAAAAAGCAACAACTAGAGGTTCAGGGCGAGGGAAAAGTACGCTGGGGAGGGGGAGGCAGGCGGAATGGAAGAGAGAGGGGATGTTCCAGCCTCTCCTCTCCAGCAATCCGTCTGCTTCCTCCTCCCGTCCAACTTTCAACGGCGTGCGCCAGTGTCACTTGTTACAAGACATCTACAAAAATTATCGTTGTTGGTGGCAGTCGAACAGAGAAAGGAGTGCGCCAAGCGTTTTTAGAATCGGCCCTCAAGGTGTTCGTCAACGAGACTGATGATTCGGGTAAGATGTGGCGCTTCATATTTCTCTTAGTGAAAATTGCTTAGAGCGTACTGGTTCCATCAAATTATATTTAAGGCCATCGGAATAGTCTGCTGTCGACTGGTGTTATAGTCGAATAATTCGTGCTAGAAAACAAAAGTCGCATAGTAAATGGCTTGCCAAAATTGGCGAGCTCATGTCGTAAGCAGGAATATTCTCGGAATATTTATTTAGGCTCCAAAATGTTGAATACCGAAATATTGACATAGATATTGGCTTGTCTAGAAAATTCTTGCTTAAATAAAAAGACTACAAAATGAAAGAGTTCTCAGGGGAAGTTCAGTAAACCATTCATGTATTAGTCTTTCAAAGCATCTCAATCGCTTGGTTACTAGTAGGGCTAAACGTCGGTAAAAAAACATGTTAGCACGATTAAATATTTTCTCTTATTCAATTAAGTAATTGATTAATCGGTTTCATTTATTACCATGAATAATAAACTTAAAAAGTGAAAATGGGATATTTTGCTTTCGCTGAATATTGTTATAAACGGCGCAATATACAATTCAGAATTTTAAATCAACCTTGATGTGTAGTTGAAATCAGCCAAAAGGCATTCACACTCCCAATTTATTACTCCAGCCGCGGAGGCAAAGAGGTTCCTTCATATTCTCCGGCAATAGCGAACTGCTTTGATTATGCGCTAAACGGACTCTCGCCAGGCGCTGAACGTTACTGGGACACGTATAACTTCCACTTGCATTACGGCGAAGAAGTGTTTATCGTTGGTGATCTCTACAGGACTTTGAGGGAATGCGAAGAGATTGTTGTTTTATTCACTAGGTAGTAGGGTCCTTGTTTTATCTATGTTTAACATCTACTATATTCAACCTTTTACGCTTCTTCAGATTTATACTAATTATTTTTGAGAACAATATTAATTTCAGACAATTATTTTTGTTTCCACAGATTCTCAACGAATTTCAGTAGCGCAGTGATAAGATGCCCTATGAAAGCCTCACTGTATTTTTTGAGCCAAAGTCCTAGCAGATCCTTGAACTGACATGGAGAAGGTGGGCTCACGAAGGACGCCTCGCTATTCCTCAGACATGCGCAGCTGGAGCAGAGTATAGTTAAAGCAACCGATCAAGAAAACCTACCCATCACAAAAATAGAGCGAAACTCGTGTCGATGTCCTCACAGAATACGGGGTGGGTTAATTACTTTGATCTACAGAGCTCTTCAAGCGAATGACGCAGCTCATAACACTGTTTAAATCGAAAACGCGATCTGCGCAGGACAATATTTTCCTTTTCCTGTGCGTGCCTGGCGGGGTTCCTTATGAGTCCTGACAAATTACGAAGTTAAACTGGCCCAGTTTTCTAGCTTAGTACATGACCAAATCGTGTGCGACGTTTCGAGAATTGGTGTTGCACTAATTGGGTCCAAATTGAGCTAAATTCATATTCGAATTATATGCATCCCGTAAACATGTGCCCGCTTCGTACTAGGCACATGAAGGTCAAATGTATGTTAAAATAATTTGAACACTACCTGTTCACTTCATCTTGTGATATGTGAGCATTTGGTGAAAGGCCTCAACAGTCTATACAAAGTTAATGGCTGCGAACATCGAAATCATTACGTGACATTAAAAGAAAAATTATGCACTCACAGAGCATACGGAAGCAGGCAATCTCTGAATATTATATCTAAACATGAAAAATAATAGAACGTATAATCATGACCCATGTTTGCATACTTTTTTTTTAAGCGTGGTACTTTATTATATTGCAGGTTCCAGGAGAAAGATAAACGCATCCGACGGTCCTATTCTCTACAGAGGACGTCTTCTATTCTGCAGCTCTCCAAGTCCAGGTGGAGGACCTGTCGGTGGATGTTGGCGACGTCATCCATGGCTTCAGCCTCATAATCTATTGAACTTTGTATATTCAATATGCAACGAGGATCAAGTCCGACTTGGCTCTCTTTGAACGTACGATCGGAGTTAAAGTCCTCCCGGTGGTGTGGGAGGCAGGTTCCGCTTCGATGGTCTGGAGCGTGGTGGCACGAACGTCGCTGAGTGACGGGTCGACTCACTGCTTCAATAGAACTATGTGCATTTATTTACACTCTAGTTACAAGTCCCAACTTGGGAAACCATCCTGCCTCGTCCAAAGTTTCGACCCCCGTCCCCAATTTCTCTCCATCAAATCCAAAGTCCGAATCCCTCAAAATCCTCTCCGCGCTCCTTTTGTAGGCCCGTAGGGGCCTCCTTTCCCCTCAGGAACCGACCAATCTCTTCAAATTTCGCCACTCACACGTGGTACACTGTTCTCCAATGGTCGGCGAGCTGTCATTTTAGCGTCCCAACCGCCAAACCCAAACTCCTTGTAGAGTTGTTCTCTGCAATTTTCCCAGCCTGACTGGCGCCAACCGCTAAATTATTGCATCGGGCACAAAGGACAATTTTACACTAAGCGGCAAAACCCTCTGCATACACGCACATTCGGTTATAAGCCACAAGCATCTTCCAGCGCGGGCTCTTTCGGTCCCGGTCCGAGCAGACTTCCGAAACCCGAGACGCTTCTTAACGACCGGCGGGGGGACCGCTCCCGCGTCGCGGCCGCTCTGGCCCCGCCGACCCAAACGTAGAAAGCCAAGAAAACACAATGCCAACGCAACTCTGGAAAGATAAACTTTCCTAACCAATAGAAAACACCTTAATTAATAAGCATGACTCGTAAATACTTAACTCTCGGGCTGAAAGAAACACCACTGGAAAAGGTTGCCCTGAAGCTTCTTGGCAGGCTACAAGCTTTTACTAATTATTTTTTAAGCTTTTGACCTGTATCAAGTTTTTGATTTTACAATAAAAACATGGTTGACAATATTGTTGGCTGACATGACTGGCAGGACTTTTTTTTAAATGTCTGGATTGTGTGTTTCTAGAAGTTTTCAGATAAATTTTGATGCCGGCACGTTGCCGGTGGGTATTATTCTCTTATCCCTGAAACCTCCTCGAAGTGCCTCCTTAAGGAACTTGACACGCAAAGAATTCAGAACTCTCTCGTATGACAGCTGTCCTTAGGAATCATCGCCCCTCCAGCACACCTGAACAAGCCAGTTAGCTGAGTCTCGGGGTCTGAAAAAGTGCCTTCACTATTTGGAGCTCCGCGAGATTCATGGTGTACAAAAGCGACCCCAAAAGTGGGGAGTCGCGGAAAACCTCGAAGGTTGTGTATAGTGTCTGACAACACTCGCAATTAGGGGGATCACGCGAGTCTCTAGGTATAAAAACGGGCACCACAAAGCACCCAATTTAGAAGCGATCAAGTGATTCCCTGAGAGTTGTAAGCGGTACTAAATAATGCCTGGTTTTACGTGTGTCACATGAGTACCTGGGTGTCACAAAAGGCGCCAAAAAGCACCCTATTTAGAAGGGATCCGTTGACTCCCTGAGAGTTGAAAATGGTTTCAAATAATTCCTCTAATTAGCAGTGTAATATAAGTACACGAATGTAACAGAGGGCGCCAAACAGCACCCAAAGTAAGGGGTGTCGGTTGAGGCCCGTGGACTTTGAGGGGGGTGCTAAGTGATCCCGTATATCTGGGGAGTACTTGAAATCCCCAACTTGAGAGGATACCACAAACACCCCAAGGGAGTCACATATGGGACACGGTCTAACGCCCCTGAGGGGGGTACCCGTATACACCCTTTTTTCTTAGAGTGAATTCAGTCTGACTCCGGCACGAAAGGTTATCTGTGTGTGCACTTCGCCAAAGAACGTAAAACGAAACAGATTGCTGAAATCATCACTTTATCAACCCTCCTGAACCCACTGGGAACCCGCTTGCCAGTATTTGTTAGACCCACTGTGTCCGACCAAATCCGATCAATTGCCTCGCGCTTCGACACCAAGGCAGTTTTCGTCTGCAGGTTCAAGGCGATCTGAACCGATGATTTTATCTATACTTCATATGGTTTAGACATCAGCTATTTGTAGTGTTGTACAAGATACTCGACAAAAAGTATTTAATACAAGATACTAAATACCCAAGTAACAACGTATTTAGAGTAGTATTCAAGTTAATTTTGCGCCCAACTATCTTGAGTTGAGTGCAAGTACTTTGAAAAATAATTGAATTACTTTCGAAGATACCTCATAAGCGCGCGACGAGCTGAAGTTATAAGAACTAAATAAAAAAATGGGGCACCCTGATTATCTTAACTTAGCTGAAACGCATATCGTTTAATGATTTCCTAGAGTACACCTCATTTGTCCCCCTAGACACGTGCAGACACGTGCAAAGAAGAAAAAAGAACATTTAGTGTTAGTACTTCCCCTGCGGGGACAGACTTCTTCATAGGCCGGAAAAAGTATTTGAGATACTGAGTAGAAGATACCAAGAAATGTAATTAAGAAAGAGTACTAATTACTCTCAATCAGATACATCTACAAGATACCAAAATACCGACAAAAGTATCTTAATTACAGTATCTTGAGTAGAGTATTTGAGATACGTACAAGCCGTGCTATCTGCTTGTTTCGAGCGAACCTCCTGCCGTCATATTGCTGGCGACACAGGAGAAATGTGGTTTCGGAGTTGCGGTATGAGCTTGTAACAGAACACGAAATGTGGTCTTCGTCTGAGCCATAGGAGCAGTTCCTGAAAAGCAAAGTTCAGATGCTAGCTGTGCTTTGCAAAAACGCGCACACTTGTTGAATCATCGGGAAATTTTAATAGCGTTTCTCGGTAGAAAGAACACGAAAATATGAAATTTAGCCAAAATATGTATATACGTCATGTTTTTCTTTGGGATCTAGTATAAAACTAAAATAACAAGACCTTGAGATACTTGCATGATTTTCGTTTTGCACAACGAACTTTGATGTTTGCTTCAAACAACTGTTGAAGGTGTCAAAAAAAAAAAAAGACGGGGTTACGAAGCTTATAGAACGCCGTTTTATCGAGGTTCGTTTCAGCGAAAGGGGTGCGGTTTATCGAAGCACGGTTTAGCGAAAATGGATACGTTTTATCGAGGCCTCCGTTCGAGAAATGCTGCTTGTAGGCGGCGGCAAGCTAGGTTTCCAAACCGACCGTGCTTCGTGCGGTCACCCCTCGCTGTCGCTCGGGGAAAATTTAATATAAGCTCGAGCGTGGATCGCCAAGGGTTGGCTAGCATGCGGGCGGTCGCCATTTTCTCTAAACGGCGATCCGATCTACTGTTGTTGCGAAAACGGCGCTCGCTAAAACAAGCTTCCTTAAACCGCACTCCTCCGAAAATCAGCATGTTCTTCTCCATAGCTTACAACCATGCTGGGGTGCACTTGCAACACATTCTTTGCGGGTTGTTTCCACCTACGTAGACCACCGCAAAATCGAACTTCTTGAGCAGCAACCCGTCAATGTTTTCCTTGAGAGACTGAACCGTCGCTCCCGAGAAGCTAAAGGTTCACATACTTGTATGCACTCATCTAAAAACAAACGGTCGCGGCAAAGCCATTTCACTTGGTCCGGACCTCAGTGAAATCTTCTAAATCTCACTTCTCTGTATACCAAGGTCGAACGCTAGAGCACATCTTTTGAAAACAATACACCACAAGCGCACACAATGAACTGAATAAAGAACCAGGGTGGGCTGAGTGAGAAACGGCTAGCTAGACTTATTTTTGCCTGAAACATGCAGTCCGTGTTTGTAGTGCAGGCCACTAGACTACCGAAAAGTAGCTCCTAAAGTCATTTTTACGGAACGTGCATTTGGTCTTCACCGGAGAAGAAAATTGTGGCGGAGCGCTTATTTGTACGTGTTTTACTTGTTTTGATGTCTAGCATTCAACAATGCTGCCGAATGAACACCGTGAAAACTAACACAAAACAAAAACTAACCCAAAACAAACGCAAGGGCCAGAACCCGTGCAAGCTCCGCGCGAGGTCTCTCCTTCTGTTTTTACTTTGCGCACGCGGCCCAACGCTGCCCGGTGCCGCCAGCTCGTTCCAGACGGACTTCGCGGGCACTGAAAGTGAAGAGAAACAAAAGGAGACAGACGCGCGCGTCTCCAACCGCGAGAAAGGAGGCAGGAGGCTTTGAAGTTGAACTTGATCGCAGACGTCTCTGTCGGAGAGCGGGCCCCGGACGGACGAGTTCACGCGAAGTTTGAGGGGAGGAAGGCGAAACCAAATTCGCGCAACCTGCCGATCGCGGCATTTGCACCCGCAAGTGAATGGGCTTGGCAACTTACAGACTCGCAAGACTTCACACTCAGTGAACCGAGCAAGTTAACCAGTTGATAAAAAAAAAACGTGAAATGTACAAAGTAAAATATTTTGCTGCGCGAAAGCGGTCGGTTTTGTACTAACAGCGACAAAGCGCATTTGCTACGGCTGATCGAACGCCGTTATATCGAGGCTCATTTTAGCGAAGGGGGTACGGTTTAGCGAGAGGTGCACGTTTTATCGAGGCCTCCGTTTGAGAGCTGCTGTTTGTAGGTGGCAGCAAGCTAGGCTTCGAATCAGACCGCGTTTGGCGCGGTCGCCCCTTACTGTTCGCTGGGGGAAAATCTAATATAATCTCAAGCTTGAGCGTGCACTACCAATAGTTCACCCCCAAGGGTTCGGCAATCGAGGCTAATGAACCAGGGGGATATCGGAAACGGCACGCCGGCTGCCACCATTTTCTCTCAACTGCGATTGGATGAACTTATATCGATAAAACGGCGTTCGCTAAAAGGAGCTCCTCTAAAACGCATGCCTCCGCGACAAAACGGGAATCCGCGGAGGTAAGAGCGGCCTTGAAATGCGCACATCTTTGTCCAGTTGGACTGTTGGGGTTCTATGTCATACCTAACGGGCAACACACTGCAGATAATGCTAACTACACCGTGCCGGTCTTTTTATTTTTTTTATTTGTTTTTTATTATTATTATTATTATTTTTTTACATTTGCCCCCGCTCCTTTAGGCTGTGCGTGTGCTGCTGCGTGTGTTGCTGGAAAAGTATGCCAAGTGTTGAGATTCTAAGAGCAAACGCCTCTCAAGATGAGGTAATCGGATAACACTGACATTATGTCAAAGTGATAACCTTTATCTCCCTAGGTTTACTTAAAAAATTGACAAAACGTCCTAGTACTCACGCAAGATAACGACTTAGACATTTTCGATGTGTTTTGTTACTTTCTTTTTACTTTACGAGCCACCTTGCGGATGTTAGTTTGGAACAATACAGAGGCGTGAATTTCAAAGCGCCAAGCAATCAAATGACAAATGCCGAAAATTAGATAGAAGTATGTCGTGCTAAATACTAAAAAAAAAAAAAAAAAAAAAAAAAACTTGTTTGTCTAAAGGTAACCTAAATCGATACGTTTTGTTGTTTCGCGAGATTATGTACTTTCCGTTTCGGGAAATTAATAGGTCTCGCGAAGGGAGCTTTTGTTCAATAAGATGATTTGTTTCTTTTTTTCATTTCCGCAGTTTAATATCGTAGCTTATCTTCATGTATGTCAGCATAAATGACATTCACCAACCAAAACAAAATCACCCTTTATTCGAACGCACTGCTACATGTTAAAAAAAAGAACCAAAAGAGCAAATAATAAAAGACCTCGTGAACAATTATAGCAAACAACGAAGAGATTATTTATTTGATTTAATCTACGGGCTTCGATATGTTTTGCAAAATTCGGAAGGGGCATCTGGTAGAGGGTGTTCTCAGATGAGAACGGTCGACCATATCCGGTGACCACTTTTAATTTTGACTAGAAAAATGCATCTTGCTGCCTCAATGCCCAGGAAGACGGAGCCGGTCGTTGTTGTTGTTGTTTTTGCGTGTGTGTGTGTGTGTGTGTGAGCGGGGGGGGGGGGGGGGGGGGAAGGGGGAGTTGCCTTCAAGAAAAAAAAGTAATAAACACCTGCTCAATCTGAAGCGTTGTTTGCGGATTTCACAACATTGGCATTTCAGGCAACTTTCCCCAAAATGTGTTGTGGCTACTGGCCCGGAAATATTTACCGACGAAGTAAGTATGGGAATGATTGACCCAAATTATGTATCACGAAGTATCGACGTCGTTATTTTGAAATAAAAAATCGCACAGACGACTGCACATTGAGCCATACTGCGTAAGTTTTATCTTTTTTCTCCGTATTTATTCAAGTCAGGATTTTCAAACTTTGTCAGCGTGTTGTCCTCTATTTGGCTAATCTGCGTGATAAATATTGTTGTCCTTGTTAGCGGGAAAAGTTCACGAAAAACGCTCATATAAAGGCATTTTCCTAAATGTGCATAATTTTGAAAATCAATTAAAAAAATAAAAAGGCCATCTTCGATTTTTTTAAAAACTCTTCCAAGTTAACGCCAATGATATGTACTTACAGGATGTGCAAAAACATGTTACATTATTTGTGTGTCTTTAAAGTTACAAAACAAGAAAATCTGGCCAAGTGGAGGCTATCGCGGTTGCCATGAATGAGGCCTGTGCGTACGCCTAGTTGATAATTTCATTAGCGTATTTAGTAGACCGTGTTTCCCGCTCCGCTAAGCCCCTCCGCTACCCGGAACTCTACAGCCAAGGCCATCGGCGCGCAGGCGCAGTGGCGGTTTCTTCGTAGAGGAGGGTTAGCGGAGGGGGAAACACGGTCTACTAAAACTCCCTAATATTTTTACACGGCGTGAAAATTCTCCCGGGTGGTCAGATTGACAGCACAGAGGTGGAAAGTACTTGTGAAGTAATAATTTTTGATACGTCTTTTTTTTTTTTTTGTCCTTATTATTAGTACGAAAGTCACAAAAATGCGCAGAAGCTGGAGCAATCGCGAGACGCTAGCCTGTCGCACGCTTCGCAGGGCCCGTTTTCTATACACTCCGTGCGGGAACTATAGGGGGCGCTTTGAAAAACGCGCGCAGCGCCGCTCGCGGAGGAGCTGGCGTTCGACTGTGAGGCGCGTTCAGCTGCCTGCGGCGCCTTTTCACATGCCAAGCTGTGGCGGCGGAAGCGCACGGACGAAACTTTTGCTTTTTGAGCCGATACGTTGCGGGTGACGTTGCATGAACGCTGGGGCAGACCTAAGAAGGGCATTTAGCTGTTCTCCTCTTCTATATATATTGAGTTTTAGTCGTTATTCGGGTTTTCTCTAGTTGCGGCCAAAAAAAGGAGTTGGAGCAATTTCCCGAAAAGCAAGACTGCCGCCACCATAATTGCTTTGAGTGGGAAATTTATTTCGCTCGTCGCTGTAAACGTAGGACTGTTGGAACGATGATATTGGAGGCGAGTGAGATGTTCACTAAGTTTCTGCACGAAGTGTGCCAAGTTTCATTAAGACAGCAGGTGTGAAAGTTGTTTCTAACGAATAAAGAAATAAAGCTGTACAGTATATCCAATATTGGACCCAAAATGTTGTGTTATAGCGGGCTGTGCAAAGTGCAGATTTGGGCACACAGGTGCTTGGACTCAACAGTAAAATGACACAGCACTTATTATACAAAAAAAAAAGGTGGCATAGGGAAACCAGGTGAAAATTTAGTTTGGGCGGCGTAACTAAATGGGACCTGGCTTTGACCGTCAAAGGCTGTCAGAAAATACCACTCATCGTGGGAGGTGCACACTTTACAGGTAAGAAGGGACCAGTGGACGGTACTTCCAGTTCGAACCACTTTGCGATAGGTGGCTCTAAAGCCGAGAAAAAAAATTGTTGTCTACAGAACTCGCGGTGTCAGTGTTTCCACATCCAAAAGGTGGCTGATAAAGAAAGAAAGCACACCACATAAACTTCCATACTCAAACGCCGATTCTCCAGTGATTCCGAGTTTCATGGTTGTTTTCTTTAGATTTGTATTTGTCACTTTTTTACCGTTCGAATCTTTCTTCATGAAGTACAGATTGCGTGCCATATTTGTCCGGAAGTATCGTCGACACGTACGACGAGGACGAAACTTCTTCCTACAACGAAATTGGCACTGCATACCCGCAAGTGTGGGATGGCATTTCAGTTCGTCCCGTCGGCGCTAACACATGTAGGCGTCACTGGTACGAAAACAAACGCAGAGCGCAAAGCGGCATGCATGTGTAGAATATGTCAGCCGTGCCGACACAGTGGCAGACATGATCGGGAGACCAAATTTCTCGCGTCGTACGGTACGGCTCCATCGTTGTCGCTGTCCCACAAAACATCGGAGGGTGAAAAACTGTGAAACTTTGTCTCCACGAGATACGACGCATAACTATTGAAGCACTTAATGACGCAGCACAGGCGGCACTTCATGCTGTGAACCCAGCGCAACAGCACCACTCCGACTTCAACGCGTACCAACGTACGCGGCGTGGTTTCGGTTTCGTTTTCTCTGGGGTGCTCACTGCCTACCTTCGGTACCGGCCGCGCGGCGGCGCGCCAGTCGCGTCGCACGGAGTGTATTGCGGGCGTGTAGCGTCTCTTCGCATGCCACGTAGGGGAAACGATCGGTGCGGCTTCGATAACAGGCGTTTAGGTAACACGATATAGGGCTCTAACACGATATTGAGGATAGGGCGCCGAACAACAGGGGCACCTTCGCGCTGCAATACATCCTCGGCCGTGGTGGGCCGCACACCGCACACCGTAAAGAAAAAAGAAAAAAAGAAAAAAATAGATGAAGAAAGATTTTCGTTTGTTTGAGACTTTTTATGCTCCCTTTTCATCACATTTTTTGTCTTAGATTCATTGTACCCGCTTCGCACTAGCCTGCCAGCAGGCCTGGGTGGAATCGAGCCTTTATTGACCGAGTGGCTTGTTTGTAGACGCTATCGTTCGTGCTACGAGCAATTCGTGTCGCAGTTAGTTGACGCATGTACACACTTCAGCACTGCCAGGATTGAATTCCAGGCACGGGATGGAGGGAATCCCAGGCTGTTGTTTTCATTTCAACTAAACTCCTGAAAGTCAGCCCTTGCGAATCAATGTCATATTGGATAATTTGGTGCTGAGGACGTCCACCATATCTGACGCACATTTCATATCTGATGTAGCCGGCCCTCGAAAATTGTAAACAGTTGCATAATAATGCTTGACGAGGCCTCCAATCCCGTCGCAGGCGTTCTTGCCTCCCAGTAGCGGAAACTAGCCACTTGGCTGACAGGTACTCGGTCTTATCGAGCTCATGAAGTTGGCAACCAATTCTTGAAGTAGCTTGCTCCGCCGTCACTGACCTACATAAAATGTGCGTAGAAAGGAGCAACGTCCTCAAGCCACTCGTGAATGTTCCCAAGGCCGTAGCATGCGCGGGCGGAATCGTGGCTGGTGTCATCACTGATCGGAGCGCAGCTACAAGTCCTTTTTTTTTTTGGTTCTCACTATGCATGACGTCGCATGTGATTATCTTCTCTAATAATATATGGCAACCGAAGAGGTTGTGCCCTCTAATGGTTTCGCCTCCCCTCCTTTTCCACCAATCAACGCACCCCTTTTTGTGACGTGATCCTCCAGGTGACCAATTAATCAAAAACACGAAAGATGCGGCTACACTGCCTAAAACGTGGACGGGAAGGAAAATACGACGTTTCGGGCGAACGTCCTTCTTCAAGTGATAGATACGAAACACGGCGAGAAACAAAGAAAGGGTCGTATACGTCACAAGAAAAGGGGGCCATACATTTGTTACTCACCGATTTTTTGTTTCTTACACGATGATGGGCGTCCGCTCGAAACTTCGTGTATTCCTTCCCGTCCACGTCCTATTTATTGTAGCACAATAATATTTCTTTTGTGATTACGTGCCGAAGATCATTGTTCCCGGCAGCCCCATTCTCTTACACGCTGAGATAAACATCTGCTATCGGAACCACATCTGTTGATTCCTTTGCTTGGCTTACACAGAGACGCTACACGCCGACTACCGAAAACGTACCCTGCGAAGCGTGCGACAGGCTAGCGTCTCTCGATTGCTCCGGCTCATGCGTACTTTTTTTTTTAAATCTTGTACAAAGAAAAAATGAAGAAAAAATGACTTGCTAAACATTATCACTTAGAAACTATCGCCCACCACTGCGCTGCCAATCTGACCACCCCGGAGCATTCTTACGGGCTGTGAAAATTATGAACTTGTCAACTACGGGTATGTATAAGACACAGAAACAATGCAATAATATATTTGCACATCATGCTCATAGATACCATTGGCGTTATTTTGGAAGAGTTAAAATATCGAAGATAGCATTTTTTTAATTGATTTGCAAAAGTATGCATATTTAGTAAAATGCCTCGATTTGAGCGTTTCTCGTAAACTTTTCCTGCTAATCAGGACAACAATATTTAGAGCCAAATAGAGGACAATACGCTGGCAAAGTTTGAAAACGGGCTTGAATAAATGCGGACAAAAAAAAAAAAGTCAAAACTTTGGCAGTATTGCTTAATGTGCCGTCGTCTGTGCGATTTTTTATTTAAAAATAACGACGTCGATGCTTAGTGATAAATAATTTGGGTCAACCATCCCAATACGGGCCAGCAGCCACAACACATTTTGGGGGAGAGCTGCCTGAAATGCCAATTTTGCTAAATCCACAGACAACTCTTCAGATTGAGCAGGTGTTTCTGACTTGTTTTCTTGAAGGTAACTTTGTTTTTTTCCTAAAACAAAGACTGGTTCCGTTTTTCTGGGCATTGAGGCAGCAAGATGCATTTTTCTGGTCAAAATTAAAAAAAACTGTCACCGGACACGGTCGGCCGTTCTTATCTGAAGACAGAGTCGTCCTACAGAAAACTGCCGCAGCATAACATAACAGAACTGCATGCATATTTGACGCACAAATATCAGTAAGTTAGGTGGCCTCTTTACGTTTTATTTATGTAGAATACGCTTGCAACATCACAATTTAATGCTTTCTTTTAGTGGGTAGAGGAAAATCGGACCCTTCACGTAGCATATTTTTGTAGCTTTACTTTTTCGAGTACAAAAGAGGGATTTTAGTAGTGGAGGAGAAGTAACCAAACTTAGGAACGACTAGAGACACGACGAGAAATGTAGAAACGAAAACTGGTGGTCAGTCAAGTGCAAAACAAGCACCCAGGAGATTTTATTCACATTGCGCGGTCGCATTTTAATATTGCAATTATGAAATTCGTCTAAATTTGGAAAATAGACGCAAGTGGAAACGTTCTTAATTGAAAGAACGCATGTTGTTCCTGTCCTCACTCAGAATACTGTAGCGGGACTTCGTTCTTCTTCCACAACCCCAACACAGTGAAGACGATAACGAGTTAATGTTTCAAAGGCCTGCGCATAGCATAACATCATGTCCCTTGATTGCAGATTAGCGCAGTCTTTAGGCACGGGACCGCCCAAGTTGAAGCACTGGAGGCGTTCACAAACTGGAGTCGATAAAACTGTTTGCCGAGCCGACCAAGTCTTGCGCTAGAACGTATAAATAGCAGATTGGTTAAAAGCAGAGTCAATAATTATGTTCAATGCAGGACACCAAGTAACAGTTCCGAGCTTTCACGAAAATTTCAAACTAGGTAATGATAGCGACGTACTTCGTCCCTCGAACACATCCGAATCTGAAAGCAATCTGTTTACAGTAGGAGCTATACGTTTATTCAGTGCGTGGTTCGCACCAACTTGAAGTACACAAAGTGACTCTCAGTTGATCGTGGCAATCGCCCGATTCTGATAAAGTGAAAATGTACATCACCTGCGACAGAAATCATAACTGAATGGGGACGTCATAAAAAAAAAAAAGTTCTTACCTCTTGATTTTGGTTCTCTTCGGGAAGGCCAGCCGACTGACATATCGCGACTGAAAAGTCTAGGCCTTCTGAACCAATAACTACCACAACAGAGCGGTCGTGCGCGAACAGCCGTCACCGCCGGACGGACGACATATCGGCGTTCAGAGTTCTGCGAATCCTCCGGAGAAGTCACTCCCCGCGAACATTCACCTACCGCACTCCGCACCCCTCTAGCCCCTCGGGGCCAGTGGTGCCAACTCAAAAATTGAAAACCCGCAGTCGGAATCTCGAAAACCGCTAAAAAACCGCTAAATCCAAAACACAGCGCAAAACGACTTTTTAAACTTTTTCTTTCCTTTAATTCTTTACAAAGGTAAAATAACAGTGTAGATCATGTCAATGCCATCTGAAAGGAAGTTTTTATTTTGTTTTGTCTAGAAATCTGTCACGCCACGCCACAGTTCACCCAGGTGATCCGAAGCCAAAATTGCAGAGGAGCGCATACGAACATGGCAAGGGACCCTTCAGCGGTGAGTGACTAGTCGGACCCGTTCACCGTGTAGAGTCGTCTGCTACCAGAGGAGAAAGGCGCAGCGGCCGAAACATGCTTCTTCGTTGCAGCGTGCATGACCTAATCCACATTTTTCGCAAACAGTTCCGTTTTGAAATAGCGGCACCTGGCTCATCTGCTATCACCAGGAACCTAGCCAGTCTTTAAGTTTGGGGTCTTATAACCAGTCTTTTCTAAATTTTTGAGCGTACTTCACCGCGCCCATTTCACGAAACAGTGACAAAAACGTCAAAAAGAAAATTGCAACATTCATGCTGTTCAAACGTGCGCACACAAAACGGGGAGGCATGTTCCGATATTCGACGTCTTAATGTTTTGATGACGTCACAGGCGATACTCTCACAAACCAGAACATTACTGAGAGTCAGCGAAGACGACTGTGGCTTATTATTCTTATTATTATGGATATGAAAGGTGCACAGTCGAGAGTAAATCGATATAAAACTTCTATATCTCTAAAAAACCGCCAAGATTACATAAAGCCGGCTAAAAATCCTTTGCCCGCAAAACCATAATTTATCCCGTTAAACAGAACCAAAAACCGCTAAGTTTAGCGGGAAAACCGCTAAATTGGCACCACTGCTCGGGGCGAATGCCGGCCGCGGCCCGCCGCCGCCGCCGCCGTGGGCGACTCGGCACGAGCCTCACAAACCCGCGAATCCGCTGCGAGCATCGAATGCGACGTCATCACGTGTCATTTACGTCACCCTACCGAAGGAGACGTGAAGCGCCGTCCGCGAATTTCTCGGGGCACGAAGCACTGTGAAGGCTGTCACTAGCGGCGTTTTGGCTGCGTTTCGACTACACTGAAGGAAATGCAAAAGTAACGAACCAAAATGTGGTTTACGTTCTTTCCCGATGAGTTTTAAGGGACACGAGCTCTCATTTCGCTGCTAGACCCAGATACGTTACGCACTCATTCGCCTCGGAGGGAGAGCGCCTTTTCACGCCTTCGACGCGCGCGCCATCTGGATTCTTGAAAAGTTCCTATCGGAGATGAAATTCGAGGAGCGCTCCCTCTTAAGCCTACGCTGTGATATTTAAAGACAATATATTTGGTTATTTGTATGGAGGACATAGCTGGTTATTTTGTTGTGCTCACATAATAGTTCAATAAATGATTATTCATTTAGTTTGGCTTTTATTGACTCAAACCCCCCAATTTTTTTCTCGATTTTTACTAGCATCTAGGCCTATATATGCTGTGATATTCGATAGAATGCCTCAAGTATTGTATTGTGATATTTGTGTGGAGGACATACCTAATTATTATTTTTTGTGGTCACATTATAGCTCAATAAATAGTTATTATTAATTTAGTTTTCCTTTCACTTTTTTCTTCTCATTTTATACCAACTTTTATTTACTTGCAGCTTAATCACATGCTGTTTGTATGCAGCTGATACCACTCGCCATGCCTTGGGCGAATGTGTAAAGCTACTACGGTACACCAAGTATGACAACTCGTAACCACCTCATGTGCAATGCAAATGACCGACGAGCCAGAGCAGGATGCAAGGACCATGTATCGGGATTGAACAAGCTAAGGTCCTTGTTGTTCATGTTTGTACCATACACTTTCTCACATTGCATAGTTTGCCTGAGCAAGTGCTGATTATGCATGTGATGCATATCACACTTCAGTGTTGGCAGTTTGACAATTGGACACTTTTAAGGACACATTGAGATTGGTGGCAGACGCCTTCTTTAAAATGATGTTTGAGAATATCTCCCACTGATCTATTCTAGTATACGAGTATTAAGACCATCGAGCTATTAATAAATTCAGAAGCTTTATCCATGGAACGAATTCTGTGATATTTTTTTTATTTTCCTGGGAAGTAAAACTTAAATCACGCTAGATTTTCCTGTAACTTCTGTTTGCACGTAAGTTAAGCTTCACATTGAAATATTACCTTTTCTGCCATATGAACCGTGCGGATCTAATTCAAGCCCCGACCAGGGCGCCCCTAGGTGCAAACGGGTCCGTTGCATCGGGCATCTTCTGCCAGTCGCTGCGTTGGTTGTGCGTTGTAGTGGGTTAGCTCTGTAATTTCTGAGATGGCTATTCCGCACCAAGAAAGCCGCAACAATTGCTGCGTGGTCGGCAAGATCGCGCACGGCGCGAAGTACTACATCGTCCCTTCGGAGCCGTACGAGGCGGAGAACTGCGCGACCTGGGTACGACTTGTGCGTCCATACAGGTTAGTGGTGTTTCTTACCTTCCAGTTCACGCTTTGTTTAAGTTGCTGACGAATAATACAATAAACTTTTCTTCTCTTCTAGCGACGATGGAACAGCATCGACACCGACGGCAAACTCTAAAGCATGCAGCAAATACTTCACCGGAATCGAGAAGCATGAATGCGGTCGCCCTCCTAAGCCTACCGTTGGATGTTTCCATCAGCCTACAGGAAGATAGTAAAGAGAATCGCGGGACGGCGCGAAAAAAAATCGCCCAGTTATTGTCAAGCTGATTCAGAAATAAACGTACATAATTACCGCAGTCCACTCAACGCCAACAAAATTTTTTTGCGGGCGCGCTTAATTTTGTTTGCAGAGTACGGCGCTCCGTGACATCCACTTGTCCGTCGAAACGGACCTCCACGTCGCACACGCGGCCAGATTCATGAAACAGTTTTCTCTTCGTCATATTGGCACCACGGAAGAAGCTTTCCGGATTCGTAACCGCCTTAAACCCCGTCGTAATCACCCCGGGAACACTGTCTGCTGTGCCGCTAATCGCCATTGCTTCCCCCCGATGATTCTGCGCAGGCTACCGAAGAGGCTTTCCGGATTCTTAGTCGCCCACTGTCCTCTGTGCTGTTCGTTGCAATTACTTTGCGATGATTCTGCGCCGGCGGCACCGGCTTCCAAAGAAATTTTCCAAACTCGTAACTGCCTTAAATTCCGTCGTAATCACGACGGGGACACTGTCCGCCGTGCTGTTCGTCGCCATTGCTGCCCGATGCTCCTGCGGCGGCTACCGCCAGGTCGCGGCGAACAATAGGCGACCGCTGCGACACGGCCGGCTTGCTCGCTTCCTATGCACATCTTGCCTTCATTATCGGACAGTGCATCTGGGCACAGCTGCTTCAAGTAGCATGTGTGCCGATGCATTGCACACATATCAAATAATGAATCCAGTTTCTGTAACAAGGTCCTATGCTGGCACTGTACTTTTGCATCTCCTTATTTCTTCACTTATCTGGTTTGCATACTTCGTGGTTTTTTGGTTGCCATACCTAGTATGCTGAACCCAGTTTGACAGGTGCTGAGATACAGGGTGATTCATTCTTATCGGAACAGATTTTTGTAAAATAAAACTTCTGTTTTATGCAAATTATCTTTTTACAGTTGAGTTACAGTTGTCCTGGCAGGCACTTTATACACGCAAAATGACAGCTAAAAGTGGACTTATTGCATAAAACCCACGAATTAGCCTTTTAGTTACTGGTTTGATGGCACCAGCACATATTGTGAAAATGGGGGCAGTCACCTTCTTAGACCAGCTTATTTTTCGTGAAATGAGCACTAACCTCAGAAAAACGATTGAGAAAGATTCTTGCACACAAAGTGGGTTGTGGGATAAATTAATTTCTGGACCGCTACAATACCGCTACCTTTGGTGAAATGATATTTTCTCTTTCTTTTGGCGGGTGCGGGGGGGGGGGGGGGGAGGGGCTGTGTGCTCATTTCAGGATTCATAAAAAACTGACTAGTTTAAGGAGGTGATTGTCTTCAATTTCGCAACAGCTGTCGAACCAGTAATTGAAAAAGGTTAATCAACTAATTTTAGATAATAGTCCACTTTTAGTGCCAGCCTCCCTGTACAAAGTGTCGGCTTGGCTAAGTGCTCATCTGTAAAAAGATCATCTGTGTAAATAAGATAAGTTTTGTTCTACGAACGTCTATTTCGATTAGAATGAATCATCCTCGAGCACCGATTAAAATCAGCATGAGCATCCTTCGATTAGGGTGCATTGCACCGTGCACCCTATACTACTTCACACCCCTATAGGGTGCTTTGCCACAGGGGTGCTCGTTTGCACCCTCAAAGAGTGCTCGTCCTGGGACAAGTGCTTTACACCCCTAAGGGGTGCAAAAAAGTTTAGTGTGTGGGGGGCTATGTTGCGCTTTTTGCACTCCCAGAAGACTACGGAGAAGGAAGTGACGTCAACAACGCAGCAAATGCAGATTGGATGTTGATTTTCCTTTCTTCTGTCAACATCCAATCTGCGTTTGCTCTAGGCGTTGACGTCACTTCCTTCTTCCAAGTCTCCTGGGAGTGCAAAAAGCGCAACAGCACCCCTGGTTCTTTGGGTGAGTCCAGCTTTGTGCCCCCGTCATGAGCATCGGAGACGATGGCGCCTCTCCCGGAGCCCCGACGACACTGCGGTCGACGACTCTCAACACCAAGTTTCCAGAATTCTGGTCGTCCGATCCCGAGCTGTGGTTCCTGGCCGCGGAATCAATTTTCCGGGAGAGCAGGATAACCTCATCTTTGACCAAATTTGACTACGTCGTGGCGGCCCTCCCGCAGTCAACCGCATCCGTGGTTCGCGACATTCTGCGTTCTCCACCCGCAGATCAGCCCTAGAGACTCTACGGAAAGAGCTGATTCGTCGCTCGACAGAGTCTGAGCAACGGCGTCTCCAGCAGCTGTTGACTGCGGAGGAGCTGGGAGACCGCAAACCTACAGAATTATTGCGACGCATGGAGCACCTCCTTGGAGACAAAGCCACGACGATGGACACATCCATATTTAAAGAACTTTTTCTCCAACGCCTACCAAGCCAAGTCCGGATGATTTTGAGTACATTTGCCACCGACTCAATCTCCACGCTTGCTCGTATGGCCGACCAAATCATGGACGTAGGCTCCCCTGCCATCTCAGGGGTGCGTCAAGCGACCTCCTCAACGCCGTGCACTACTGTCACCGACATCGGATCCCAGCTTGC
This sequence comes from Ixodes scapularis, assembly GCF_016920785.2. Classification (NCBI taxonomy): domain Eukaryota; kingdom Metazoa; phylum Arthropoda; class Arachnida; order Ixodida; family Ixodidae; genus Ixodes; species Ixodes scapularis. Next base: position 219,424,047 of record NW_024609835.1, on the reverse strand, counting down.
TCGACTCCTCAGCTTCAACGATCACATTGAGGCCAGGGAGAGCGAGCTCAGTCGTGAGATTCGTAACCTCCGATCACGACCTTCCCGATGCTTGACCGTCAATCCAGAAGCTAACGCTGCCTGGCGCCGCAGTGAATTAAGAGCTGGGTCCCCCCTTTCAAGAGTATGTTGGTACCACAAGAGATGCGGATCCCCAGCCAGAGCATGCCGCCCACTCGGGAAACGACATGGGCACCCGCTTAAGGCCGCCAGCGTCGAAAGCCCAACTTCAGGTCGGCTTTTCTACGTCACGGAACACAACACAAAGGTCCGCGTCCTGGTAGATACTGGGGCTGAGGTAAGCGTGGTACCTCCTACGCTGAAGGACCGCCGGTGCCGCCAAGGGTCCCACCGCTCCAGGCTGTTAACGGATCCCCAATAAAAGCGTACGGCGAAAGGTCCCTGACGTTGGACATCGGACTCCGCCGGACATTCCGTTGGATTTTTATTATCGCGGATGTTCGGCAGCCGATCATAGGGGCAGACTTTCTGCGGCGATTCGCACTGACCGTGGACCTGAGGAGAAATCAACTCCTTGACACAGAGATGCAATTAAGCGTCCAGGTTATCCTGTCGAAGTCCCCTCCTCTTAAACTTGCTCATCCACGAACAAAAACGAGTTATCCTTTGCAAACCATCGCCGACGAATTTCCTGCCGCGTTTCTCCCACCTACTCCCGATCAAGCCATCCGACATACCGTGACCTATCACATCGTGACGAAAGGGGCCCCGGTTTTCGCCAGACCACGTCGTCTCGCTCCCGACCGTCTCAAGATAGCCAAGAAGGAATTCCAACACATGCATGAACTTGGTTTTATCAGGCCAGCTTCAAGTCCCTGGTCTTCGGCACTTCACATGGCCCCGAAGAAAACCGGGGACTGGCGCCCCTGTGGGGACTACCGATCATTAAACCAGTGTACTCTCCCCGACCGTTACCCCATCCCTTATAATCAGGACTTCGGTGGCATCCTGCAGGGCGCGAAGGTTTTCAGCATGGTGGACCTCGCGAAGGCATTCTACCAGATCCCCATAGAACCGGCTGACATCCCCAAGATGGCTGTCATCACACCGTTTGGTTTGTACGAGTTCTTGCGAATGCCCTTCGGACTGCGCAACGCTGTACAAACCTTTCAACGATTCGTCGACACAGTCCTCCGAGGTTTGTCATTCACCTTCGCGTATATCGACGATATCCTTGTATTCAGCAACACCCCGGAAGAGCACGCCGAACATCTACGACAACTCTTCTCGCGCTTCCAAGAATACGGACTTGTCTTCAATCCGACCAAGTGTGAATTCGGCGTCAACGAACTTGAATTTCTTGGCCACCACGTTGAATGCCGTGGAATTCAGCCATTACCCCGGTGCACCCAAGTTTGCGAGCCCCTCTACGACCTACTGCCGGCCACCAAAGTAAAGGCAGCGCCACTCCATTGGACGCCAACCGCCAACCAAGCTTCCGAGAGAGTGAAAATTATCATTGCCAACGTCACCCCTCTCAGCCACCCCAAAAGCGACGCACCGCTCTCCATCATGGTCGACGCCTCGGATGGAGCTGTTGCAGCGGTTTTACAACAACAAGACGGAAACAACTGGCAACCACTTTCCTTCTTTTCGAAGAAGCTGACTCCGACAGAACGGCGATACAGCACCTTTGGACGTGAGCTGCTGGCAATATACCTTGCCATCAAGCACTTCCGCCACTGCGCGGAAGGTCGAAGCTTCTTCGTCTTGACAGACCATAAGCCGTTAACCTACGCGCTAGCCTCCAACGACACGACACACACTCCGCGTGAGATACGGCAGATGGCATATATTTCGGAATTCACCACCGACATCCGCTTCGTTAAGGGCACGGATAAGGCCGCAGCTGACGCACTCTCTACAGTCAGGGTCAACCTCTGCTCCACGGAACGACCTGTAGTTCCTTACGAACAGCTGGCGGAAGCACAACGAGGCGACCTCGAACTACAACACCTGTAGCGGCAGCTATCGGCAGCGATCCAGCGCTTAAACCCGCCAAGCTCACGGGACAGGCACGAGCTAAGGACACGAGGTGCCTGGACCACGAGCTGCACGGAATCTGGAATTCGGCGAAGGGCCCCTCGATGAGCTAGTCTACAGTCACTAAATGAGCTGCGCTTAGAGTATCGGCACTCCGTTCCCAGGCATTGTTGTGGGCGCCGCCATTTTGGCTCGTATGCAGAGCAGACGCAACTGCCGATCGTCATGATTCAAAAGTGCGACTTCCTCAGATTTAGATTCGTTGTTAAGAAGGTCACGCAATATTGCTTTGCTCTGTTACGAACTGTTTAAACATTTGTGGAGGGCGGAAAGGCGTTTCCTGTGATTTCAGATAAAGCTTCAGATAACTGGCAACCATGATTTTAAGACACAATATGGCCAAGTGTCGTTACACTGAAGCGTAGCTTATTTAGTGGCACTAAGCTAGTCGAAAAGGACAGTGTAAATATTGTAAATAAATATGTAGAGTGTGATTTACCGAGCCTCCACTCCTACACCTTTTCCCGTCCTCCATAACCGTTTAAACAGTTTGCAACAGATAAAGTCAATAATACATGAGCTTCCTAAAACCGAATCTAATGCCATGGAAATCGCACTTTTGAATCATGACGATCGGCAGTTACGTCTGCTCTGCACAAGCACTAAAATGGCGGCGGCCACAACAATCTCGGGAAACGGAGTGCCGACATTCTAAGCGCAGCTTATTTAGTGGCTCTAGCGTACACCAGCTCAGAGCACGTGAAGCCAAAGCTCGCGCTGCAGAATCCAAGGATCCTGGCTTCAAACCTCACCCTGAACTGGAAGAGCATCGTACCTGCGTGCGGTAGTGTATCAGTACTGCGTGGTGTACATTAAAGAACCCAGGCTAGCGGTTGAGGTCCACTGGCTAAATTGCTCATCTACAGCTGAGACACCAGATGCCTACCGAGGCAGACTGACTTCCGGCTGTATAAACCAAAACACAACAATTTGCTTTTGTCACTAACAGCTTCATCGTACTTTTTCTCTCTTCTACACTTTTCGCCGTGCTACGAAACAGTCTATTCATTATATATATATATATATATATCGTAAAAAGGAGGTAAATGTTTTAAACCGTATTTATTGGACGACGTTCCGAGCGGGGACCGCTCTTCATCAGATTCTAATGTTGCAGTGAAAGTTGGATGCCCGCCACCTTGACACGGCGGTAAAAAAAAAATACTTTTGAGGAAAGGCGAAAAAACAACTTATCATAACCGAACATGGGTAGGCGAAGGCCGCGGCCGGGGAAGGGCATGCATCCCCCACCTACCTCCCGCTAGGCGCCGTTGGGGCTCGGCAGTGTCCAGAACGAAACAAGGGAATAAAACAAAATCAAGTGGGCCCGAAAGGGCACCCGGGTGGCCAAGAAGAGCCAGCAGAGACACAGCAGCAGCTCGGGCGCGAACCGAGACGCGCGACGGTTCATGTTACACATCCAAACACCCCTCTCCACCCCTCCCCCCCCCCACACACACTATATATATATATATATATATATATATATATATATATATATATATATATAAATAAAACAGAAGAAAAAAACCCTTAGTGAAAACAGCAACAACGGACGATTTAATCTTCGACGTTTCGGCCGGAGTCCGGCCTTCGTCAGGAAGCAGGAAGCTTCGTCAGCTTCCTGACGAAGGCCGGACTCCGGCCGAAACGTCGAAGATTAAATCGTCGGTTGTTGCTGTTTTCACTAAGGGTTTTTTTCTTCTCAGTTTTATACCCACGCCTTCGGCCTCCCGCCACCATGCCCGTTATATATATATATATATATATATATATATATATATATATATATATATATATATATATATATATATATATATATATATATATATGTATATAGTCGGTGGCGAGGTGACACTGTGGCTTTGCGGGGGACCACGCTGCTACGGTGACGACGTGGCGCAGCGTCAACATCGGCCCATCGGCGGGTTTCCGTCACGCCCTCTGATCGTCGCTGGGAAGGATTCCTCGGCAGCGCATGCTCAACGCACCACCCAAGAGGACAACATAAAACCAAGCTTCATCGTGGCCGCCGTCGCAGTCGGTGGCGAGGTTGCGCTGACATATTGCTCACCGAATCGTTCTCTTGTCGTAACCAGATTCTGCGAGGTGACGCCGCGGCTTTGCCGGGGACCACATTGCTACGGTGACGACGTGGCACAGCGTCAACGTCGGCCCATCGGCGGGTTTCCGTCACGCCCTCTGATCGTCGCTGGGAAGGATTCCTCGGCAGCGCATGCTCAACGCACCACCCAAGAGGACAACATAAAACCAAGCTTCATCGTGGCCGCCGTCGCAGTCGGTGGCGAGGTTGCGCTGACATATTGCTCACCGAATCGTTCTCTTGTCGTAACCAGATTTTGCGAGGTGACGCTGCAGCTTTGCGGGGGACCGCATTGCTACCGTGACGACGTGGCGCAGCGTCAATATCGGCCCATCGGCGGGTTTCCGTCACGCCCTCTGATCGTCGCTGGGAAGGATTTCTCGGCACCGCGTGCTCAACGCACCACCCAAGAGGACAACATAAAACCAAGCTTCATCGTGGCCACCGTCGCAGTCGGTGGCGAGGTTGCGCTGACATATTGCTCACAGAATCGTTCTCTTGTCGTAACCAGATTTTGCGAGGTGACGCTGCGGCTTTGCGGGGGACCACATTGCTACCGTGACAACGTGGCACAGCATCAACGTCGACCCATCGGCGGGTTTCCGTCACGCCCCCTGATCGTCGCTGGGAAGGATTCCTCGGCAGCGCATGCTCAACGCACCACCCAAGAGGACAACATAAAACCAAGCTTCATCGTGGCCGCCGTCGCAGTCGGTGGCGAGGTTGCGCTGACATATTGCTCACCGAATCGTTCTCTTGTCGTAACCAGATTCTGCGAGGTGACACTGTGGCTTTGCGGGGGACCACATTGCTACCGTGACGACGTGGCACAGCGTGAACATCGGCCCATCGGCGGGTATCCGTCACGCCCTCTGATCGTCGCTGGGAAGGATTCCTCGGCAGCGCATGCTCAACGCACCACCCAAGAGGGCAACATAAAACCAAGCTTCATCGTAGCCGCCGTCGCAGTCGGTGGCGAGGTTGCGCTGACATATTGCTCACCGAATCGTTCTCTTGTCGTAACCAGATTCTGCGAGGTGACGCCGCGGCTTTGCCGGGGACCACATTGCTACGGTGACGACGTGGCACAGCGTCAACATCGGCCCATCGGCGGGTTTCCGTCACGCCCTCTGATCGTCGCTGGGAAGGATTCCGCGGCAGCGCATGCTCAACGCACCACCCAAGAGGACAACATAAAACCAAGCTTCATCGTGGCCGCCGTCGCAGTCGGTGGCGAGGTTGCGCTGACATATTGCTCACCGAATCGTTCTCTTGTCGTAACCAGATTCTGCGAGGTGACGCTGTGGCTTTGCGGGGGACCGCGCTGCTACGGTGACGACGTGGCGCAGCGTCAACATCGGCCCATCGGCGGGTTTCCGTCACGCCCTCTGATCGTCGCTGGGAAGGATTCCTCGGCAGCGCATGCTCAACGCACCACCCAAGAGGACAACATAAAACCAAGCTTCATCGTGGCCGCCGTCGCTGTCGGTGGCGAGGTTGCGCTGACATATTGCTCACCGAATCGTTCTCTTGTCGTAACCAGATTTTGCGAGGTGACGCTGCGGCTTTGCGGGGGACCACATTGCTACCGTGACGACGTGGCACAGCGTCAACATCGGCCCATCGGCGGGTTTCCGTCACGCACCCCGATCGTCGCTGGGAAGGATTCCTCGGCAGCGCATGCTCAACGCACCACCCAAGAGGACAACATAAAACCAAGCTTCATCGTGGCCGCCGTCGCAGTCGGTGGCGAGGTTGCGCTGACATATTGCTCACCGAATCGTTCTCTTGTCGTAACCAGATTCTGCGAGGTGACGCTGCGGCTTCGCGGGGGACCACATTGCTACCGTGACGACGTGGCACAGCGTCAACATCGGCCCATCGGCGGGTTTAAGTCACGCCATCTGATCGTCGCTGGGAAGGATTCCTCGGCAGCGCATGCTCAACGCACCACCCAAGAGGGCAACATAAAACCAAGCTTCATCGTACCCGCCGTCGCAGTCGGTGGCGAGGTTGCGCTGACATATTGCTCATCGAATCGTTCTCTTGTCGTAACCAGATTCTGCGAGGTGACGCTGCGGCTTTGCGGGGGACCACATTGCTACCGTGACGACGTGGCACAGCGTCAACATCGGCCCATCGGCGGGTTTCCGTCACGCCCTCTGATCGTCGCTGGGAAGGATTCCTCGGCAGCGCATGCTCAACGCACCACCCAAGAGGGCAACATAAAACCAAGCTTCATCTTAGCCGCCGTCGCAGTCGGTGGCGAGGTTGCGCTGACATATTGCTCACCGAATCGTTCTCTTGTCGTAACCAGATTCTGCGAGGTGACGCTGCGGCTTTGCGGGGGACCACATTGCTACAGTGACGACGTGGCGCAGCGTCAATATCGGCCCATCGGCGGGTTTCCGTCACGCCCTCTGATCGTCGCTGGGAAGGATTCCTCGGCACCGCGTGCTCAACGTACCACCCAAGAGGACACCATAAAACCAAGCTTCATCGTGGCCGCCGTCGCAGTCGGTGGCGAGGTTGCGCTGACATATTGCTCATCGAATCGATCTCTTGTCGTAACCAGATTCTGCGAGGGTCTGACGCTGCGGCTTTGCGGGGGACCACATTGCTACCGTGACGACGTGGCACAGCGTCAACATCGGCCCATCGGCGGGTTTCCGTCACGCCCCTGATCGTCGCTGGGAAGGATTCCTCGGCAGCGCATGCTCAACGCACCACCCAAGAGGACGACATAAAACCAAGCTTCTTCATGGCCGCCGTCGCAGTCGGTGGCGAGGTTGCGCTGACATATTGCTCACCGAATCGTTCTCTTGTCGTAACCAGATTCTGCGAGGTGACGCTGCGGCTTTGCGGGGGACCACATTGCTACCGTGACGACGTGGCACAGCGTCAACATCGGCCCATCGGCGGGTTTCCGTCACGCCCTCTGATCGTCGCTGGGAAGGATTCCGCGGCAGCGCATGCTCAACGCACCACCCAAGAGGACAACATAAAACCAAGCTTCAATGTGGCCGCCGTCGCAGTCGGTGGCGAGGTTGCGCTGACATATTGCTCACCGAATCGTTCTCTTGTCGTAACCAGATTCTGCGAGGTGACGCTGCGGCCTTGCGGGGGACGACATTGCTACCGTGACGACGTGGCACAGCGTCTACATCGGCCCATCGGCGGGTTTCCGTCACGCCCTCTGATCGTCGCTGGGAAGGATTCCTCGGCAGCGCATGCTGAACGCACCACCCAAGAGGACAACATAATACCAAGCTTCATCGTGGCCGCCGTCGCAGTCGATGGCGAGGTTGCGCTGACATATTGCTCACCGAATCGTTCTCTTTTCGTAACCAGATTCTGCGAGGTGACGCTGTGGCTTTGCGGGGGATCGCGCTGCTACGGTGACGACGTGGCGCAGCGTCAACATCGGCCCATCGGCGGGTTTCCGTCACGCCCTCTGATCGTCGCTGGAAAGGATTCCTCGGCACCGCGTGCTCAACGCACCACCCAAGAGGACAACATAAAACCAAGCTTCATCGTGGCCGCCGTCGCAGTCGGTGGCGAGGTTGCGCTGACATATTGCTCACCGAATCGTTCTCTTGTCGTAACCAGATTCTGCGAGGTGACGCTGCGGCCTTGCGGGGGACGACATTGCTACCGTGACGACGTGGCACAGCGTCAACATCGGCCCATCGGCGGGTTCCCGTCACGCCCTCTGATCGTCGCTGGGAAGGATTCCTCGGCAGCGCATGCTCAACGCACCACCCAAGAGGACAACATAATACCAAGCTTCATCGTGGCCGCCGTCGCAGTCGATGGCGAGGTTGCGCTGACATATTGCTCACCGAATCGTTCTCTTTTCGTAACCAGATTCTGCGAGGTGACGCTGTGGCTTTGCGGGGGATCGCGCTGCTACGGTGACGACGTGGCGCAGCGTCAACATCGGCCCATCGGCGGGTTTCCGTCACGCCCTCTGATCGTCGCTGGAAAGGATTCCTCGGCACCGCGTGCTCAACGCACCACCCAAGAGGACGACATAAAACCAAGCTTCATCGTGGCCGCCGTCGCAGTCGGTGGCGAGGTTGCGCTGACATATTGCTCACCGAATCGTTCTCTTTTCGTAACCTGATTCTGCGAGGTGACGCTGTGGCTTTGCGGGGGACCGCGCTGCTACGGTGACGACGTGGCGCAGCGTCAACATCGGCCCATCGGCGGGTTTCCGTCACACCCTCTGATCGTCGCTGGGAAGGATTCCTCGGCAGCGCATGCTCAACGCACCACCCAAGAGGACAACATAAAACCAAGCTTCATCGTGGCCGCCGTCGCAGTTGGTGGCGAGGTTGCGCTGACATATTGCTCACTGAATCGTTCTCTTTTCGTAACCAGATTCTGCGAGGTGACGCTGTGGCTTTGCGGGGGACCGCGCTGCTACGGTGACGACGTGGCGCAGCGTCAACATCGGCCCATCGGCGGGTTTCCGTCACGCCCTCTGATCGTCGCTGGGAAGGATTCCTCGGCAGCGCATGCTCAACGCACCACCCAAGAGGACAACATAAAACCAAGCTTCATCGTGGCCGCCGTCGCAGTCGGTGGCGAGGTTGCGCTGACATATTGCTCACCGAATCGTTCTCTTGTCGTAACCAGATTCTGCGAGGTGACGCCGCGGCTTTGCCGGGGACCACATTGCTACGGTGACGACGTGGCACAGCGTCAACGTCGGCCCATCGGCGGGTTTCCGTCACGCCCTCTGATCGTCGCTGGGAAGGATTCCTCGGCAGCGCATGCTCAACGCACCACCCAAGAGGACAACATAAAACCAAGCTTCATCGTGGCCGCCGTCGCAGTCAGTGGCGAGGTTGCGCTGACATATTGCTCACCGAATCCTTCTCTTGTCGTAACCAGATTTTGCGAGGTGACGCTGCAGCTTTGCGGGGGACCGCATTGCTACCGTGACGACGTGGCGCAGCGTCAATATCGGCCCATCGGCGGGTTTCCGTCACGCCCTCTGATCGTCGCTGGGAAGGATTTCTCGGCACCGCGTGCTCAACGCACCACCCAAGAGGACAACATAAAACCAAGCTTCATCGTGGCCACCGTCGCAGTCGGTGGCGAGGTTGTGCTGACATATTGCTCACCGAATCGTTCTCTTGTCGTAACCAGATTCTGCGAGGTGACGCCGCGGCTTTGCCGGGGACCACATTGCTACGGTGACGACGTGGCACAGCGTCAACATCGGCCCATCGGCGGGTTTCCGTCACGCCCTCTGATCGTCGCTGGGAAGGATTCCGCGGCAGCGCATGCTCAACGCACCACCCAAGAGGACAACATAAAACCAAGCTTCATCGTGGCCGCCGTCGCAGTCGGTGGCGAGGTTGCGCTGACATATTGCTCACCGAATCGTTCTCTTGTCGTAACCAGATTCTGCGAGGTGACGCTGTGGCTTTGCGGGGGACCGCGCTGCTACGGTGACGACGTGGCGCAGCGTCAACATCGGCCCATCGGCGGGTTTCCGTCACGCCCTCTGATCGTCGCTGGGAAGGATTCCTCGGCAGCGCATGCTCAACGCACCACCCAAGAGGACAACATAAAACCAAGCTTCATCGTGGCCGCCGTCGCTGTCGGTGGCGAGGTTGCGCTGACATATTGCTCACCGAATCGTTCTCTTGTCGTAACCAGATTTTGCGAGGTGACGCTGCGGCTTTGCGGGGGACCACATTGCTACCGTGACTACGTGGCAGAGCGTCAACATCGGCCCATCGGCGGGTTTCCGTCACGCACCCCGATCGTCGCTGGGAAGGATTCCTCGGCAGCGCATGCTCAACGCACCACCCAAGAGGACAACATAAAACCAAGCTTCATCGTGGCCGCCGTCGCAGTCGGTGGCGAGGTTGCGCTGACATATTGCTCACCGAATCGTTCTCTTGTCGTAACCAGATTCTGCGAGGTGACGCTGCGGCTTCGCGGGGGACCACATTGCTACCGTGACGACGTGGCACAGCGTCAACATCGGCCCATCGGCGGGTTTAAGTCACGCCATCTGATCGTCGCTGGGAAGGATTCCTCGGCAGCGCATGCTCAACGCACCACCCAAGAGGGCAACATAAAACCAAGCTTCATCGTACCCGCCGTCGCAGTCGGTGGCGAAGTTGCGCTGACATATTGCTCATCGAATCGTTCTCTTGTCGTAACCAGATTCTGCGAGGTGACGCTGCGGCTTTGCGGGGGACCACATTGCTACCGTGACGACGTGGCACAGCGTCAACATCGGCCCATCGGCGGGTTTCCGTCACGCCCTCTGATCGTCGCTGGGAAGGATTCCTCGGCAGCGCATGCTCAACGCACCACCCAAGAGGGCAACATAAAACCAAGCTTCATCGTACCCGCCGTCGCAGTCGGTGGCGAGGTTGCGCTGACATATTGCTCATCGAATCGTTCTCTTGTCGTAACCAGATTCTGCGAGGTGACGCTGCGGCTTTGCGGGGGACCACATTGCTACCGTGACGACGTGGCACAGCGTCAACATCGGCCCATCGGCGGGTTTCCGTCACGCCCTCTGATCGTCGCTGGGAAGGATTCCTCGGCAGCGCATGCTCAACGCACCACCCAAGAGGGCAACATAAAACCAAGCTTCATCTTAGCCGCCGTCGCAGTCGGTGGCGAGGTTGCGCTGACATATTGCTCACCGAATCGTTCTCTTGTCGTAACCAGATTCTGCGAGGTGACGCTGCGGCTTTGCGGGGGACCACATTGCTACAGTGACGACGTGGCGCAGCGTCAATATCGGCCCATCGGCGGGTTTCCGTCACGCCCTCTGATCGTCGCTGGGAAGGATTCCTCGGCACCGCGTGCTCAACGTACCACCCAAGAGGACACCATAAAACCAAGCTTCATCGTGGCCGCCGTCGCAGTCGGTGGCGAGGTTGCGCTGACATATTGCTCATCGAATCGATCTCTTGTCGTAACCAGATTCTGCGAGGGTCTGACGCTGCGGCTTTGCGGGGGACCACATTGCTACCGTGACGACGTGGCACAGCGTCAACATCGGCCCATCGGCGGGTTTCCGTCACGCCCCTGATCGTCGCTGGGAAGGATTCCTCGGCAGCGCATGCTCAACGCACCACCCAAGAGGACGACATAAAACCAAGCTTCTTCATGGCCGCCGTCGCAGTCGGTGGCGAGGTTGCGCTGACATATTGCTCACCGAATCGTTCTCTTGTCGTAACCAGATTCTGCGAGGTGACGCTGCGGCTTTGCGGGGGACCACATTGCTACCGTGACGACGTGGCACAGCGTCAACATCGGCCCATCGGCGGGTTTCCGTCACGCCCTCTGATCGTCGCTGGGAAGGATTCCGCGGCAGCGCATGCTCAACGCACCACCCAAGAGGACAACATAAAACCAAGCTTCAATGTGGCCGCCGTCGCAGTCGGTGGCGAGGTTGCGCTGACATATTGCTCACCGAATCGTTCTCTTGTCGTAACCAGATTCTGCGAGGTGACGCTGCGGCCTTGCGGGGGACGACATTGCTACCGTGACGACGTGGCACAGCGTCTACATCGGCCCATCGGCGGGTTTCCGTCACGCCCTCTGATCGTCGCTGGGAAGGATTCCTCGGCAGCGCATGCTGAACGCACCACCCAAGAGGACAACATAATACCAAGCTTCATCGTGGCCGCCGTCGCAGTCGATGGCGAGGTTGCGCTGACATATTGCTCACCGAATCGTTCTCTTTTCGTAACCAGATTCTGCGAGGTGACGCTGTGGCTTTGCGGGGGATCGCGCTGCTACGGTGACGACGTGGCGCAGCGTCAACATCGGCCCATCGGCGGGTTTCCGTCACGCCCTCTGATCGTCGCTGGAAAGGATTCCTCGGCACCGCGTGCTCAACGCACCACCCAAGAGGACAACATAAAACCAAGCTTCATCGTGGCCGCCGTCGCAGTCGGTGGCGAGGTTGCGCTGACATATTGCTCACCGAATCGTTCTCTTGTCGTAACCAGATTCTGCGAGGTGACGCTGCGGCCTTGCGGGGGACGACATTGCTACCGTGACGACGTGGCACAGCGTCAACATCGGCCCATCGGCGGGTTCCCGTCACGCCCTCTGATCGTCGCTGGGAAGGATTCCTCGGCAGCGCATGCTCAACGCACCACCCAAGAGGACAACATAATACCAAGCTTCATCGTGGCCGCCGTCGCAGTCGATGGCGAGGTTGCGCTGACATATTGCTCACCGAATCGTTCTCTTTTCGTAACCAGATTCTGCGAGGTGACGCTGTGGCTTTGCGGGGGATCGCGCTGCTACGGTGACGACGTGGCGCAGCGTCAACATCGGCCCATCGGCGGGTTTCCGTCACGCCCTCTGATCGTCGCTGGAAAGGATTCCTCGGCACCGCGTGCTCAACGCACCACCCAAGAGGACGACATAAAACCAAGCTTCATCGTGGCCGCCGTCGCAGTCGGTGGCGAGGTTGCGCTGACATATTGCTCACCGAATCGTTCTCTTTTCGTAACCTGATTCTGCGAGGTGACGCTGTGGCTTTGCGGGGGACCGCGCTGCTACGGTGACGACGTGGCGCAGCGTCAACATCGGCCCATCGGCGGGTTTCCGTCACACCCTCTGATCGTCGCTGGGCAGGATTCCTCGGCAGCGCATGCTCAACGCACCACCCAAGAGGACAACATAAAACCAAGCTTCATCGTGGCCGCCGTCGCAGTTGGTGGCGAGGTTGCGCTGACATATTGCTCACTGAATCGTTCTCTTTTCGTAACCAGATTCTGCGAGGTGACGCTGTGGCTTTGCGGGGGACCGCGCTGCTACGGTGACGACGTGGCGCAGCGTCAACATCGGCCCATCGGCGGGTTTCCGTCACGCCCTCTGATCGTCGCTGGGAAGGATTCCTCGGCAGCGCATGCTCAACGCACCACCCAAGAGGACAACATAAAACCAAGCTTCATCGTGGCCGCCGTCGCAGTCGGTGGCGAGGTTGCGCTGACATATTGCTCACCGAATCGTTCTCTTGTCGTAACCAGATTCTGCGAGGTGACGCCGCGGCTTTGCCGGGGACCACATTGCTACGGTGACGACGTGGCACAGCGTCAACGTCGGCCCATCGGCGGGTTTCCGTCACGCCCTCTGATCGTCGCTGGGAAGGATTCCTCGGCAGCGCATGCTCAACGCACCACCCAAGAGGACAACATAAAACCAAGCTTCATCGTGGCCGCCGTCGCAGTCAGTGGCGAGGTTGCGCTGACATATTGCTCACCGAATCCTTCTCTTGTCGTAACCAGATTTTGCGAGGTGACGCTGCAGCTTTGCGGGGGACCGCATTGCTACCGTGACGACGTGGCGCAGCGTCAATATCGGCCCATCGGCGGGTTTCCGTCACGCCCTCTGATCGTCGCTGGGAAGGATTTCTCGGCACCGCGTGCTCAACGCACCACCCAAGAGGACAACATAAAACCAAGCTTCATCGTGGCCACCGTCGCAGTCGGTGGCGAGGTTGTGCTGACATATTGCTCACCGAATCGTTCTCTTGTCGTAACCAGATTCTGCGAGGTGACGCCGCGGCTTTGCCGGGGACCACATTGCTACGGTGACGACGTGGCACAGCGTCAACATCGGCCCATCGGCGGGTTTCCGTCACGCCCTCTGATCGTCGCTGGGAAGGATTCCGCGGCAGCGCATGCTCAACGCACCACCCAAGAGGACAACATAAAACCAAGCTTCATCGTGGCCGCCGTCGCAGTCGGTGGCGAGGTTGCGCTGACATATTGCTCACCGAATCGTTCTCTTGTCGTAACCAGATTCTGCGAGGTGACGCTGTGGCTTTGCGGGGGACCGCGCTGCTACGGTGACGACGTGGCGCAGCGTCAACATCGGCCCATCGGCGGGTTTCCGTCACGCCCTCTGATCGTCGCTGGGAAGGATTCCTCGGCAGCGCATGCTCAACGCACCACCCAAGAGGACAACATAAAACCAAGCTTCATCGTGGCCGCCGTCGCTGTCGGTGGCGAGGTTGCGCTGACATATTGCTCACCGAATCGTTCTCTTGTCGTAACCAGATTTTGCGAGGTGACGCTGCGGCTTTGCGGGGGACCACATTGCTACCGTGACTACGTGGCACAGCGTCAACATCGGCCCATCGGCGGGTTTCCGTCACGCACCCCGATCGTCGCTGGGAAGGATTCCTCGGCAGCGCATGCTCAACGCACCACCCAAGAGGACAACATAAAACCAAGCTTCATCGTGGCCGCCGTCGCAGTCGGTGGCGAGGTTGCGCTGACATATTGCTCACCGAATCGTTCTCTTGTCGTAACCAGATTCTGCGAGGTGACGCTGCGGCTTCGCGGGGGACCACATTGCTACCGTGACGACGTGGCACAGCGTCAACATCGGCCCATCGGCGGGTTTAAGTCACGCCATCTGATCGTCGCTGGGAAGGATTCCTCGGCAGCGCATGCTCAACGCACCACCCAAGAGGGCAACATAAAACCAAGCTTCATCGTACCCGCCGTCGCAGTCGGTGGCGAAGTTGCGCTGACATATTGCTCATCGAATCGTTCTCTTGTCGTAACCAGATTCTGCGAGGTGACGCTGCGGCTTTGCGGGGGACCACATTGCTACCGTGACGACGTGGCACAGCGTCAACATCGGCCCATCGGCGGGTTTCCGTCACGCCCTCTGATCGTCGCTGGGAAGGATTCCTCGGCAGCGCATGCTCAACGCACCACCCAAGAGGGCAACATAAAACCAAGCTTCATCTTAGCCGCCGTCGCAGTCGGTGGCGAGGTTGCGCTGACATATTGCTCACCGAATCGTTCTCTTGTCGTAACCAGATTCTGCGAGGTGACGCTGCGGCTTTGCGGGGGACCACATTGCTACAGTGACGACGTGGCGCAGCGTCAATATCGGCCCATCGGCGGGTTTCCGTCACGCCCTCTGATCGTCGCTGGGAAGGGTTCCTCGGCACCGCGTGCTCAACGTACCACCCAAGAGGACGCCATAAAACCAAGCTTCATCGTGGCCGCCGTCGCAGTCGGTGGCGAGGTTGCGCTGACATGTTGCTCACCGAATCGATCTCTTGTCGTAACCAGATTCTGCGAGGGTCTGACGCTGCGGCTTTGCGGGGGACCACATTGCTACCGTGACGACGTGGCACAGCGTCAACATCGGCCCATCGGCGGGTTTCCGTCACGCCCCTGATCGTCGCTGGGAAGGATTCCTCGGCAGCGCATGCTCAACGCACCACCCAAGAGGACGACATAAAACCAAGCTTCTTCGTGGCCGCCGTCGCAGTCGGTGGCGAGGTTGCGCTGACATATTGCTCACCGAATCGTTCTCTTGTCGTAACCAGATTCTGCGAGGTGACGCTGCGGCTTTGCGGGGGACCACATTGCTACCGTGACGACGTGGCACAGCGTCAACATCGGCCCATCGGCGGGTTTCCGTCACGCCCTCTGATCGTCGCTGGGAAGGATTCCGCGGCAGCGCATGCTCAACGCACCACCCAAGAGGACAACATAAAACCAAGCTTCAATGTGGCCGCCGTCGCAGTCGGTGGCGAGGTTGCGCTGACATATTGCTCACCGAATCGTTCTCTTGTCGTAACCAGATTCTGCGAGGTGACGCTGCGGCCTTGCGGGGGACGACATTGCTACCGTGACGACGTGGCACAGCGTCTACATCGGCCCATCGGCGGGTTTCCGTCACGCCCTCTGATCGTCGCTGGGAAGGATTCCTCGGCAGCGCATGCTGAACGCACCACCCAAGAGGACAACATAATACCAAGCTTCATCGTGGCCGCCGTCGCAGTCGATGGCGAGGTTGCGCTGACATATTGCTCACCGAATCGTTCTCTTTTCGTAACCAGATTCTGCGAGGTGACGCTGTGGCTTTGCGGGGGATCGCGCTGCTACCGTGACGACGTGGCGCAGCGTCAACATCGGCCCATCGGCGGGTTTCCGTCACGCCCTCTGATCGTCGCTGGAAAGGATTCCTCGGCACCGCGTGCTCAACGCACCACCCAAGAGGACAACATAAAACCAAGCTTCATCGTGGCCGCCGTCGCAGTCGGTGGCGAGGTTGCGCTGACATATTGCTCACCGAATCGTTCTCTTGTCGTAACCAGATTCTGCGAGGTGACGCTGCGGCCTTGCGGGGGACGACATTGCTACCGTGACGACGTGGCACAGCGTCAACATCGGCCCATCGGCGGGTTCCCGTCACGCCCTCTGATCGTCGCTGGGAAGGATTCCACGGCAGCGCATGCTCAACGCACCACCCAAGAGGACAACATAATACCAAGCTTCATCGTGGCCGCCGTCGCAGTCGATGGCGAGGTTGCGCTGACATATTGCTCACCGAATCGTTCTCTTTTCGTAACCAGATTCTGCGAGGTGACGCTGTGGCTTTGCGGGGGATCGCGCTGCTACGGTGACGACGTGGCGCAGCGTCAACATCGGCCCATCGGCGGGTTTCCGTCACGCCCTCTGATCGTCGCTGGAAAGGATTCCTCGGCCCCGCGTGCTCAACGCACCACCCAAGAGGACAACATAAAACCAAGCTTCATCGTGGCCGCCGTCGCAGTCGGTGGCGAGGTTGCGCTGACATATTGCTCACCGAATCGTTCTCTTGTCGTAACCAGATTCTGCGAGGTGACGCTGTGGCTTTGCGGGGGATCGCGCTGCTACGGTGACGACGTGGCGCAGCGTCAACATCGGCCCATCGGCGGGTTTCCGTCACGCCCTCTGATCGTCGCTGGGAAGGATTCCTCGGCACCGCGTGCTCAACGCACCACCCAAGAGGACAACATAAAACCAAGCTTCATCATGGCCGCCGTCGCAGTCGGTGGCGAGGTTGCGCTGACATATTGCTCACTGAATCGTTCTCTTTTCGTAACCAGATTCTGCGAGGTGACGCTGTGGCTTTGCGGGGGACCGCGCTGCTACGGTGACGACGTGGCGCAGCGTCAACATCGGCCCATCGGCGGGTTTCCGTCACACCCTCTGATCGTCGCTGGGAAGGATTCCTCGGCAGCGCATGCTCAACGCACCACCCAAGAGGACAACATAAAACCAAGCTTCATCGTGGCCGCCGTCGCAGTCGGTGGCGAGGTTGCGCTGACATATTGCTCACCGAATCGTTCTCTTGTCGTAACCAGATTTTGCGAGGTGACGCTGCGGCTTTGCGGGGGACCACATTGCTACCGTGACGACGTGGCGCAACGTCAATATCGGCCCATCGGCGGGTTTCCGTCACGCCCTCTGATCGTCGCTGGGAAGGATTTCTCGGCACCGCGTGCTCAACGCACCACCCAAGAGGACAACATAAAACGAAGCTTCATCGTGGCCGCCGTCGCAGTCGGTGGCGAGGTTGCGCTGACATATTGCTCACCGAATCGTTCTCTTGTCGTAACCAGATTTTGCGAGGTGACGCTGCGGCTTTGCGGGGGACCACATTGCTACCGTGACGACGTGGCACAGCGTCAACATCGGCCCATCGGCGGGTTTCCGTCACGCCCCCTGATCGTCGCTGGGAAGGATTCCTCGGCAGCGCAAGCTCAACGCACCACCCAAGAGGACAACATAAAACCAAGCTTCATCGTGGCCGCCGTCGCAGTCGGTGGCGAGGTTGCGCTGACATATTGCTCACCGAATCGTTCTCTTGTCGTAACCAGATTCTCCGAGGTGACGCTGCGGCTTTGCGGGGGACCACATTGCTACCGTGACGACGTGGCACAGCGTAAACATCGGTCCATCGGCCGGTTTCCGTCACACCCTCTGATCGTCGCTGGGAAGGATTCCTCGGCAGCGCATGCTCAACGCACCACCCAAGAGGGCAACATAAAACCAAGCTTCATCGTAGCCGCCGTCGCAGTCGGTGGCGAGGTTGCGCTGACATATTGCTCACCAAATCGTTCTCTTGTCGTAACCAGATTCTGCGAGGTGACGCTGCGGCTTTGCGGGGGACCACATTGCTACCGTGACGAAGTGGCACAGCGTCAACATCGGCCCATCGGCGGGTTTCCGTCACGCCGTCTGATCGTCGCTGGGAAGGATTCCTCGCCAGCGCATGCTCAACGCACCACCCAAGAGGGCAACATAAAACCAAGCTTCATCTTAGCCGCCGTCGAAGTCGGTGGCGAGGTTGCGCTGATATATTGCTCACCGAATCGTTCTCTTGTAACCAGATTCTGCGAGGTGACGCTGCGGCTTTGCGGGGGACCACATTGCTACCGTGACGACGTGGCGCAGCGTCAATATCGGCCCATCGGCGGGTTTCCGTCACGCCCTCTGATCGTCGCTGGGAAGGATTCCTCGGCACCGCGTGCTCAACGCACCACCCAAGAGGACAACATAAAACCAAGCTTCATCGTGGCCGCCGTCGCAGTCGGTGGCGAGGTTGCGCTGACATATTGCTCACCGAATCGTTCTCTTGTCGTAACCAGATTCTGCGAGGTGACGCTGCGGCTTTGCTGGGGACCACATTGCTACCGTGGCGACGTGGCACAGCGTCAACATCGGCCCATCGGCGGGTTTCCGTCACGCCCCCTGATCGTCGCTGGGAAGGATTCCTCGGCAGCGCATGCTCAACGCACCACCCAAGAGGACAACATAAAACCAAGCTTCATCGTGGCCGCCGTCGCAGTCGGTGGCGAGGTTGCGCTGACATATTGCTCACCGAATCGTTCTCTTGTCGTAACCAGATTCTGCGAGGTGACGCTGCGGCTTTGCGGGGGACCACATTGCTACCGTGACGACGTGGCACAGCGTCAACATCGGCCCATCGGCGGGTTTCCGTCACGCCCTCTGATCGTCGCTGGGAAGCATTCCTCGGCAGCGCATGCTCAACGCACCACCCAAGAGGACAACATAAAACCAAGCTTCATCGTGGCCGCCGTCGCAGTCGGTGGCGAGGTTGCGCTGACATATTGCTCACCGAATCGTTCTCTTGTCGTAACCAGATTCTGCGAGGTGACGCTGTGGCTTTGCGGGGGACCGCGCTGCTACGGTGACAACGTGGCACAGCGTCAACATCGGCCCATCGGCGGGTTTCCGTCACGCCCTCTGATCGTCGCTGGGAAGCATTCCTCGGCAGCGCATGCTCAACGCACCACCCAAGAGGACAACATAAAACCAAGCTTCATCGTGGCCGCCGTCGCAGTCGGTGGCGAGGTTGCGCTGACATATTGCTCACCGAATCGTTCTCTTGTCGTAACCAGATTCTGCGAGGTGACGCTGCGGCTTTGCGGGGGACCACATTGCTACCGTGACGACGTGGCACAGCGTCAACATGGGCCCATCGGCGGGTTTCCGTCACGCCCTCTGATCGTCGCTGGGAAGCATTCCTCGGCAGCGCATGCTCAACGCACCACCCAAGAGGGCAACATAAAACCAAGCTTCATCGTAGCCGCCGTCGCAGTCGGTGGCGAGGTTGCGCTGACATATTGCTCACCGAATCGTTCTGTTGTCGTAACCAGATTCTGCGAGGTGACGCTGCGGCTTTGCGGGGGACCACATTGCTACCGTGACGACGTGGCACAGCGTCAACATCGGCCCATCGGCGGGTTTCCGTCACGCCCTCTGATCGTCGCTGGGAAGGATTCCTCGGCAGCGCATGCTCAACGCACCACCCAAGAGGACAACATAAAACCAAGCTTCATCGTGGCCGCCGTCGCAGTCGGTGGCGAGGTTGCGCTGACATATTGCTCACCGAATCGTTCTCTTTTCGTAACCAGATTCTGCGAGGTGACGCTGTGGCTTTGCGGGGGACCGCGCTGCTACGGTGACGACGTGGCGCAGCGTCAACATCGGCCCATCGGCGGGTTTCCGTCACGCCCTCTGATCGTCGCTGGGAAGGATTCCTCGGCAGCGCATGCTCAACGCACCACCCAAGAGGACATCATAGAACGAAGCTTCATCGTGGCCGCCGTCGCAGTCGGTGGCGAGGTTGCGCTGACATATTGCTCACCGAATCGTTCTCTTGTCGTAACCAGATTCTGCGAGGTGACGCTGCGGCTTTGCCGGGGACCACATTGCTACGGTGACGACGTGGCACAGCGTCAACATCGGCCCATCGGCGGGTTTCCCTCACGCCCTCTCATCGTCGCTGGGAAGGATTCCTCGGCAGCGCATGCTCAACGCACCACCCAAGAGGACAACATAAAACCAAGCTTCATCGTGGCCACCGTCGCAGTCGGTGGCGAGATTGCGCTGACATATTGCTCACCGAATCGTTCACTTGTCGTAACCAGATTTTGCGAGGTGACGCTGCGGCTTGGCGGGGGACCACAATGCTATCGTGACGACGTGGCGCAGCGTCAATATCGGCCCATCGGCGGGTTTCCGTCACGAACTCTGATCGTCGCTGGGAAAGATTCCTCGGCACCGCGTGCTCAACGCACCACCCAACAGGACAACATAAAACCAAGCTTGATCGTGGCCGCCGTCGCAGTCGGTGGCGAGGTTGCGCTGACATATTGCTCACCGAATCGTTCTCTTGTCGTAACCAGATTTCGCGAGGTGACGCTGCGGCTTTGCGGGGGACCACATTGCTACCGTGATGACGTGGCACAGCGTCAACATCGGCCCATCGGCGGGTTTCCGTCACGCCCTCTGATCGTCGCTGGGAAGGATTCCTCGGCAGCGCATGCTGAACGCACCACCCAAGAGGACAACATAATACCAAGCTTCATCGTGGCCGCCGTCGCAGTCGATGGCGAGGTTGCGCTGACATATTGCTCACCGAATCGTTCTCTTTTCGTAACCAGATTCTGCGAGGTGACGCTGTGGCTTTGCGGGGGATCGCGCTGCTACGGTGACGACGTGGCGCAGCGTCAACATCGGCCCATCGGCGGGTTTCCGTCACGCCCTCTGATCGTCGCTAGAAAGGATTCCTCGGCACCGCGTGCTCAACGCACCACCCAAGAGGACAACATAAAACCAAGCTTCATCGTGGCCGCCGTCGCAGTCGGTGGCGAGGTTGCGCTGACATATTGCTCACCGAATCGTTCTCTTGTCGTAACCAGATTCTGCGAGGTGACGCTGCGGCCTTGCGGGGGACGACATTGCTACCGTGACGACGTGGCACAGCGTCAACATCGGCCCATCGGCGGGTTCCCGTCACGCCCTCTGATCGTCGCTGGGAAGGATTCCTCGGCAGCGCATGCTCAACGCACCACCCAAGAGGACAACATAATACCAAGCTTCATCGTGGCCGCCGTCGCAGTCGATGGCGAGGTTGCGCTGACATATTGCTCACCGAATCGTTCTCTTTTCGTAACCAGATTCTGCGAGGTGACGCTGTGGCTTTGCGGGGGATCGCGCTGCTACGGTGACGACGTGGCGCAGCGTCAACATCGGCCCATCGGCGGGTTTCCGTCACGCCCTCTGATCGTCGCTGGAAAGGATTCCTCGGCACCGCGTGCTCAACGCACCACCCAAGAGGACAACATAAAACCAAGCTTCATCGTGGCCGCCGTCGCAGTCGGTGGCGAGGTTGCGCTGACATATTGCTCACCGAATCGTTCTCTTGTCGTAACCAGATTCTGCGAGGTGACGCTGCGGCTTTGCGGGGGACCACATTGCTACCGTGACGACGTGGCACAGCGTCAACATCGGCCCATCGGCGGGTTTCCGTCACGCCCTCTGATCGTCGCTGGGAAGCATTCCTCGGCAGCGCATGCTCAACGCACCACCCAAGAGGACAACATAAAACCAAGCTTCATCGTGGCCGCCGTCGCAGTCGGTGGCGAGGTTGCGCTGACATATTGCTCACCGAATCGTTCTCTTGTCGTAACCAGATTCTGCGAGGTGACGCTGTGGCTTTGCGGGGGACCGCGCTGCTACGGTGACGACGTGGCACAGCGTCAACATCGGCCCATCGGCGGGTTTCCGTCACGCCCTCTGATCGTCGCTGGGAAGCATTCCTCGGCAGCGCATGCTCAACGCACCACCCAAGAGGACAACATAAAACCAAGCTTCATCGTGGCCGCCGTCGCAGTCGGTGGCGAGGTTGCGCTGACATATTGCTCACCGAATCGTTCTCTTGTCGTAACCAGATTCTGCGAGGTGACGCTGCGGCTTTGCGGGGGACCACATTGCTACCGTGACGACGTGGCACAGCGTCAACATGGGCCCATCGGCGGGTTTCCGTCACGCCCTCTGATCGTCGCTGGGAAGCATTCCTCGGCAGCGCATGCTCAACGCACCACCCAAGAGGGCAACATAAAACCAAGCTTCATCGTAGCCGCCGTCGCAGTCGGTGGCGAGGTTGCGCTGACATATTGCTCACCGAATCGTTCTGTTGTCGTAACCAGATTCTGCGAGGTGACGCTGCGGCTTTGCGGGGGACCACATTGCTACCGTGACGACGTGGCACAGCGTCAACATCGGCCCATCGGCGGGTTTCCGTCACGCCCTCTGATCGTCGCTGGGAAGGATTCCTCGGCAGCGCATGCTCAACGCACCACCCAAGAGGACAACATAAAACCAAGCTTCATCGTGGCCGCCGTCGCAGTCCGTGGCGAGGTTGCGCTGACATATTGCTCACCGAATCGTTCTCTTTTCGTAACCAGATTCTGCGAGGTGACGCTGTGGCTTTGCGGGGGACCGCGCTGCTACGGTGACGACGTGGCGCAGCGTCAACATCGGCCCATCGGCGGGTTTCCGTCACGCCCTCTGATCGTCGCTGGGAAGGATTCCTCGGCAGCGCATGCTCAACGCACCACCCAAGAGGACATCATAAAACGAAGCTTCATCGTGGCCGCCGTCGCAGTCGGTGGCGAGGTTGTGCTGACATATTGCTCACCGAATCGTTCTCTTGTCGTAACCAGATTCTGCGAGGTGACGCTGCGGCTTTGCCGGGGACCACATTGCTACGGTGACGACGTGGCACAGCGTCAACATCGGCCCATCGGCGGGTTTCCCTCACGCCCTCTCATCGTCGCTGGGAAGGATTCCTCGGCAGCGCATGCTCAACGCACCACCCAAGAGGACAACATAAAACCAAGCTTCATCGTGGCCACCGTCGCAGTCGGTGGCGAGATTGCGCTGACATATTGCTCACCGAATCGTTCACTTGTCGTAACCAGATTTTGCGAGGTGACGCTGCGGCTTGGCGGGGGACCACAATGCTACCGTGACGACGTGGCGCAGCGTCAATATCGGCCCATCGGCGGGTTTCCGTCACGAACTCTGATCGTCGCTGGGAAAGATTCCTCGGCACCGCGTGCTCAACGCACCACCCAACAGGACAACATAAAACCAAGCTTGATCGTGGCCGCCGTCGCAGTCGGTGGCGAGGTTGCGCTGACATATTGCTCACCGAATCGTTCTCTTGTCGTAACCAGATTTCGCGAGGTGACGCTGCGGCTTTGCGGGGGACCACATTGCTACCGTGATGACGTGGCACAGCGTCAACATGGGCCCATCGGCGGGTTTCCGTCACGCCCTCTGATCGTCGCTGGGAAGGATTCCTCGGCAGCGCATGCTGAACGCACCACCCAAGAGGACAACATAATACCAAGCTTCATCGTGGCCGCCGTCGCAGTCGATGGCGAGGTTGCGCTGACATATTGCTCACCGAATCGTTCTCTTTTCGTAACCAGATTCTGCGAGGTGACGCTGTGGCTTTGCGGGGGATCGCGCTGCTACGGTGACGACGTGGCGCAGCGTCAACATCGGCCCATCGGCGGGTTTCCGTCACGCCCTCTGATCGTCGCTAGAAAGGATTCCTCGGCACCGCGTGCTCAACGCACCACCCAAGAGGACAACATAAAACCAAGCTTCATCGTGGCCGCCGTCGCAGTCGGTGGCGAGGTTGCGCTGACATATTGCTCACCGAATCGTTCTCTTGTCGTAACCAGATTCTGCGAGGTGACGCTGCGGCCTTGCGGGGGACGACATTGCTACCGTGACGACGTGGCACAGCGTCAACATCGGCCCATCGGCGGGTTCCCGTCACGCCCTCTGATCGTCGCTGGGAAGGATTCCTCGGCAGCGCATGCTCAACGCACCACCCAAGAGGACAACATAATACCAAGCTTCATCGTGGCCGCCGTCGCAGTCGATGGCGAGGTTGCGCTGACATATTGCTCACCGAATCGTTCTCTTTTCGTAACCAGATTCTGCGAGGTGACGCTGTGGCTTTGCGGGGGATCGCGCTGCTACGGTGACGACGTGGCGCAGCGTCAACATCGGCCCATCGGCGGGTTTCCGTCACGCCCTCTGATCGTCGCTGGAAAGGATTCCTCGGCACCGCGTGCTCAACGCACCACCCAAGAGGACAACATAAAACCAAGCTTCATCGTGGCCGCCGTCGCAGTCGGTGGCGAGGTTGCGCTGACATATTGCTCACCGAATCGTTCTCTTGTCGTAACCAGATTCTGCGAGGTGACGCTGCGGCTTTGCGGGGGACCACATTGCTACCGTGACGACGTGGCACAGCGTCAACATCGGCCCATCGGCGGGTTTCCGTCACGCCCTCTGATCGTCGCTGGGAAGCATTCCTCGGCAGCGCATGCTCAACGCACCACCCAAGAGGACAACATAAAACCAAGCTTCATCGTGGCCGCCGTCGCAGTCGGTGGCGAGGTTGCGCTGACATATTGCTCACCGAATCGTTCTCTTGTCGTAACCAGATTCTGCGAGGTGACGCTGTGGCTTTGCGGGGGACCGCGCTGCTACGGTGACGACGTGGCACAGCGTCAACATCGGCCCATCGGCGGGTTTCCGTCACGCCCTCTGATCGTCGCTGGGAAGCATTCCTCGGCAGCGCATGCTCAACGCACCACCCAAGAGGACAACATAAAACCAAGCTTCATCGTGGCCGCCGTCGCAGTCGGTGGCGAGGTTGCGCTGACATATTGCTCACCGAATCGTTCTCTTGTCGTAACCAGATTCTGCGAGGTGACGCTGCGGCTTTGCGGGGGACCACATTGCTACCGTGACGACGTGGCACAGCGTCAACATGGGCCCATCGGCGGGTTTCCGTCACGCCCTCTGATCGTCGCTGGGAAGCATTCCTCGGCAGCGCATGCTCAACGCACCACCCAAGAGGGCAACATAAAACCAAGCTTCATCGTAGCCGCCGTCGCAGTCGGTGGCGAGGTTGCGCTGACATATTGCTCACCGAATCGTTCTGTTGTCGTAACCAGATTCTGCGAGGTGACGCTGCGGCTTTGCGGGGGACCACATTGCTACCGTGACGACGTGGCACAGCGTCAACATCGGCCCATCGGCGGGTTTCCGTCACGCCCTCTGATCGTCGCTGGGAAGGATTCCTCGGCAGCGCATGCTCAACGCACCACCCAAGAGGACAACATAAAACCAAGCTTCATCGTGGCCGCCGTCGCAGTCCGTGGCGAGGTTGCGCTGACATATTGCTCACCGAATCGTTCTCTTTTCGTAACCAGATTCTGCGAGGTGACGCTGTGGCTTTGCGGGGGACCGCGCTGCTACGGTGACGACGTGGCGCAGCGTCAACATCGGCCCATCGGCGGGTTTCCGTCACGCCCTCTGATCGTCGCTGGGAAGGATTCCTCGGCAGCGCATGCTCAACGCACCACCCAAGAGGACATCATAAAACGAAGCTTCATCGTGGCCGCCGTCGCAGTCGGTGGCGAGGTTGTGCTGACATATTGCTCACCGAATCGTTCTCTTGTCGTAACCAGATTCTGCGAGGTGACGCTGCGGCTTTGCCGGGGACCACATTGCTACGGTGACGACGTGGCACAGCGTCAACATCGGCCCATCGGCGGGTTTCCCTCACGCCCTCTCATCGTCGCTGGGAAGGATTCCTCGGCAGCGCATGCTCAACGCACCACCCAAGAGGACAACATAAAACCAAGCTTCATCGTGGCCACCGTCGCAGTCGGTGGCGAGATTGCGCTGACATATTGCTCACCGAATCGTTCACTTGTCGTAACCAGATTTTGCGAGGTGACGCTGCGGCTTGGCGGGGGACCACAATGCTACCGTGACGACGTGGCGCAGCGTCAATATCGGCCCATCGGCGGGTTTCCGTCACGAACTCTGATCGTCGCTGGGAAAGATTCCTCGGCACCGCGTGCTCAACGCACCACCCAACAGGACAACATAAAACCAAGCTTGATCGTGGCCGCCGTCGCAGTCGGTGGCGAGGTTGCGCTGACATATTGCTCACCGAATCGTTCTCTTGTCGTAACCAGATTTCGCGAGGTGACGCTGCGGCTTTGCGGGGGACCACATTGCTACCGTGATGACGTGGCACAGCGTCAACATGGGCCCATCGGCGGGTTTCCGTCACGCCCTCTGATCGTCGCTGGGAAGGATTCCTCGGCAGCGCATGCTGAACGCACCACCCAAGAGGACAACATAATACCAAGCTTCATCGTGGCCGCCGTCGCAGTCGATGGCGAGGTTGCGCTGACATATTGCTCACCGAATCGTTCTCTTTTCGTAACCAGATTCTGCGAGGTGACGCTGTGGCTTTGCGGGGGATCGCGCTGCTACGGTGACGACGTGGCGCAGCGTCAACATCGGCCCATCGGCGGGTTTCCGTCACGCCCTCTGATCGTCGCTAGAAAGGATTCCTCGGCACCGCGTGCTCAACGCACCACCCAAGAGGACAACATAAAACCAAGCTTCATCGTGGCCGCCGTCGCAGTCGGTGGCGAGGTTGCGCTGACATATTGCTCACCGAATCGTTCTCTTGTCGTAACCAGATTCTGCGAGGTGACGCTGCGGCCTTGCGGGGGACGACATTGCTACCGTGACGACGTGGCACAGCGTCAACATCGGCCCATCGGCGGGTTCCCGTCACGCCCTCTGATCGTCGCTGGGAAGGATTCCTCGGCAGCGCATGCTCAACGCACCACCCAAGAGGACAACATAATACCAAGCTTCATCGTGGCCGCCGTCGCAGTCGATGGCGAGGTTGCGCTGACATATTGCTCACCGAATCGTTCTCTTTTCGTAACCAGATTCTGCGAGGTGACGCTGTGGCTTTGCGGGGGATCGCGCTGCTACGGTGACGACGTGGCGCAGCGTCAACATCGGCCCATCGGCGGGTTTCCGTCACGCCCTCTGATCGTCGCTGGAAAGGATTCCTCGGCACCGCGTGCTCAACGCACCACCCAAGAGGACAACATAAAACCAAGCTTCATCGTGGCCGCCGTCGCAGTAGGTGGCGAGGTTGCGCTGACATATTGCTCACCGAATCGTTCTCTTGTCGTAACCAGATTCTGCGAGGTGACGCTGTGGCTTTGCGGGGGATCGCGCTGCTACGGTGACGACGTGGCGCAGCGTCAACATCGGCCCATCGGCGGGTTTCCGTCACGCCCTCTGATCGTCGCTGGGAAGGATTCCTCGGCACCGCGTGCTCAACGCACCACCCAAGAGGACAACATAAAACCAAGCTTCATCATGGCCGCCGTCGCAGTCGGTGGCGAGGTTGCGCTGACATATTGCTCACCGAATCGTTCTCTTTTCGTAACCAGATTCTGCGAGGTGACGCTGTGGCTTTGCGGGGGACCGCGCTGCTACGGTGACGACGTGGCGCAGCGTCAACATCGGCCCATCGGCGGGTTTCCGTCACACCCTCTGATCGTCGCTGGGAAGGATTCCTCGGCAGCGCATGCTCAACGCACCACCCAAGAGGACAACATAAAACCAAGCTTCATCGTGGCCGCCGTCGCAGTTGGTGGCGAGGTTGCGCTGACATATTGCTCACTGAATCGTTCTCTTTTCGTAACCAGATTCTGCGAGGTGACGCTGTGGCTTTGCGGGGGACCGCGCTGCTACGGTGACGACGTGGCGCAGCGTCAACATCGGCCCATCGGCGGGTTTCCGACACGCCCTCTGATCGTCGCTGGGAAGGATTCCTCGGCAGCGCATGCTCAACGCACCACCCAAGAGGACAACATAAAACCAAGCTTCATCGTGGCCGCCGTCGCAGTCGGTGGCGAGGTTGCGCTGACACATTGCTCACCGAATCGTTCTCTTGTCGTAACCAGATTCTGCGAGGTGACGCCGCGGCTTTGCCGGGGACCACATTGCTACGGTGACGACGTGGCACAGCGTCAACGTCGGCCCATCGGCGGGTTTCCGTCACGCCCTCTGATCGTCGCTGGGAAGGATTCCTCGGCAGCGCATGCTCAACGCACCACCCAAGAGGACAACATAAAACCAAGCTTCATCGTGGCCGCCGTCGCAGTCGGTGGCGAGGTTGCGCTGACATATTGCTCACCGAATCGTTCTCTTGTCGTAACCAGATTTTGCGAGGTGACGCTGCAGCTTTGCGGGGGACCGCATTGCTACCGTGACGACGTGGCGCAGCGTCAATATCGGCCCATCGGCGGGTTTCCGTCACGCCCTCTGATCGTCGCTGGGAAGGATTTCTCGGCACCGCGTGCTCAACGCACCACCCAAGAGGACAACATAAAACCAAGCTTTATCGTGGCCACCGTCGCAGTCGGTGGCGAGGTTGCGCTGACATATTGCTCACCGAATCGTTCTCTTGTCGTAACCAGATTCTGCGAGGTGACGCCGCGGCTTTGCCGGGGACCACATTGCTACGGTGACGACGTGGCACAGCGTCAACATCGGCCCATCGGCGGGTTTCCGTCACGCCCTCTGATCGTCGCTGGGAAGGATTCCGCGGCAGCGCATGCTCAACGCACCACCCAAGAGGACAACATAAAACCAAGCTTCATCGTGGCCGCCGTCGCAGTCGGTGGCGAGGTTGCGCTGACATATTGCTCACCGAATCGTTCTCTTGTCGTAACCAGATTCTGCGAGGTGACGCTGCGGCTTCGCGGGGGACCACATTGCTACCGTGACGACGTGGCACAGCGTCAACATCGGCCCATCGGCGGGTTTAAGTCACGCCATCTGATCGTCGCTGGGAAGTATTCCTCGGCAGCGCATGCTCAACGCACCACCCAAGAGGGCAACATAAAACCAAGCTTCATCGTACCCGCCGTCGCAGTCGGTGGCGAGGTTGCGCTGACATATTGCTCATCGAATCGTTCTCTTGTCGTAACCAGACTCTGCGAGGTGACGCTGCGGCTTTGCGGGGGACCACATTGCTACCGTGACGACGTGGCACAGCGTCAACATCGGCCCATCGGCGGGTTTCCGTCACGCCCTCTGATCGTCGCTGGGAAGGATTCCTCGGCAGCGCATGCTCAACGCACCACCCAAGAGGGCAACATAAAACCAAGCTTCATCTTAGCCGCCATCGCAGTCGGTGGCGAGGTTGCGCTGACATATTGCTCACCGAATCGTTCTCTTGTCGTAACCAGATTCTGCGAGGTGACGCTGCGGCTTTGCGGGGGACCACATTGCTACAGTGACGACGTGGCGCAGCGTCAATATCGGCCCATCGGCGGGTTTCCGTCACGCCCTCTGATCGTCGCTGGGAAGGATTCCTCGGCACCGCGTGCTCAACGTACCACCCAAGAGGACACCATAAAACCAAGCTTCATCGTGGCCGCCGTCGCAGTCGGTGGCGAGGTTGCGCTGACATATTGCTCACCGAATCGATCTCTTGTCGTAACCAGATTCTGCGAGGGTCTGACGCTGCGGCTTTACGGGGGACCACATTGCTACCGTGACGACGTGGCACAGCGTCAACATCGGCCCATCGGCGGGTTTCCGTCACGCCCCTGATCGTCGCTGGGAAGGATTCCTCGGCAGCGCATGCTCAACGCACCACCCAAGAGGACGACATAAAACCAAGCTTCTTCGTGGCCGCCGTCGCAGTCGGTGGCGAGGTTGCGCTGACATATTGCTCACCGAATCGTTCTCTTGTCGTAACCAGATTCTGCGAGGTGACGCTGCGGCTTTGCGGGGGACCACATTGCTACCGTGACGACGTGGCACAGCGTCAACATCGGCCCATCGGCGGGTTTCCGTCACGCCCTCTGATCGTCGCTGGGAAGGATTCCGCGGCAGCGCATGCTCAACGCACCACCCAAGAGGACAACATAAAACCAAGCTTCAATGTGGCCGCCGTCGCAGTCGGTGGCGAGGTTGCGCTGACATATTGCTCACCGAATCGTTCTCTTGTCGTAACCAGATTCTGCGAGGTGACGCTGCGGCCTTGCGGGGGACGACATTGCTACCGTGACGACGTGGCACAGCGTCTACATCGGCCCATCGGCGGGTTTCCGTCACGCCCTCTGATCGTCGCTGGGAAGGATTCCTCGGCAGCCCATGCTGAACGCACCACCCAAGAGGACAACATAATACCAAGCTTCATCGTGGCCGCCGTCGCAGTCGATGGCGAGGTTGCGCTGACATATTGCTCACCGAATCGTTCTCTTTTCGTAACCAGATTCTGCGAGGTGACGCTGTGGCTTTGCGGGGGATCGCGCTGCTACCGTGACGACGTGGCGCAGCGTCAACATCGGCCCATCGGCGGGTTTCCGTCACGCCCTCTGATCGTCGCTGGAAAGGATTCCTCGGCACCGCGTGCTCAACGCACCACCCAAGAGGACAACATAAAACCAAGCTTCATCGTGGCCGCCGTCGCAGTCGGTGGCGAGGTTGCGCTGACATATTGCTCACCGAATCGTTCTCTTGTCGTAACCAGATTCTGCGAGGTGACGCTGCGGCCTTGCGGGGGACGACATTGCTACCGTGACGACGTGGCACAGCGTCAACATCGGCCCATCGGCGGGTTCCCGTCACGCCCTCTGATCGTCGCTGGGAAGGATTCCTCGGCAGCGCATGCTCAACGCACCACCCAAGAGGACAACATAATACCAAGCTTCATCGTGGCCGCCGTCGCAGTCGATGGCGAGGTTGCGCTGACATATTGCTCACCGAATCGTTCTCTTTTCGTAACCAGATTCTGCGAGGTGACGCTGTGGCTTTGCGGGGGATCGCGCTGCTACGGTGACGACGTGGCGCAGCGTCAACATCGGCCCATCGGCGGGTTTCCGTCACGCCCTCTGATCGTCGCTGGAAAGGATTCCTCGGCACCGCGTGCTCAACGCACCACCCAAGAGGACAACATAAAACCAAGCTTCATCGTGGCCGCCGTCGCAGTCGGTGGCGAGGTTGCGCTGACATATTTCTCACCGAATCGTTCTCTTGTCGTAACCAGATTCTGCGAGGTGACGCTGTGGCTTTGCGGGGGATCGCGCTGCTACGGTGACGACGTGGCGCAGCGTCAACATCGGCCCATCGGCGGGTTTCCGTCACGCCCTCTGATCGTCGCTGGGAAGGATTCCTCGGCACCGCGTGCTCAACGCACCACCCAAGAGGACAACATAAAACCAAGCTTCATCATGGCCGCCGTCGCAGTCGGTGGCGAGGTTGCGCTGACATATTGCTCACCGAATCGTTCTCTTTTCGTAACCAGATTCTGCGAGGTGACGCTGTGGCTTTGCGGGGGACCGCGCTGCTACGGTGACGACGTGGCGCAGCGTCAACATCGGCCCATCGGCGGGTTTCCGTCACACCCTCTGACCGTCGCTGGGAAGGATTCCTCGGCAGCGCATGCTCAACGCACCACCCAAGAGGACAACATAAAACCAAGCTTCATCGTGGCCGCCGTCGCAGTTGGTGGCGAGGTTGCGCTGACATATTGCTCACTGAATCGTTCTCTTTTCGTAACCAGATTCTGCGAGGTGACGCTGTGGCTTTGCGGGGGACCGCGCTGCTACGGTGACGACGTGGCGCAGCGTCAACATCGGCCCATCGGCGGGTTTCCGTCACGCCCTCTGATCGTCGCTGGAAAGGATTCCTCGGCACCGCGTGCTCAACGCACCACCCAAGAGGACAACATAAAACCAAGCTTCATCGTGGCCGCCGTCGCAGTCGGTGGCGAGGTTGCGCTGACATATTGCTCACCGAATCGTTCTCTTGTCGTAACCAGATTCTGCGAGGTGACGCTGCGGCCTTGCGGGGGACGACATTGCTACCGTGACGACGTGGCACAGCGTCAACATCGGCCCATCGGCGGGTTCCCGTCACGCCCTCTGATCGTCGCTGGGAAGGATTCCTCGGCAGCGCATGCTCAACGCACCACCCAAGAGGACAACATAATACCAAGCTTCATCGTGGCCGCCGTCGCAGTCGATGGCGAGGTTGCACTGACATATTGCTCACCGAATCGTTCTCTTTTCGTAACCAGATTCTGCGAGGTGACGCTGTGGCTTTGCGGGGGATCGCGCTGCTACGGTGACGACGTGGCGCAGCGTCAACATCGGCCCATCGGCGGGTTTCCGTCACGCCCTCTGATCGTCGCTGGAAAGGATTCCTCGGCACCGCGTGCTCAACGCACCACCCAAGAGGACAACATAAAACCAAGCTTCATCGTGGCCGCCGTCGCAGTCGGTGGCGAGGTTGCGCTGACATATTTCTCACCGAATCGTTCTCTTGTCGTAACCAGATTCTGCGAGGTGACGCTGTGGCTTTGCGGGGGATCGCGCTGCTACGGTGACGACGTGGCGCAGCGTCAACATCGGCCCATCGGCGGGTTTCCGTCACGCCCTCTGATCGTCGCTGGGAAGGATTCCTCGGCACCGCGTGCTCAACGCACCACCCAAGAGGACAACATAAAACCAAGCTTCATCATGGCCGCCGTCGCAGTCGGTGGCGAGGTTGCGCTGACATATTGCTCACCGAATCGTTCTCTTTTCGTAACCAGATTCTGCGAGGTGACGCTGTGGCTTTGCGGGGGACCGCGCTGCTACGGTGACGACGTGGCGCAGCGTCAACATCGGCCCATCGGCGGGTTTCCGTCACACCCTCTGACCGTCGCTGGGAAGGATTCCTCGGCAGCGCATGCTCAACGCACCACCCAAGAGGACAACATAAAACCAAGCTTCATCGTGGCCGCCGTCGCAGTTGGTGGCGAGGTTGCGCTGACATATTGCTCACTGAATCGTTCTCTTTTCGTAACCAGATTCTGCGAGGTGACGCTGTGGCTTTGCGGGGGACCGCGCTGCTACGGTGACGACGTGGCGCAGCGTCAACATCGGCCCATCGGCGGGTTTCCGTCACGCCCTCTGATCGTCGCTGGGAAGGATTCCTCGGCAGCGCATGCTCAACGCACCACCCAAGAGGACAACATAAAACCAAGCTTCATCGTGGCCGCCGTCGCAGTCGGTGGCGAGGTTGCGCTGACATATTGCTCACCGAATCGTTCTCTTGTCGTAACCAGATTTTGCGAGGTGACGCTGCGGCTTTGCGGGGGACCACATTGCTACCGTGACGACGTGGCGCAGCGTCAATATCGGCCCATCGGCGGGTTTCCGTCACGCCCCCTGATCGTCGCTGGGAAGGATTCCTCGGCAGCGCAAGCTCAACGCACCACCCAAGAGGACAACATAAAACCAAGCTTCATCGTGGCCGCCGTCGCAGTCGGTGGCGAGGTTGCGCTGACATATTGCTCACCGAATCGTTCTCTTGTCGTAACCAGATTCTCCGAGGTGACGCTGCGGCTTTGCGGGGGACCACATTGCTACCGTGACGACGTGGCACAGCGTAAACATCGGTCCATCGGCCGGTTTCCGTCACGCCCTCTGATCGTCGCTGGGAAGGATTCCTCGGCAGCGCATGCTCAACGCACCACCCAAGAGGGCAACATAAAACCAAGCTTCATCGTAGCCGCCGTCGCAGTCGGTGGCGAGGTTGCGCTGACATATTGCTCACCAAATCGTTCTCTTGTCGTAACCAGATTCTGCGAGGTGACGCTGCGGCTTTGTGGGGGACCACATTGCTACCGTGACGAAGTGGCACAGCGTCAACATCGGCCCATCGGCGGGTTTCCGTCACGCCGTCTGATCGTCGCTGGGAAGGATTCCTCGCCAGCGCATGCTCAACGCACCACCCAAGAGGGCAACATAAAACCAAGCTTCATCTTAGCCGCCGTCGAAGTCGGTGGCGAGGTTGCGCTGATATATTGCTCACCGAATCGTTCTCTTGTAACCAGATTCTGCGAGGTGACGCTGCGGCTTTGCGGGGGACCACATTGCTACCGTGACGACGTGGCGCAGCGTCAATATCGGCCCATCGGCGGGTTTCCGTCACGCCCTCTGATCGTCGCTGGGAAGGATTCCTCGGCACCGCGTGCTCAACGCACCACCCAAGAGGACAACATAAAACCAAGCTTCATCGTGGCCGCCGTCGCAGTCGGTGGCGAGGTTGCGCTGACATATTGCTCACCGAATCGTTCTCTTGTCGTAACCAGATTCTGCGAGGTGACGCTGCGGCTTTGCTGGGGACCACATTGCAACCGTGACGACGTGGCACAGCGTCAACATCGGCCCATCGGCGGGTTTCCGTCACGCCCCCTGATCGTCGCTGGGAAGGATTCCTCGGCAGCGCATGCTCAACGCACCACCCAAGAGGACAACATAAAACCAAGCTTCATCGTGGCCGCCGTCGCAGTCGGTGGCGAGGTTGCGCTGACATATTGCTCACCGAATCGTTCTCTTGTCGTAACCAGGTTCTGCGAGGTGACGCTGCGGCTTTGCGGGGGACCACATTGCTACCGTGACGACGTGGCACAGCGTCAACATCGGCCCATCGGCGGGTTTCCGTCACGCCCTCTGATCGTCGCTGGGAAGCATTCCTCGGCAGCGCATGCTCAACGCACCACCCAAGAGGACAACATAAAACCAAGCTTCATCGTGGCCGCCGTCGCAGTCGGTGGCGAGGTTGCGCTGACATATTGCTCACCGAATCGTTCTCTTGTCGTAACCAGATTCTGCGAGGTGACGCTGTGGCTTTGCGGGGGACCGCGCTGCTACGGTGACGACGTGGCACAGCGTCAACATCGGCCCATCGGCGGGTTTCCGTCACGCCCTCTGATCGTCGCTGGGAAGCATTCCTCGGCAGCGCATGCTCAACGCACCACCCAAGAGGACAACATAAAACCAAGCTTCATCGTGGCCGCCGTCGCAGTCGGTGGCGAGGTTGCGCTGACATATTGCTCACCGAATCGTTCTCTTGTCGTAACCAGATTTCGCGAGGTGACGCTGCGGCTTGGCGGGGGACCACAATGCTACCGTGACGACGTGGCGCAGCGTCAATATCGGCCCATCGGCGGGTTTCCGTCACGAACTCTGATCGTCGCTGGGAAAGATTCCTCGGCACCGCGTGCTCAACGCACCACCCAACAGGACAACATAAAACCAAGCTTGATCGTGGCCGCCGTCGCAGTCGGTGGCGAGGTTGCGCTGACATATTGCTCACCGAATCGTTTTCTTGTCGTAACCAGATTTCGCGAGGTGACGCTGCGGCTTTGCGGGGGACCACATTGCTACCGTGATGACGTGGCACAGCGTCAACATCGGCCCATCGGCGGGTTTCCGTCACGCCCCCTGATCGTCGCTGGGAAGGATTCCTCGGCAGCGCATGCTCAACGCACCACCCAAGAGGACAACATAAAACCAAGCTTCATCGTGGCCGCCGTCGCAGTCGGTGGCGAGGTTGCGCTGACATATTGCTCACCGAATCGTTCTCCTGTCGTAACCAGATTCTGCGAGGTGACGCTGCGGCTTTGCGGGGGACCACATTGCTACCATGACGACGTGGCACAGCGTCAACATCGGCCCATCGGCGGGTTTCCGTCACGCCCTCTGATCGTCGCTGGGAAGGATTCCTCGGCAGCGCATGCTCAACGCACCACCCAAGAGGACAACATAAAACCAAGCTTCATCGTTGCCGCCGTCGCAGTCGGTGGCGAGGTTGCCCTGACATATTGCTCACCGAATCGTTCTCTTGTCGTAACCAGATTCTGTGAGGTGACGCCGCGGCTTTGCCGGGGACCACATTACTACGGTGACGACGTGGCACAGCGTCAACATCGGCCCATCGGCGGGTTTCCGTCACGCCCTCTGATCGTCGCTGGGAAGGATTCCGCGGCAGCGCATGCTCAACGCACCACCCAAGAGGACAACATAAAACCAAGCTTCATCGTGGCCGCCGTCGCAGTCGGTGGCGAGGTTGCGCTGACATATTGCTCACCGAATCGTTCTCTTGTCGTAACCAGATTCTGCGAGGTGACGCTGCGGCCTTGCGGGGGACGACATTGCTACCGTGACGACGTGGCACAGCGTCAACATCGGCCCATCGGCGGGTTCCCGTCACGCCCTCTGATCGTCGCTGGGAAGGATTCCTCGGCAGCGCATGCTCAACGCACCACCCAAGAGGACAACATAATACCAAGCTTCATCGTGGCCGCCGTCGCAGTCGATGGCGAGGTTGCGCTGACATATTGCTCACCGAATCGTTCTCTTTTCGTAACCAGATTCTGCGAGGTGACGCTGTGGCTTTGCGGGGGATCGCGCTGCTACGGTGACGACGTGGCGCAGCGTCAACATCGGCCCATCGGCGGGTTTCCGTCACGCCCTCTGATCGTCGCTGGAAAGGATTCCTCGGCACCGCGTGCTCAACGCACCACCCAAGAGGACAACATAAAACCAAGCTTCATCGTGGCCGCCGTCGCAGTCGGTGGCGAGGTTGCGCTGACATATTTCTCACCGAATCGTTCTCTTGTCGTAACCAGATTCTGCGAGGTGACGCTGTGGCTTTGCGGGGGATCGCGCTGCTACGGTGACGACGTGGCGCAGCGTCAACATCGGCCCATCGGCGGGTTTCCGTCACGCCCTCTGATCGTCGCTGGGAAGGATTCCTCGGCACCGCGTGCTCAACGCACCACCCAAGAGGACAACATAAAACCAAGCTTCATCATGGCCGCCGTCGCAGTCGGTGGCGAGGTTGCGCTGACATATTGCTCACCGAATCGTTCTCTTTTCGTAACCAGATTCTGCGAGGTGACGCTGTGGCTTTGCGGGGGACCGCGCTGCTACGGTGACGACGTGGCGCAGCGTCAACATCGGCCCATCGGCGGGTTTCCGTCACACCCTCTGACCGTCGCTGGGAAGGATTCCTCGGCAGCGCATGCTCAACGCACCACCCAAGAGGACAACATAAAACCAAGCTTCATCGTGGCCGCCGTCGCAGTTGGTGGCGAGGTTGCGCTGACATATTGCTCACTGAATCGTTCTCTTTTCGTAACCAGATTCTGCGAGGTGACGCTGTGGCTTTGCGGGGGACCGCGCTGCTACGGTGACGACGTGGCGCAGCGTCAATATCGGCCCATCGGCGGGTTTCCGTCACGCCCTCTGATCGTCGCTGGGAAGGATTCCTCGGCAGCGCATGCTCAACGCACCACCCAAGAGGACAACATAAAACCAAGCTTCATCGTGGCCGCCGTCGCAGTCGGTGGCGAGGTTGCGCTGACATATTGCTCACCGAATCGTTCTCTTGTCGTAACCAGATTTTGCGAGGTGACGCTGCGGCTTTGCGGGGGACCACATTGCTACCGTGACGACGTGGCGCAGCGTCAATATCGGCCCATCGGCGGGTTTCCGTCACGCCCCCTGATCGTCGCTGGGAAGGATTCCTCGGCAGCGCAAGCTCAACGCACCACCCAAGAGGACAACATAAAACCAAGCTTCATCGTGGCCGCCGTCGCAGTCGGTGGCGAGGTTGCGCTGACATATTGCTCACCGAATCGTTCTCTTGTCGTAACCAGATTCTCCGAGGTGACGCTGCGGCTTTGCGGGGGACCACATTGCTACCGTGACGACGTGGCACAGCGTAAACATCGGTCCATCGGCCGGTTTCCGTCACGCCCTCTGATCGTCGCTGGGAAGGATTCCTCGGCAGCGCATGCTCAACGCACCACCCAAGAGGGCAACATAAAACCAAGCTTCATCGTAGCCGCCGTCGCAGTCGGTGGCGAGGTTGCGCTGACATATTGCTCACCAAATCGTTCTCTTGTCGTAACCAGATTCTGCGAGGTGACGCTGCGGCTTTGTGGGGGACCACATTGCTACCGTGACGAAGTGGCACAGCGTCAACATCGGCCCATCGGCGGGTTTCCGTCACGCCGTCTGATCGTCGCTGGGAAGGATTCCTCGCCAGCGCATGCTCAACGCACCACCCAAGAGGGCAACATAAAACCAAGCTTCATCTTAGCCGCCGTCGAAGTCGGTGGCGAGGTTGCGCTGATATATTGCTCACCGAATCGTTCTCTTGTAACCAGATTCTGCGAGGTGACGCTGCGGCTTTGCGGGGGACCACATTGCTACCGTGACGACGTGGCGCAGCGTCAATATCGGCCCATCGGCGGGTTTCCGTCACGCCCTCTGATCGTCGCTGGGAAGGATTCCTCGGCACCGCGTGCTCAACGCACCACCCAAGAGGACAACATAAAACCAAGCTTCATCGTGGCCGCCGTCGCAGTCGGTGGCGAGGTTGCGCTGACATATTGCTCACCGAATCGTTCTCTTGTCGTAACCAGATTCTGCGAGGTGACGCTGCGGCTTTGCTGGGGACCACATTGCAACCGTGACGACGTGGCACAGCGTCAACATCGGCCCATCGGCGGGTTTCCGTCACGCCCCCTGATCGTCGCTGGGAAGGATTCCTCGGCAGCGCATGCTCAACGCACCACCCAAGAGGACAACATAAAACCAAGCTTCATCGTGGCCGCCGTCGCAGTCGGTGGCGAGGTTGCGCTGACATATTGCTCACCGAATCGTTCTCTTGTCGTAACCAGGTTCTGCGAGGTGACGCTGCGGCTTTGCGGGGGACCACATTGCTACCGTGACGACGTGGCACAGCGTCAACATCGGCCCATCGGCGGGTTTCCGTCACGCCCTCTGATCGTCGCTGGGAAGCATTCCTCGGCAGCGCATGCTCAACGCACCACCCAAGAGGACAACATAAAACCAAGCTTCATCGTGGCCGCCGTCGCAGTCGGTGGCGAGGTTGCGCTGACATATTGCTCACCGAATCGTTCTCTTGTCGTAACCAGATTCTGCGAGGTGACGCTGTGGCTTTGCGGGGGACCGCGCTGCTACGGTGACGACGTGGCACAGCGTCAACATCGGCCCATCGGCGGGTTTCCGTCACGCCCTCTGATCGTCGCTGGGAAGCATTCCTCGGCAGCGCATGCTCAACGCACCACCCAAGAGGACAACATAAAACCAAGCTTCATCGTGGCCGCCGTCGCAGTCGGTGGCGAGGTTGCGCTGACATATTGCTCACCGAATCGTTCTCTTGTCGTAACCAGATTTCGCGAGGTGACGCTGCGGCTTGGCGGGGGACCACAATGCTACCGTGACGACGTGGCGCAGCGTCAATATCGGCCCATCGGCGGGTTTCCGTCACGAACTCTGATCGTCGCTGGGAAAGATTCCTCGGCACCGCGTGCTCAACGCACCACCCAACAGGACAACATAAAACCAAGCTTGATCGTGGCCGCCGTCGCAGTCGGTGGCGAGGTTGCGCTGACATATTGCTCACCGAATCGTTTTCTTGTCGTAACCAGATTTCGCGAGGTGACGCTGCGGCTTTGCGGGGGACCACATTGCTACCGTGATGACGTGGCACAGCGTCAACATCGGCCCATCGGCGGGTTTCCGTCACGCCCCCTGATCGTCGCTGGGAAGGATTCCTCGGCAGCGCATGCTCAACGCACCACCCAAGAGGACAACATAAAACCAAGCTTCATCGTGGCCGCCGTCGCAGTCGGTGGCGAGGTTGCGCTGACATATTGCTCACCGAATCGTTCTCCTGTCGTAACCAGATTCTGCGAGGTGACGCTGCGGCTTTGCGGGGGACCACATTGCTACCATGACGACGTGGCACAGCGTCAACATCGGCCCATCGGCGGGTTTCCGTCACGCCCTCTGATCGTCGCTGGGAAGGATTCCTCGGCAGCGCATGCTCAACGCACCACCCAAGAGGACAACATAAAACCAAGCTTCATCGTTGCCGCCGTCGCAGTCGGTGGCGAGGTTGCCCTGACATATTGCTCACCGAATCGTTCTCTTGTCGTAACCAGATTCTGCGAGGTGACGCCGCGGCTTTGCCGGGGACCACATTACTACGGTGACGACGTGGCACAGCGTCAACATCGGCCCATCGGCGGGTTTCCGTCACGCCCTCTGATCGTCGCTGGGAAGGATTCCGCGGCAGCGCATGCTCAACGCACCACCCAAGAGGACAACATAAAACCAAGCTTCATCGTGGCCGCCGTCGCAGTCGGTGGCGAGGTTGCGCTGACATATTGCTCACCGAATCGTTCTCTTGTCGTAACCAGATTCTGCGAGGTGACGCTGCGGCTTTGCGGGGGACCACATTGCTACCGTGACGACGTGGCACAGCGTCAACATCGGCCCATCGGCGGGTTTCCGTCACGCCCTCTGATCGTCGCTGGGAAGAATTCCTCGGCAGCGCATGCTCAACGCACCACCCAAGAGGACAACATAAAACCAAGCTTCATCGTGGCCGCCGTCGCAGTCCGTGGCGAGGTTGCGCTGACATATTGCTCACCGAATCGTTCTCTTTTCGTAACCAGATTCTGCGAGGTGACGCTGTGGCTTTGCGGGGGACCGCGCTGCTACGGTGACGACGTGGCGCAGCGTCAACATCGGCCCATCGGCGGGTTTCCGTCACGCCCTCTGATCGTCGCTGGGAAGGATTCCTCGGCAGCGCATGCTCAACGCACCACCCAAGAGGACAACATAAAACCAAGCTTCATCGTGGCCGCCGTCGCAGTCCGTGGCGAGGTTGCGCTGACATATTGCTCACCGAATCGTTCTCTTTTCGTAACCAGATTCTGCGAGGTGACGCTGTGGCTTTGCGGGGGACCGCGCTGCTACGGTGACGACGTGGCGCAGCGTCAACATCGGCCCATCGGCGGGTTTCCGTCACGCCCTCTGATCGTCGCTGGGAAGGATTCCTCGGCAGCGCATGCTCAACGCACCACCCAAGAGGACATCATAAAACGAAGCTTCATCGTGGCCGCCGTCGCAGTCGGTGGCGAGGTTGCGCTGACATATTGCTCACCGAATCGTTCTCTTGTCGTAACCAGATTCTGCGAGGTGACCCTGCGGCTTTGCCGGGGACCACATTGCTACGGTGACGACGTGGCACAGCGTCAACATCGGCCCATCGGCGGGTTTCCCTCACGCCCTCTGATCGTCGCTGGGAAGGATTCCTCGGCAGCGCATGCTCAACGCACCACCCAAGAGGACAACATAAAACCAAGCTTCATCGTGGCCACCGTCGCAGTCGGTGGCGAGATAGCGCTGACATATTGCTCACCGAATCGTTCACTTGTCGTAACCAGATTTTGCGAGGTGACGCTGCGGCTTTGCGGGGGACCACATTGCTACCGTGACGACGTGGCGCAGCGTCAATATCGGCCCATCGGCGGGTTTCCGTCACGAACTCTGATCGTCGCTGGGAAGGATTCCTCGGCACCGCGTGCTCAACGCACCACCCAACAGGACAACATAAAACCAAGCTTGATCGTGGCCGCCGTCGCAGTCGGTGGCGAGGTTGCGCTGACATATTGCTCACCGAATCGTTCTCTTGTCGTAACCAGATTTCGCGAAGTGACGCTGCGGCTTTGCGGGGGACCACATTGCTACCGTGATGACGTGGCACAGCGTCAACATCGGCCCATCGGCGGGTTTCCGTCACGCCCCCTGATCGTCGCTGGGAAGGATTCCTCGGCAGCGCATCCTCAACGCACCACCCAAGAGGACAACATAAAACCAAGCTTCATCGTGGCCGCCGTCGCAGTCGGTAGCGAGGTTGCGCTGACATATTGCTCACCGAATCGTTCTCCTGTCGTAACCAGATTCTGCGAGGTGACGCTGCGGCTTTGCGGGGGACCACATTGCTACCGTGACGACGTGGCACAGCGTCAACATCGGCCCATCGGCGGGTTTCCGTCACGCCCTCTGATCGTCGCTGGGAAGGATTCCTCGGCAGCGCATGCTCAACGCACCACCCAAGAGGACAACATAAAACCAAGCTTCATCGTTGCCGCCGTCGCAGTCGGTGGCGAGGTTGCGCTGACATATTGCTCACCGAATCGTTCTCTTGTCGTAACCAGATTCTGCGAGGTGACGCTGCGGCTTTGCGGGGGACCACATTGCTACCGTGACGAAGTGGCACAGCGTCAACATCGGCCCATCGGCGGGTTTCCGTCACGCCCTCTGATCGTCGCTGGGAAGGATTCCTCGCCAGCGCATGCTCAACGCACCACCCAAGAGGACAACATAAAACCAAGCTTCATCGTGGCCGCCGTCGCAGTCTGTGGCGAGGTTGCGCTGACATATTGCTCACCGAATCGTTCTCTTGTCGTAACCAGATTCTGCGAGGTGACGCTGCGGCTTTGCGGGGGACCACATTGCTACCGTGACGACGTGGCACAGCGTCAACATCGGCCCATCGGCGGGTTTCCGTCACGCCCTCTGATCGTCGCTGGGAAGGATTCCTCGGCAGCGCATGCTCAACGCACCACCCAAGAGGACAACATAAAACCAAGCTTCATCGTGGCCGCCGTCGCAGTCCGTGGCGATGTTGCGCTGACATATTGCTCACCGAATCGTTCTCTTTTCGTAACCAGATTCTGCGAGGTGACGCCGCGGCTTTGCCGGGGACCACATTGCTACGGTGACGACGTGGCACAGCGTCAACATCGGCCCATCGGCGGGTTTCCGTCACGCCCTCTGATCGTCGCTGGGAAGGATTCCGCGGCAGCGCATGCTCAACGCACCACCCAAGAGGACAACATAAAACCAAGCTTCATCGTGGCCGCCGTCGCAGTCGGTGGCGAGGTTGCGCTGACATATTGCTCACCGAATCGTTCTCTTGTCGTAACCAGATTCTGCGAGGTGACGCTGTGGCTTTGCGGGGGACCGCGCTGCTACGGTGACGACGTGGCGCAGCGTCAACATCGGCCCATTTGCGGGTTTCCGTCACACCCTCTGATCGTTTCTGGGAAGGATTCCTCGGCAGCGCATGCTCAACGCACCACCCAAGAGGACAACATAAAACCAAGCTTCATCGTGGCCGCCGTCGCTGTCGGTGGCGAGGTTGCGCTGACATATTGCTCACCGAATCGTTCTCTTGTCGTAACCAGATTTTGCGAGGTGACGCTGCGGCTTTGCGGGGGACCACATTGCTACCGTGACGACGTGGCACAGCGTCAACATCGGCCCATCGGCGGGTTTCCGTCACGCCCCCTGATCGTCGCTGGGAAGGATTCCTCGGCAGCGCATGCTCAACGCACCACCCAAGAGGACAACATAAAACCAAGCTTCATCGTGGCCGCCGTCGCAGTCGGTGGCGAGGTTGCGCTGACATATTGCTCACCGAATCGTTCTCTTGTCGTAACCAGATTCTGCGAGGTGACGCTGCGGCTTCGCGTGGGACCACACTGCTACCGTGACGACGTGGCACAGCGTCAACATCGGCCCATCGGCGGGTTTCCGTCACGCCATCTGATCGTCGCTGGGAAGGATTCCTCGGCAGCGCATGCTCAACGCACCACCCAAGAGGGCAACATAAAACCAAGCTTCATCGTACCCGCCGTCGCAGTCGGTGGCGAGGTTGCGCTGACATATTGCTCATCGAATCGTTCTCTTGTCGTAACCAGATTCTGCGAGGTGACGCTGCGGCTTTGCGGGGGACCACATTGCTACCGTGACGACGTGGCACAGCGTCAACATCGGCCCATCGGCGGGTTTCCGTCAC
Organism: Ixodes scapularis; assembly: GCF_016920785.2. NCBI lineage: Eukaryota > Metazoa > Arthropoda > Arachnida > Ixodida > Ixodidae > Ixodes > Ixodes scapularis. Next base: position 219,380,274 of record NW_024609835.1, on the reverse strand, counting down.
GCCCTCTGATCGTCGCTGGGAAGGATTCCTCGGCAGCGCATGCTCAACGCACCACCCAAGAGGGCAACATAAAACCAAGCTTCATCTTAGCCGCCGTCGCAGTCGGTGGCGAGGTTGCGCTGACATATTGCTCACCGAATCGTTCTCTTGTCGTAACCAGATTCTGCAAGGTGACGGTGCGGCTTTGCGGGGGACCACATTGCTACCGTGACGACGTGGCGCAGCGTCAATATCGGCCCATCGGCGGGTTTCCGTCACGCCCTCTGATCGTCGCTGGGAAGGATTCCTCGGCACCGCGTGCTCAACGTACCACCCAAGAGGACACCATAAACCAAGCTTCATCGTGGCCGCCGTCGCAGTCGGTGGCGAGGTTGCGCTGACATATTGCTCACCGAATCGTTCTCTTGTCGTAACCAGATTCTGCGAGGTGACGCTGCGGCTTTGCGGGGGACCACATTGCTACCGTGACGACGTGGCACAGCGTCAACATCGGCCCATCGGCGGGTTTCCGTCACGCCCCCTGATCGTCGCTGGGAAGGATTCCTCGGCAGCGCATGCTCAACGCACCACCCAAGAGGACAACATAAAACCAAGCTTCATCGTGGCCGCCGTCGCAGTCGGTGGCGAGGTTGCGCTGACATATTGCTCACCGAATCGTTCTCTTGTCGTAACCAGATTCTGCGAGGTGACGCTGCGGCCTTGCGGGGGACGACATTGCTACCGTGACGACGTGGCACAGCGTCAACATCGGCCCATCGGCGGGTTTCCGTCACGCCCTCTGATCGTCGCTGGGAAGGATTCCTCATCAGCGCATGCTCAACGCACCACCCAAGAGGACAACATAATACCAAGCTTCATCGTGGCCGCCGTCGCAGTCGATGGCGAGGTTGGGCTGACATATTGCTCACCGAATCGTTCTCTTTTCGTAACCAGATTCTGCGAGGTGACGCTGTGGCTTTGCGGGGGACCGCGCTGCTACGGTGACGACGTGGCGCAGCGTCAACATCGGCCCATCGGCGGGTTTCCGTCACGCCATCTGATCGTCGCTGGGAAGGATTCCTCGGCAGCGCATGCTCAACGCACCACCCAAGAGGGCAACATAAAACCAAGCTTCATCGTACCCGCCGTCGCAGTCGGTGGCGAGGTTGCGCTGATATATTGCTCACCGAATCGTTCTCTTGTAACCAGATTCTGCGAGGTGACGCTGCGGCTTTGCGGGGGACCACATTGCTACCGTGACGACGTGGCGCAGCGTCAATATCGGCCCATCGGCGGGTTTCCGTCACGCCCTCTGATCGTCGCTGGGAAGGATTCCTCGGCACCGCGTGCTCAACGCACCACCCAAGAGGACAACATAAAACCAAGCTTCATCGTGGCCGCCGTCGCAGTCGGTGGCGAGGTTGCGCTGACATATTGCTCACCGAATCGTTCTCTTGTCGTAACCAGATTCTGCGAGGTGACGCTGCGGCTTTGCTGGGGACCACATTGCTACCGTGGCGACGTGGCACAGCGTCAACATCGGCCCATCGGCGGGTTTCCGTCACGCCCCCTGATCGTCGCTGGGAAGGATTCCTCGGCAGCGCATGCTCAACGCACCACCCAAGAGGACAACATAAAACCAAGCTTCATCGTGGCCGCCGTCGCAGTCGGTGGCGAGGTTGCGCTGACATATTGCTCACCGAATCGTTCTCTTGTCGTAACCAGATTCTGCGAGGTGACGCTGCGGCTTTGCGGGGGACCACATTGCTACCGTGACGACGTGGCACAGCGTCAACATCGGCCCATCGGCGGGTTTCCGTCACGCCCTCTGATCGTCGCTGGGAAGCATTCCTCGGCAGCGCATGCTCAACGCACCACCCAAGAGGACAACATAAAACCAAGCTTCATCGTGGCCGCCGTCGCAGTCGGTGGCGAGGTTGCGCTGACATATTGCTCACCGAATCGTTCTCTTGTCGTAACCAGATTCTGCGAGGTGACGCTGTGGCTTTGCGGGGGACCGCGCTGCTACGGTGACGACGTGGCACAGCGTCAACATCGGCCCATCGGCGGGTTTCCGTCACGCCCTCTGATCGTCGCTGGGAAGCATTCCTCGGCAGCGCATGCTCAACGCACCACCCAAGAGGACAACATAAAACCAAGCTTCATCGTGGCCGCCGTCGCAGTCGGTGGCGAGGTTGCGCTGACATATTGCTCACCGAATCGTTCTCTTGTCGTAACCAGATTCTGCGAGGTGACGCTGCGGCTTTGCGGGGGACCACATTGCTACCGTGACGACGTGGCACAGCGTCAACATGGGCCCATCGGCGGGTTTCCGTCACGCCCTCTGATCGTCGCTGGGAAGCATTCCTCGGCAGCGCATGCTCAACGCACCACCCAAGAGGGCAACATAAAACCAAGCTTCATCGTAGCCGCCGTCGCAGTCGGTGGCGAGGTTGCGCTGACATATTGCTCACCGAATCGTTCTGTTGTCGTAACCAGATTCTGCGAGGTGACGCTGCGGCTTTGCGGGGGACCACATTGCTACCGTGACGACGTGGCACAGCGTCAACATCGGCCCATCGGCGGGTTTCCGTCACGCCCTCTGATCGTCGCTGGGAAGGATTCCTCGGCAGCGCATGCTCAACGCACCACCCAAGAGGACAACATAAAACCAAGCTTCATCGTGGCCGCCGTCGCAGTCGGTGGCGAGGTTGCGCTGACATATTGCTCACCGAATCGTTCTCTTTTCGTAACCAGATTCTGCGAGGTGACGCTGTGGCTTTGCGGGGGACCGCGCTGCTACGGTGACGACGTGGCGCAGCGTCAACATCGGCCCATCGGCGGGTTTCCGTCACGCCCTCTGATCGTCGCTGGGAAGGATTCCTCGGCAGCGCATGCTCAACGCACCACCCAAGAGGACATCATAGAACGAAGCTTCATCGTGGCCGCCGTCGCAGTCGGTGGCGAGGTTGCGCTGACATATTGCTCACCGAATCGTTCTCTTGTCGTAACCAGATTCTGCGAGGTGACGCTGCGGCTTTGCCGGGGACCACATTGCTACGGTGACGACGTGGCACAGCGTCAACATCGGCCCATCGGCGGGTTTCCCTCACGCCCTCTCATCGTCGCTGGGAAGGATTCCTCGGCAGCGCATGCTCAACGCACCACCCAAGAGGACAACATAAAACCAAGCTTCATCGTGGCCACCGTCGCAGTCGGTGGCGAGATTGCGCTGACATATTGCTCACCGAATCGTTCACTTGTCGTAACCAGATTTTGCGAGGTGACGCTGCGGCTTGGCGGGGGACCACAATGCTATCGTGACGACGTGGCGCAGCGTCAATATCGGCCCATCGGCGGGTTTCCGTCACGAACTCTGATCGTCGCTGGGAAAGATTCCTCGGCACCGCGTGCTCAACGCACCACCCAACAGGACAACATAAAACCAAGCTTGATCGTGGCCGCCGTCGCAGTCGGTGGCGAGGTTGCGCTGACATATTGCTCACCGAATCGTTCTCTTGTCGTAACCAGATTTCGCGAGGTGACGCTGCGGCTTTGCGGGGGACCACATTGCTACCGTGATGACGTGGCACAGCGTCAACATCGGCCCATCGGCGGGTTTCCGTCACGCCCTCTGATCGTCGCTGGGAAGGATTCCTCGGCAGCGCATGCTGAACGCACCACCCAAGAGGACAACATAATACCAAGCTTCATCGTGGCCGCCGTCGCAGTCGATGGCGAGGTTGCGCTGACATATTGCTCACCGAATCGTTCTCTTTTCGTAACCAGATTCTGCGAGGTGACGCTGTGGCTTTGCGGGGGATCGCGCTGCTACGGTGACGACGTGGCGCAGCGTCAACATCGGCCCATCGGCGGGTTTCCGTCACGCCCTCTGATCGTCGCTAGAAAGGATTCCTCGGCACCGCGTGCTCAACGCACCACCCAAGAGGACAACATAAAACCAAGCTTCATCGTGGCCGCCGTCGCAGTCGGTGGCGAGGTTGCGCTGACATATTGCTCACCGAATCGTTCTCTTGTCGTAACCAGATTCTGCGAGGGGACGCTGCGGCCTTGCGGGGGACGACATTGCTACCGTGACGACGTGGCACAGCGTCAACATCGGCCCATCGGCGGGTTCCCGTCACGCCCTCTGATCGTCGCTGGGAAGGATTCCTCGGCAGCGCATGCTCAACGCACCACCCAAGAGGACAACATAATACCAAGCTTCATCGTGGCCGCCGTCGCAGTCGATGGCGAGGTTGCGCTGACATATTGCTCACCGAATCGTTCTCTTTTCGTAACCAGATTCTGCGAGGTGACGCTGTGGCTTTGCGGGGGATCGCGCTGCTACGGTGACGACGTGGCGCAGCGTCAACATCGGCCCATCGGCGGGTTTCCGTCACGCCCTCTGATCGTCGCTGGAAAGGATTCCTCGGCACCGCGTGCTCAACGCACCACCCAAGAGGACAACATAAAACCAAGCTTCATCGTGGCCGCCGTCGCAGTCGGTGGCGAGGTTGCGCTGACATATTGCTCACCGAATCGTTCTCTTGTCGTAACCAGATTCTGCGAGGTGACGCTGCGGCTTTGCGGGGGACCACATTGCTACCGTGACGACGTGGCACAGCGTCAACATCGGCCCATCGGCGGGTTTCCGTCACGCCCTCTGATCGTCGCTGGGAAGCATTCCTCGGCAGCGCATGCTCAACGCACCACCCAAGAGGACAACATAAAACCAAGCTTCATCGTGGCCGCCGTCGCAGTCGGTGGCGAGGTTGCGCTGACATATTGCTCACCGAATCGTTCTCTTGTCGTAACCAGATTCTGCGAGGTGACGCTGTGGCTTTGCGGGGGACCGCGCTGCTACAGTGACGACGTGGCACAGCGTCAACATCGGCCCATCGGCGGGTTTCCGTCACGCCCTCTGATCGTCGCTGGGAAGCATTCCTCGGCAGCGCATGCTCAACGCACCACCCAAGAGGACAACATAAAACCAAGCTTCATCGTGGCCGCCGTCGCAGTCGGTGGCGAGGTTGCGCTGACATATTGCTCACCGAATCGTTCTCTTGTCGTAACCAGATTCTGCGAGGTGACGCTGCGGCTTTGCGGGGGACCACATTGCTACCGTGACGACGTGGCACAGCGTCAACATGGGCCCATCGGCGGGTTTCCGTCACGCCCTCTGATCGTCGCTGGGAAGCATTCCTCGGCAGCGCATGCTCAACGCACCACCCAAGAGGGCAACATAAAACCAAGCTTCATCGTAGCCGCCGTCGCAGTCGGTGGCGAGGTTGCGCTGACATATTGCTCACCGAATCGTTCTGTTGTCGTAACCAGATTCTGCGAGGTGACGCTGCGGCTTTGCGGGGGACCACATTGCTACCGTGACGACGTGGCACAGCGTCAACATCGGCCCATCGGCGGGTTTCCGTCACGCCCTCTGATCGTCGCTGGGAAGGATTCCTCGGCAGCGCATGCTCAACGCACCACCCAAGAGGACAACATAAAACCAAGCTTCATCGTGGCCGCCGTCGCAGTCCGTGGCGAGGTTGCGCTGACATATTGCTCACCGAATCGTTCTCTTTTCGTAACCAGATTCTGCGAGGTGACGCTGTGGCTTTGCGGGGGACCGCGCTGCTACGGTGACGACGTGGCGCAGCGTCAACATCGGCCCATCGGCGGGTTTCCGTCACGCCCTCTGATCGTCGCTGGGAAGGATTCCTCGGCAGCGCATGCTCAACGCACCACCCAAGAGGACATCATAAAACGAAGCTTCATCGTGGCCGCCGTCGCAGTCGGTGGCGAGGTTGTGCTGACATATTGCTCACCGAATCGTTCTCTTGTCGTAACCAGATTCTGCGAGGTGACGCTGCGGCTTTGCCGGGGACCACATTGCTACGGTGACGACGTGGCACAGCGTCAACATCGGCCCATCGGCGGGTTTCCCTCACGCCCTCTCATCGTCGCTGGGAAGGATTCCTCGGCAGCGCATGCTCAACGCACCACCCAAGAGGACAACATAAAACCAAGCTTCATCGTGGCCACCGTCGCAGTCGGTGGCGAGATTGCGCTGACATATTGCTCACCGAATCGTTCACTTGTCGTAACCAGATTTTGCGAGGTGACGCTGCGGCTTGGCGGGGGACCACAATGCTACCGTGACGACGTGGCGCAGCGTCAATATCGGCCCATCGGCGGGTTTCCGTCACGAACTCTGATCGTCGCTGGGAAAGATTCCTCGGCACCGCGTGCTCAACGCACCACCCAACAGGACAACATAAAACCAAGCTTGATCGTGGCCGCCGTCGCAGTCGGTGGCGAGGTTGCGCTGACATATTGCTCACCGAATCGTTCTCTTGTCGTAACCAGATTTCGCGAGGTGACGCTGCGGCTTTGCGGGGGACCACATTGCTACCGTGATGACGTGGCACAGCGTCAACATGGGCCCATCGGCGGGTTTCCGTCACGCCCTCTGATCGTCGCTGGGAAGGATTCCTCGGCAGCGCATGCTGAACGCACCACCCAAGAGGACAACATAATACCAAGCTTCATCGTGGCCGCCGTCGCAGTCGATGGCGAGGTTGCGCTGACATATTGCTCACCGAATCGTTCTCTTTTCGTAACCAGATTCTGCGAGGTGACGCTGTGGCTTTGCGGGGGATCGCGCTGCTACGGTGACGACGTGGCGCAGCGTCAACATCGGCCCATCGGCGGGTTTCCGTCACGCCCTCTGATCGTCGCTAGAAAGGATTCCTCGGCACCGCGTGCTCAACGCACCACCCAAGAGGACAACATAAAACCAAGCTTCATCGTGGCCGCCGTCGCAGTCGGTGGCGAGGTTGCGCTGACATATTGCTCACCGAATCGTTCTCTTGTCGTAACCAGATTCTGCGAGGTGACGCTGCGGCCTTGCGGGGGACGACATTGCTACCGTGACGACGTGGCACAGCGTCAACATCGGCCCATCGGCGGGTTCCCGTCACGCCCTCTGATCGTCGCTGGGAAGGATTCCTCGGCAGCGCATGCTCAACGCACCACCCAAGAGGACAACATAATACCAAGCTTCATCGTGGCCGCCGTCGCAGTCGATGGCGAGGTTGCGCTGACATATTGCTCACCGAATCGTTCTCTTTTCGTAACCAGATTCTGCGAGGTGACGCTGTGGCTTTGCGGGGGATCGCGCTGCTACGGTGACGACGTGGCGCAGCGTCAACATCGGCCCATCGGCGGGTTTCCGTCACGCCCTCTGATCGTCGCTGGAAAGGATTCCTCGGCACCGCGTGCTCAACGCACCACCCAAGAGGACAACATAAAACCAAGCTTCATCGTGGCCGCCGTCGCAGTAGGTGGCGAGGTTGCGCTGACATATTGCTCACCGAATCGTTCTCTTGTCGTAACCAGATTCTGCGAGGTGACGCTGTGGCTTTGCGGGGGATCGCGCTGCTACGGTGACGACGTGGCGCAGCGTCAACATCGGCCCATCGGCGGGTTTCCGTCACGCCCTCTGATCGTCGCTGGGAAGGATTCCTCGGCACCGCGTGCTCAACGCACCACCCAAGAGGACAACATAAAACCAAGCTTCATCATGGCCGCCGTCGCAGTCGGTGGCGAGGTTGCGCTGACATATTGCTCACCGAATCGTTCTCTTTTCGTAACCAGATTCTGCGAGGTGACGCTGTGGCTTTGCGGGGGACCGCGCTGCTACGGTGACGACGTGGCGCAGCGTCAACATCGGCCCATCGGCGGGTTTCCGTCACACCCTCTGATCGTCGCTGGGAAGGATTCCTCGGCAGCGCATGCTCAACGCACCACCCAAGAGGACAACATAAAACCAAGCTTCATCGTGGCCGCCGTCGCAGTTGGTGGCGAGGTTGCGCTGACATATTGCTCACTGAATCGTTCTCTTTTCGTAACCAGATTCTGCGAGGTGACGCTGTGGCTTTGCGGGGGACCGCGCTGCTACGGTGACGACGTGGCGCAGCGTCAACATCGGCCCATCGGCGGGTTTCCGACACGCCCTCTGATCGTCGCTGGGAAGGATTCCTCGGCAGCGCATGCTCAACGCACCACCCAAGAGGACAACATAAAACCAAGCTTCATCGTGGCCGCCGTCGCAGTCGGTGGCGAGGTTGCGCTGACACATTGCTCACCGAATCGTTCTCTTGTCGTAACCAGATTCTGCGAGGTGACGCCGCGGCTTTGCCGGGGACCACATTGCTACGGTGACGACGTGGCACAGCGTCAACGTCGGCCCATCGGCGGGTTTCCGTCACGCCCTCTGATCGTCGCTGGGAAGGATTCCTCGGCAGCGCATGCTCAACGCACCACCCAAGAGGACAACATAAAACCAAGCTTCATCGTGGCCGCCGTCGCAGTCGGTGGCGAGGTTGCGCTGACATATTGCTCACCGAATCGTTCTCTTGTCGTAACCAGATTTTGCGAGGTGACGCTGCAGCTTTGCGGGGGACCGCATTGCTACCGTGACGACGTGGCGCAGCGTCAATATCGGCCCATCGGCGGGTTTCCGTCACGCCCTCTGATCGTCGCTGGGAAGGATTTCTCGGCACCGCGTGCTCAACGCACCACCCAAGAGGACAACATAAAACCAAGCTTTATCGTGGCCACCGTCGCAGTCGGTGGCGAGGTTGCGCTGACATATTGCTCACCGAATCGTTCTCTTGTCGTAACCAGATTCTGCGAGGTGACGCCGCGGCTTTGCCGGGGACCACATTGCTACGGTGACGACGTGGCACAGCGTCAACATCGGCCCATCGGCGGGTTTCCGTCACGCCCTCTGATCGTCGCTGGGAAGGATTCCGCGGCAGCGCATGCTCAACGCACCACCCAAGAGGACAACATAAAACCAAGCTTCATCGTGGCCGCCGTCGCAGTCGGTGGCGAGGTTGCGCTGACATATTGCTCACCGAATCGTTCTCTTGTCGTAACCAGATTCTGCGAGGTGACGCTGCGGCTTCGCGGGGGACCACATTGCTACCGTGACGACGTGGCACAGCGTCAACATCGGCCCATCGGCGGGTTTAAGTCACGCCATCTGATCGTCGCTGGGAAGTATTCCTCGGCAGCGCATGCTCAACGCACCACCCAAGAGGGCAACATAAAACCAAGCTTCATCGTACCCGCCGTCGCAGTCGGTGGCGAGGTTGCGCTGACATATTGCTCATCGAATCGTTCTCTTGTCGTAACCAGACTCTGCGAGGTGACGCTGCGGCTTTGCGGGGGACCACATTGCTACCGTGACGACGTGGCACAGCGTCAACATCGGCCCATCGGCGGGTTTCCGTCACGCCCTCTGATCGTCGCTGGGAAGGATTCCTCGGCAGCGCATGCTCAACGCACCACCCAAGAGGGCAACATAAAACCAAGCTTCATCTTAGCCGCCATCGCAGTCGGTGGCGAGGTTGCGCTGACATATTGCTCACCGAATCGTTCTCTTGTCGTAACCAGATTCTGCGAGGTGACGCTGCGGCTTTGCGGGGGACCACATTGCTACAGTGACGACGTGGCGCAGCGTCAATATCGGCCCATCGGCGGGTTTCCGTCACGCCCTCTGATCGTCGCTGGGAAGGATTCCTCGGCACCGCGTGCTCAACGTACCACCCAAGAGGACACCATAAAACCAAGCTTCATCGTGGCCGCCGTCGCAGTCGGTGGCGAGGTTGCGCTGACATATTGCTCACCGAATCGATCTCTTGTCGTAACAGATTCTGCGAGGGTCTGACGCTGCGGCTTTACGGGGGACCACATTGCTACCGTGACGACGTGGCACAGCGTCAACATCGGCCCATCGGCGGGTTTCCGTCACGCCCCTGATCGTCGCTGGGAAGGATTCCTCGGCAGCGCATGCTCAACGCACCACCCAAGAGGACGACATAAAACCAAGCTTCTTCGTGGCCGCCGTCGCAGTCGGTGGCGAGGTTGCGCTGACATATTGCTCACCGAATCGTTCTCTTGTCGTAACCAGATTCTGCGAGGTGACGCTGCGGCTTTGCGGGGGACCACATTGCTACCGTGACGACGTGGCACAGCGTCAACATCGGCCCATCGGCGGGTTTCCGTCACGCCCTCTGATCGTCGCTGGGAAGGATTCCGCGGCAGCGCATGCTCAACGCACCACCCAAGAGGACAACATAAAACCAAGCTTCAATGTGGCCGCCGTCGCAGTCGGTGGCGAGGTTGCGCTGACATATTGCTCACCGAATCGTTCTCTTGTCGTAACCAGATTCTGCGAGGTGACGCTGCGGCCTTGCGGGGGACGACATTGCTACCGTGACGACGTGGCACAGCGTCTACATCGGCCCATCGGCGGGTTTCCGTCACGCCCTCTGATCGTCGCTGGGAAGGATTCCTCGGCAGCCCATGCTGAACGCACCACCCAAGAGGACAACATAATACCAAGCTTCATCGTGGCCGCCGTCGCAGTCGATGGCGAGGTTGCGCTGACATATTGCTCACCGAATCGTTCTCTTTTCGTAACCAGATTCTGCGAGGTGACGCTGTGGCTTTGCGGGGGATCGCGCTGCTACCGTGACGACGTGGCGCAGCGTCAACATCGGCCCATCGGCGGGTTTCCGTCACGCCCTCTGATCGTCGCTGGAAAGGATTCCTCGGCACCGCGTGCTCAACGCACCACCCAAGAGGACAACATAAAACCAAGCTTCATCGTGGCCGCCGTCGCAGTCGGTGGCGAGGTTGCGCTGACATATTGCTCACCGAATCGTTCTCTTGTCGTAACCAGATTCTGCGAGGTGACGCTGCGGCCTTGCGGGGGACGACATTGCTACCGTGACGACGTGGCACAGCGTCAACATCGGCCCATCGGCGGGTTCCCGTCACGCCCTCTGATCGTCGCTGGGAAGGATTCCTCGGCAGCGCATGCTCAACGCACCACCCAAGAGGACAACATAATACCAAGCTTCATCGTGGCCGCCGTCGCAGTCGATGGCGAGGTTGCGCTGACATATTGCTCACCGAATCGTTCTCTTTTCGTAACCAGATTCTGCGAGGTGACGCTGTGGCTTTGCGGGGGATCGCGCTGCTACGGTGACGACGTGGCGCAGCGTCAACATCGGCCCATCGGCGGGTTTCCGTCACGCCCTCTGATCGTCGCTGGAAAGGATTCCTCGGCACCGCGTGCTCAACGCACCACCCAAGAGGACAACATAAAACCAAGCTTCATCGTGGCCGCCGTCGCAGTCGGTGGCGAGGTTGCGCTGACATATTTCTCACCGAATCGTTCTCTTGTCGTAACCAGATTCTGCGAGGTGACGCTGTGGCTTTGCGGGGGATCGCGCTGCTACGGTGACGACGTGGCGCAGCGTCAACATCGGCCCATCGGCGGGTTTCCGTCACGCCCTCTGATCGTCGCTGGGAAGGATTCCTCGGCACCGCGTGCTCAACGCACCACCCAAGAGGACAACATAAAACCAAGCTTCATCATGGCCGCCGTCGCAGTCGGTGGCGAGGTTGCGCTGACATATTGCTCACCGAATCGTTCTCTTTTCGTAACCAGATTCTGCGAGGTGACGCTGTGGCTTTGCGGGGGACCGCGCTGCTACGGTGACGACGTGGCGCAGCGTCAACATCGGCCCATCGGCGGGTTTCCGTCACACCCTCCGACCGTCGCTGGGAAGGATTCCTCGGCAGCGCATGCTCAACGCACCACCCAAGAGGACAACATAAAACCAAGCTTCATCGTGGCCGCCGTCGCAGTTGGTGGCGAGGTTGCGCTGACATATTGCTCACTGAATCGTTCTCTTTTCGTAACCAGATTCTGCGAGGTGACGCTGTGGCTTTGCGGGGGACCGCGCTGCTACGGTGACGACGTGGCGCAGCGTCAACATCGGCCCATCGGCGGGTTTCCGTCACGCCCTCTGATCGTCGCTGGAAAGGATTCCTCGGCACCGCGTGCTCAACGCACCACCCAAGAGGACAACATAAAACCAAGCTTCATCGTGGCCGCCGTCGCAGTCGGTGGCGAGGTTGCGCTGACATATTGCTCACCGAATCGTTCTCTTGTCGTAACCAGATTCTGCGAGGTGACGCTGCGGCCTTGCGGGGGACGACATTGCTACCGTGACGACGTGGCACAGCGTCAACATCGGCCCATCGGCGGGTTCCCGTCACGCCCTCTGATCGTCGCTGGGAAGGATTCCTCGGCAGCGCATGCTCAACGCACCACCCAAGAGGACAACATAATACCAAGCTTCATCGTGGCCGCCGTCGCAGTCGATGGCGAGGTTGCGCTGACATATTGCTCACCGAATCGTTCTCTTTTCGTAACCAGATTCTGCGAGGTGACGCTGTGGCTTTGCGGGGGATCGCGCTGCTACGGTGACGACGTGGCGCAGCGTCAACATCGGCCCATCGGCGGGTTTCCGTCACGCCCTCTGATCGTCGCTGGAAAGGATTCCTCGGCACCGCGTGCTCAACGCACCACCCAAGAGGACAACATAAAACCAAGCTTCATCGTGGCCGCCGTCGCAGTCGGTGGCGAGGTTGCGCTGACATATTTCTCACCGAATCGTTCTCTTGTCGTAACCAGATTCTGCGAGGTGACGCTGTGGCTTTGCGGGGGATCGCGCTGCTACGGTGACGACGTGGCGCAGCGTCAACATCGGCCCATCGGCGGGTTTCCGTCACGCCCTCTGATCGTCGCTGGGAAGGATTCCTCGGCACCGCGTGCTCAACGCACCACCCAAGAGGACAACATAAAACCAAGCTTCATCATGGCCGCCGTCGCAGTCGGTGGCGAGGTTGCGCTGACATATTGCTCACCGAATCGTTCTCTTTTCGTAACCAGATTCTGCGAGGTGACGCTGTGGCTTTGCGGGGGACCGCGCTGCTACGGTGACGACGTGGCGCAGCGTCAACATCGGCCCATCGGCGGGTTTCCGTCACACCCTCTGACCGTCGCTGGGAAGGATTCCTCGGCAGCGCATGCTCAACGCACCACCCAAGAGGACAACATAAAACCAAGCTTCATCGTGGCCGCCGTCGCAGTTGGTGGCGAGGTTGCGCTGACATATTGCTCACTGAATCGTTCTCTTTTCGTAACCAGATTCTGCGAGGTGACGCTGTGGCTTTGCGGGGGACCGCGCTGCTACGGTGACGACGTGGCGCAGCGTCAACATCGGCCCATCGGCGGGTTTCCGTCACGCCCTCTGATCGTCGCTGGGAAGGATTCCTCGGCAGCGCATGCTCAACGCACCACCCAAGAGGACAACATAAAACCAAGCTTCATCGTGGCCGCCGTCGCAGTCGGTGGCGAGGTTGCGCTGACATATTGCTCACCGAATCGTTCTCTTGTCGTAACCAGATTTTGCGAGGTGACGCTGCGGCTTTGCGGGGGACCACATTGCTACCGTGACGACGTGGCGCAGCGTCAATATCGGCCCATCGGCGGGTTTCCGTCACGCCCCCTGATCGTCGCTGGGAAGGATTCCTCGGCAGCGCAAGCTCAACGCACCACCCAAGAGGACAACATAAAACCAAGCTTCATCGTGGCCGCCGTCGCAGTCGGTGGCGAGGTTGCGCTGACATATTGCTCACCGAATCGTTCTCTTGTCGTAACCAGATTCTCCGAGGTGACGCTGCGGCTTTGCGGGGGACCACATTGCTACCGTGACGACGTGGCACAGCGTAAACATCGGTCCATCGGCCGGTTTCCGTCACGCCCTCTGATCGTCGCTGGGAAGGATTCCTCGGCAGCGCATGCTCAACGCACCACCCAAGAGGGCAACATAAAACCAAGCTTCATCGTAGCCGCCGTCGCAGTCGGTGGCGAGGTTGCGCTGACATATTGCTCACCAAATCGTTCTCTTGTCGTAACCAGATTCTGCGAGGTGACGCTGCGGCTTTGTGGGGGACCACATTGCTACCGTGACGAAGTGGCACAGCGTCAACATCGGCCCATCGGCGGGTTTCCGTCACGCCGTCTGATCGTCGCTGGGAAGGATTCCTCGCCAGCGCATGCTCAACGCACCACCCAAGAGGGCAACATAAAACCAAGCTTCATCTTAGCCGCCGTCGAAGTCGGTGGCGAGGTTGCGCTGATATATTGCTCACCGAATCGTTCTCTTGTAACCAGATTCTGCGAGGTGACGCTGCGGCTTTGCGGGGGACCACATTGCTACCGTGACGACGTGGCGCAGCGTCAATATCGGCCCATCGGCGGGTTTCCGTCACGCCCTCTGATCGTCGCTGGGAAGGATTCCTCGGCACCGCGTGCTCAACGCACCACCCAAGAGGACAACATAAAACCAAGCTTCATCGTGGCCGCCGTCGCAGTCGGTGGCGAGGTTGCGCTGACATATTGCTCACCGAATCGTTTTCTTGTCGTAACCAGATTCTGCGAGGTGACGCTGCGGCTTTGCTGGGGACCACATTGCAACCGTGACGACGTGGCACAGCGTCAACATCGGCCCATCGGCGGGTTTCCGTCACGCCCCCTGATCGTCGCTGGGAAGGATTCCTCGGCAGCGCATGCTCAACGCACCACCCAAGAGGACAACATAAAACCAAGCTTCATCGTGGCCGCCGTCGCAGTCGGTGGCGAGGTTGCGCTGACATATTGCTCACCGAATCGTTCTCTTGTCGTAACCAGGTTCTGCGAGGTGACGCTGCGGCTTTGCGGGGGACCACATTGCTACCGTGACGACGTGGCACAGCGTCAACATCGGCCCATCGGCGGGTTTCCGTCACGCCCTCTGATCGTCGCTGGGAAGCATTCCTCGGCAGCGCATGCTCAACGCACCACCCAAGAGGACAACATAAAACCAAGCTTCATCGTGGCCGCCGTCGCAGTCGGTGGCGAGGTTGCGCTGACATATTGCTCACCGAATCGTTCTCTTGTCGTAACCAGATTCTGCGAGGTGACGCTGTGGCTTTGCGGGGGACCGCGCTGCTACGGTGACGACGTGGCACAGCGTCAACATCGGCCCATCGGCGGGTTTCCGTCACGCCCTCTGATCGTCGCTGGGAAGCATTCCTCGGCAGCGCATGCTCAACGCACCACCCAAGAGGACAACATAAAACCAAGCTTCATCGTGGCCGCCGTCGCAGTCGGTGGCGAGGTTGCGCTGACATATTGCTCACCGAATCGTTCTCTTGTCGTAACCAGATTTCGCGAGGTGACGCTGCGGCTTGGCGGGGGACCACAATGCTACCGTGACGACGTGGCGCAGCGTCAATATCGGCCCATCGGCGGGTTCCCGTCACGAACTCTGATCGTCGCTGGGAAAGATTCCTCGGCACCGCGTGCTCAACGCACCACCCAACAGGACAACATAAAACCAAGCTTGATCGTGGCCGCCGTCGCAGTCGGTGGCGAGGTTGCGCTGACATATTGCTCACCGAATCGTTTTCTTGTCGTAACCAGATTTCGCGAGGTGACGCTGCGGCTTTGCGGGGGACCACATTGCTACCGTGATGACGTGGCACAGCGTCAACATCGGCCCATCGGCGGGTTTCCGTCACGCCCCCTGATCGTCGCTGGGAAGGATTCCTCGGCAGCGCATGCTCAACGCACCACCCAAGAGGACAACATAAAACCAAGCTTCATCGTGGCCGCCGTCGCAGTCGGTGGCGAGGTTGCGCTGACATATTGCTCACCGAATCGTTCTCCTGTCGTAACCAGATTCTGCGAGGTGACGCTGCGGCTTTGCGGGGGACCACATTGCTACCATGACGACGTGGCACAGCGTCAACATCGGCCCATCGGCGGGTTTCCGTCACGCCCTCTGATCGTCGCTGGGAAGGATTCCTCGGCAGCGCATGCTCAACGCACCACCCAAGAGGACAACATAAAACCAAGCTTCATCGTTGCCGCCGTCGCAGTCGGTGGCGAGGTTGCCCTGACATATTGCTCACCGAATCGTTCTCTTGTCGTAACCAGATTCTGCGAGGTGACGCCGCGGCTTTGCCGGGGACCACATTACTACGGTGACGACGTGGCACAGCGTCAACATCGGCCCATCGGCGGGTTTCCGTCACGCCCTCTGATCGTCGCTGGGAAGGATTCCGCGGCAGCGCATGCTCAACGCACCACCCAAGAGGACAACATAAAACCAAGCTTCATCGTGGCCGCCGTCGCAGTCGGTGGCGAGGTTGCGCTGACATATTGCTCACCGAATCGTTCTCTTGTCGTAACCAGATTCTGCGAGGTGACGCTGCGGCTTTGCGGGGGACCACATTGCTACCGTGACGACGTGGCACAGCGTCAACATCGGCCCATCGGCGGGTTTCCGTCACGCCCTCTGATCGTCGCTGGGAAGAATTCCTCGGCAGCGCATGCTCAACGCACCACCCAAGAGGACAACATAAAACCAAGCTTCATCGTGGCCGCCGTCGCAGTCCGTGGCGAGGTTGCGCTGACATATTGCTCACCGAATCGTTCTCTTTTCGTAACCAGATTCTGCGAGGTGACGCTGTGGCTTTGCGGGGGACCGCGCTGCTACGGTGACGACGTGGCGCAGCGTCAACATCGGCCCATCGGCGGGTTTCCGTCACGCCCTCTGATCGTCGCTGGGAAGGATTCCTCGGCAGCGCATGCTCAACGCACCACCCAAGAGGACAACATAAAACCAAGCTTCATCGTGGCCGCCGTCGCAGTCCGTGGCGAGGTTGCGCTGACATATTGCTCACCGAATCGTTCTCTTTTCGTAACCAGATTCTGCGAGGTGACGCTGTGGCTTTGCGGGGGACCGCGCTGCTACGGTGACGACGTGGCGCAGCGTCAACATCGGCCCATCGGCGGGTTTCCGTCACGCCCTCTGATCGTCGCTGGGAAGGATTCCTCGGCAGCGCATGCTCAACGCACCACCCAAGAGGACATCATAAAA
Organism: Ixodes scapularis; assembly: GCF_016920785.2. Classification (NCBI taxonomy): domain Eukaryota; kingdom Metazoa; phylum Arthropoda; class Arachnida; order Ixodida; family Ixodidae; genus Ixodes; species Ixodes scapularis. The sequence continues at coordinate 219,363,436 of NW_024609835.1, read as the reverse complement.
CGAAGCTTCATCGTGGCCGCCGTCGCAGTCGGTGGCGAGGTTGCGCTGACATATTGCTCACCGAATCGTTCTCTTGTCGTAACCAGATTCTGCGAGGTGACCCTGCGGCTTTGCCGGGGACCACATTGCTACGGTGACGACGTGGCACAGCGTCAACATCGGCCCATCGGCGGGTTTCCCTCACGCCCTCTGATCGTCGCTGGGAAGGATTCCTCGGCAGCGCATGCTCAACGCACCACCCAAGAGGACAACATAAAACCAAGCTTCATCGTGGCCACCGTCGCAGTCGGTGGCGAGATAGCGCTGACATATTGCTCACCGAATCGTTCACTTGTCGTAACCAGATTTTGCGAGGTGACGCTGCGGCTTTGCGGGGGACCACATTGCTACCGTGACGACGTGGCGCAGCGTCAATATCGGCCCATCGGCGGGTTTCCGTCACGAACTCTGATCGTCGCTGGGAAGGATTCCTCGGCACCGCGTGCTCAACGCACCACCCAACAGGACAACATAAAACCAAGCTTGATCGTGGCCGCCGTCGTAGTCGGTGGCGAGGTTGCGCTGACATATTGCTCACCGAATCGTTCTCTTGTCGTAACCAGATTTCGCGAAGTGACGCTGCGGCTTTGCGGGGGACCACATTGCTACCGTGATGACGTGGCACAGCGTCAACATCGGCCCATCGGCGGGTTTCCGTCACGCCCCCTGATCGTCGCTGGGAAGGATTCCTCGGCAGCGCATCCTCAACGCACCACCCAAGAGGACAACATAAAACCAAGCTTCATCGTGGCCGCCGTCGCAGTCGGTAGCGAGGTTGCGCTGACATATTGCTCACCGAATCGTTCTCCTGTCGTAACCAGATTCTGCGAGGTGACGCTGCGGCTTTGCGGGGGACCACATTGCTACCGTGACGACGTGGCACAGCGTCAACATCGGCCCATCGGCGGGTTTCCGTCACGCCCTCTGATCGTCGCTGGGAAGGATTCCTCGGCAGCGCATGCTCAACGCACCACCCAAGAGGACAACATAAAACCAAGCTTCATCGTTGCCGCCGTCGCAGTCGGTGGCGAGGTTGCGCTGACATATTGCTCACCGAATCGTTCTCTTGTCGTAACCAGATTCTGCGAGGTGACGCTGCGGCTTTGCGGGGGACCACATTGCTACCGTGACGAAGTGGCACAGCGTCAACATCGGCCCATCGGCGGGTTTCCGTCACGCCCTCTGATCGTCGCTGGGAAGGATTCCTCGCCAGCGCATGCTCAACGCACCACCCAAGAGGACAACATAAAACCAAGCTTCATCGTGGCCGCCGTCGCAGTCTGTGGCGAGGTTGCGCTGACATATTGCTCACCGAATCGTTCTCTTGTCGTAACCAGATTCTGCGAGGTGACGCTGCGGCTTTGCGGGGGACCACATTGCTACCGTGACGACGTGGCACAGCGTCAACATCGGCCCATCGGCGGGTTTCCGTCACGCCCTGTGATCGTCGCTGGGAAGGATTCCTCGGCAGCGCATGCTCAACGCACCACCCAAGAGGACAACATAAAACCAAGCTTCATCGTGGCCGCCGTCGCAGTCCGTGGCGATGTTGCGCTGACATATTGCTCACCGAATCGTTCTCTTTTCGTAACCAGATTCTGCGAGGTGACGCCGCGGCTTTGCCGGGGACCACATTGCTACGGTGACGACGTGGCACAGCGTCAACATCGGCCCATCGGCGGGTTTCCGTCACGCCCTCTGATCGTCGCTGGGAAGGATTCCGCGGCAGCGCATGCTCAACGCACCACCCAAGAGGACAACATAAAACCAAGCTTCATCGTGGCCGCCGTCGCAGTCGGTGGCGAGGTTGCGCTGACATATTGCTCACCGAATCGTTCTCTTGTCGTAACCAGATTCTGCGAGGTGACGCTGTGGCTTTGCGGGGGACCGCGCTGCTACGGTGACGACGTGGCGCAGCGTCAACATCGGCCCATTTGCGGGTTTCCGTCACACCCTCTGATCGTTTCTGGGAAGGATTCCTCGGCAGCGCATGCTCAACGCACCACCCAAGAGGACAACATAAAACCAAGCTTCATCGTGGCCGCCGTCGCTGTCGGTGGCGAGGTTGCGCTGACATATTGCTCACCGAATCGTTCTCTTGTCGTAACCAGATTTTGCGAGGTGACGCTGCGGCTTTGCGGGGGACCACATTGCTACCGTGACGACGTGGCACAGCGTCAACATCGGCCCATCGGCGGGTTTCCGTCACGCCCCCTGATCGTCGCTGGGAAGGATTCCTCGGCAGCGCATGCTCAACGCACCACCCAAGAGGACAACATAAAACCAAGCTTCATCGTGGCCGCCGTCGCAGTCGGTGGCGAGGTTGCGCTGACATATTGCTCACCGAATCGTTCTCTTGTCGTAACCAGATTCTGCGAGGTGACGCTGCGGCTTCGCGTGGGACCACACTGCTACCGTGACGACGTGGCACAGCGTCAACATCGGCCCATCGGCGGGTTTCCGTCACGCCATCTGATCGTCGCTGGGAAGGATTCCTCGGCAGCGCATGCTCAACGCACCACCCAAGAGGGCAACATAAAACCAAGCTTCATCGTACCCGCCGTCGCAGTCGGTGGCGAGGTTGCGCTGACATATTGCTCATCGAATCGTTCTCTTGTCGTAACCAGATTCTGCGAGGTGACGCTGCGGCTTTGCGGGGGACCACATTGCTACCGTGACGACGTGGCACAGCGTCAACATCGGCCCATCGGCGGGTTTCCGTCACGCCCTCTGATCGTCGCTGGGAAGGATTCCTCGGCAGCGCATGCTCAACGCACCACCCAAGAGGGCAACATAAAACCAAGCTTCATCTTAGCCGCCGTCGCAGTCGGTGGCGAGGTTGCGCTGACATATTGCTCACCGAATCGTTCTCTTGTCGTAACCAGATTCTGCAAGGTGACGCTGCGGCTTTGCGGGGGACCACATTGCTACCGTGACGACGTGGCGCAGCGTCAATATCGGCCCATCGGCGGGTTTCCGTCACGCCCTCTGATCGTCGCTGGGAAGGATTCCTCGGCACCGCGTGCTCAACGTACCACCCAAGAGGACACCATAAACCAAGCTTCATCGTGGCCGCCGTCGCAGTCGGTGGCGAGGTTGCGCTGACATATTGCTCACCGAATCGTTCTCTTGTCGTAACCAGATTCTGCGAGGTGACGCTGCGGCTTTGCGGGGGACCACATTGCTACCGTGACGACGTGGCACAGCGTCAACATCGGCCCATCGGCGGGTTTCCGTCACGCCCCCTGATCGTCGCTGGGAAGGATTCCTCGGCAGCGCATGCTCAACGCACCACCCAAGAGGACAACATAAAACCAAGCTTCATCGTGGCCGCCGTCGCAGTCGGTGGCGAGGTTGCGCTGACATATTGCTCACCGAATCGTTCTCTTGTCGTAACCAGATTCTGCGAGGTGACGCTGCGGCCTTGCGGGGGACGACATTGCTACCGTGACGACGTGGCACAGCGTCAACATCGGCCCATCGGCGGGTTTCCGTCACGCCCTCTGATCGTCGCTGGGAAGGATTCCTCATCAGCGCATGCTCAACGCACCACCCAAGAGGACAACATAATACCAAGCTTCATCGTGGCCGCCGTCGCAGTCGATGGCGAGGTTGGGCTGACATATTGCTCACCGAATCGTTCTCTTTTCGTAACCAGATTCTGCGAGGTGACGCTGTGGCTTTGCGGGGGACCGCGCTGCTACGGTGACGACGTGGCGCAGCGTCAACATCGGCCCATCGGCGGGTTTCCGTCACGCCCTCTGATCGTCGCTGGGAAGGATTCCTCGGCAGCGCATGCTCAACGCACCACCCAAGAGGACAACATAAAACCAAGCTTCATCGTGGCCGCCGTCGCAGTCGGTGGCGAGGTTGCGCTGACATATTGCTCACCGAATCGTTCTCTTGTCGTAACCAGATTCTGCGAGGTGACGCTGTGGCTTTGCGGGGGATCGCGCTGCTACGGTGACGACGTGGCGCAGCGTCAACATCGGCCCATCGGCGGGTTTCCGTCACGCCCTCTGATCGTCGCTGGGAAGGATTCCTCGGCACCGCGTGCTCAACGCACCACCCAAGAGGACAACATAAAACCAAGCTTTATCGTGGCCGCCGTCGCAGTCGGTGGCGAGGTTGCGCTGACATATTACTCACCGAATCGTTCTCTTGTCGTAACCAGATTTTGCGAGGTGACGCTGCGGCTTTGCGGGGGACCACATTGCTACCGTGACGACGTGGCGCAGCGTCAATATCGGCCCATCGGCGGGTTTCCGTCACGCCCTCTGATCGTCGCTGGGAAGGATTTCTCGGCACCGCGTGCTCAACGCACCACCAAAGAGGACAACATAAAACCAAGCTTCATCGTGCCGCCGTCGCAGTCGGTGGCGAGGTTGCGCTGACATATTGCTCACCGAATCGTTCTCTTGTCGTAACCAGATTTTGCGAGGTGACACTGCGGCTTTGCGGGGGACCACATTGCTACCGTGACGACGTGGCACAGCGTCAACATCGGCCCATCGGCGGGTTTCCGTCACACCCCCTGATCGTCGCTGGGAAGGATTCCTCGGCAGCGCATGCTCAACGCACCACCCAAGAGGACAACATAAAACCAAGCTTCATCGTGGCCGCCGTCGCAGTCGGTGGCGAGGTTGCGCTCACATATTGCTCACCGAATCGTTCTCTTGTCGTAACCAGATTCTCCGAGGTGACGCTGCGGCTTTGCGGGGGACCACATTGCTACCGTGACGACGTGGCACAGCGTAAACATCGGTCCATCGGCCGGTTTCCGTCACGCCCTCTGATCGTCGCTGGGAAGGATTCCTCGGCAGCGCATGCTCAACGCACCACCCAAGAGGGCAACATAAAACCAAGCTTCATCGTAGCCGCCGTCGCAGTCGGTGGCGAGGTTGCGCTGACATATTGCTCACCGAATCGTTCTCTTGTCGTAACCAGATTCTTCGAGGTGACGCTGCGGCTTTGCGGGGGACCACATTGCTACCGTGACGACGTGGCACAGCGTAAACATCGGTCCATCGGCCGGTTTCCGTCACGCCCTCTGATCGTCGCTGGGAACTATTCCTCGGCAGCGCATGCTCAACGCACCACCCAAGAGGGCAACATAAAACCAAGCTTCATCGTAGCCGCCGTCGCAGTCGGTGGCGAGGTTGCGCTGACATATTGCTCACCGAATCGTTCTCTTGTCGTAACCAGATTCTACGAGGTGACGCTGTGGCTTTGCGGGGGACCACATTGCTACCGTGACGAAGTGGCACAGCGTCAACATCGGCCCATCGGCGGGTTTCCGTCACGCCCTCTGATCGTCGCTGGGAAGGATACCTCGCCAGCGCATGCTCAACGCACCACCCAAGAGGGCAACATAAAACCAAGCTTCATCTTAGCCGCCGTCAAAGTCGGTGGCGAGGTTGCGCTGATATATTGCTCACCGAATCGTTCTCTTGTAACCAGATTCTGCGAGGTGACGCTGCGGCTTTGCGGGGGACCACATTGCTACCGTGACGACGTGGCGCAGCGTCAATATCGGCCCATCGGCGGGTTTCCGTCACGCCCTCTGATCGTCGCTGGGAAGGATTCCTCGGCACCGCGTGCTCAACGCACAACCCAAGAGGACAACATAAAACCAAGCTTCATCGTGGCCGCCGTCGCAGTCGGTGGCGAGGTTGCGCTGACATATTGCTCACCGAATCGTTCTCTTGTCGTAACCAGATTCTGCGAGGTGACGCTGCGGCTTTGCTGGGGACCACATTGCTACCGTGACGACGTGGCACAGCGTCAACATCGGCCCATCGGCGGGTTTCCGTCACGCCCCCTGATCGTCGCTTGGAAGGATTCCTCGGCAGCGCATGCCCAACGCACCACCCAAGAGGACAACATAAAACCAAGCTTCATCGTGGCCGCCGTCGCAGTCGGTGGCGAGGTTGCGCTGACATATTGCTCACCGAATCGTTCTCTTGTCGTAACCAGATTCTGCGAGGTGACGCTGCGGCTTTGCGGGGGACCACATTGCTACCGTGACGACGTGGCACAGCGTCAACATCGGCCCATCGGCGGGTTTCCGTCACGCCCTCTGATCGTCGCTGGGAAGCATTCCTCGGCAGCGCATGCTCAACGCACCACCCAAGAGGACAACATAAAACCAAGCTTCATCGTGGCCGCCGTCGCAGTCGGTGGCGAGGTTGCGCTGACATATTGCTCACCGAATCGTTCTCTTGTCGTAACCAGATTCTGCGAGGTGACGCTGTGGCTTTGCGGGGGACCGCGCTGCTACGGTGACGACGTGGCGCAGCGTCAACATCGGCCCATCGGCGGGTTTCCGTCACGCCTTCTGATCGTCGCTGAGAAGCATTCCTCGGCAGCGCATGCTCAACGCACCACCCAAGAGGACAACATAAAACCAAGCTTCATCGTAGCCGCCGTCGCAGTCGGTGGCGAGGTTGCGCTGACATATTGCTCACCGAATCGTTCTCTTGTCGTAACCAGATTCTGCGAGGTGACGCTGCGGCTTTGCGGGGGACCACATTGCTACCGTGACGACGTGGCACAGCGTCAACATCGGCCCATCGGCGGGTTTCCGTCACGCCCTCTGATCGTCGCTGGGAAGCATTCCTCGGCAGCGCATGCTCAACGCACCACCCAAGAGGACAACATAAAACCAAGCTTCATCGTGGCCGCCGTCGCAGTCGGTGGCGAGGTTGCGCTGACATATTGCTCAACGAATCGTTCTCTTGTCGTAACCAGATTCTGCGAGGTGACGCTGCGGCTTTGCGGGGGACCACATTGCTACCGTGACGACGTGGCACAGCGTCAACATGGGCCCATCGGCGGGTTACCGTCACGCCCTCTGATCGTCGCTGGGAAGCATTCCTCGGCAGCGCATGCTACACGCACCACCCAAGAGGGCAACATAAAACCAAGCTTCATCGTAGCCGCCGTCGCAGTCGGTGGCGAGGTTGCGCTGACATATTGCTCACCGAATCGTTCTCTTGTCGTAACCAGATGCTGCGAGGTGACGCTGCGGCTTTGCGGGGGACCACATTGCTACCGTGACGACGTGGCACAGCGTCAACATCGGCCCATCGGCGGGTTTCCGTCACGCCCTCTGATCGTCGCTGGGAAGGATTCCTCGGCAGCGCATGCTCAACGCACCACCCAAGAGGACAACATAAAACCAAGCTTCATCGTGGCCGCCGTCGCAGTCCGTGGCGAGGTTGCGCTGACATGTTGCTCACCGAATCGTACTCTTTTCGTAACCAGATTCTGCGAGGTGACACTGTGGCTTTGCGGGGGACCGCGCTGCTACGGTGACGACGTGGCGCAGCGTCAACATCGGCCCATCGGCGGGTTTCCGTCACGCCCTCTGATCGTCGCTGGGAAGGATTCCTCGGCAGCGCATGCTCAACGCACCACCCAAGAGGACATCATAAAACGAAGCTTCATCGTGGCCGCCGTCGCAGTCGGTGGCGAGGTTGCGCTGACATATTGCTCACCGAATCGTTCTCTTGTCGTAAGCGGATTCTGCGAGGTGACGCTGCGGCTTTGCCGGGGACCACATTGCTACGGTGACGACGTGGCACAGCGTCAACATCGGCCCATCGGCGGGTTTCCCTCACGCCCTCTGATCGTCGCTGGGAAGGATTCCTCGGCAGCGCATGCTCAACGCACCACCCAAGAGGACAACATAAAACCAAGCTTCATCGTGGCCACCGTCGCAGTCGGTGGCGAGATTGCGCTGACATATTGCTCACCGAATCGTTCTCTTGTCGTAACCAGATTTTGCGAGGTGACGCTGCGGCTTTGCGGGGGACCACATTGCTACCGTGACGACGTGGCGCAGCGTCAATATCGGCCCATCGGCGGGTTTCCGTCACGAACTCTGATCGTCGCTGGGAAGGATTCCTCGGCACCGCGTGCTCAACGCACCACCCAACAGGACAACTTAAAACCAAGCTTGATCGTGGCCGCCGTCGCAGTCGGTGGCGAGGTTGCGCTGACATATTGCTCACCGAATCGTTCTTTTGTCGTAACCAGATTTCGCGAGGTGACGCTGCGGCTTTGCGGGGGACCACATTGCTACCGTGATGACGTGGCACAGCGTCAACATCGGCCCATCGGCGGGTTTCCGTCACGCCCCCTGATCGTCCCTGGGAAGGATTCCTCGGCAGCGCATGCTCAACGCACCACCCAAGAGGACAACATAAAACCAAGCTTCATCGTGGCCGCCGTCGCAGTCGGTGGCGAGGTTGCGCTGACATATTGCTCACCGAATCGTTCTCCTGTCGTAACCAGATTCTGCGAGGTGACGCTGCGGCTTTGCGGGGGACCACATTGCTACCGTGACGACGTGGCACAGCGTCAACATCGGCCCATCGGCGGGTTTCCGTCACGCCCTCTGATCGTCGCTGGGAAGGATTCCTCGGCAGCGCATGCTCAACGCACCACCCAAGAGGACAACATAAAACCAAGCTTCATCGTGGCCGCCGTCGCAGTCGGTGGCGAGGTTGCGCTGACATATTGCTCACCGAATCGTTCTCTTGTCGTAACCAGATTCTGCGAGGTGACGCTGCGGCTTTGCGGGGGACCACATTGCTACCGTGACGAAGTGGCACAGCGTCAACATCGGCCCATCGGCGGGTTTCCGTCACGCCCTCTGATCGTCGCTGGGAAGGATTCCTCGCCAGCGCATGCTCAACGCACCACCCAAGAAGGCAACATAAAACCAAGCTCCATCTTAGCCGCCGTCGCAGTCGGTGGCGAGGTTGCGCTGACATAATGCTCACCGAATCGTTCTCTTGTCGTAACCAGATTCTGCGAGGTGACGCTGCGGCTTTGTGGGGGACCACATTGCTACCGTGACGACGTGGCGCAGCGTCAATATCGGCCCATCGGCGGGTTTCCGTCACGCCCTCTGATCGTCGCTGGGAAGGATTCCTCGGCACCGCGTGCTCAACGCACCACCCAAGAGGACAACATAAAACCAAGCTTCATCGTGGCCGCCGTCGCAGTCGGTGGCGAGGTTGCGCTGACATATTGCTCACCGAATCGTTCTCTTGTCGTAACCAGATTCTGCAAGGTGACGCTGCGGCTTTGCGGGGGACCACATTGCTACCGTGACGACGTGGCACAGCGTCAACATCGGCCCATCGGCGGGTTTCCGTCACGCCCTCTGATCGTCGCTGGGAAGGATTCCTCGGCAGCGCATGCTCAACGCACCACCCAAGAGGACAACATAAAACCAAGCTTCATCGTGGCCGCCGTCGCAGTCGGTGGCGAGGTTGCGCTGACATATTGCTCACCGAATCGTTCTCTTGTGGTAACCAGGTGAGAGTGCATTTTTAAGCTTGACTAGAACTGTTATTGTTCCTGCCACCGACTGATGTGTTTTTCATTTTACTACTGCCGCAATGTCGGGGTCAAATGTTTGTTTTGCGTGTCTTGCAGAGATTGCTGCCGATGTGAAATGTATCACACGCTCGGTATACAGAAACGAATATCATTTTGGCCAGTCTTGTGCGGGAATTACGGAGGCCTCTTACGCAGGCATGGGAGCTGCTAAACGTGAAAAGTGGCGTTGTAAAACCTGCTGCACTCAGGAAAATAGAAGCGGATTTCAGAGCGGAGCTTTAACTTCTCAGGGTAGCTCACAAGATAACGCGTCAGTAGTCGCGGCCCAGTTACAGGGATTTGGACAGAAGCTTGACGCTTTATTGGCAATCAAATCGACCGTTAATACCCTGCTGACCCTCCCTGCTAAGGTAGACGAGCTCTTAACGCTAAAGCCAACAGTGGAAAGGATGGAAACGCATATGCAAGAGCTGGAAACCAAAGTGGACAGTTTGTCAGCCAAGTGCGTTACCGTGCTCGAATGCACGACCACCAATGAAGAAAAAATAACTGAGCTGAAAAACAAAACAGGCGGAGCTTCAATTAACGGTGAATTCACGGGAGGAAAGGATTCAAACTCTGAGAGAAGACCTCAACAGCGAAGAGCAATATAGCCGTATTGCAAACCTAGAAATTCAGGGGCTGCCAACATCTGTCAACGAAGACCTCCGAAAAATTGTGTGCGACTTGGCAGCAAAACTGGAGATTTTCGATTTCGCAGCTACAGATATTCTTGCAATTCATCGTCTTCCTGCCAAACCTGGGTCAATCACAATAGTTTTGGTTACGTTTGCCTCGGCACAACTTAAAGAAAGGTGGTTTGCTCGAGTGGAAAGCTTTGTGTTCTTGTTCAGGCAGCTGCGGTACCAAAAATCTTCTTTAACGAGAATCTTACAAAACAAAACCGGCGTCTGCACTGGATGGTCAAAGAAAAGGCAAAGGAAAAAAGCGGTACAAATTCGCGTGGGTGAAAAACGGAAAAATTTTTCCGAAGAAAAACGAAGCGTCCTCAATGTTGCGCTTTAACCGTGTTGCAGCTTGGACAAAATTGTTTAGGCGTTGCCATGGAATTTCTTCAGTTCTCTAACTGTTTGTTGCTTAAAAATAATTTCGAAGAACTCTACTTTTGGTTTTTTTCACGTTAACATAAGGAGTATTCGGAAATACTGGGATCAATTTATGGTTATTGTGCGAGAGCTTGACGCGGTTATGGATGCATTCATTATAACGGAAATTAACATTATTGAAGACATAGAAACTCTGTTTTGTATTCCCGGCTATGAACGTTTTACGGCTCCCCGAGGATCTGGTAGGGGACGAGGAATATCCGTTTACGTCAAGGATGGTTGGTGCACGACTCCGATTACCATAACGATGGCCCATTCTGAGCACATGAGTCTGCACATTAGCCGTCATGATTTTTCCGTCATTCTCATCGCAATATATCGAGCCCCCGCAAATGATGTGAACTTCATTTTGAACGAACTTGATAAAGCCCTAGCGGAATTTAGTCCGATAAGCCAACTGTGTCTGGTCGGCGACTTCAATATAAATACGCCAGATTCCTCACGCGCAACTGTATGTGATTATTTAAATTTGATGTCAGCTTACGGTATCGAAAGCGCTATACAGGCTCCGACCCGAGAAAAATTTTTGGGCACCAGTTTAGTGTCTTCATGTATCGACCATATAAATCTTCGTGTTTTTGAGAGTACTGTGAAAGCTGCGGTTAGATCGGAAAGATTAGCACATCACTATTTTATAGCGTGCCAGATAATGTTAAAAAACAAGGAAAAGAAAGCTGATGAAACTAAGAAAACAATAACAATAACCGATATAGCAAAATTTTATCAAATGGTTGGCAACTATGACTGGGATGGTCTTTTAACTTCGATCGAAGGGTCAAAAGTGTACAATAAGTTCGTAGAAATATTTTCGCAATTCTCGGTCACGTGTAAAAAGACAGTAGTTATTAAAAGGCGTAATCCGGACTATGTACGGCTCACATCAGATGTGTTGGCCGCTATAAATTATAAAGATTATTATTAGAAACGATGTAAACGCTCGCCGACCAATATTGCCCTTAAAGACGAGTTTAAAATCGCAGGAACAAAGCATGTGCCCTAACTCGATCGGCTAAGCGGAGGTACCTTAAAGGGCAGTTTGAAAAGAACCGCTTCGACACAGCCAAAACTTGGGAGCTGACAAATCAGAATCGGAGTGCAACAAAAAAGCACTCAATTGACAAAATGATCGAAAAGTCTTTTGCACCCGTGACACAGAAAACAATTGATGATTTTAGGATTTGTTTGCGCGTGGATGCGACGCGGTTCAAAACAGCGATATTTCAGTTGGAACATTGCAAGGCTACAATCAAGCTTCGTCTTTTCTACCTTCGTTATCAGAACAGGAGCTGCGTGACCTTTTGTTTTCTTTTAAAAATAAAAAAAATCTCCAGGATTTGACGGAATTTATATGCGTGATTTGCGAAGAAATTTTGAAAAGCTAAAACGTGTTATTCTAGAAATGTTTAACGCCATCATTGAGTCGGGAGAATGGCCTATAGCAATGAAAACTGCTGTTGTTAGACCACTGTACAAAGGAGGCACAACTAATGACTTTAAGAACTATCACCCCATATCAATATTGTCCTGCCTTGCGCAGGTACTAGAAAAACATATTTTAAGAACAATGACCAGTTTTGTGGAACATTTTGGTTCATTGTCTGATAATCAGTACGGCTTTATCGCGGAGCGGGTGACGCAGGCTTTGTTGGAAGATTTCAGTGACTGCTTGCACACGGGCTTCGATAAGAGTCTTTTCACATGCGCTGAATTCTTAGATCTATCGAAAGCGTTTGACAGTATTAATCATGATACTCTTTCTACTAAACTATACAAATTAGGATTTAGGGTCCATTTTCTTCACTTTTAAAAAATTATCTTTCTCGACGATCCCATGTAGTAGCATTTATGTTCAAAAGAGTTCTAGAACATTATTAACGACCGGGGTACCGCAAGCCTCTGTGTTATCGCCTTTGCTTTTTAATTTATTTGTAAACGACCTTCCAAGTGTTGTCTCAGTTTGCAGAATATTTCAATATGCAGATGATACGTTTTTAGTCACCTGTGATGCGGATTATCATGTCGCGATTCAAAAACTCCAAAATGATCTTGTTAACACTATGGACTGGTTTCAATCTAATCTTATAAAAGTGAATGCTGCAAAGACCAAACTGGTATGTTTTAGAAACCCGCTTAAGCAAGTCGAACTTTCAGTTTAGATAGCACTCCACAATTCGAAATGCAGATCGTGCAATTGTGAGTCTTGAATATGTACAAACGGTCAAATATCTCGGAATATATTTTGGTAGTGATTTGGCCTGGAACACACACATGGCACACTTATGCAAAAGATTAAGAAGCGTATCATGCTCTCTCTATAATATTAAAATGTTCCTTCCTTTCTCCGTTCGTAAAACTTTAGCGCATGCTCTCGCGTATAGTTATTTAAGATATGGTATAACCCTGTTTTCAGGGTGCTCTCTTTCTTGGCGCAATAAAATTAACTCCTTACTAAAAAGTGTTTTGAAAAGTGTCTCTTTCGATAGGCAAGACATCACGAGTGACGATATGTTTCATAAACTCAAACTGCCGTCCTTTATGGTGCTTTTTAGAGAAACGGTGGTCCTCCGACATTTCTGGACCTCCGATTTAAAAACTCCCTACATTCAACAGCGTCCAATAAGGCCATCACTTAGATTTGATATACCCTGTATCAGGACCAAATATGGCGAACGAACACGGATGTAATATGTACCACACGTTTTTAACGGCCTGCCTGATGATATCATGAATTTAACGTCAAAACAAAAGCTAAAAATATCGCTTAGAAACCTCAAACAGTGAAATGAATGTTTCTGTTGTCTTTTTTTTTTTTAGTTTTTCGTGTTTTTTTTTTGTTGTTGTTATGTCTTACGCGACATGTATGCATTTCTGAGATCTCAGTGTTATTATTGTTAATCTACTTATGGGTCCAGTTATATTGGTACTTTAAGGATTATATTGTTCGGTTAGAGTCCAAATGATTTTTTTGTCTCTTTTTCTCTCTTTGTTTTTCACTTCGTCAACTGCCGAGCCAGGCACACAAGCCCCTGAGGCTTCACTCGGCTCGTTACTGTGTTTTTGTAAACTTACGTGACAAATCAAAACAATGTTCAATCTTCACTGTTCAATATATATATTATAATATGTATGGCGTACGGGGTCTATATCTGTATATATGGATATTTCTTCCTGAAATTCTCTAGCACGGTATATCCCAAAATCAAAGGAAGCGCAAGCTACCCCTCGTTATAAAGGGTACAGATGTTAGCAGTCATCCATTCTTGACTTCATCAAGCGACTCATTTGCACACAAGCGTGTGCCAACCAAGCGCTAGATCCTCTTACTCGCACGTGCCATGAGATTAAAGAAAGGGGGGGGGGGGGGGGGGTGACATCAGTCTTTCCCGGCAAAAGTATGAAAACAAAATAAATTAGGTTAAATGCCATTTTAATAAATCTAGGGCTATTTTACACCTGATTTGCAAAGTTTCTTAATTTGCGGATTGATAATTAATATTAGAGCCAGAATATTATTTCGAAATTGGCACTAAAACAGTGGCATCATGCAGCTTTCGCTCGCCTCTTTCTCTCTCTCTTTCGGCGCCGCCCCCTTCCCCCCCCCCCCCCCCCCCTCCATCACTTTTCTCCTCTCCGGCGCCTTCGTCGCCACACCCACTGGCCAAACTCTCCAATATATGGCTCGGCCTCCGAAGGAAGGTTGCCGCCATCTATGAGCGACAACGGCAACCAGTTGTCCGAGTACAGCCGTCGCTCATAGATGGTGCTAGCTGTCCAGAGCTCGGTGTCATCTTTTGTAACCCGCCGGACATGATGCTGGGGAAACTAGCCCTTAACTGCCTCGCTGTAAAAACATTTCAGCCGGCGTGGCGTTCTGTCGCCACCGGGCCTCGCGCTTGCGCTTGGATTCCGTGGCACGATCCTCGTCCGTGGCGTTGGAACACCGGCGCCGGTCACATCGCCGCTTCTGTTCTCGGCGGCGTTCCAAGCGAGCGATGTGCTCTTCTTTCGCAAGGAATTCGGAACTACTCGACGCAGTAGAACCCGTACGAGCAACGGGCCGTTCGCCGCTGTCGACCGGCGATGCGGTATCCGCGGCTTGGTCTCACGATCGGTTTGTTTCCGTGCACGTTGGCTTTGCTATGCGGTACAGCTGGTGCGGCCGTCGAAAGCTTGTGGTGCACATCATTCGAGACTAGTCGCCCCAAGACGTCGCCGTGAAGAGTTGACCGATGAATTTGTGTGAGCTCAACGCCGGTCTTTACATGAAAGCGACTCCAGCGCATCGACTCCACTCGTTCTTCGAACGAAGCCGACGCGGCAACGTTTACATAAATGTGCCCCAATACCTACACAAAGGCGGCGCCACGCCGTGTCAAAGCTTGAAGTTATGCAGTTCCGGCACCAGCCGTACCACATTTTCCGGTGCATCGCACTATGAGGTCTCTCGAAGCGTTCAGCGAACGTAAAGATCGTGCCCGCTGTCTTCGGGGCTGTGGAAGAGGTTACGAGACGGAAGAAACATCAAAACCCAAGCGTTTAGGGCTCCGGGCCGGGCCGCCGGGTCACTCTGGACCAGAGGCGACGTTCGTGCGCATGCTTTGAGGACGCCTCCGCGCTTCGCCGCGCCAGACCTCGTCGATCGCGACCGTACCAACCGGACCCCGAGTCCGAAAAGCTCCTGCGCAGCCAGGAATGGCACCGAGGTAGGAGCTGCTCGTTTTGTGCTTCCATGCAGTGCTCTTCAAGGCTCAGAGCTCTCGGTGTCGTCCGTGCTTCCGCCGAAGCCTTTGGAACCCCTTCGGACGCGAAAGTGGTAATTCGCAAGGCTTGGATGGGGGCCGCCCTCAGCAAGCAGCTCCGCTATATTCCGCTTACTTATGATGGCAATAAAAGCTCGCGTTTGTTCTCGGAAAAAAATTGCGGGACCGCTCTCCGCGCCGCCGACGAGGTTGGCCGCCGCCATAGTCTCAGCTGTTGACTCGTTCCCGCAGCGAGCGCATACCCATAATCCTCCCTGTTCCAAAATGTGACGCGACCTCCGTTTAGATGGGGTGAATGAATGCGCACTCGCCATCTCGATCACCTCGGTCTATCGACTTGAATGCGATGCGCTTTCTTTGCGCATTATGCCGTTTACATGACCGCATTGAATGCGACAACTGGATTCGATGCAAAGTCATGTAAATGCTTACCGTTTCGACATGTGTGGTATATGGAACGATACCGGTGGTAAACGATGGACGTTTTGTTGGAAGATGTCGGTCGTCTTTCTGCATGTCTGATTTGGTTATACCGGTGGTCCTGTGGTATAAGCGTTTTTGGTGGAAAGAATCGGTCACCTACGTCATCGGACACAAAATCATACCAGCCACACCGAATCATATCGGCAAGCAAACTGGCTGCCGGTATAGACAGACGCGGAGCAATAGGGGTGCCGTTATCTCCAGTTATGCAGAACGACCAACCACGCTAGCGGCATACATAATAGCAAGAAATTCAGTTGGTGTTATACCAGAACTGTAGAAGCAGCAGGTATGTTTCTTGTACGTTTTTTCCAACAGGGTTTCTCCCAATCTTGTCAATGTAGAAGGTTTTAAAAGTTATTTTTGGCGTTCATGCCTAGACTCGACGACGAGACAAAGTCCGCTTTAGAATGACAAATTATATATGAGGAAGTTAAGACCGCAATTGAAGCTTTGTACCCCGGCGGCTCATATCACCTTAATTCCTAAGACTGAAGATGTCATTCAACTTAAACAGGTCTAATCCTATCGGCTCATCAGTCTGACCAACGTTGACTACAAAATCCTCATAAAAAATTTAGCAAGAAGATTGCAAAGTGTAATATAACCGAACTAGTTGGTTCTTACCAAACATGTGGGATAAAGGGCAGGACAATTTTTACAAATACGCACACAGCGAGGTGTGTCCTCGAGTGTTGCGATGCCATTCATAGTCGCGTTGCTATGCTTCAGGTGGATCTTGAGAAAGCTTTTGATTGGGTACCACATGACGTCCTCTCAACCGTTCTTGATCACGTGAATGTAGGATCAGTTATACGAAAAGGAGTTCGCATGGCGTACTGTGGCGGTGCGACTAGCCTAATAGTAAATAAGTCAGTCGGAAAACGTATTCAGGTGCAGGGTTCTGTGCGCCAAGGATGTCCTTTATCCCCCCTTCTTTTTATGCATATACATAGAATCATTTTGTTTAAGTATCATCATAAATAGTAGAATAAGTGGATTTAAGCTCCATTCACCCGAAGTGCGTGTTTTGGCCTACGCGGATAACATTCCCATGCAGAACATAGATGTACCAAAGACCTCCCCAGAATATTGTACAGGGATATCGGGACACGCCTGGAATATCAGCAGAGGGAGATATTTTTCCCTAGAATGTACCTGGAATATACTTTTGTCCCCTTTTGGTATCTCCCTGGGAAATACCCCAAAAAACCCACCAGAAACCGACGGGTTGTCGCTGGTATCTCCATGTTCATTTCCGGGATATGCCCACCAGATCCCATGGTTTGTTGTCAGTATCTCATATGTTTATTTCTAGTGTACACCAGCACCTCTTGACAGCTTTCAAGCCTGCGCGTTACAAGATATAATGTCACGTCCCGGAGGCCTGCACTTGGATCCGAGAGCCGCGTCCGCGTTCGCCGTGGGGCTCGCTTCCTATCATAGTCCCACGCGAACACCGACGCGGCACTCGCATCCACTCAGCGACTGTCCAGGCCTCCGGGACGTGACGTTGTGTCCTGTGACGCGCAGGCTTGAAAGCTGTCTAGGAGGTGCTGGGCATGCTCACCAGATCGCAACACCAACTTCAGGGAAAACAAAAGCTGTTTTTTTTTTTTTTTGGTCCGCATGAAAAAAAAATGCATAGCAGTGCTGAAACTCGGCGCGAGTGACGCGAACGGTGGTGACGGAAGTGAGCTTGGGAACGCGTTTCTGTTCGTATACGGGTTAACTTCAGCCTAAAATTAAAAAAAAAAGATTGCAATCTACTCTGGCATTTATTTTGGTGAAATAGCTTGTGAGAAATAAAAAGTAATATCGTTTTCTCGTTAGTTTTAACAACTGAAAAAGAAGCTGCAGGATCCCACAATGTATTTTTTTTGTTTTCCCAGTATCAGGCTCAAATAAAATATGTTCCATATACAATTGTTTGTTTTACTTTTGATCCTAGAGACGTTATGTTCTCAAACGTACACGTTTGGTCATCACAGCTGGCGTCACGATCCTGCCGAGTTTGAGCACACTTTCTCTTGCAAACCTAGCTGGTAGAATTATACCCATAATGTATAATGCCTATGCCTTGAGCTAGAAAAAGAAATACAGAAGCTCCTTGCACCAAGTCTGAACTCTTTTAGTTGTATTCTACGAACCTCAGTACAAAAGATTATTCCCAATGCAAACAAAAGCAGCTTCAGGTACCTCAAAAGTTGCTTTTGTCCCTCAGTGTGAATCATATATGGCATAAAAGTTCGTACAAAGAAGCCTTCTTTTCCCTCTGTTGGTCCGACGGCGGCAGCGGTGGAAGTACCAAGGCTTTGTGGAGGTGCTCCTGCATTTCTTCTCTTAGCGAAAACTAAGACCTTTGAAATATACCACATTCTAATTTGAGTGTATTTGAAGTACAGCTCGTAATTGCAAGTACACAATAAATAGTCCGAAAATGTACTCCTCCTTTTTTACTTATACTAAAATATATTTCGGAAAATCTTTTTAAAATACTTTTATTTAAACTACATTTGAAGTTCCCTTCATGCGTTCTGAAATATGTAAATACTAACTTAGTAATCACAAAATACCTTTCATATAGGTTTCTTTTTTTTATATATTTATTTATTTCATGCAAAATATACTCCAACCCTAATAAAAATGCAGCGATCAAAAATATGTGCAGAATACTCTTAAAATACCTGGAAATCGTAAATACTGTTGTATTATACTCTAAGTATCTTTTGACTGCAATACTTTGGTAGTCTGATTTAAACTATTAGAAGTATTGAAAAGCTCGCCTATCAGAAGTTCATATCAGCAGATGTGGAGTGCACTGAAGTGCCTGAATACAACATTTGATTAGTTTGTCAATTGGGTTGTGCAGCATCGCACTGATAAAACAGCCCAGTTTATGTTATTGTTTCCTTTTTATCTATCAAGAACACGCCTGGTGCGTTTCTTGCACACCAATCACAAACGCGGTTCGGGGACTACAACCAAAACACTTGCTGATGCTGGAAAGCTTCAGCAAGTGCTGTGAGCAGATATGTTTGGCGTGGAATTGTGTCAGCACAATGTTCGTTCACTGAATATGTATGCTCACCATTGTACGTAATGGGAGTAGTGACTTTAATATAGAGACGTTAATGACCATATTAAATAGTCAACTAGTAAAGAAAAGTAAAATAACTATTCCAAAGTGAAGAAACTAGCTTGACTCGCTTCATCTTGGGTGGTGCTATGCAGAGAAGCAATCACATTTATTCTGGGAGCCGTTTTTGTGGAGAAAGTTTTAGCGACTGCGCCGAATTATTATTTGTTGTATTAATGCTTTTAGTAAGCGATATCGTTCACGAACTTCTAAACACTGTTTCCCCTTTGACAGACTCCCGAGAAGAAGATCGAATACTTGCAATCTTAATAAGTGCAGACCTGGTCACCGGCCAAATGATTACCTTCCATGTGTAGGCTATATAAGGCTCTAGAGCAGTCAACGGAATAGTGATTCAGGTGTTCAGTGCGTCATGGTGTTTGTGTTTGTGTACGTTTCAAATGTGTATTTGTGGGATGTATTTAGAAATGCCTTCAAATACCGCACGGACACATTTACTAACGAAATCCACCCAAAAATGTGTAGCTAGTTTTCAGTTCACAAATGGCGTCTTGAGGGGGAAGGAATTATATATTTGGTATATCTAAAATCTTTTTGGATTAATATTTATGATATATTTTGAATACCTTGCGCACGTATTTCGAATGGAGACAAAATAATATAGAATGAAGACAAAATGAATATTGATATTAAATATATTTCAAGATGGTTTCAAGTAGGGCCTCTTTTTGCTAAGGGTTAACCTGCAACAAACTATAGAAGGAAAACGAGTTATGCATAAACAATACTATGAATCAAATGGGATATAAAATATAGGTTTAGTCATCCTTAGTAGCTGCTGAGAGTAGTACAAGCTGTGTGTTCAATCGCCTCTTGTCTGTTGTCCTTAATGCATGGAACCTTGGAAACACAAACATGAGTTACAAACACTTTTTACTCTCATAACACCAAAATTATTGCCTTAATAACTTTAAATGAAATAGACTGAAAGAGTATACATTAGGTACTTGTAATACCTGACTAGGACGTTTTAGTCATTCTTGAAGACCTTGAAAATCGCTTTAAAATATTGATTAAACCTAAAATCTGACCATTGGTAAAAAGACCCTAACAAAATATACACCATAAAGTATTAGGTAAATCTAAAATATGACCAGCATCTTGTAGGGATTGGTTAAAAGTCGCAAAAATGCACTACAAAACATTTAAATCACTCGATCTGACTTGGTCCTTGTCCTGAGTAGTACGAAATAGCATCATAAAAAATGCACTTTCACCACTGGATGCTGTAGGTGCAACTCTCTAAAGGCTTAATGGCTCGGGCATCTTGCAGGTCACACGTCATGTGACTTGAAGGCTCTTCGCCACGTTTTCATTTTTTCTTGAGTCTCTGTTTGGCACGAACAAGCAACAAGGCGAGGTGCAGCGCACCGAGTTGCCTCACTCGACTCCTCGAATTTCCACGGGACGGGCCTCCATTTACATCATTCCTGGTCGCTCTGCAAGTCGGTGGTCATGTCGGCCCGTGGGAGCATCTCGAATGCCTTTCAATATAAATCTGAGAAGCAAAAAAAAAAAAAAAACGTATCAGGCCGTCTCCATTAGGACAAACCCTGGAGCAGTTTTCCTCATGCAACATTCCACAACTAAAAACAGCGGGTCGTCACTACCTGCCCGAACATGATGACCAATTATGCTTACTGAACCAAGCTAGTGGTGTGCATTTAAGTCTTTTCAATTTGTCAGTTGGCATCTCTCCTTTTTTCACCAGAAGCCCCAGATTTCCAATTGGTGGCCATGCACAGTAGCCATCCTGGTACCATGCACCAGGAACTACTCAGACCTGGTCACCTTCGTCTTCGAATTTGACAATCGCGAACATTTATAATAATAAAATAAATTTCTAGATTAGTTCAGTTCAGATTACTAGCCTAGGCACTTCCATGAAGTCCATCGCAAGGGAGGGGACAAAGAAGCAAATTAAATATAATCAATTCTGAATAACAGAATGATGTTCATTAACATGATGCATATTACGAAGCATATTATATAGATAGTATCAAACACAAGCAAGCAATAAGAAAATAGAAATTGTAAATCAGGCCTTTCTATTAATGATAAACTCTTCTGAAGTGTACCTTGAAACAGTATTTGAATTTACCTCAGTCAGTTTCAAGTGTAACAATTTTAGGAAGACATTTTTTAAAATATTATGGCTGTAGATTGAAATTATTCCTCGCAAATAGTGGTTGTAAGTAAAGGTTAAAAAAATGAGGAAAAGGAATGGTACAGTTTGTGGAAAATGACAAAACGGGTGAACTTAGTTCCAGATGGAGAAAATGTCAAGAGTAGATCTTAACGCAGTTATACTAGACATCTGCAAGTAGTCAAGAAATATAAAACAATATGCTTTATTCTGTACCTATTTTAATTTGCTTATGGAACATGCTTGGTGAGGTCACCAAATGAGTTTGGCAACTATATTAATATGAACATACAGTTATACAAGACTTTTATTTAAATAAAATATGCACAAAGTGCAACACTGCTCTTCTATTAACTGTTAACCCCTTCCCCCCCCCCAATCTAACAATGACCGTTCTGCCTTTGGCTCTAACTACCACGTCAGTATTTCCTCTTTTGCAAGACTTCTCTCTCTCTTTCTCCAAGTGCAACACTGTTAGGGCGAACAAGCAATCACCGTTTTTTTTCCTCTTACAATTGGAAAGCCGTTATAAAAAGTAACATTGTTATGCAAAGTGCTCAAACGGCGCTCTTCAGCAGTTTAGCGGCAAAATGTGCAAATGTTGCATTCGCACTAACAGTAGCGCAAGGTGTAGTTCTTATGGTACAGAGCTAATGTCACTGAGTGAGGAGTTCGGAGAGAGCCTGATGGCGAATTCTGTTGTTGACACTCTATTCTCTCAGACCCTGTCGAAAATGTTCAACAGTGCCTCCGTCGACGCGGAGAGTCGAGGTTGCCTTTGAACTCCCTGCTGTCACACTGGAGTCATCCAAATCTCGAGCGGGAGAAGGGGACTAAGAATGCGAGTCACCGCTGAACCTATCTGGACTTGCCGTACCGTCACAGGACCCTTCGACAGTGCTCGACGATAGTTCCCCTTCGGAATCGCGTTCCTCAGACCGATCACTTTCTGCATTTTCGGCATAATCACGTTCTCCAACGGTGCAACTCAAAGGGGCGCCAACGTTGTTGCGGTAGCCTTCAGAAACGGATGAACCTACCCTCGAGAGACTTTGTCACACTGTCGTGCAAGCGCCGTCGAAATGTCCGCGATTTTTTTGTGTTTCGGTGTGTCTACTAAATATCGAATAGAGTTACTACGACCGCTGCACCACTAAAAATGGGATACACAATGAGGCGTCACAGCCGGTTGTCAAAACCTACCGCTTCGTTCATCCCATTTTTTTCTCCCGCCAAAGCTAGAAACGCAAGTAACCGCGCTTAAGTTAACCGCCACCTCGGAACCATTTGGAAAGATTACTGATTACGATTAAGACTACAAGTAAAACGATGCTATTTACTATTGCTATATAAAAAATGAAGCTCGTGCTCACCTCTGAACTACGTCGCGGTCCTTGAGAACGATGAACACAAAGAAAGAACCGAGCTGGCCCATAGAGTTATTATAATGTACGCTAGAAATTCAACTGGCGCTAGTGTCTATGCGACTTCCGGGACGCAAATTGAAGCAGACAGCAACCAGTCTACTTTTGCGGTGCTCCTGTGCATTCCTATGGGAAAACGCGCGTGCATTTTGTCTCTTCGCCGGAAAATAACACGGAACGTTTTGGTTATTTGTGTCGTACCGAATAGTATGTTCATTGATTAACATTGTAAATGTGCAAATACTTTATTTAGCGCATTTTTCTTCATTAGTGAACAATGTTCAACTTCGCTACATTTCAATCCCAAACGTTTGTTCCGCACCGCGTATGTAAAAACACGCGACGATTGAAAGCAAAATTACTATCGAAAGGAATACAGAGTAAGTTCAAGGCTCGCCAAGCATTCCAGTGACGAATATTTATTGCTAATATGCCAGTCCCGTCACTATATGAAAATGACCCCGTCGTATATGAGCCAATAAAAACGTTCAAAACGTAAATAATAAAGCACGTGGGCTATGAAACGTGTCTCTTCGTATTGTTTTCTCTGCCGAGCAGCTTTTATCGGGCACTTGTTATCAAAGATTTCGATGGTGCTGGTGATATTTTGAATGTAGAAATTGGCACAGAGCAAAAACAACAACAAAAAAATAAAATAAAGGGGCACTTATATATTTAAAATCGGAATATATTACGTGGCCTTCAATTTATTTTGATCGTACATGCGCGGGTAGTTACTGATCCAGTGTTACTGCGTAGCTCTTCCCGTCTCCCTTAATTTCTAGATGTCCTTCGTTCGTTTGGCACGTATATCCCTCATGCTTGAAAAGCGCCGACGTCTTGTTCGCGCTAAGGGTGTCCGAGAGTGCACATTAAATAGACGTACGAAGCCGTTTTAGCACCATTTTAATGCGATTAATTTAAAAAAAAAACACCGTAAGTGACCAATTATTTCATCGGCCTGACTGAGAAATGTTTCAAGTTACCTAGCACGTACGAAGTATTCGGGATATTTGCTCTTATGATCGAGCGAAGGGAGAAAATGCACTAACTTTTCTCCATAGAAATGCATTATCGGAAGTCAGTTTTCGACTGGTTGCTGTCTGCTTCACTTGGCGTCAACACACTAGCGCCACTTGAACCTTTAGCGTAAATTATAATAAGTCTATGAGCTGGCCGAACCGGCTGAACTCCCCCAAAAACGCAGTCGACGCATCAACACAGCTCTGAGTTCTGATCCGCAGTTTCGTAGCCAAGTAAAAATATACTTTTTGAAGCAAACACATTAAAAGTAAAATCTTCGATTTTTATCATTTACGAAGTAATATTTTTTCATACCTTTTTTGTTGAAGTGTGTTGCTATCTACCTCGTTGATTGTAATAGATTGGTAGTTATAGTTTCGTACTCCATTGGCTGAATCCGTGAAGGAATATGCCCAGTAGGCTTTGTGCCAGGGATGTACTCGGAACTCTAACCGAAACGCGCCTTCTGTAGGATCTCCCAGAGGCTTTCCTTTGGGGATGTTCTGAGGATCGCAGACCCAGGTATGTCCTCAGAACTTTAATCTCCCGAACATGGAAGATTCCATGTTTCCATGGAACCCGGAGATCTCACATTGGCCGTGCGCCGTGCTCACAGAGATGTGCGGGAGGCACGGGAGTACTTTCGAGAAAGTTTTATTTCATTTGTTGGAGTTTTAAAGGTCCAGCAATGTGTCGCTGAGTGGCTGCCACATATTAAACGGCTCTTGACGATGAAAATTTTTAACCTCATGATGCTAATCAAAGGCTGGCTGGCACTTTTATACCTTACCTTGGATTAGTGTGTCGTGTCTGTCCTTGTGATTTTGTGCGGCAATAAAGAAAAAAAAGTGCGTGGCCGAGTGGTTACCGCGCTTGACTTTTGTATCGGGGCCCAGGGTTCGAATCCTGGGAGTTAAGCGCGTTTTATTCGTAATTTCAGTTTACTCTTCTGGTAAATTCGAGAACATTGTTGTTTATTTTAATTTCGAATGTTCTACGCGTCTAACCTTTTGCGCCGATTATTTAAGAATCCTACGCGCGTACATATGAGGCTGCGCCTGGCTAGGCAGAGTCAGTTTCGCCCCAGCGCTCGATCCAGCTGTTTCGCCGACATCGACGTCTCGAACGCTAACGTTCTTCTATGTTACTTTGGGCACACATTCGCGCCATTGAACGTTTAATTTCTCGATTTAACTCACTACCTTATCCTTTGTTATTCGCGATAATATGTATCAAAAACTGTACCTTTTTAAAACATGTAATCAGAAATGGCAGAGCGATACAAAGATTCCGCAAGTTGAAGTTTAAAAACGAGAAAACATAACAGCGTACATATAACTTTAAATTTCTTGGTACAAAATATATGTACATTTATATATAGGGTGTCCCAAATCACCACGCTGAATCTCAAATGGACCGTAAAAATAGACGCCTGCACGCAGCAATTTTAACCTTTCGTCAAAGGTGTATTTCACAGTTCGTTTTTCTCTTGTAAACTTAGAAAGCGTAGCTTCCTTTTTATACGAAATAGGGCCAAGAAACGTGCAGCGTAAACGGCGGGCGGCAATGCAAATGACCAAGTCAAGTGGTGGGGCGCTCTTGGGGCTCATGTTGATTCATCGCGCTCCCTCCTTATCGTGACGGCTCGTGACCACTGTGGTGTATATAAGTGAACATAATATTTTCGTATGATACATTTGGTTAAAACAAAATTAGAAACAATAAAATCTAAACTTAATGTAAAAAAAACGAGTCTGCATAACGACCGCCCTTTCGCTGCCAACAAATTTCGTCTGCGTGTCGTCTGCTTTCTTTCACTGGTTGACTGCACCTACCAACGCGGCTCCCTACGCTATCTATCAACACGGGCGCCAAACGGGCCCCGCAACTCGGTTGGATAATCTGCGTCGCTGCCCGCCGTCGACCCTGGCAAGTTTCTTGGACCAATTTTAAGCAGAAATGGAGCTACGCTTCCTATAATTACAAGAAAAAAAAAACGACTTTTGATATACACCTTTGGCGAAAAGTATAGATTGCCACGTGCAGGCGTCGATTTTTACGGTACATTTTAGATCGAGCCTAGTGACTTGGGATACTATATATACATGTGCGTATATATATGTGTGTAAATATTTATTTATTTCTGGACATCGTGCCAAGAAGTGGTCGTGGTCATTTCATCTTTTTTTAATTATAATGTGGGTTTTACGGTGTAAAACGTACAATCTTCAAACTTCCCGTGCTTCGGTCACTTTTGGGCTGGGCAGTTTCCTTCGAAATCCATAAACTGGCCTTAATGGAGCTGTCCTGTTCACTCGGTATTGACAAAAGTGTAGACGCCACGCATGTTTTAAGCCAATCATGTGTCCGGTTAGGGTCACGTAAGTACAGTCACCAAACTGGTGATAAGGCAGAGCACGCCACCTTGGCATTGCACAGCAACCACTGCACTATCAAATTTGGGTCGAAATTTCAAGAGGGGGACAAGTTACAAATCCTACCGTTGTGTTCATTATTCGAGTGTCCCTTAATATTAGCCTTTGCGATCGCACCCCCTTTCTGGCCTTGAAGGAAGTGCTGCTTCTCTACTCCCCTCTTTTTCTCTCTCTCCTTCAGCTGAAAGCATTGTAGAAGGTTGCACTCGCCAAACTAACAAACCGCAGACTTTTGATCACTTGACTCAGTTATCTGTGCGCGCGTAACGGCAGGAGTATGATCACGTCGTTTGACGGGTGACTCTTTAGCGGTTACCTATCCCGGAATGCCTGCTTGCTCACCATGCTTCGTGTGTGGAGAGGCCTGCGAGGCTTGTGTTGATTTCGCGTTGGCGGTAAATGGTATCTCGTCCGGGACAACGTATTCGAAGTGTACCAGGATACCAGTGTCCGGAAAGTTCCACGCGTATGTCGGCAACAAGCGATATTATGCCCGATCCCCCAAAGTTCGGCCTGGTGGTTTATCACCCCGGTCCGGTGATAATTGCAGGGATGTGGAGGCAGAGCTGGCAGTAATGTAATTACTGTAATGAAATTACAGTAATTTAATTACTTGTTACAGTAATTAGTAATGTAATTCATTACTTTTTGTACCAGGTAATTTAGTAATGTAATGAATTACTCGAGCGACGGTAATTGTAATTAAATTACCTAATTACTTTTTCGCACCAGGCCTATTTTATGTGTCCACAATATACAATAGCGCTTTTCTTTTTATTTTACTTTTTCTTTTTCCTCTACACCTTTCCGAAAAACGCTGTTCGGCCGCCGCTATGTTGCTGATGCTAATGCGGCTGGTGCGACTCTCACGCCCGCTATCAGCTAGACATTTTCTGCCACTCTCTTGAACTGTGAAAACCCGCCCAGCGCGATTCTCTACTTATGTTTTGCGGTTTTGCATTCGACGTTTTCTGGCCCCTCTTGAAAGTGTCCGCTTACTTTTTCTGATGCATACTGCGTACCCCCTCTGTGTCATCTTCCACTGTGAGAAATAGGGCTGGTAAGTGCCTGCCATTCGAGCTTTTCTGCTTGACATTCTCGGGAAACGAAGGACGGGAAGTAGGTCGAACTAAGGCCCCTGGTGGAACGGCCTCGACGCGATTTTGCGAACAATGACAATTGTTCTCCCCCCTCCCAGAGATAATCCGCATAGGGTCCTCAGTCATCTCCAAAAATAGTTGTCCGGGTTGGGGTGGGAAACGGATCACTCGCGTGCGTTCCTCTGTCCATCGGTAAACATGCAACAGAGAGTTCTAGCTGTGTGCCATGAACTGTGTAAATAATGTAAGTAAAGTTATCTGTAAAAGGAAGTTATCAATAGCTCCTTCATATTTAAAAGTATACAAAAGTAATGCGAGAGTAATGTCATTACTTTTAAAAGTAATTTGTAATGGTAATTAATTACTTTCTGGCTGTGGTAATTTGTAATGTAATTTATTTACATTTCAGCAATTTTCAGCAAAGTAATTAGTAATGTAATTTAATTACAAAATATGAGTAATTTGGCCAGCTCTGTGTAGAGGGAAAGAAATTCGGTGTTTCGCGGGGGGCGGGGGGGGGGGGGGCGGGGGAGGAAAGCATTTTCTTGGGCTAGATAGCGCAAGCACCGCCCGTTACAAGCAGCATATACAATATCATCCATCCATCCATCTAGTCCGAGGCATTCTTGTGGCTTGTTTAGTGTTCGGTTCTGCAAACGACAGCTTGTGCCGCATTGTGTTGAATCTTCACGGATCACCTCCTTCTCGTTTCTATGTTTCAGTGGTTGTTCCACATTCCCCCTTTCGACATATAACTCGAATTGCACCTTTCAAGTCCGGTATTTTTATTGTAAGTGTACTGCAGCCTACTGCTTGGCAACAATTGAGCTTTTTTCTACGGGTGCTCTTTCTGATCACCACTATAATTAGGCAGTATCGATCTCCTGGCCGCCAAGAGAATAATTTCCCGAAAATGCTACCTGTAGTCATCTGCCGTTTGTTGTCTGAAATTACGAGACAACTTCAGAAAGAATTCCGACTTTGTTACTCTCTGTGCGTTTCGTAAAAACGCGTTTCATAGACACCTCTTCATCGATACTGGTTTTATGGTCACACGTTTTGTTGATATTAACGTTTCACCCACACTTGTTACGCGGATTGCACGCTGTAGGGCAAGGAGGTTAGAAGGGTAGGAGATGGCACGACGTCAGCTGCTTAGCCTCCACAAGTCAAGCTCCCTTGACGCCTCGCCCCCTTCTCAATTTCCTCCTTACCCTCCTCACTTATCAGGCTAACGTGATTACAGCGCGCGACCACCGGGTGGTTGATGGTGGCGGGTAGCAGGAAGCGTTGTGGCGTGGTACTGGCGCTTTTCATTTATCAGTCATCGCAGCTGGAAACTGTGGCCCGCGCCCAGCCTACCTATTCTACGCCTGCTGCGCTTTATGTACCCTCAACTATCAGGTAAATCCATGCTGTTTACTACAGACCGTTTCTATCCTGAAAACTTTAGTACTCAACGTAGAACGTCAGCGCTGTAACGATTGCCTGTTGGCGTGTTTTGGGTGATGTACCCTGCATCTGCGTGCATCAGCGGGAAGTTTTCTTTTATCTACTGGCCACGAAAAACTTCAGTAGCCAAAGCAAGAACAAATTATATACACACTTAATTGCGCAACTATGCCGACCCGATAGGTTGGACCAATACTTAGGCTCTTTCACAGGTATGATTTTCGCTCCGGCGGGAAATTTGATAACTGCGCTCTCATGTTATATCACGCAACAATACGTTTGGCATATTTCTTTTCGTTGCGGCCGCTATGCAGGTCGTCCAGGGGGGCGTTTTATTGCCATCGTGACATATTGCACCAGATCACTTGACTCGGGTTGTTGTTGTTGTTGGTGATGTAATGACATATTGTGAAAATGAGAAAAGCCCGTGCGTAAATATTATCCACCCGTAACGGGGGAAGGACTCGCGCGGGCTGGGGAGAGAGGAGTGAAAGAAGAGGGAGGAGAAGGGGAAGGTTGATTTGGATAGTGGCGGCATATTAATATATTCAGAGTTAGTTGCAGAATTGGAGGGAGGGGGGATGCCTGACCACGTAAAAAGAAGAAAAAAAAAATAAGAATGTACGGTGCGAGTTAGGATACACTGGGTAAAAGGTGTTGAGACATGAAGTGTTGTACCAAGCGGTATAAAAATCGGGTGGCTTATAGTTTCATCCGCGTTTTAAACTACACATGCTCACGCGAGAAGAGGAATTCAGGTACACTTACAAGTATCTGCAGCAAAAAGTCCTAAACTGCGGCGGAAAGCAATGGCGTCGCAGCTCTTTGGCGGAAAGCAATGGTGTCACAGCTGAGTTTCCAGGCCACATGCTTCCAGGAACTCTAAAAGTGCTCGAAAGGTGTGTTCTACGAGGCGCTTGCCCACGTTCGGGAACATCAGTTGGCGGGACGTCACCGACGTGCGGGATGCTTGCAGATACGGTTCCACGGTGGCCGTCTTGAAAAGCAAGAATACGTTTTTTTTGAGTAACATAAACAGGAGACATGCATAGTGGAACGGAGCTTTATCAAAATTGTTCTTCAGTGTTATGGGGGAATTCTAGGGCAAGCTATCAAAGTAATGTATTGACGTGCAGCCGTGTGTGTGAACGTGGCTTTAGTCCTCTCAGCTGTCGCCGCTGCAATTTTACAACACCGCCGTTCACCGCTCGCTCGTTCGCCCTTATAGTTTTCTTTTTCTGCTTCGGCTGTACTACGTACTTGATCTTGTTGCGGGTTCCGCCTAGGCTGCCCTCAAAAAGACGGGCACACCCAATTTGGAGCGCGCACCGCCACCTGGGGGCCATTTGACAGCACAGTTTATTCTTCACCACTCCTTTATGGAAGGTCCAATCCAAATTGGTGGTGAAAGAATTAATAGAAAAATTCAAAGGACCATGCAAAAAAGTGTGCTGCAATGGACAGTGGCAGTAGTTGCCTTGTTGAAAGATGTGATTTAGGGGACTTGCTTGCAGTCCAGAGGTTCGGCAGGTTTGCCATATTGCACAGCAGAATGCCGCACAGAATTCGGGGCCACGCACGTCTTGGTCAGGGAACTCTTTCACCACAATGGAGACGTGTTTGGATTGCGCTATCGATATATCTCTCACAAACGACAACCAATCGCACGGGTTGCTCGAGTACACGAAAAAAGTGACCCTTGAATTTCGGCAGATGGCATATCGAAATGAAAGGCGTTTTGCAGGTCCTGCAATGTCAATTCAATTCAATTAAATTTAGTACCTTCATAGTAACGACGAAGATTACGGGTATCCCTGCCCCTAATAAAGATATATCTTTTTGGGAACACAAAAATTGATCATATTCAAACAAAATCGGGAACATAAAGCCGAGACTCAAGAAAAGTGTACTACAAAAAGTTCGCAATATCCACAATGTTCGCAACATCCGTGGTAAAAGCGTATACTAACATGTGTTCTTTTACAATAAGTTGTTAGTGACACTTGTCTTATTTGACCATTCAACATGCATCCCATATCAACACTCATTTCAATCAGTTTGTTGGAGGGTACAATTTAATGAGGCATTTGCAATCCATAATTTGCTCTTGCATGCGGCCCTTTATCTTACAGGATGAGGTATATAATTTGAAATTGAGTGTCCAACACGCAGTAGGAAGTCAAAAAACATTTGTCTTATGATAATTGCTATTTCTTTATATATTTATCAATATCGGACTATACGTCCGCGCGCCCGTGCTGCAGCTGCTCGTCGTCTGCGGCCAGTGGTTCAGGCATTCTCTTTGCCTGTCTTAAACGCACAGAGAACACTCAGAAACCCCGCAGAGGCGGCGGCAAAAAAGAGAGCGTTTCGCCAAAGATTGCATAGTTCTGACAGTGGTGACGATCAGAGATTGAAAGTGATAGCGCGGCGGAGCGCTGGCACTTTTTTTTCTCTCGTTGCTGCCTGTCTCCCAGCGATCACGTGGGTGTCTGCGTTCGGAAAACGCCGCTTTTGCCAGAAAAAAAAAATAACTCAGAGCAATAAGAAATGTATTCAGTGTGTGACTCTAGCTCCGACTAAGCAATGACATAGCTCACCAAAGCGATGCCCTTCGCTTGCGTCGCTTAGCGGGATAGTATCCCAGAATGTGAACCGGAAACATTATCAGTGTCGCTTTAATATTTTATGGTAAATCAGAGATTTTCGCCTCATTCAATAATCAGTAATCAAGGATCGGAATGATTGACTATTTATGGTTGAAAAATTAACACTGATTAAATGCCTTCTACCAAGACCTGTAAACCGTAGATTTCGCACTGAAGCATTCAGCCGCTTGCCGCTACTTGGAAGCAGCTGCACGTGCATTCTTACACCACCTTTATAAGGTTCCTGTACAGCTTACATAATAACAAGCTTGAAAATTATACGTAATTTTTACTTAGGTTAATGATATCCCCTGAAAAGTTCAAGAACAGTGCCTGTACAATTTAGCATAGATTAGTTTGTTTGATCTAAAACTTCTATTTTTTGTGTATTTTTTTTTGTGCTTCGCGTTTAGAGCAACGTTCTATTTCAAAAACAAAAAATGCATCATTTCACTCAACGTTTTTCTTACTTGGTCTGCAGTTTTTACAGAGGGAAACTTAAGTTCTAGCTCGGAAACTTTAACTGAGGACAGTTATACTTCTCCAGTAGGTCAAAGTAAACTATACCCAAGTTGCACATGAAATAATAAGGCAATGTAGTACATTATGTTGAACGTTATTCCAAGAAGAATTTGTAGGACGTAATTTGAGTAGTTCCTGTCAAATAAAAGCACGCATATATTTAGTTTTTTTTATCAATAGCATAAAACAGGTACCTTTCTTCCAAATATCTTTGCCTTTCTATTCGACAATGTATTTAATAATTTGGTTAATAAAATATCCGTTTAGTTCGAACATCTCGCGTATACATTAAAATATATAATTCAAGTTGAGGTAAAATACGAATGCTACTTAAATAATGTTTGTCTATGCGATACCTTCTGGAAAAGCGGTATCGAATTAATATTACTCAAGGCAATATGCCTTTGTTTTAAAGAGAAAAAAACAAAACTTTGCTTAACTTTAGAGATATTTTGGTGATAACATATAACTCTCTTGATGAACGTCAACGTGTCTAGATTATAACGTACGCTTTATTCTTTGGTCACACTGTATATATTATTTTAGATATCGGGTCTCACATTTTTAACTCATTGACTTTCGGCAAAATAAAAGCTATTAGTTCGGGGTTGACGGCAATCATAGCCACGAGTCAGGACTGTGAGGTCGTTTTATGGAGCAAAAACTAGGGCACCCCGATTTGCAAAACAAATTATACTCTTCCGCTCTTTTTTTTTTTTTGGGCGCTAAAAAAAAGTTTTTGCCACAAGCGAGCCCCGGCTTCTTGAGACAGCCCTATAAGTTAAATCAAGCAGCCATGCAGATCCAAATAAACCCTTACCCAGTACCCTTCTGGAAACAAAAAATCATATTAGTGGCAAACGTGTCGACACGTTTGAATCAGAAGGGTAACACACTTGAAGAACGGTTTGGATCAAACATGATTACAGGATTCGGGTACCCGTTTGAAACGTTATCCGTTTGACGAGGTACCCATCTAATACAGGCATATGTTCGACCCGGCAGGTGACAGAGCATTTCAACGCGCCCTACGGATATTCAAATTATTCTTTAGCCCTAAATGCGTACCATCCCGAAGGTTGGATATCTTAAACTTATTTAGGGCGTCCCAAACCCAATAAACCTACTTATAACTTGTAAGAAACCCTTAAAAATGTACTCGCACAGGTGTTTGCAAATAGGCAGGAAAACAGAGACAAAATATTGTGTTCGAACTTCCTAGAAGTTTGTTACGTGCAGGCTATTCCGTATACAAGTACAAACGTGCAAGGGATCTGGGAAAGGTGAAGATGCGCTAATAAGTTTTTTAAAACTGAGAAGATTGCAAAGCAAACATGAACCGGGGTAATTCTAGGCTATAGTGTCTAGTTTCCCGGCAACCGGAAAAATAATTTTACCGAAATTCTACCGGCATACGCCTTTCATTGGCGGTGGCAATCAGTTTATCGAACGACGTTACATCGACAAATCGTTTCACTGACACTCTATGTTTCTTAGACATATTATTTTTAAGACAGCTTTGATTAGCTTCTTTTTAAAAAAGTACTTAATAAGTCACCCCAGACTATCGCTGCAAATAGCATGCGCGGGTGGTCCATGTGGGATAACAATTT
This sequence comes from Ixodes scapularis, assembly GCF_016920785.2. Taxonomy (NCBI): domain Eukaryota; kingdom Metazoa; phylum Arthropoda; class Arachnida; order Ixodida; family Ixodidae; genus Ixodes; species Ixodes scapularis. The sequence continues at coordinate 219,330,111 of NW_024609835.1, read as the reverse complement.
ACTGGGAAAGCATTAACTGTTCCATGGAGCGAAGCCGGCGGCGTCTGTAACCGCGTAAAGGGGCACGTAAAGTCCGTAACTGTTGTAGGCGGCACCTAAAGTGACTGCGACGCGTCATATCAAATGCCTTGTCACCGAAACCGGCGTGGCCGCTTAAGGGCAAAAGGGACAAGCATCGGAATTAAAATTGAACACAAAGAAAAGCACAGCAACCCAATGCTTCGTCACGCAAGTCGTCGTGAAGCCGGTAAGATTCGTCACGGCCGCGCAGTGGGGAGGCCTGATGCCACCACCGGAGCGCCGTGTGCTACAGAAATACATGGTGCGCTGCGAGTAGGAATGCGCTGCGTATAGGAATGGCTTTCGCATACGCACACGTAAGCAGCCTTGAGTGTATCTGCTGAATTTTGTGTAATGAGTTGTCGCACACTGTCGCCGCGAAATTGCGTGAACAGGGCCGCCGACCATTGAAACGCGCGCGACAAAATGCCCCAGCGTGCAATTCGTGTAACGCGTGTCAGTGATATGTTGCTCTTGATGAAACGTGTTTTTATAAAACATGTGTCAACGAAAAGCTGTCTATAAAGCCTGTTCCCATGAAATGCCGGGAGATTAAGAAAGTCAGTATTATACCGGAAGTTATACATGATTTCAGGTAACTCATGGGAGGCGACTGCCGGTAGACGTTCGGAGAAATTATTCTCCCGACTTCAGAGAGAATAGGCACTGCCTAATTCTAGAGGCAATCTGCAAGAGTACCCGTAGAAGAACGGTCAATAATTGCCAAGAAGTAGGTCGCAATTAACTTACCATAAAAATAATGGACTTGAAAAATGTAGTCCGAGATATGTGTCGACAAGGAAACTGCAGACCTTTCGAATGAGATAAAGATTTTTACCTGTATTTTGTTTTCCCCCCTGGCTTATGAAAAGCATGTCGACCCATATTGTTCAAGATTGTGCCAACTGTGTAGTTGTTTGATTTGCGCCATTGTATTCCAGTAATAAGCACACCACCTCCAAAGTTCGTGGACATTCTTTCACATTGCCTGTCTCTAAGAAATATATTATGTACGGGGGGAATGTGATGCGGTGATGCAAAAGAGCAGTTACCATGTTTCGGTTAATGATGGTATGTAATAATCTCAGACAGAAACATTGTTAAAACACGTATTTGCCTAGTCGACAAACGTTTTGTAAAAAAAAAAAAAAAAGAACAGTTTACAAAAACAGCTAGTGGTCGCTGGTGCACCTCAAATGTCTGCATCAAGGCACGAAGGCGTAAAAAAACTGCCTCCCATGAGCCAAACATCATCAACATTATTTTTTTTCTAAGTACTCCTCTTTTACAAAAATGTGAAACAAAGAGTAACTTTTGTGCCTTCCTTTCGATTTTAGTACACTGGAAAGGTGTCTTGTAAGATGAGACCAAGCACTCCCTCAACATCGCCGCACGTTGTGGCCGGGTGAAGATGTGGGGCGATCAGTGCTTTATGCCTCTGCTGTCTTGGAATGGAAGCCAGCTTACTGATTGTAGAGGATCCCGAGAAATACTTGTCCCTTCGTTTCCGTTGAAAAAGTCTGAATCCGTCGGCATTCGTTTCTGCGTTATTTTCGGTCATTCGAGGTGATGGTTGACGGTTGAGTGAAGCGAGTTCTGTCGATTGGGAAAGCACAGGGTCTATTTTTTGGCCATTAATGTTTATTGTGCTTCACGAGGAACGGCGCGGCTAGTTGACTGTTTTGCGGCCACAGTAACGAAAGTTGCGGGGTCACGGTAAGGCTCGGAATCCCGTGACGGTATGGCACCGTCACTACATTTCGAATGGTAAGACGACGCAGCAGTTTGGTGTTCCGGGCGAGAGGCATCTACAGTGACGCGCTATCTGGCCTGACAGACGAAACTTTATTCATTAGAGTGTCAATTTTTTCGCAAAAAGTGAGCACCAGTTTGTCTCCACGGCCACACGTGTCACAGTTTTCGGCCACCGGTGCAGTTTGATTTACGTTCTGCAGAGTAGGGAAATTGTTCGGGTATAATCTTCAGCCAGAACGGCGACATCTTGAGCGCCGTTGCGCTTCGTGCAATTTTGACGCTTGTGCGTCCTAGAGCCGTCAGTCCTGAAGAGGTCGTAGTCGTCTCCCACGACGTCGATGCACTTGCAGTAAAACTCTCCACAACAAGAACCAGATCAAGTTAGATATTGCCCGCCGTCAGAAGAAGACTTTGGAGCAGCTACCGCACTCGTCTTCGCTGCCTCCCACAGCTGCCGACGAGTTTGTGGGCTGGTAGCGATGGAGTAGCTAAACCACGGCGGCTAATTTTGTCGGCATCCAAATCACGTTCCGACGAGGATAGCAACGGAGCGCGAAAGCATGCGACTAACCTCATTCAGCGGGCAGCGCTGAATAAGCGCATTAAGTTTTGCTAGTATACAATTCTATTTGACTCGAACAAAGCGGTGGTTATTGTTATTTTCATATTGACCATCACACTTTGACTCGTTTTTAAAAAAAACATCCTCTTCCAAGAATTTCAGACTTCCATTTTGTATTACAAAAAGATGGATTGACGCCAGGCACAAAATCTTGAGAGATCTGCTCTACAGACACCTAGATTTTGTTGAATCTATAAATGATGCTACAGCGAGTTATGTTTTTTAATCGTTCGATAAAGTGCACCGTGCCAAATAATTTCTGCTGCATATTTTTAAAGAGCCATTCATTATTCTGAGGAACCAATGCCGTTCTTATTTAGGTGCTCTTCTATAAGGCAGCGATGTTTGATGTTCAAATGAAGTTTAAACTAGGCTCTTAGAGACAACCTTTATAGCGGGCAGTTCAGGATTAGTAAAGAGACAGATCTTGAAAACAAACATACAAAATTGGGTTTGAACTATGCATGTCTAAACTACAATATCTTTTGCTTGAGGGTTTGGTGCTACACAAGCATTGGGCATTTTGTAGTTTGTGACCAGTTAAAGACTGTCTATTTCGAAAACTTTTAACACGTGCTACATTTAGAATGAACTTTTTGCGGTATCTGATGTTTTTATCATATTCATTTTCTTGAAATATTACATTCAGCTTCTCTGACAAAAACAACTCTGACTTCATTTGGCGGTAAACGTAGCAGAGCGTGTTGGATGGACTACAGTTCACATGGACTCGTCGAAGGAACTGTGTGTGTCTGTCCCTCGTATATTTCCAGTGTTCTTATTCTTTCCGTGTGAACTGGAATCATTTGGCGGCACTGACCTTTTTAGTTGTCGCACTGTACCACGCTTACTATAATTAACACTTCAATTAAGTACATTTTAAGTGATGAAAAATCGAGATGAGTATACTTGACAGTTGGAGCACCAAATTAGTTGAAATGCCATAAGCTGAGGGTAGACCCTCATCTGCTAAGTCCAGTATGATTACACATTGAGACTTTAAAATAGATCCTCATTTATAAGAGCGGTTAGGTTTTAAGTATATGAAGAATTATGCATATATATCAAAACATCAACTTGGGTTAGTTGGTGGTTCATGATTGCATTTCCCAGTGTAGGACAGACACGCTCTATATGAATAACTAATTAAAACCGCAGCAAATACTACTATATAACTTTTACCAAATAGTTTTTTTTATGAAGCTATCGAATAGGTGCTAACACGTAAGCTATATAGCGTGTCAACTTTCGCGGTTTCTGTGACTTCTAGCATCAGTTTGTTACACCTGCCCAGCGCAGTCTGCGCCGTACTGGACAAGAGGAATACAAAACTGACGCGAGAAGTCATAGAAACCAGGAACACTGATTTATTTATTTTATTTATTCATATTACCCCTAAAGGCCCTCGTGAGAGGGTATTACATAGGGGGGGGGGGGGGGGGGTACGCTAGATAGCTTACGTGTTAGCGCCCCTTCGGTAGTTTTACAAAAATAAAAAAAGAGTTAGGTTATTTGGGAAAATTCACCTAGTAATATGTGTTGCAGTATGAATTAGTTCCTTACATATAAGAGTAAAAGAAAATGAAGAGGCGCAATACAAATAAAAGCTGAGAGTCATTGCAGTGTGTGCACTCTTTCTTGGTGTGAGTGAACATTTAAAGTGTGCCTCTTCTTGTGCGCTGTGAAGTATGCGGAACACAAGTTGGTCTGCTTCCTGCACATGGTTGCGATTCTGTTAGAACTCCAAACTCTTATTGGCTGATATAAAAAAAAGATAGTGGGCACACCTCAAAGCAAAAAGCATTGCGCTCAACACACTATCCTTCCAATCAAAGCCGGTCAGAGCTCGGCGTCCTTCTGGCGTCACAGCAACCCCTGCACAAGAAGCAGACGACCTGCTCTCCGCATGGGCATCTGTCAATCAAACGTAACCATTCTGCCGAAAAGCGAATTATGCTTCAAATAGAAAGTACAAAAACTCTGGAACGACATTTAAGACATATGTGATCTTTTTCTACGTTTTATATACTCAAGTATCTCCGTACAATTGAGTTTACTTCCAATTACTAAGTAAACGTCCCGAACAGCGTTAAGGATACGTTTATAAAAAAATACAGATATTTAACTCTATACCGAACGTTGCAAAATCACAGTTTATCCGAAACTTGGTCTTTATTTAGGTTTCAGCTAAATAAAAGTCTAAAAAATTAACATATACTCCAGTCACTTCTTTTTGTAAAGCAGTACTTCGTTTTAAGAATTCACAAGCAGAGATAATGCGATGTCACTTAAAACACGTCGTTCAGTGTAGAGAAAGGGCCCATTGTTCTGTCGAAACGTTCCCTATTAGAACAAGCCAAAATTAGTTAAGCGAACTAGCTGGTACATGTCCAGTTTGCCTTCATAATTGATACTTCATTTAAAAATTTTGCGCAGTAAACAAATATACTAAATCTGATAAACGCTGGACAAAATATTGCCACTTTCCGTACACATTATCCTCGCATACTTCAACGTCCTTCATACACCACTTCAGCAAATTTAGACTATGAATTTTGAAATAGTACTTCGTGTGAGCGTTTTTTTTTTTCGTTCTTAAGTTTGCTATCGATGCACATATGTTTAGTTATGCAAATTGCTGGGCTGTCAACGTTATCCAAGTAACTGACTTCACACTTTTTATCGTCGCACACTGGAGCACCTAAGGATTACACTAACGAGCGTTTTCGGTTCACACAACGTACGTTTAATAGAAAAGTAAAGTCTTCTCCCCACTTCCTTTATTATATTATTTATATCTTGGAGCTTAGTAAAAGATCTCACTTCTAGAAGGAGTATAAGAAGGGTATTAAATGGTCGTTACTCGTCGAGAGATTCCAACATTCTAATTTACTTCCGGTGGAACTCATCCAAGTTAACAAGTAACAATCATTCCAGGACGCGCTAATAACTTTGTGATCTGAACCAAAGATGGATTTTCATAATACACCAGATATTCGATATCCTCCCTGTGCTGTTGCGGCTCCAACGTGTTTGGCACTGAGGGCTGTGACCATACAGATTGTCTTTTATTCTTGTCGGGTTTATATGTTGCTATTGTTATTTATAATAATATAGCTATTAACCACTCTATTGTACATGGCATGTAAATGCAACTGCAAGCTCTACATTATGTTGCGAAGTATTTCTATATTCATCTATATTATCATTACCGACTTCTGTTCAACAGGACACTTGAGAAATCCTTCGTCATTGCGCGCATTGCTGTAGTGACACTTTTTTATTGTGTAACCTGCCGGTGCGAGAACAAGGTCATGAGGACTTTTAATTAACAACAAACTAATAGGTTTTTATATACTCGAATGTTACACCCTGGCATTATTTATGTTTATAGTTCGAGACTTTTTATGTACCAAATATTCGGACACTTTCCTCGAGTAAAAAAGGGCTCGAATAAATTCATTAAATAAGGACCCACTCAGGTAGCACTGTCCTTTTGACGAAAATTTTACTTGTGCCTGAAAGCGTACGACCTTGAAAAACCGAAAGAACCCACGATAGAGCTGAACCTTACCTTGTTGTGCCTGAGTCCATGTGTATTGGCGTTTATTGCCAAACAAGTGCAAACGTCAGGCTTACTGCCTTTTAGTTTGGCTGCAATCTCGCATCTTCGTGCCTAAATCTCCAAACAAATGCCAGAGTTAAGGTCCACTTCTGGTTGCAAGAAGAAAAATTAGGCATTCGTTAAGAAACATCACAATTTAAACCCTGAGATACTGAAAAATATTTTATTTCTCTATGTCACAAGGTTTGAATTACGAACTTCTGGCTGTTCGCTTTTCAGTTGGCAACTTCGGGCGAAAGTGCCAAACTGCCAGCATTATATCTCACTGTTGGTGTTTCGGTTGATAAGTGATATGCTCAGTTTAAGTCTAGGACTTAGGAAATTAGGTGGCAAACCAGAGAAAAAACCATGCAACAGTCAAATAAAATTACTTTTGCGCTAACTAACTCCTTGGAGCAAAACCACATTAAACCAAACTTAGGCCCGAGTTAAGCCTCCAGGTTTGCTTAACGTGGACCAACTTAGGCGTTTCTGTATCGTGCTGCCTAGGCAAGTCGTATACGACCTGTCCAGCAGCACGCCACCGAAAGTTGTAAGTCTCAGAACAAAGTGTTGTGCCACTCGAATAAAACTTCCCGAACTGCCAGAAAAAAAAATCAATTGCTACAAACTGTAAATTTAAGCTAGTTGTCTCTTCTACTTCAAGTTAGCTTTCCTCATTTGGTGAGCATTTATATTTTTGACACCCTAGTATTAATTGCTGCGGGAGTACTTGTACAGCCCCCGCACAATGCCAAGCGAAAAGGGAGGGTTTGTCTTTAGTGAACTTTGTTTCATACAACGCTTGCCCGCGCGATGTACTATAGCAGATGCTATGAGTCTTCTTAGCCAATCAAATGTCTTGGTAGTTTCACGTTACTTTGGGGAGGAGTGGGAATGTTACCAACTCCTGTTTTTTTTAATTCATTTTTATTACGTCTACATGTTCTTGAACTTCAAAAAAAAAAAAACATGCGACTGAAGTTTTTCGCAGTGCAGAAAAGAAATCGTCTTCAGAAAGTTCGTAGGTTTCAAATTTTCTCGTTAAACAAATTAAACCTGGTGTTGCGGGAACACGCCACCTCGCTCAAGTCAACTCCAGCGGGGCATCTCGCAGTACATATTAGAGACTGTAATTGCCATGGTTGAAAAAACCCCGAGACTGCGGGTAAACGACACAACACTAAGAAGTCTCTTGTGTGTTTGGCGGTCGGGAAGCGAGTGTGTTTGGCGGTCGGGAAGCGAGGGGTCAAAGATAAGAGAAGTGCGTGACGCAGAGTCTGTTGTCCTTGTTGTTTAGTCAGAGGTTACGTTGGTGGAAAGTGGCATTCTTTGGGGTTCTCACCTTCTTCCCCTTTTTTTCTGTTGTATCGAAGTGCCTATATAACCAGGTTTGAAAAATAAAAATTTCAGCTGTATTAGAGACTTCTTAGTGTTGTGTCGTTTACCCGCAGTCTCGGGGTTTTTTCAACCATGTGCAATGTACACCAGCTCGATTGCGCCCTTACTTTTTGTTCTGTAATTGCCAGCCGATCCCGACTTCACGAGAAATATACGAGGCCTTAACCATCAAGGAAAATAAAGACGATTGTGTGAGTGCACCATCGGTGGAATTACCTGACAAAAAATTAGTTTACCTTCGGTAGCCAACTTGAGGTTGATTCAGCGCGACTTTCTAGTCTTTTCAACTTCTTTCTTTAAGCTATATTCTTTTTCTTAATTTCAATATATTCCCTGGAATTTATTTAGTTAACCTGTTCCCTTTCTTTTCTTTTCTTTCCTTTTTGTTTATACCTTTTCAATTTCTCCTTTGATTATATATCATCTCCTCTTTTTTTTTCGGTGTATTTATATGCTGCTTCCTTCTATTCTATCGAAACGACAGTTGTGAGTTAGCGCGTGTCCTGTCTATATCTTCTATCCCTCGTCCTTTGTTTAACCTTTGCGCTATTTAATTTTCAGAAACCGCGTTAGCGTTCATTTGGCCATATTTATCGCTTTATAACTTCAAAGCCACACAAATATTGCATCATGTTTTCGCAGATTCTCTAAGTACATATTGGAAATGTTAATTTCGGCGAGTTTAAAGAATATTAAAGATTTCCTTTGAATGATTTTCAAAATAATGCATATTTAGTTAAATACTCCTGTGTGAGCAATTCTTGTAAACGTCTCCCGCTAACCGGGACAACAATATTTCACGCAAAGATGAACTATACAGGGGTGGAGGCAAGCTTCAACCATTTTAGGCAGGGCTGGGAGCAGCAAAAATGCCCCTTTGGAGCAGCTTTGGAGCAGAAAAAGTTCTGCTTTGGAGCAGCTCAGGAGCAAGAAAATTAGGTTTGGTAGCTGTATAAGCAAATCTTGGAGCTGCTTGGCGCTATGACCACAGATGTGTTTTTCGGAATACAAAAAAATATCAATAAAAAAACACCTCGATGTGAAGTTCCAAAACCATTCTCAAACATGAGCTTTTCTTAAATATATTCCAGCCAATAGCAAAAAAAAGATATATGAATGGCTGTCATTGAGAACTGTCCTGGTGGTAGCGGATTGGTTCTTCTCATGGATTTACAATAGTAGGAATAGGCAACTAAAGAAAAACAACTTAAACCTCATGAAAACAAGACATTTTCACTGTTTAACAACCTAAATCGCACGTTCCATAAGTTAAGAACAAAACCATTTCAAGCTGCAATAGTATGGTATTAAATAAATTCCAATACTGACTACAGTTTATCATTAGGAAATACAAACGTTTCAAGTCCGTGTTTAGCAAACAAAATTATTCCAATACTCTGAACAGAGTACAACATAGGACAAGCGATACAGAGTATCGCTTGTCCTCTAGCGCATTCCCATATAGGAGTTTTATATACTCTGCCGGATGGGAGTTCAAGGTTAACTCCCATGCAAGCTAGAGTTTTTTTGGGGGGATGCAAGGGGGTAAGTACAGAACTCCAATGAGCACGGGAGTCTATTCATGGATCAATGAGAGTACTAATTTACTTTCATCAGTGTTCCTAGGTGGACCCATGGGAGTATTCTTTCACATCCGTATGAGAGTTTTTACGTGGACTCACGAGAACATTTCTTTACATTCACCTGGGAGTTCTTACGTGGACCCACGGGAGTATTCTTTCACATTCATATGGGAGTTTTTACGTGCATTTATGGGACTATTTTTTCACATTCATATCGGAATTTTAATGTGCACTTGTGGGACTATTCTTTCACATCGATATGGGCGTTTTTACGTGCATTTACGGGAGCATTCTTTCATATCCACAAAGAAGTGTTTATGTGCACCTGTGGGACTATTCCTTCACGTGCATATGGAAGATTTTACGTGCATTTATGGTACCATTCTTTCATATTCATTTAGGAGTTTTTACGTGCATTTATGGGACTATATGTCGACATTCATATAGGAGTTTGTATGTACACTTGTGGGGGACTATTCTTCACATCCATTTGGGAGTTATGTGGGCCCACGGGAATCGTCTTTCACATTCTCCTGGGAGTTATCCTTACCTACGGAAGTATTCTCTCGCATCCACCTAGGAGTTTAATGGTGATATCCGAGAGTTTTCTTACTACCTTTAAGGGGTTTCTTCAAAGTCAGGAACTGTGAAAGGAAAGGCATAAGCAGGTAGCATCATGCACAAAATGTATTTATTGTGCACATTATGTACATTTCTTGCACACGTCATGTGGCAAGAGCTCATGTTGCCTTTGGCGCAAACTGGCTTATACCCTGTCAGACGGTAATGTAAATGGCCTTCAGAGGAAACTCCTTAAAAATTTTTGCGAACAAGCGAATGCCGAAGGCCACAGGCAGAGCCGAGATCGTGAGCTGGTTCGCTGATTCTTTGGAGCAGTTCATTCTAAAGGTCATTTAAATGCCCGCCTGACAGGTATTTAATAGAGTGAAGGGTAAGCTAGGCTAACTGTGGTACAGAAGCCACGAAATCTCTGTATAAATTGATCGATTCCAGTGCTTTCACCCGCGGCTTCAGGTAGCACAGTCCCCAAAACCACGCTCAATAAAACTCAGCACCTAATCTGGCGTCTTCGCATACTGGAAGAGGAAAATACAGTAGGCGGCAATGAGGTACGCCACACCCTGATAGAGCCATACCATAAGTTCAAAGTTTTTCCTTAATCAGTCGTACAATATTGAAATAAATTATCTCTAATTTTACGGAAATTGATAGGACATAATATGAAAGTCAGATTTTTTACGTCAACTTATTTATGTTAAACACCCTGAATGCTCCTTCCCAGACGCCCCAGCTTGCTCGTTACCCGTGGTAGCGGTAGATGCAATTGCTCTTCCTGGAATCAGTCTGCTGTTGGCCATTCTCTTCCCTGCATAGTGCAGGAGGGGACCTCTAACCAAAAAAACAAAAGCATTTAAGGTAGATGCACGGACCATCAACAGAACAGAAGTTTTTGACGTCATCGTATGAACCTTGCAAACCCGGAGAAAAGTGGACTTTTCTCAAAAAGTGAATTGAAGACAGTTTCTTCAAAGCAATACCAATACTACTTCTATTGAAAATATGGTGAAAGGGCAGAGTGGTTTTAAAGTGACACTGCAACGAATAGGTAGTGCCTATTTTATTGTCTAAATGTCAACCACGTTCTGGCCATACCGTGGATGCACCAATTTTTTTCTCAAAAAGACACCAAAACATTATTAAAAACTAATGCCCCAGAAGATCTCCCGATATACATCGCGTTCGCGACGTCTGGTTCTCCTTCAGTTAAAGCTATATGGCGGCTGGCGTGACTTTGAGCTTCGCCAATTGATGGCGTCAATGCTCTACAAGCTGGCCGTTCAAGTTGTTACTCCCCGCTCTCCGCAGGAGTTGAATAGGCACGGGAGAAAAAAAAATCCGGTTCAGCCAAGTTAGACATGGCTCAGGCACACACAGCCTATGCCATGTTTCCGTACAGCGGTGCTGCTTTTATTTATTTATTTTATTCATATTACTCCTAAAGGCCCTCGTGAGAGGGTATGTTGTGTGATGTGACGGTATTTGGGTTATTTAAACAATTTTTCGGCGTCTTTGTGGGCAAAACAATTGGCGTCTCCATGGTGTGGGCAGAACATGGTTGACATTTAGATAATAAAATAAGTGCCACAATTCTGTTGCAGAAACACTTAAAAAAAGAAAGAACAAAGTGCACCCTTATTTTCAAGAGTTCACATCAAACATGTTTATAACTATCTACCCTTTTGCGCTAGTTTCATTTTCTATCGTTTCATGGTCTTAGTAACTTTAGGAGCGAGTGACAGTCCCGCAAAAATGTCATCAAGCATGCAAAAGAAGTTCGAAGCCTGAAAAATTTAAAGCGTGACAGGCCAAACAAAACGACCCATGGCAAAAACTGTAGGATACCTGTATTGCTGTGTGTAAGCTTAAGAAAGTAAAATTAATATGCATTTCTAGCTATTTACTCCTACAAAGCATAATTGTCTTCACTCTCGCACAATCACTCGGCGAACGAAGCAAAAGCCCTCCTATTATCATAATCGTGTGCACCGTAAACATGTAAGAGTTATCAACGTTTTGAAAAATGTCTATAAAGGATAGTTCACATATACGGCACAGAGCTAAATAACAGTAAAACAGTGCTGACTTGAACTTAACTTAGCACTGATACAGCAGTGTATCAGTGTCGGATCATTAACAAAGAGCAAAATCAGCACTATTCCCAGCACTTGCTAATAGTACTGTTCTATCGTAAGGTCTCGAATCTGGGTGAAGCTCTTCAAATCACCGTATAAATTGGCTTCATAAGGCATCGTGCTACGATTTACCACAGAGGTGCCTGAAGGTGGTGAAAGCATCGCGAAAAAAATTTGAAAGAATGAACTTAATGCGAGTCTCAAGTAAAAAAAAAAGAACTGGTTTTGTCTATCTATGGCACCCTTGTGCTATATGGGCACCCTCCGACTGCCACAACAACCGACAGATGGCGGCACCGGCACCGACGCCTTATGGCAGCTCAGTAGCTTCACGATCACGCCAAGAGCTCATCACATGTAGCTGAAATTATTCGACGAACAACCTCCACGGTCACGCCAAAAACTCACCACATGTAGCTGAAATTATTCGACGAACATCGGTTTCATTAGTTTTGTGTCCATTTAATGTTTTATTGGGAGTGAAAATAAAATAAAAAAGTGTGCACCGTTTATGAATCAAAGAGGTTGTCTGGTCTCGGTGCGACTGGGCGGCTGCTGAGCAGCGACTGGGCGGCTGCTGAGCAGCGACTAGCCGCAGGGGCCGATGTCGCCATCTGTCGGTTATTGAGCCGGTCAGACGGTGCACAGTTAGCAGACGGGTGCCGTAGGTAGGAAAGAATAGTTATCATATTTTTGTCTTTTACTCGAGTAAGTTTGTTCTTTGAAATTTTGACACAGTGATCCCACTACCTTCGGGCGCCTCCGTTGTAAATCGTAGAGGGATGCATCCCCAAACTGACTTATGCGACCACTTTAAAGGCTTCACCCAGATTCAGAACCCTGCTGCACAGGTGTAGTGTATGTGTAAACTGGCCTTAAAAGGGATGCTGAACCGAAATTTGGATTTCACAAACTAAGTTAGCCGGAGTGTTTAATGGGGCGCCACAAACCCCACAACATTACTCATAAAGAGATATCTCGAACCGATGGCCGTATTTTTGTAAAATAAGGATGCAATCGAGTGAGAATCGCGACATCGCGTTTCCTGCAGGAGAGTTGACGAGGCGGTGAAACGGCCTTGATTCCTTTCCTTTCCGCGTCCTCGTGGAGTCAAAGCGAGAAGAGGAGGAAACGAGAATTGCGAAGTCACGGGCGTTTTTGGCCATTGTTCAAGCGCGCTCTTCTTTTTCAATTATACGACCATCCGTTGGAGATGTCGATTTGTGGGAGATGCTTTCGGGTTTGCAGCGTCCCGCCTAGCGCTTGTGCGTTGTTTTCGGAAATCAAAATTTCGCTTTAGCATCCCTTTAAATGATGTACACCTGATATTGATATTTGGGAGATATTGAACAAGGAATTATCTAACTTATAGAAACAATTTCTTATACAAATAATTTCAATTTTTTTAGTTGAAATACAGATTTCACAGGCAAGTTTGGCTAAGCCACCGCTGCAATGCATCGAGGGAACTTGCGTCTTTCTGCACGTGCCCGACCACGCTGCAGCTCTGCGCGTGCAAAGCACGCGACGGCACGAGGTGTCTCAAGCACAGCGGCCTGCCTCTTGGAAACTAAAGTTATGGCGGCTTCACACATGCACCGAACGCTAGGAGAGATCGGTCTATTCCACTAAAGATTAAAAATAAACATTCCAACAAGGTCTTATTAATCTTTCACGAGTCGTGATTGTTTCAAAAGGCAACATGTCCTCTATACTCTGTTTCATTATAGTATGTTACTGCTCACGAAGATAGGACGAGGGGAAGGAAGATCAGGGAGGAGGAAGCAGACGGAATGCTGGAGAAGAGGAGGAAGCAGATGGAACGCTAGAAAGGAGAGGGGGAAACTTCCTCGTCTCTAGCATTTCGTCTGCTTCCTCCTTCCCGGCATTCCTTTCCCTCGCCTTAACTTCTTGAGTTGTAACAGACTATAGTTACGTGGAGTACAGACGAGGGCAACGCCAGACGAGGGGGGAAAGCCCAAGCACTTGGAAGGAGAGAAACCTCCTCTCCTCTCTGATGTTCCTAGTGATCTCAATTTCTCCCCTCGCCCCCTTCTCCTGTCCTACCTTCCCAGTGCTCGCCTTTTTTGTTGCCTGGCGTTGCTTCGCCCACACTGCACACAACTTGCGACGCCGACTATTAGCATTGTGCGCGACCAAAAGTGTAGAGCGCCGAACGATAGCTTCCTGCATACTGGTAACGCATACACTATCGCCAGTTAACAGGGAGGGAAATCCTGCCAATTACAGGGAGGTAGAGGCAAATATTTCCAATGAGGACAGGAAAAAAACTGCTTGAGACGTCACGGACGGAAACCAAGAGAGGGTGCCACCGAAAAATCTCGGAGCTAATAGAAGTGGAGCATAAATAGCTCTGACGAATGCCCGGTCCAGTTCTCTAGCTGTGCAAGGGCCACTTGTTCTCTCACTCGAACTGTGCTTTCAGCTCTTTTTTCTGGTACTTGGGCCACAAGTTGTGCTAAAAGGCTTGCAGCACCAGCTCAAGGAGTTGATGGCCCACTTCTGAAAACACAAAGCGTAAAGGAAGCCATCACTTAGAACAAAATGAATCATACAGATAATTAGAGTAGAGCTTTGAAGATTCATCTCAACCACCCAAGTATTGTAAAGACAGATGGACCTTCCATACAGTAAGCCTAAAACGCCGTTCAGACAGGCAACCGTGTTAGACCGAGACAGAACACACCGGTCTTAGGACCCGTTCCGCTGCAACGCATCAGGCCCTAAGACGTTGTAAGAGGCTTAAAAACCGGTATGGTCTCTCTCGGCTGCGTATGTGTGAACGGCGTTTCAGTCAAATTGCAGGCACCTCGGTCTGGTTTACGACCTAATAACTCGGGATTGAAGAACAAAAACTTGCAACAAAGCCAAGTTGCAATTAGTGGCCAAAAAGACAAAAACCTCTAAACATTTAGAATGCATTGACAAAGAAGATGAGCACGGCCATGACAACCTGCTTGACTCAGAATACCAAGTTAAGTGTCAGTCAACCAAACAATTGTCTTATGCCCTTGAAAAGTGTGGCTCGGACAAACACTACCACAAGAAAGATACCCCATCACCATATCCCTATTGAAAAATCCACCAGCCCGGGTCTGGCATGTTTCTGACGTTTACACCAGAACGGAAATTCAGACATGGGTCTTCGCGTGTTCTAGTGTCTTCGCGTGTTATGATGTGACCCGGTCGATCTAGTGTCTTGTGGGGTGACCCTGTAATGCATGCACGGTATAACTTAGATGCAGAAAGGACTGCTGATGACAACAGCTAGCAAATTGTGCCAAAGGAACACCAATTTTTCAAAGGTTTAGGCGTTCATTCTGCCATGAAACAAAACTACAAAGACGGTAAGGAGAGTAAAACTTATCATTTTATTTTATTTGCAACACGCACCATACGTGAACATTTCTCTGCACACGGGGCTGTCCATGGCTCTTTTCTTTCATGCCGTTTTTGCCAGCACACTTGGATGAATCAGACGGTGGCTTGGGCAAGTTGATAAAACCTACAGTGCAAAAAAGAAAACAAATACACCAGCAGCAAAAAGACATGAGATAACTGGGTACATTATTTTGTATGTCTTTTTCCTGCTTATATACAGTGCTTGCACGATTCCAAAGTACCCCCCTTTCTAATGCGCAAACATATTTACCTCCCGAATATTAAAAACTTTTGTTGATGAAAAGTTTACCACACAGATAAAATAACTGAGATTTTACGCTACATGCCTATGGAAAGTTTCATAGAACCCACTTTCATAATAAGAAACAAAATATTACGAACTAGTCACCATCACAGTCCCAGCGTAATTTTTTGTTACCATCCAGAAACTGCAGTGCAGTCGCCGCTTCCATTCAGGGCGTTTAAAAATGTGCCATCAGTTTTGAAGCAGTTTTGTTTTCTCCAATCATGCATGCAGTCTCTGGAAAACAAGGGGAGTTATATAATTGTGCCTAATCCTTGAACGTCCAACCACCCGCAGCTGAGCAACTAATAACTGTGATTGGTTAAACACGTGATTGGCTACACATGCACGTAGAACATAATGATTGTCCAGTTTTTATGAAACCGCGAGGAATGTGGTAGTCATATTTCAAGCATACCACAGTGTATTTGAAATATATCAAAAGGACTTGAAATATTTATAAACTAGCTAAGGGCCCGCTATACATTGTGCGTACCCCTGCTGAAGAAAGAGGCGCATATTGAACGGAGGTTTAGAAATTATTTCTTCAATTTAAAAAATAACACTTTTTCTAAACTTCTCCAATTTCTTGTCTGGGTTCCGAACTATGTAAAACACTAAGGTAATTATTCGTAATACTTTTATACCAACCACCTCTGCAAGTTAATCGGTCTGAATTTTTAGCATTTTGCCATTCCTTCAATATTGACAATTATTTTGAGAGAACACTAACACAAATTATATTCCAAAACAATTTTTAATCAAGACCTCTTCTGAAGTGCTTGTAATTTAAGCAATTTTAAGGCATTATGATCTTCCCACTAGCAGAGAAGAAAATTGTGAATAACATCATTAGGGAGTTTTAGCAAATCGTTTTTGAGCCCCGATCACGATACCATTAAATACACAACTCATGCTCAAGGCCATCGGACGGGATAGGAGGAATCTTTATCGGGCTTATGGGAACGGTCTACTAAAACTCCCCATTTCAAGTAATTTTTAACACCGTTGCCCTACCGCACACGCTTGAAAAGTCACGATCAAAACTATTTCGACATACCGTACTTACTCGCATAATCCTCACAATTTCTTTTTTGCGGAAAATCGAGGGAAAGTTGGGGGTGAGAAAATTACGCGGGGAAAATTTTTTGCAAGAACGTAGAGCTCTAGAAAAAAAGAAAAGTAGCGCCTGCAAATTGGGATTTTCACGCCGGCAGCTACCTACATGGTTTGAGAACTACCAATACAGGACTTACCTTAACCATAAAACCACAGGTTCAACACAAAACAAGGTTTTTTAGGAAACACAGTCGGAGTTAAGACTTACCTACATCGCTGATAACAACCTCAGTCTGAATTATTCCGAGCATCGCTGGTCGTCGTAGGCGACGCGACGACCGCGGGCAGTGCGAACGCCGTCTAGTTGCGCGCACGCGAAACTGGCTCAACGACATTGTGACTAGCGTCTGAGAGATGGCGCTAGGCTGTCTAAGGCGCCTTAGGGCGCTTGGAGCATCAAAGGACTCTGGCCAAGTGGAGCGGCGTGGCGCCGCAAAATACGGGTGGTGGAGAGCGCGTGCATCATGCGGGTTTCGTGAACAGGCAACTTTTGCCGCTGCAGTTTTGGGGGTGCGCTGATTACGCACTTGCGAGGATTACGCGAGTAAATATGGTATGTAGGGACACGTTGACCTACTAAAACGGCGTTTAAATCATAGCTTTGTTTTGAAACTTTTCAGGAAAGAGGGTAACTTGTATACTCTAAGGTGCATTTTACACAATATTCAAGGTGCCACCAATTTTATGTCACAAAATATATAGAGAAATGCTCTTTTATATAACCATAATGCCTGCAAACTTTTACAACAGAATCTGTAATGGTCGATATTAGGCTAGATCGTTTGGCGTGGAATGTCCCTGCATAGAACCGTACATGCGCGGAAATCGGATGATAAGAATGAAAAACTTAAAAGTAAAACGAAAATGCGATCTCTTTCGAGAAAGAAGGTTGTCTATGGAAGTGAAGATAACCACCTTATACCAAAAAGTCCTAGTTTCGATTTTCGAGTTGATTTTTGGGTTCAATTTTAAATTGTTCATTATTATGGGGCTGCTATTTTTGTGAATAAAAGAGAGTTAAAATTGTGCAAACACAGTATTTGTTTCCTTTTGTGCACTGTGGATTTTATCGCTCAGAGATTATTCATGTACTTGTCAGTCCCTGCGTTGCGCCCCTCTGCCTCCTCAGCTTACAAGTCTTTTGCGACAGCCACAACCGAACATTCTTCATAGATCCTGCGACCTCTTTATTGCTGAGTCCTCTTGCCTCGGCGTAATGCCTGTAAAAGTCTGAGAAAAAAATCACTCATTAGTTCAATGCCAAAACAAGTTTTCAGTTTAACTGATGACGAAAAGGGCGACATCCATTGTGCAACATAGTTAGCTGACCGGATCATCCCAACAAGCACTAGTGGCTCATATCTAGCGAGCGTTGGAACTTAGCCACACGTGAAACGGCGACCTGGACTGAAGAGGCGCCAATAAATTGTTTTCTTTCTCATTTTGATGACCGAATGTTGTCACATTGCAGAAAAGTAGTTCTTGCCTCCCTTGTTCTACTACTGTTTCTGTAGTATACAGGAGTGTCGGGCAAAAGAGCGAATGTCCATCAAGTTGACTGGATGTTGATAAGCTTGTTAAGAAATATTGCTGCCGCACAGATGACCGTGAAGACAAGGTAGAGACTCCTTGAGCTTTTCTTCTTCCCTGATGATGCTTAGCAAATCTTGTTGTAAGGCGACGTGGTCGCAATCAGTTATGTTTGACATGACTGTGTCCACCACCCTTTATGTTACATACAGGCCGTTCCACATAAGTGAAAAAAGTATTAAAAAAGGGTACCCGCGTTAGAGAACATTAGCTTGCCAAAATTGGCAGCCACGAAGAATAAGACTGCTTGTGCAATTAAGTGCCTAGTGAACGGAGATATATCAATTACAGTCGTTGAGCAATTTTTTGGACTTCATCAAGACCGGAAAAGCGTCCGAATAATGAAGCAGTTTAATAATCCAGAGATTCAAAAACGTGGCTTTATTGAGTCTAATTGTACTTGAAAAAGTCACGAAGAGTGCCTTGTTTTATGTTCCGTCTGCAGGAAATCGCATGCGCCCGCATCCGCGCCAGCGTCATATCCTCACTGTACACATCAGGCAGCAACGTTAACGTGTTCATTATTATGTCCCCTGTCGATGGCTGCGGGCGGTGACCATCGTCGTCAGAGCAGGTGTCCGAGTCTTCTTCGGGTTGTGCGAGGTCTTGGCGCACTATTTTGTCATCCGTAAGTTCTGCGCACAGTTGGAGGTCTTTAGGAATTTTTACAATAACCTCCGCAACCGCAAAGAAATAACGTCGTCGCTACTGCGGATACGCAGACCCAAAACGAGCATTGGGGCCCGTTATTTCTCAGAAATAGAAGGCGTACCATTAGCGCTTACTGCGCCCCAAAGAAATAACATTTCAAATGGCGGAGCCCACGACATAGCCGTTAATCACGTCTTCAATGCCGCAGCTTGCTTGGGAACTGTGAGGGTCGAGAACGCCATAGATGGCTGGATACACAGCTCAAAGCTATCAAATGCAAGCACTTACGATCGCGGCAGAAATGTAGACATGCCAAGGTGTGAGATCGACCTGGCTTCGCAAGTACAACAGAGCAGCTTGGCAGTGACAAAAAACCATGGCATCAAGTATAATACAGCTAAAAAAAGTTATTCCAGAGTTATTCCAGACAAAAAGCGTGTTTAATTTTCTAGACATAACATTCTAACTACAATATAAAAGCTGTCGCGACATGCGAGAGCTTTTATTTCGAAGTCCACCTGAAAAATCAAGTCGAGCCCACGATCAATCCAGCGAAAAATCCAAGTTGGCAGCCTCCCGGCGACTGCCACTCGCATTTTAGTCTGAAAAACTGGTCGTTAAAATGCACTATTTCAATTGAGTAAGTCACAGCTCCCCGTAACTGTCCGGAAAAACGAGCAAGCCCGAATTTTCTACGTACGAAAATTCCGTCGGCAACTGTAACTTTTTAATTAGTGAAACTCAACATCCAGTTTCAATTAGAAGCTTGCTAGCAATCATCGAATACCACTAAAACATTCAAATTTAGAATGATTCGGTGCACATGTACTATTTTTTTTGGGCCCCGAAAATGCGACAAAAATCCTCTGCACCCGCAAAGCTTTTCCCAGGTCTTAATCATCCCGATTTTCGCTCCACCAGGCTTGTGCCTGCATCCAAAATGGCGACCTTTTACGGAACACTATGCTTCATACGTGCCGTCAATCTTTTTAAACTTAAGTGATTTAGTGGTTTTTGACTATGCCCAACAAGTTTCTAATTAAAACTTTGTGCTCATGCCTAACAATTAATGAAGTTAATTATGCAAAACTATTAACTTAATTACCGTAAGCGCTACCGTATTTACTCACATAATAAACGCACCCCCCACAAGGGGCCTCAATATTTTGATTTTTTCCCCTCCAAGCCAGTTTTCTTTTGCTGCCAAGCGGTCAGGCCAAGTCAAGCCAAGCCAGGCCAGGCTGCTCGCGCAATGGCCGCAAGTGCGTAGTTACGGTAGTTACGGAAGTGATCAACCGTGAAACTGAGTGTCGCGCACACTTGACGAAGCTTGGGTCGAGGGATTGCAGAGCCCCGGACATTGTTCGCCTATCGGATGCATTGATGTCGACAAACAAGCCGCCGCTTTCGGAAAATGAAATCGTAAAAGCTATTAGGCCTAATTTCACTTGCTCCGAGAAAACCCAACCACACAGAGTTGGCCAATCATTGGCCACTGGCTGGCAATGGTCCTTTGGCCAGTGGCCAGACGGTGGCCAGTCATTGGTCGATGACTGGCTTTTCTCTGGCCATTGGCCAGTGGCCACTAGCCATCAGCCATCGGCCAAGCGTTGGCCGATGAGTGGCCACTCTTTTGCCATTGGCCATAATACCATAGCCAACCATTGGCCAATGCTTGGCCTAAATACGTGGTGTTGGGAATGCGTTTATTTATTCTTTAACAGAACGGCGCAGCGAGGTGCACGCTGCGCGTGAGTGTCTGGTAGCCACTCCGTAAACAAAACTTGATCCCTGCGAGCGGGCTTCGGGGGTCGGCAGTTGGACTACGTACGAGTTCGTGTACGCGTAGTCGTGGATATAGCCGAGCGTGCCCGCTGGACACTAGCGATATACAGGGTGTTTCAGAGAACGCACGCCAAATCGCTACTGCGAAAACTGCTCATCCTATCGAAAAAAGGCGTGTGGAGTTTTGGTCCTGGGCCAGAGGCGCATTTAGGAAAACTATTAAAGTCCGGAATAATTAAGTTGTTCATTAATATTTCTGCGTAATTATCTTTTTCATATTGTGTTTAAGGGCATGGTTTAACGTAGAGAATTGCTCAGCATCACTGAAAAACACCAAATTAACAAATCGCAGAACGATAGAAGGCACGCGAAGCATTTTATGGCTTTCTGAAAAACTGCACAAAATCGACGAGGCTGGTTGCTCTATCTCTCCACGGGGCGCGGTGCCGCCGGGGCAGAGATACGCTACGATAGCAAACCGAAACTTCAAAACCCGTCGATTTTGTGCACTTTTTCAGAAAGCCATAAAATGCTTCGCGTCCCTATTGAAAAAACCAGCTTAAGCTGGTCCCAGCTTCAAGCTGGGTTATTAAGCCAGCATCCCTAGTTTGGCATGCTGGTCAGGCTGGTTGATCGGTCCCAGCTTTAAGCTGGGTTATTGCCCCCCAATGCCCAGTTCGGCATGCTGGTCATGCTGGTTATACTGGTCATGCTGCTGGACTTCCCAACCAGTTTAACCTGTTTAAATTAGGGCACAGGATAAACAAGCCAAGCTCTCCAGAAAAGCCAACTCGGCATCAAATTTATTATTTTCGTACTTGCGGCCGCCTCACATGAACTCAGATGCTACTTATCCTCGACGCTGACACAGTACTAACCAACGCACAGGCTGTGGCTCTCAGTGCAAAGCCAACAATGTTAATAAAACCAGATGGCTTACATTTCAAGACGAAAAATACTAGGCACACGCCAAAAACAGGCAATAGCAAAAGAAAATACTACACGGATAAGTGAAGCGAACCTGAGTCCCGCCAGTGATGGGGACGTATCGGAAACTTGCCTGGTCGTCAGAGGCGAGGAAATCCGTGTGGATTGGATGGCATTGGCGATGATCCTCGGCACCACCGTCCTTCAGCAGCACACACAGGTTCGGAGACACGAAGCGACGCCTCAATCGGGACGTCTGACATCTTCCCGCACTGAACGGACTCTCGCTCGCTGTCTCCTCAAAACCCGTTTCATTTGCACCATCGTTCAAGTAGTCTCCAAACAACGCGCGCACACCCGTCCCTTTGAAAATCTGCCCAAAATAGCCAAACGCGTCTCAAATAATTCGTTCCTACCACTCTCTCGCTCTCTCTTTTCTCGCACACAAAGGTAGCTTTCAGCTTCGGGTTACAAGTGAGGAGGCTGGAGGAGGGAGGCTTTCCCTGTGAGATCATTAAGGGGGTGGTAGAGGGTTTGCTAAAAATGTTTCGTGGAGGAAGGAAGAGGGAAAAGAGGGGCAAGCCAGATAAAAGACCAGTGGTGATACCGTATATACATAACGTTAGCCATAACAACAAAAAGGTGGGGGAAAAGCATGACATTTCAGTTCTCCTTTCAGCTCCAGAGAAATTAAGCAAGCTATGTGGGAGGGTGAAACGGGGTGACGCACGGTTGGATATTTGTCAGAAAAAGCACGCAACAAAATACGTAGGATGCAGAGTGGGGGTGGTGTACAGAATTCCTCTGTATTGTGGGAGGGTATACGTGGGGCAGTCGGGGTGATGCGGAAACGAAAGACTGAAGGAACATGCCCTGTCATTGAGGTCAGCCCCCTCTGGCAATCTCGCAGTGCATTGCAGTAGGTGTGAGTGTTTACCCTATTTAGACAACACCGTCATCTTGGCACGAAACAAAAATAGGAAGACAAGGGAGATAACGGAAGCGTTTTTTTTTATTTCCGAGTGTGACGAGGCTACGTGTGTAAGTGCCCCATCGATAACCCTGTTTGAAACGGAGTTATTGTTTTTACGATCATGCATGGTGTAAGAGTAAGAAATGTTATAAGCGACGGTCGGAACTGAATCGGATGTGTGTCTTATTGGTTTCGCGGTACGAGTGGTTTTTCCAATAATAAACCAGTTGCAAGTAGCGCTCTGTGGTGTGTGTCTCTCCTACTCGTCCGTCGTTTTTAGCGCTTTTAACCCCTAAACATGTTCAACCAACTAGCCCAAATCCAAACCCTTCTGTAGCTTGCAGCGCGCTTGAAGCGCCCGTTTGTCTACCAAAAACGAGAGGGCAAAGAACAGGACGTGGCCTCGTTCCAGCCTAAGCCGACCTTGGAGCGCGCGCTCCCAGCAATGCCAGTTCGGCTATCTCTAGCCGACCTTAGCGTGCGCGTTGCCAGCATGACCAGCTTGACCACCACAATTATTAGTTCGACCAGATTAACCAGCTTGTCTCCCAGCATGACCAGCTTGTCTCCCAGTTTGACCACATTGGCTCCATGGAAAATCAGTTTGACCAGTTAGGACCAGACTGGCTCCCAGCTATACCAGATTGAATCTAAAATCAGATTCTAGTTAGACCATGCTGGTTTTTACTTAAACCAGACTGACCAGCTTAAATTCTAGCTTGCCCAGCTTAAACCAGCTTGATTACCAGTTAAACCAGTTTGACTACCAGATTGACCAGATTGACGCGCTTAGTTACCAGCTTGGCCAGTTTGATTTTCAAGCTGGTTTTTCCAATAGGGTCTTTTATCGTTCTGCAATTTGTTGATTTGGTGTTTTTTGGTGATGCTGAGCAATTTTATAATTTAAACCATGCCCTTAAATGCAATATTAAAAACTTTAATTATGAAAATATAATTAACAACTTAATTATCCCCGTCTTGAATAATTTTCGTAAATGGGCCCCTGGCCTAAAATTGAAACACCACAAGCCTTTTTTTTGTTGTTGTGATGAGTAGTTTTCACAGGAACGATTTGGCCTGCGTTCTCTGAAACACCCTGTATATCGCCTAAGAACAGTTGTGTTGCTTTTCGAGCTGAGTGAGCTTCGTAGGGAGCGTTTCTTTTTGGCAAAAGGCACCCCGAAAGCGCAATTTAAAAGGTTTGCAATTTATAAAGCATGTTTATTGTGGCGTGCCCCCGACCAGCCGTGGGTGCGCCTCCATCAGTGGAGACGTGCCACAGTACCTTGCCGCGTCATATTGGCACCTAATATGACATTTGCACGAAGTTTCTAAATGCAAAACTTTTTCCCCGTGTAATGAACGCCCCCCGTAAATATGTGTGAATTTTTCGGGAAAAAAAGTGAGTTCATTATGTGACTAAATACGGTATATGACCCAAATAGTAGGTACCCCCCCCCCCCTTTTGACTAATACGGTACCAACCGTATTTCCGTACGATGCGTATCTTTTACATTATGTGACTGTCTCTCTTACTAAAACACGGTATATGAAGAGCATCTGTAGTAAACTTCTAAGAATGATGTGCTCACTTTTGAGTACATTTATCTTGTGCGGTGTAAACGGCATTTGTGGGGCCCTGTCCCCTCCCCCTGCGATAAATCGGTTAGAAAGAGTTCCAGTGAAGCTTCGCTGAGCGAGCACTTCGGTCGACCATATGGCTACGGCTGCCCGCTTGACGAAGTGGAAGTACTTCTCTGGGGCCATCAGCGTATCATAGATGCTTTTGGAAATTGCCACCTTGTTGGAGACATGCACCAGCAGATAGCAACATGACTGTCATGCTTTGCCTAATAAACCTCCCCATAAAAGAAAATAAAGTTAAGCCTTGTGGGTGTGTTTTTCAGGGCACTGCGCAAGACAAATATGATCTGGGAAATCATAGCAAGTGAAATAACTCTTATGAAGTATATCGATGAGATAAGAACTAACTCTCAAAGAACAAGCAGTAGTGAAGCTTCTTTTCGTCCGTTTCCTCAAATAAACAGACTTTTTATGAAAAGGAAATTTCTGAGCCACTACACAAACCCAGCTGCTCGGCTACATGAGTTGCTGCTCCTTGTACACGTGTGCAGAGCGGTGATGCTTGAGAAGTGTGGCTAGGTGCAAGGGCTACATCGTAGAGGCAACGTTAATATGATAACCAGATGATCTTCTCAGGAGAGTCTGTTTGTCTTATCATACCAGCTGTGATCCTAGCATTTTGCCCTTCTTTGCTTCCTAGCTTGATGCTCGCAAGGTCACCGACATTATGACAATGCCATCACCACCACCACCATCATCAGCTGAAAATTCAGTTGATGTAGCGGACCACCAAAACCAATTCAAATCATTCTATTGCCGTGCTGATGTCTTTGCGTTTTCTTTTTCTCCAAGAACTGTAGAAGCGATTAGGTTGGCTAATGAAGGACATGTTTAATGTTTAAACAAATTTGTTTCTGCTTCAATATTTTTTGTTAGAGTTTAATGGATCTTATGTCCTCACTTCTGCTATAATTCCGAACAGCGATGCAGGCCTCTATGTAAATAAAAAATGAATAAATGACAACGTAGCCTGCACATTTACCGTGTGAATTTCAGCCAAAGCAAATTGGGACCCCGTGAAATAGCTCTTAGTTACAAGTCAAAACCTTTCTTTGCAGTGACGCCATAATTGCCCATGTGTACAAACTTGTCGGGACTCCATGCAAAATAAACTAGTGTCACTAGTAGAAGCAAGCAAACCAAGAACATCAGAACGCATGCATCGGAGAAAGAGAATGAAAGATGAGCTGGGCTGTTGTGAAAGCCCCCTTTCTTTTCCACCCGTTTCCCTCAATTTGCCTCTCTGCACCATGAGTCTTGACTAGCTGAGCATGACCTTGGGCTCGGCTCAGGAAGGAGTCAAACTTTTGCAAAAGCAAGTTTATCTCTTTTTTATTTCTCTTTCTGCTGCATCCGTGACTACTATAGGTGTAGGATAGGAAACCCTTGCCGTGTCGCCCGCGTCAAGCTTCACAGCATTACGTGTGCCAGCACAGCGATGTTCATTGCGTTGCGCGAGTGTGCTAGGAGTAGCAGCTCATGCCGTAGAGGACACGATTGGCTTGATGGCTGAGAGATTTTCCTAATTTTAGTGAGGCAGCCCCTTTTAGTTAGGGTTATGGGTCGACCGCCAGGGGTTCTCAAACTTTTTGTCCTCACGGATCCCCGGGAAGCCTCAAAAACTTCCGCAGAGCCCCTCCCCCTCCCATCCATATTTGCCGACCGAGGCGCAACAGATGCACAATTGTAGGCAATTTCGCGTGTGTTGCTTCCCATATATCTCCACTATATCAATCGCGATGTCAGTACCTGAAGAAACCGACGAGACATTTCTTCGGGGAGAAGAAACAGTCAATGACCTTACCAGGTGCATACAACTTTGCAAAGTTTTTCCGGTGAAGCCAGCATATGCCATTGGGAAACGGCTCAGAAAATCTAGTGTGGAAAGAAAACAGGCACATATTGAAAAGAAACCTGTTGACAAAAATGCGTGCAAGTTGAAGTATCGCCTTTGTTCTTAAACGTGAGCGTATTTTTGTCACCACTTCCTTTCCAACCTGTGCCTGCTTTCTCTACCCGTTAGATTTTCTGAGTCGTTTCCAAATGGAAGATGCTTGCTTATACGGAGAAACTTTAGAAAGTTGGACGTACCTGGTCAGGTCATTGATTGCTTTTCTTCCTGAAGAAATGTCTCGTCGGTTTCATCAAGTGTGCGGCAGATTAGGATAAGCGTGCATTGAGGCACGAAAAAGCAGTGCTGGCAGACCTGGTCTGTATCCAGAAAATCACCAGATCTTGATAGTATGCAGCTTTCACAGTAATTCAACATCTAGATGCTTTACATTGTGAAAATTTCTGTTGAAAGGTATCTTCTTGTGAACGCGGATGTAGTGGGCGGAAAAAACTCTGAGTGAGCTATGTGCCGCGTGCATTGGGTGCACAACGGCGACGCCTGTTGTCTCCCCCGTTGCTTCGTCTGCGCTGCCAAACCAACCGAAGCCCAAAGGTTTCGCAATGCTGTTGCGACTGAGGAGTTCCCCCCCCTGAGGACCAACGCCATTGGCCATGAACCAGGCAGTCAAAGTTCACGCGCAGTGAAGCTCTGGATCTGTGCCTTTGGGGCATACACACAAATGTCCAGATGACATCACTGGCGCGCCGACACCAACTCTGCCACTGCGTATTCGAAAAGAGTCTAGCTGAACTGTCGCAGTAATCCACCTTGATGCACTCAAAGTTGTGGATTCTCTAAGTATTCTTCTAGGGGAGGCGTTGACGAGCCGTCATATTTAGGTCGTTGTTACGTTTTTAGACGTATGAAAGTTAGGCTGAAGTCTGATGGAATCTCGTTTATTAGAGGTGTAGAGACTAAGGGCACGAGGCCTCGGTACAAGGGTATGGAGCGCTTATGCTACGGCGGAGCAAAGAGAAATGCGTATGTTTGTCCCATGGCAAACGTGAGCTCTCCTGACAGCGACAGCGAACCACTTATACCACTCACGTGGCAAACGTAAATAAACCTCCTTGGCTTCGCCGTAACATAAGCGCCCCGCACCCTTGTACCTGAGGAGTCATTGTTTTATTTCCTACAGTTTTTAATAAACGAGACATGGGAAGTCCAAGTGCGATTAAGGAGCGCAAGCTTTCATGAGTGCCCGTAAACAACCACAAGAAAAAAAAATAAAAACAAAAATTGTGTAAACATGTTTTTTATTACAGGGAGCTACAACCGATAAAGCTCTTATTTGTGGCAAAAAAAGTTTGCTCTTTCCTCAAAACAACAAACAAAAGATACCAGCAGCGGGGTGAAGCGAAAAACGGAAAAACGCCGGAGTCGAGACGCTTCCAAACCGCCGATTTGACCGCTCAGAACTTTTGTACCAAGCAAATGATGCAACATGTTTTTGTACATTCTTTCTGCCTGGCCTGAGGAGAGTTGTACCCCAGAGCTCTAACAAAATCCAGACAGTCTTTTTCTATTTTGTTTTTCCAATATAAGACTATTTTTTAAAATGTGTTTTTTTCCAAAATATTTATTCTGTTTCCATTTTTATTGGAAGTTCCTATTGTGCATGAATAATTTAGATGTCCTGGCCTATGCTATGTATAGTTTTTAAAGTCGCTAATGCGATACATACCCAGGCAGCACATTACGACCGGCTCAAGCTTGAGCCAGACTGGGCAGTCGGGGAAGTTTCACTGGGCCTAGATTGTTTTGCCCCATGGCGCTAGGCAGCCCGATCCTGGTATGCCATTCTGGCGACCACCGGCAGTTCCCTGTGTAGCCATGGACTGGCTCACCGGTGGAATTATAGCCTGGGCAAGGCGGGATGCTCAGTGGTACCCCAAGCTTAGCTCTTTATTGTATATACAGCATGGGCCAGGTTAGTGGCCCGGTGGTCAGCCAAGCTTGGCTAGACAATAGAAATTCACCATGCAGTTAAACCAGTTTAACTGGTTAAATCGACAACACGCGTCGCAAAATCATAAAATTCAATTTAGTTCCACAAAAAAAATGCATACTGCAGGCAGCAAAAATAAACATAAAAACATATGTAAAATGCAAAAAAAAAAAAATTGTCATGATGTGATTCATGCGTCTCGGGCGGTTGGCGAGATTCTCCACATCTTCTAAAGTGTCGGG
This sequence comes from Ixodes scapularis, assembly GCF_016920785.2. Taxonomy (NCBI): domain Eukaryota; kingdom Metazoa; phylum Arthropoda; class Arachnida; order Ixodida; family Ixodidae; genus Ixodes; species Ixodes scapularis. The sequence continues at coordinate 219,301,893 of NW_024609835.1, read as the reverse complement.
GTTCCGGTGGTGGCTAACATAGTACCCCAAGGCATCTGATATAAGAATGAACATCAGTAATTAGAATAATGGCAGAATTATTTGCACCCGTCTGTTTTAAAACGGTATGTAAATAATGCCACGAATAAAAATTATGCACTATCATAAACAGTATAGGAGGGAATATAAAAGCGGGTGCCAATCGTACATGTGGTGCCAGTCTCATGGCAATTAAGTATAAACCGCATGTAAGCGATTTGACGAGCGAGAGACAAGCGAGGACGACCCGCTTCACACGACCACCGTTATACACAAATCATGCATGCAGAAAGACGACCGCCATCTTCCAACTTAACGTCCATCGTTTACCACCGGTATCGTTACATACACCATACATGTCGAAAAAGAACATAAGCCGCGTTTATATGAATGGGACTTCGGTGACTCGTGCGACGCGGCAAACCGCATGAAAGCGACGGGAGCAAGCGACCAAGGCGATGAGCGACGATTTCTAGAAATCCAAAAACCGTGCGACGCGATAAGCGACCGCGCGAAATAGCCGCCGCTCGTCGCTGACTCTCGTCGCGCGCTGAATCACTTACATCCGGTTTAAGGTTTTACGCAAAGCAACTCCAAGGAATGAAAAGATTCTGCTGTTGTTACCCCCTTCCTGTCTCCCTAGTCTATCGTCCGCTATGCAAATCGCAATGGCGAGTTGCATAGCAGACGACTGACTGGGAAGGCAGGAAGGAGGTAAAAACAGCAGGATCCTCTACGACAGTGGTTAACCACTGTCGTAGAGGATCTCTGAAACCGATTGTATACACTGGCGGTTGTATTAGTAGCATAGCTGTTCCGAATGGGGTTGCAAAAAGGCTCAGTTTCGCATGCACCAGATTATGAAAATGAATCCAAATGGTCGAGCCGGCTTACCTGGCTCACTGGCGCGGAGACACAGACAGCCATTGCACCCGCTGCGATGAGGACGGAGCGAATTCCGAAAATGCCGTTCTGGGATGCAGCCATTTCGCCCACGAGCGAGTGGAACTCAGGCGGAGGACGTCATCAGCCACAAGAACCGATCGGCAGAGGCAGCACTCAAGGCACCGGCAAACTGTCTTATACGAACACAGCAGCTTGTAACCTCCCCAAGCAAAAAAGGAGCGCCACTAATACCACTAACGACAGATCCGGTTTTTATTTATTATTATTTTTTTGGGGGTTTTCGGAACAGCGCCGTTGCCTACTCAAAACTGGCGTTTCAAGCGGACGCGAGACCCATGCTGATTGGCCCGCGCGCTCCCTATCCTCGCACGTGGGCAGCTCTCCTCTTTCAAGGCATCCGCGCTGCGCGCGGAGAAACTGCATCATCTCCGGTCCCGGGCACTGGCGCATTCCAGGGGCGTGATTCATCTGTGGGTGTGGGATTTTTCCCGCGCTTTTCCAACATCACGTGGGAGGCTCCCCACCACGGGCGCTTGCGCTGGAAGCGGCCTCTTCGTGCAAGCCGCGGTAGATAAAGTCCGCGGTAAAAAGCGGGACAGTTATAATAATAATATTAATAATAATAATGCTTTATTTCCATCCTTTATGATGGTGGGGCCCAAGAAAAAAAGCTGCAGTAAGCAGTTTGAGGAGTCCCTGGGCCCCTACAATGGACAGCAGGAAGCATGCGGGAAAACAAACAAAAAGCAACATAATAGCGTGCTAGAGGCAATCATGTTAGAAATCAGTACACAAAACTAAAAGCACCTTTTGCAAATGTTAAGAGAGAAAAGGATCATGTACAAGCATATAATAAGCGCAAATCTCTAAAGGTTAGATTTTCTAGATCAATGTTATTGCTGTTAAGGTTGTTTAACAAATGCGGGAGTGTGGAGCTTAACATTTGAGAGTCATAATTTGTTCGCTGCGTGACCATCTTCCATTTCTCTGGGTTACGGGTAGGATACGGAGAAGAAGTTTTCCTCAGCGACGCAAGGTTTTCCAAAAGACATGTACCTCTTATTTTTTCACTTTTATAACTAGTGGAAAGCCGATACTGATATAACTTTTGAATATTGATTATTTAAAAGATCTTAAATAAATCAGCGGTATGAAAGTCGCGTGGCACGTTACATATACATCTCAATATTTTTTTTGCAACATAAAAAGTTTATCAATATTGGTAAATGCTGACGTTCCCCAAACAAGGTGGCAATGCGTTAAGTGTAAACATTTTCGACGTTATAAAGCAATAATTTAACATTTGTTGGTAACACAGATCTGTATCGATTTATAATACCCACTACTCGAGCTAACTTTGGGATAAGATAATTTATATGGTTATCCCAAGACATACCCTCACTAAAAATGACTCCAAGAGTTTTAAAACAACTAACAATTTCGATTGGAGTACAGCTAAAAGTGAGCAATTTAGACAGCCCTACAGGCTTGTTTTTTGGACGAAAAATCACAGCTCGAGCTTATAAAGCTCCAGTTCGACCAAGATCGACAGTTTGGTATCCAATTTGTCCGGTACAATTCCACTACAACCAGTTCATTCCGCGGTTGGCCCGTTCATATCCATACTGTTTTCAGAGAGTTTTTTTTTTTTTTTCAATGTGGAAAACGTGTTTTTTTTATGTCTCTAGATAAAACAGACTTCTTGCACGGAAACATCGCTTTCTAGTGCGAGGGCTCCTGCCACAAAGCAACAAAATATATGTTAAGTGAACGCTCATACGAATTTTTTAAAAAAGTGAGAAAAGTTAAAGGAACTATAGAGTAACGGTGGCTTTCAGCGGGCATTCTGGGTCCAATAAAATACGAGCTTGAGCCAAGGAACATTGCATAGCGGCAATTCCTTGCAATTCCACGGCTTACCCTATCTTCGATCTGGCAACATGCCCGAACACTGGCTGTTGTTTGTATTGAGTGGAAAAGGGAATTTCTACGAACCACCATGGAACCTCAAATCTTGGCAGAGGCATTGCTACATTGGCCATCTCTGACCAAGGAAAACCAATAGACATACAGGGTGCATCGAATACTGGCAACGGCCTGTTTACCTTGGCCATCAATGACCAAGGAAATCGATTGGTAAACCAGGAAAGACGCTCCCTGGCAGTTCCGTGGCTTTCTGGGGCAAGGAAAGACTGTTGAAACGCCAGAATGGCATACAGACGTAAATGGCTGGACAGTCATGGCCAAGCTATGACAACTAAGTGTCAATCCTGGCCCCAGCTAAACGAAGCAAGTGTGCTACCTGGGTAGTGGTGTAGAAGGTCTGAAAAATAGTGTATTTGTTTTAACTGGTGCAAAGTTATGAATTTTTTAATGTTTTTAATTCATAAAGCACATAATAATTGCATGCAGTGGACTTAAACTTTGGTGTGTTACATGAAACAGGAAACATTTTTTGGCATACTACCTTTTGCCTGCCTTCCACAGGACCGCAAAGGTGGCAGCTAATGCAGTCCGCAGCGGGAGCAGGGCCGTCGCACAATCTTGAAATATTTTTTATCTCGTCGTGAAAACGTCACATATAAAAAGAACCCAGAAGAAATAGAAATGATCAGCGGACCTGCAGGTTCGATATCTCGTAGAATCACCCACCTATCATTTCTCAGATTAGTGCTGCAACTGCATGCTTTTTGCATGGAGTTCGCTCTGAAGAGATGGGAGTATCCATCCCATAGTTACTAGAGGAAGCGCACTATGGAAGACTCCAGTCAGCAAGCCCACATCATGTTTGTAGAATTTTAAATGCTCTCACCTTGCCGTTTCCTGTGAGTGCACCAACTGCTCTCTCCACGGCAGGGGCCTCCTCCCGGCATACAGGAGGTCCCATAGCAGGCTGTAGCTCTGTCAAAGGTCAAAAGTACAGGGAAATATTTCCTAGCAAACTAAATCGAATCTCCAGATAGTGCGGCGGTCTTATATTTGCCATCTTTATTTCTGAAGTTTAACTTTATTTTATTTCTGCTTTTTACCGTACTTAGAAACGAGGTACCAGGCTGTCATTTTACACAAATATTTCTAATATTGGTGGGTAAATTACGACCAAACTTTATTGACATAACTAATTTGCGCCATTAGAAAAGTAAAAATTGCTTACCAAATTGCAGTTTTTTTTATACTAATAAGGTCAGGATTACCTTTTCTTTGCATTCAAACTGCCAGGGCTTTGAGCTCGTTCTGTGTAGAGCACATTTTTGCAATTTCACTATTAAAATAGACTTAAAAAAAGTTTGAATCTCACGTGTTATAGATAATACATTTTTTCACCTTATTTTTCTAAACGTATCATGCGGGCTGAAAAACTGGGTCACATTTTCTCTTTTAAACTCCATATTAGTTGAAGCTGCTACTAAAGCAGCTTCCATAAGGTGCTATGGTGCGTGCAACTGAGAAAAGACCGATGAAAACTATGTGGCAGCAACTCATTTGCATTTTCAAAAGTGGAGAAATTTACTGCACCTTCATGTCCCCGAGTATGTTGGGAAAAGTGCTGGGGTGGCGACGGTAGCGGCGCCTAGAGTGAGCGGTGTGCCTCCTGTGTTGCGACAGGCTGGTTAAGCTCACAGTCTGCAAGAGGAAGGGACGATTATTTTTTTCCCATACATTTTTTCACACTTCATCCCTCTAGAAAAATCTCATAGGTCACGTTAAAAAAGAAATAAATCCAATGAGATTGGGCAGGTGATCCTTCAATTTGATTGAACTTGAGAACGAACCGATGATGAAACGATTTATATGCTTAACTTTTTTCCAATCTAAATGAAATACAAAGCTTTGTACAACTTCATATTGCGTTATGAGTCAGTCATTTCAAAGCGGAGTCTAATGGATGCATAGTCACACTAACTCAAAAAATGATTTTGGACTTCAGCGTTACTAGGTTCCCACAAACAAGGGTACATTTTTCCCTAGTGGATTTGCCACACACATCTTCCACACTTCAAAACCACTCACTGCGCACCTGGGAAGGAGCACTGAAATGTTGCCAAGAACCTCTGTACAAAAACAACACGCCTTTGATCGGAACTAATGTCGATCACACACATGAACACAGATCTTAAATAATTATCAAGGAATATTCATTGGGACAGTCATCCTACTAGCTAAGTCGACGATGCGTGCTGCTGAAGAACAGGGCCTCGCTGCTGCTTGCTTGGTGCATCATCGGCAACAGTTGGCTGCACTAGAGCCTTTCAGAAATTAAGTGTGGCAACTCCATACAGGATCATCACTACAACCTTTGATAGAGAAGAGCGAAATCAACAAGTGCGAGCTCCTTGTTTAAGCGTACTCACTCAATGTGCCGGTTATTACGTTAAGCAGCAGGATACGTCGCTCTTAAGTGTCTTAAGTCTTAAGTCCTGATAGGAATGCTACCGAATTTTAAAACAAAATATCCAGAATAAAAAATGCCTCTGCTATAAATAATAACAATTTACAATTTTCCTTTTAGGAGATTTACTGTACTTTTCACTTCTTGGTCACAGTCAGAAAGATCCTGGGACGGTGGCACCTCGGGTGGGCTATGCCGTTCCGTTGCCCGTGCTGTGCGACGCCGGCTGTACTCACAGTCTGCAAGAGTAAGACAGTGCGTGCGAGCTTAAAAGCATTTTTTGAAACAAGAAGCCAGTTTTAGTGCACTTCATATCAGAAGAACTCATAGTTCAGAGCAGCATGAACATGATCGTATGAAGATCATCATGCGGCCGGTCGTTACATTGATATACCCATACGTGAGGTAACCAGTGCTCCACTCGAATGCTCGGACACTAAGGGTGCGTGAAGAGTGGTCCAAATCGAATAGCGCACTCTCATCCATAGCCGTCGTGGTGCAAAAGAACTCCAAAACGTACCAGCACACTTTGCAGCGTTGAAACTGGGGATGGCGTAGTGCTAGTCAATTTGAACTATTTGCACGTCCAATGGGTAGCTCTGTTTGTATAGCCCTTGAAAGAGAACAGGCGGGGTGAGTCTTTTGGAGAGCCTTTGTGTGCTGCTAACCTTTACGCTCTTCTCTACAAACGTGACACGTTTCTGCTTTTCTCTTTGCACATTTTCCGTAACCCTTGTTGTGACCCTCGACATGCGCGCACATCTGTCCACGCTCCATCCCCCTTTAAACATTAAAAGGTAAAATTTCATGCTAACAATAAAAAGATAACAAAAACATTCCTGTGTTATAGACCTTTCCAGCGGCAGTCTCGAACGAAGGTATTTAGAGCAGGCGTCCCTGGTTATAAAAGAGTATGCCAGTGTTGCCCGACTGCACTGGGCTGTGAGTTTTATAGTCCGTGGGGTGTGGCAGCCTGCATAGGCTCACTTCCGGACGCTGGGGGAGGCTAAATTGCCGCATTTTATTTTTTATTTTGTGCCCTATGGCGAAGAGAATTTCTCGGAATTTTTAAGAATGCACTGTACTATTTTTGAGAACAGAAACAACGAAATGGAAGCTGTTTTGGTAAGTTCGTGCGTGACAAAACAAATGCAACTGGAATGTTTGTTTTAGTTTAGGTTGATCCTTTTTTGGCCCCATACACTCAGCCGTGTCAATCTACAAACGTCTTATCCGGCGAAAATATTTGACCACACAGGATATCCACAACATGAAATTCAACAAGTTTCATCAATCGAACAACCTATATCGTACGTACCCCACAATGCCACGTTATCGAAACAAGATTTGAGAAAGGTCTCAAATAACACAGCATATCCAATACACAGTGTCGACGATGCGACGGTCGGACGGATTACGGTGTGTTTTGGGGCACATGTGAAAAAGAGCTGCGTTTTTGCGCAGCTCCAATGCTAATGAACGAACGTGTCTATTCCGTCCCCACACCCCGGACCCGACCCTGTCAGCTATTTTTCTCGAAGACCCGGAATACAGCCGGGAAGGCTTTGTGGCGATTATCTCAACGGAAATAACCCACCAAGCACATCGAACTGCACGCTTCACTGGCTGCTTGACGGTCGCTCCTTTCATTTGTTTCCTGCGAAGCCTGAGCAGACTACGAGCCCTGGTATTACCTGGTTCTCGTAGTGGAAGACAGCACACAAGGGTTAAGCATCCTAAACAGGCAAATAAAGTAAAAACTTTCAAGAAAGGCCGGCGAACTCCGAATGCACAATGCAGGTGGGGAGTCACGCTGACCGGGTTTCCGAAGCTCAGGCAGGTGGCAGATATCTCCGGCTGATAGGGGCCGCTCGATTCGCAAAATGGCGGCGGCCAGAAAGCTCTTTTTGCAAAGGTCTATAGATAACCGTTACAATTTACTTTTAGCATTGACATAAGTGAAAGAACCAATCTAGGAGAGGCATAGCTGGACGAATCCAGGCTTTTCATTCCATTATTTGGAAATAATAAAATACTTTTCATTGTATTCTGACCTGCAATCTTATAGTTTTCTCATCTATAGCAACTGTTGTGCAGTATCTAGCCTGCATCCAGCACTAAAGCATATTGATATTTGAACCCTGTAGAGGACAGAAAAGAGGGGACAGATATCACAAACCAGCACTGTGAAAGGCACGTAATGCTTTTTTGAGAATTGTGTTATCCGTTCCTTCCTTGCCCCGCACTCCAGAGGCTAAAACGTCAGTAGTGAACCCACTTGCCTGCACCCTTGCATTAAATGAAGCACATGTGTGATGTCAAATAATTAAAACACAAAAGGTTTTCCTTGGGCCATACCTCTTACTGAAAGACGCTCAAGCAGTTGTTCTTGCAAGCGAATGTTAAGCTACCTGAACCGGGAGTTCTCACGTAGGGGTCCTGCGAGCTCGTGCTTGGTGTGGCCTTCTTTCGAGATCTCTCCTACCAGTTCATCGGTCACAGAGGCTTTGGCAGCTATGCGTAGCCTTTTCAGTGGTTTCGAAGACTGAAATTGAATAGAGTGTCTTGGTACCAATATGTTGAGGCAAATATAAATCAAGACATGCCAATCTTTCACAAAAAGATTGCTGCATGAATGCCAACTTTTAGATGCGGAGCATCTCATGCTCGGGTCTATGTCCTGCGGCGTCGTAGTCCGCACTCACACTACGCATGCGCAACTCTCCTCCTTCCCTCTCTCCAACAGCTGCGCGTTACTCTCTCCGCTCTCTCTCTCTACCAGCTGCGTGCACTTCGCGTGCGTCCGCTTCTACTCACATCGCGCGCGCATGCGCAACTCTCCTCCTCTAGTCTCCTCTCCTTCAAGTGAAGGAGAGGAGACGGGAAGCCGCGTTGGTTGGTGAACGTCGAGCAGCAGAAGCTGAGGTTGGGACCGCGAAGTTCAACGTAAACGTACGAAACGAGCGGCGGAACCCGACCTTTGAGAACTGGAAGCCGCGTGTAAACGTCAACAGCGAGAGGCTGCTCCCGATGCTGCACGCGACCGCGAGCGCGCAGCGAAAGCGGCGGCGCGAGCCAAGCAGCACGCGCAGCCCGACACTCGCTTCAAACGTGACTTCCTGGACCGGAGCTTCGGACACAGTTGCAAGGTGTGTGATAGACTTTGGTTCGACAACAAACTCACGCGCATCGGCACCGTGTACGCAACTCATCGGACCAACGCACTGTCAGTTCTTTGCAACGAGTTCGCTGACGCCAGCAACGACGACGAAAGCAACGCCGACGGCAAGAGCAAGACTGACTACAACGACTACGTTTTGTGTGTGTCGTGTGAAGACTTGTTGATCGCGGGTGGAGTCCCTGCAATGAGCGTGAGTTACGGCTACCGCTACTTACCTCGACCGGACCATCTACCCGAGTTGAACACGGTAAAAGAACGGCTCATCGCTCCTCGACTCCCGTTCATGAGCATACGACGCTTGACGCATGGCAACGGACAGTTGCCATGCGTCAACGATCCGCGATGCTCCGCATCACCCCATGGTTCCCCTCGGGAAGATGGTGTAATTTTTTGTCTTCTTTTCAAGTAGGGCACATGTTCTTTAGCGGAGACACAGAAAGGCTTAAAAATATAGTAGAACTTTATTTGATATGTAGTCCTTACTGTTTCGTTCACTATCGCCGGTCCCCTATTAAGGTAATAGTAATGGCTCCCCACCTGTTACTTACAATTGCTTTCCCGGTTGTTACATCCAAAAGCTGTCACCTGGCACTGCTGACACAGCCAACATTGCGCTTTTGGGCCGCATGCAGCGGACCTTTAGTCTTGTACTGGCAACATACACCTCTCTGCTGGATTCTTTCAATTTCTGAATTGAATCCAGGGTCAAATTTGTTCGAATTCATATCAGCTATACTCAGATCACTCTAAGCTGAGAGCCCAGCACAAGCTGCACGCTTGCTCACCAATCAACGGCCTGCTTCTTATCGCTGAACCTCGCTCTCTGCCTGTGTGTATATGTGGTGAGGAGGTGATCTGTAGGTGTAAAGCCCATAGAGTGGTCCAACAAGCATGCAGCCAGTCTGAAATAAATTGCTGTGTCACGTTTACTTCCTGTCACATATGTAGCTCCATCAACAGCATTATCGGTTGGTACGTTTTACCGGTTCATACATGCCTTTTTCCCGCGGTCCCCTGAAAAATATATCAATGGGGTTCTACCGTACTCATCAGAATGAACCTAAGCCAGCATAACCACTACTAGCTCTACCGAACTGTTTAGTGTGCACCTGCGGATTCCGATGACACCTTCCACTTCTTCGTGGCTGAACGTTTCTCCCTCAGAAAGTGGTCCATTTCTTCTTTGGTCTCTAAAAGCAGCAAAAAGAATGCCTGAGTATGCATATTGCACAATGGTTAAAGTACCCTAATTTACCACATTAAACCAGGTGTGGGCATTCGTCGCAAGCTTACAACTGATAATAATAATAATAATAATAATAATAGTACTTTTATTGAATGAAAAAATAGCATGTACAGATTCAGGCCTACCGAAGCCTCATCGGGCTTGAAAGGTAGTGCCTGGCAGACAGTGACAAAATAAAGCAATGACAGTAAAACACAAAAACCCCACATAGATAAATCAAGCTATGACACACACAGAAAAGAAATCTTTATACAATTCTATTTCTGAGCGCTTTTTTCAGTTTGTATTTTGTACTAGCACAAAAAATACTCATAGGAAGCTTGTTAAAATACGAGGGAACATAGTAACGGCGCATGCGTTCGCCATATCTTGTGCTGCACCGAGGTATACAGTAACGTTTTTTTGGCCTTAGGCAACAGGCTGGGGCAAAAGGTACTTTAAAAGAACTATTCCAGAAATGACGGAAAACTACAGTTTCTATCAACACAGAGTCTAAATCCGGAAAGCATAATGCTCTAAATACGTCAGTATCTTTATCAAGACTTAAATCATAAGAAATAACTTTTAACAAAGAACGCAAAATTGAATTGATTCTTATTTTCCATCGAAGGGCGCATTGGCCGTACACAGTTATTCCGTAACGAAGCACACTATAGCCCAGGACATGAATGATAACCTTACGAACGGATAATGGCATAACGTATCTAACACTGTACATCAAACAAGACACCGCGCGAAGCTTCTTACAGATATGAGCGAGCTGTGAATTCCAGGCAAGATCACTATCAAAAAACAAACCAAGGTATTTAACTGTAGATGTGTAATTCACAGGGGTACACGCGCAATTAAGACAATTAGACGTGTGCAAAAAAAGCGGAGAAGTGAGACTGACTCGTTTTAATGGGCTATGAAAACAAATTAGTTGAGTTTTTGTCGTATTAATAGAAATTAAATTTGCATCAAACCAGTCCATTGCCCTATTTGCCGCATTTTGAAGCAAAGAGATTGCGTGCAAATACTTAGAAGCGCAGGCTACAATTTGTGGGATTTCCCTTGCTGCTACCCGTCTCGGAGAATGACACAGCACACCGGTTCAACAACACGTAAACATTTAATGACCGCTATCGCCTGCGCCGCGATCCCAACAGCCCCCGCGCATCCGCTGCGACGGCCTTTTATCAGCGGCGGAGCGCCGCTCGCGTGGTCAGTTGCCCTTGGCCCCCTCGTGGTCAAGATGACCACTTATGATTGTCGGAGGGGCAGCCTGGGCCAACCGCTTGGAATCGCCAGGTTGCCCACACATCTGCCCCCTTCCAAAAACGAAAACAGAGGACGTCTTTGATGGTCTTCGGGGGGGCCTTCCTTCTTGGTCAGCAAGGGTCTTCTCAGATGAGCGAGCACGGGTCCGACGTCAGTACTTCCGGACAGTACCGATGTAGCCATGGGGGCTGCGTCGCCGCTGTCTGGCACGAGGAACTAGAAATTAAAAACAACATGAGGCCATGGCGCGGTAGGAAAAAGTAGCCGCGCACACGAAAGATGCCTGTTCCACTGTGCATGCGGGAGCGCGGACCATTTCTCTTCTCCCCCCCCCCCCCCCCCCCCCAAAAAAAAAACACCGAAGAGGGCATGAAGATAATACACATAGAACTCGTGCTACTCCCGGTCGTCTTCACCGCCGTCTCAAGTTGTACCGCGGTAGAGACGGTGTGGAATCTTCCGAGAGGTGGTCCGGATAGTCGTCATCTGGAACCTGCGACACATCTACCTCCTCGGGTTCATAGAAAGCTTTTAGGTCGGCGACATGAATAGACCCGCACACTTCACCAGATTCACAATGCACCAGCTCATAAGACAGGTTGGAGAGCTTGCTACTAACACGGTAGGGGCCATCCCACCTCTTTGCTAAAGAGGCCGTGAAGCCTCTAGCAGCATCACTCAGCGGATGAGTTCGCCTCAGTACCAGATCTCCTACCTTGAACTGCAGATTTCGCCTCCCCTTGTTGTACTGGTTTGCCTGCTGCAGTCTCGAGACGTCGAGGCTCTCTCGAGCTTCACGCAGGTTCTCCGTGAAACGCTTCCGGAGATCTTCTGCGAACTGCGTGGTTGTGCGCTGCATGCTTGCAGGATCTGTGCAAAGGAGGCCGTTTCCCAAGGGAAACACGAGCTCTTTTCCAAAGTTAAGTTGGGCCGGAGTAAAACCCGTGGACCGGTTGATTGTTGTGCGGGTAGCGAATGCCATTTCTGTTAATTTCGCGTCCCAGTCTGTGTCGCTCTGTATGCGATACTAGCATCTGCTTCAGATTACGGTTCACTCTTTCCGTGATATTCGCCTGTAGATGGTATGGCGAAGTCCGTTTGTGCCGTATGCCTAGCGCCTTACACGCATCCACGAACACCTTGCTAACAAAATAAGAAGCGTTGTCTCTAATAAGCGTTGCGGCAAAGCCAAAGCGCGCGAACGTCTCGAGAAGACAGTCCCAGATTTTCTTAGAGTCTAGTTTGCGCAAAGGAAACATTTCGACCCATTTTGTGAAATGGTCGGTAACTACTAGCAAATACTGATTGCCGCGTGGACTACGGGGAAAGGGACCGACAACGTCGCAGGAAACACACTCCCAGGGGTACTTGCTTTCGACCGACTGCATTAAACCTCGTGGTTGGCCACCTCGGGGTTTTGCCTTCTGACAAACCGGGCAGCTACGAGCGTACCTCATCACATCCTGCCTCATACCTGGCCACGTTGCAATTTGGGACAACTTTTCATAAGTTTTGCTCCCACTGCTGTGGCCTGCCAAGGCGGGATCATGCATATGTCTTATAAATGACTTACGCAGTTTACGTGGTATTACAGACCGGAATGGCGGGCCGCTGGACCCATCGTCCGCCTGGGGGATGTATCGCAGCAGGATGCCGTCGCTGCTGAGCAGGTATGAGTCCAAGTCTCTGGGATTCCCAGCGTCGGCCGAGTTTTCTTTTGCCAGCTGGTGCATCACCTTCTGACAAAGTCCATCGGACAGCTGGGCCGCTCGGAGCTCCTCTCTGCTCACCAGGGTTCCCCACCGCGACTCTGGTGTGATGGGCGCCGCATTGGCCAGTGCCACCAAGTCGGGATCCACCTGCATTTCCTGCCCGAGAAGTGGAGCACGGGACAACGCATCTGCAACGCGGTTAGCCATTCCACGCTTGTACTCGATTGTGTATTTGTAGCGCTGGAGCGAAAGGGCCCATCGAGCGAGTCGTCCTGCAGGGTTTTGAAGCCCTTTGAGCCACGAGAGAGCCATGTGGTCAGTTTGAATGCTAAACGAAGCGCCGTCAAGGTACAAGTCAAACTTCTTAAGCGCAAAAATAATTGCCAGGCACTCTTTTTCGGTTGTTGAGTAGTTTCGCTCCGCTCCGGTTAACGTATGACTGGCGAAAGCTACGGGACGAATAACGCTGTCATGTTCCTGCAGAAGGACTGCTCCTAATCCGTAATCGCTTGCGTCGGTCTGCAAGACGAACAGACGATTCAAGTCGGGCAGGTTTAAACACGCGTTTTCAGTCACAGCCCTTGAAAGACACGCGAATGCGGTTTGCTGCTCTTGCCCCCAGCACCATTTCGTTTTTTTGCGGAGCAATCGGTTCAGAGGTTCAGTTATCTCAGCGCATTGCGGAATGAAATCTCTATAAAACGCAATCATCCCGAGATATCTCTGTAGGCTTTTGACGTCATAAGGGGGTGGGTACTCCGTTATTGCGCGCAGCTTATCTTCATTCGGCCGCAGCGTTCCGTTATCCACAACAAATCCGAGAAGGTTGATTACAGGCGATGCCAACTGGACTTTATCTGGATGAATCGTAAGGCCGGCTTGACGCATTCGTTCGAGTATGATCTGAAGGTGCACAAGATGCTCCTCGAATGTTCGTGAAAAAACCACTACGTCATCCATGTACGCCATCGCAAACTCGTACTTCGCGTCACCGAGGACAACGTCCATTAGGCGTTGAAAGCTGCCGGGAGAGTTGGACAAACCAAAGGGAAGGCGAGTGAATTCGAACAACCCCCTATGGCAAATGAATGCGGTCTTCTTTACATCAGCCGGATGAACTTCGATTTGAAGAAATCCGCGGCTGCAATCGAGGGTTGTGAAAACAGTCGCGTTTCCAAGGGCATACATTACTGAGGAAATACTAGGAAACAGGTAACTGTCTCTGACTGACACTTCATTTAGGCGCCTGTAATCAACACAAAGCCTTGCTGTGCCGTCCTTCTTTGGAGCAAGGACTACCGGGGAAGCCCACGGGCTTTTTGACTGACGTACTGCGCCTGTGTCGATCATTTCCAATAGCGCCGCATCAAGAAGTTCGCGCTTGTGAGCACTTATGGGTCTCGGATTGCACCTCCGGGGAGGTGCATCCTTGGTTTCGATGCGGTGCTGTAGGAGATCGGTTTTCCCAGGTCTTTCCGTGAACATCGGCGAGAAGGGTTCCAGCAGTTGCTGGAGCTGCTTCTGTTTGTCTTCACCGGAACACTTTTGCACGGCTTTGAGCACGCTGTCTGGAAGTAAAGGCATCTGCCCGGCAAAGTTTAAGGGGAACGCTTGGCCGCGAATACAATCCTGCCGTCTGGTAAACGGCGTTAATTTCATTTCGCCACCCAACCAATATCCAGCTTGGGCAAAGTCGAGCAAACCCCGCTCCGCTGCAATAAAATCTCTACCCAGGATCATGGGCACCGGCAGTTCTGGGAGGTATACGAACCGTTGTCTTCGTTTTCTACCATGAAAGGTAATTTGTAACCTGACTGCGCCGGCAGCAGGCAGTACGGACCCCGATGCTACTTGCAATTTCACGTTTGCTGACCGAAGATGTATCTTTCTCTTGTTACATTCCGCAAATACAGCATCCCCAATAAGCGATATGTTTGCTCCAGTATCTAAAAGAGCGGCTACTGGTATACCTAGTACATTCACAGTCATACGAGGTTCAAGAGACTTGGGTGTAGATTCGATTCTACTCACAGCTGGGATGAGCACTGTCGGTTCCTCGTTTAGTGAGGTTGTTCCTACCCCCGTCGGCTGGTGCGAGTCCATTAGCGGCCAGCCATCCAGAGCGACCATCCTTGGTGTTGAGAACTCCAAAGCGCCTCTGACGCTGGGGATCGTGCCGGCCTTTGGCTGAAAGGGAATCGCATTAGGGTCCAACTCAAATGCAGTTGCTTCGGGTAGCGTAGGACCGGGAACAGTGGAAGCTGTACGCCCGGGGATCAGTGCAGAGGCAGACGCGCCGGGAGTCTCATGACCGAGAGTGTTGTTAGCTGGCCGCCCGGGTGTCACTGCAACAGCAGGCACGCCGGGAGTCTCAAGACCGCGAACGGTGTGAGCTGGGCGCCCGGGTGTCGGTGTGAAAGCCGACACGCCGGGAGTCTCATGACGGGGAGTATTGTGAGCTGGCCGCCCGGGTGTCACTGCAACAGCAGGCACGCCGGGAGTCTCAAGACCGCGAACGGTGTGAGCTGGGCGCCCGGGTGTCGGTGTGAAAGCCGACACGCCGGGAGTCTCACGGCGAAGAGTGTTATGAGCTAGCCGCCCGGGTGTCTGTGCAAAAGTAGACACGCCGGGAGTCTCAAGACCGTGAACGGTGTGAGCTGGGCGCCCGGGTGTCGGTGTGAAAGCCGACACGCCGGGAGTCTCATGACGGAGAGTGTTGTGAGCTGGCCGCCCGGGTGTCACTGCAACAGCAGGCACGCCGGGAGTCTCAAGACCACGAACGGTGTGAGCTGGGCGCCCGGGTGTCGGTGTGAAAGCCGACACGCCGGGAGTCTCACGACGAAGAGTGGAAGTGTTATGAGCTGGCCGCCCGGTTGTCGATGCGAGAGCAGACACGCCGGGAGTCTCAAGACCGCGAACGGTGTGAGCTGGGCGCCCGGGTGTCGACGCGAACGCGGACACGCCGGGAGTGTCATGACGGAAAGTGTTGTGAGCTGGCCGCCCGGTTGTCGATGCACGAGCAGACACGCCGGGAGTCTCAACACCGCGAACGGTGTGAGCTGGGCGCCCGGGTGTCCATGGAAAATCGGACACGCCGGGAGTCTCACAACGAGGAGTGTTATGAGGAAGAAAAAGAGATGGAGGGCCACCGAGGGTCGATAGAAAAGCGTCAGTCCCCGGAGCCCGTGTGAGCCTCCGGGAGGCCCGGAGGCGGCTGCGGCGACTCGATCTCGTGGATTGTGTTTTTGACGCGGCCGGCGGAGAGTAGAAATTTCTTACCACCGCCGGCCGTAGCCGTTTCCCTGTGTCTGAGGCGGCCGCTGCCGTTCGCTGCAGTCCCGGTGTATGTGTCCTGGCTGGTCGCATCGAAAACAACGGGGCTTGACCCGCCCGTCGGCTTCGTGCGGTGTCCCGCTCTCTTTTGTGCCTCTCCCAAGCTCCGCGTCACCGGTCCAGAGGACAAGAACTCATCTTGACCAATGGAGGGGCTGTAGCGTTGTGATTGCGTGCCTTCGTAACCGCTGCACCTCCGTGATTCGTATGCACGAGGATCTAGGGTTCGTGATTCGTATGCACGAGGATCTGGGGTTCGGGGGACGGGCGCCTGATTGGAATCGTCTTGTTCTCTCTCGACTCTATGTGCACGTGCGTTTCCAGACCACGCCAATGATGGTTCCAGAGTCATGTTCTGCGGTGGAGGGGGTCGGTATCTTAGTTCCGCGAGGATGTCGGCCTGGATGGTGATCGCCTCCCGTGCCATCTCGTCTAAATTCGTAAAGGTACGTCCCCTGAGATGGGGATGGAAACGCGGGTGGCTTTGGCGGATGGCGCGTTGTACTTTCTCCGCGTCCGGTGCCGCGGCGTCGGCGATATCGTACAGGCCCTGGAGAGCCCTTACAAACTCAATAAGTGACTCTTCCGGGTGCTGTGTGCGCGCGCGCAGCTCGTCCTTAATCCGCACGCTGTAATCCGGAGGCAGGAACTCCATCCTAAATCGTGCCTCAAAATCTGACATACTTGTGAATTTAGTTTGTCTTTGCCTCCACAGTGCTGCACTGTCTGTCAGTGCAACCGGCAAAAGGCGGGTGAGGATGGATTCGTCGTCAATTCCCGACGCAGCTTGGTAGTCCCGCAGTTCCGAGACGAACATCGCAACTGACTTTCTATCTGCGTACCCCGAAAAAACCGGAACGCTAAGCGAGAGCCTTAGGAAGTCCCTGGGGGGCGTACTTCCAGCAGGAGTGGGTCTTGAGCGCATCATCTGCTCTCGTTGTATGTTAAGAAGCATGGTCATGGCCACTCTTAGTTCTGCTAGACCACCCTCTAATGATGCGTCTACCGGGACTGAGACTGCAGGCTTAGCGTCTGGTTTTATGTCGCTGGCGGCGTTATCCGCGAGTGCACCGAGCGTCAAAAGGTCGTCCTCACTCACGTTTCTGTCGGCGTCCTCTGTAGACGGCATCGTGTTGTAGTGGAGACTTGCGCAGGTCGATGAACGTGGGCTTCCGAAGAAACGCCCCCTCAACTTTGGGCAAACTCAGGAACGCAAAATTGACTATGTAAAACGTAAGAACGAACCCAGTTTGCTGCCATCCTCCCAGACGAGCATATCACGTCTGGGCGCCAGTGTGGGATTTCCCTTGCTGCTACCCGTCTCGGAGAATGACACAGCACACCGGTTCAACAACACGTAAACATTTCATGACCGCTATCGCCTGCCCCGCGATCCCAACAGCCCCCGCGCATCCGCTGCGACGGCCTTTTATCAGCGGCGGAGCGCCGCTCGCGTGGCCAGTTGCCCTTGGCCCCCTCGTGGTCAAGATGACCACTTATGATTGTCGGAGGGGCAGCCTGGGCCAACCGCTTGGAATCGCCAGGTTGCCCACAAATTACAGTATCGTCCGCATATTGAAATATTGAAGTGGGCACGGTACTAGAAAAATCGTTCACATAAATATTAAATAATAAAGGACTAAGTACTGAACCCTGCGGAACACCAGCTTTAATTATCGAGAAGTTACTTCGAAATTGTTCAATCGAAACACATTGGCGCCTATCCTGAAGAAAATTTTGTAACAGCAATAAAAAGGAACCGCGAAATCCCACCATTGACAGCTTATTTAGTAACAGACGGTGACATACACTATCGAATGCCTTACTGACGTCTAAAAATAACGCGCACGCGACTTGATTCCGCTCAAACGACGAGTTCAGCAAATCAGAAAAATCTTCAAGTAACATTTGAGTGCCTCGACCTTGCACGAAACCGTACTGAGAGGGCGACATAATACGATGCTTATCCAAAAAGCGTGTCATGACCAAGCACAAGTGTTTTTCTAACAGCTGAGCAATAAAAGGTAAAATTGAAATCGGACGATAATTTTCAATATTATTTCGCGCTCCAGCTTTGAAAAGCGGGATAACGATTGCCGTTTTCAATTTTAAGGGAATGACTCCACTATAAATGATACCGTTTAAAATTGATAGTAAAACAGTTTTGAGGACTTCGAACGACCTACGTAATTCATTGATTGAAATTCCGTCAATACCCGGCGACTTATTAGATTTTAAACTGAAAAGAACGGTTTTAAGCTCATCTTCGTCAAAGAAGGGTAAATAAGCAGATTCCAAAACGCTATTGCGTAATGTACACGAGTTCGTGTGTTGCCTCGCGGTACCCGATACTTTAGAAAAAAGGTGGTTAAACTCATTGGCGATACTCTGTCTCCCTGATGATAAAAAGGAGCGATAATTGCTATGGCTTGTAGCCTTTGTGTTTGTTCCTCTAACATCATTGATTAACGACCATGTTTTTTTGGGGTCGGTACGAGCCTCGTTAAATTTGCTACGAAGGTAAAATCGTTTAGCGCGACGAATCATTGCATTGGCCCTATTTCTACACATCTTGTATTTTAGTTGCAACTCGGTGCACCTGGGAGAGCGCTTTAACTGAGACCATAGAAGGTCCTTTTCCTTAATTGCAGCCAAAATTTCAGAAGACATCCATTTGTGGTTTAAGTTCCGTTGCTTGATTTTTACAATGCGCGTAGCTGCTTGCCTAAAACGGTTTAGTTGGGTAACAAGCTGTTCATAACTGTCAGCAGGCGAGACGGTAAGCAAAAAAGTGTTCCAGTCATGCTGCGCAACAAGTTTATCAAAAATTCGGGGGTCAACTATTGAAACTTCCCTCTTATCCGTGGCTGAGGCCGGTAGATCAGATTGCTTCATTATCGAGCAACAAACAAAATAATGATCAGCAAGATTTTTTTCCACAATCGCTGACTGAGTAGCTAAGTTTAGGGCCCGAATATTTACGTGGTCGATGCAAGATACGGTTAGCTGCCCCGATAAGAACTCTTCACGGGTAGGCTCGCGAATAGTATTTTGCAGTCCCCATTTAAATAGAACATCAAGATAGTCCCCGACTACTGCTAAAGTAGGGCGAAGTGTGTTAATATTAATATCCCCTATCATACAGACAAGATCTTCATAAGAGAGTGAAGTCAGCACTGAATCAAGCTCAGCCAAAAATAAACGCCCATTGAAACATGGAGGCCGGTAAACCGACAGCAAAACTAACGATAATTCAGGTGTACTTATCCGTAATACTACTGCTTCCGCTTGGTGGAAACAAAAACCTAGCTCAGACACAGACCATATATCTCTTACAAATACTGCCACCCACCCTCCTTTCCCCGTCGGCCGAGTAAAAGAAAAAGTTTGGTAGCCTGGTATTGAATACCCTGCGATGCAATCAGAAGGAATATTAATTTCAGTAAGCACTAAAGCATCAAAAAAGCCATGAAAACGGGAAGTTAAAGAAAAAAAAGGTCCCAGTTTTTCCGGATACCGCGAATATTAACGTGAGCTACTCGGAAAGCATGTCCTTGGGAACTTGTAAAAAAGCTATGAACTTCCTGAAATGTATCACAAGTACGGAAAAAACCAGAGTTCATGCTCAGACAATTCTTTCCAGATCGGACATCTTCTGAACACGAATAAGAGGTGCGCCTTCAGATTTTTTGGCCAACACCTTGCCGTCTCTTGTCCAGACAAATCTGAAATTTTTCTCTTTACCTTTTGATCTGGCCAACCGGAAAAGCTCTCGGTTGGCCCTCGATAAGTTGTCGTTAAAGTAGAGCCGAGGGAACAAACCATCCTGGACCAGTCTAGGCAGGAGCCTTCGAGCACTAAGCCATTTTTCTTTGGCCGTAACATTGTGCATTTGCACAATGACAGGTGGGATAGAGTCTCCCCGGCTCGGTAAACGATGAACAGTTGAAATATCAGCAGTTTTGAATTCTGATATGTTGAGAGCTCCGGCCAAATCGGAAATGACAGATGTCAAATCTTCGTTAGGCTTCCTCGGAAGACCGGGAATTTCAAAGTTAGACCTTCGGCAGTACTGTTCAAGGTCATTTAAATCACTGCTCAACTTATCAATCAATGCTGCATGAGATACTACTGTCGCAGACAGTGACTCCGTCTGAGAGCGCAGCTCAGCAACTGCAGCCTGGCCGGCCGTTACAGTGGAAAGAACGGTGTCATACTTCGAGGACAGGAAGTCAATAGAGCTCTGTATCTCGGCCACAGATTCAGCGACCTTTTCGCCCGTGGCCTTAAATGCCAGCAGTTCTTCTACTTTCCCCGCAAGCAACTCAACCGTTGATCTTAACTGATCCAGTTTCTTATTAACAGCAGTAAACTGCTGTGCGAATGAGGCATCACCCGGATTGGAGTCTGTGCAAGGTTGTTTTGCAACAGCGGATCGGCAAGGCTGGCAAAGCCAAGTTTCCCTCTTAACAGTAGTCATCTTTGTGAAAGTGCCCTCTGCAACCGCCGAACAGCTCTTTCCAAGATGATAAGCCCCATTGCAAGCAGAACAAGTCAAAAGTTTCCCATCTAAAGGTAACGCCTTAGAACAAGCCACACAAACAGAAGACATTTCGGTGCAGTCAGCGGCAAATACAAAACAAGTGCAAGCAGGGGTTTTTTAAACTCACCTGCCGACAACAAAATAGGGGTTTAGTCCCAGCGAACGACTGGCCGCTGACTGCAATGACGGCTCTCGATGGCAGGCTATTTGTAGACAGCGACGGCCACCAGGCGAACTGGGTTGGAAGATATCGGCACCAGGGGAAATGCAGTCGATGAATCAGCTGAGCCCGGAGGACCAGCCGGCGAGATGATCGCAGACGCAATGCAGATTTCCCGGCAGATGTGCTCGAGATAGCAGGCGAAGCAGCCCAACGGTATGATAGCCAGGCACGTGGCAACCCAGGTAGCCTGCCGACAACAAAATAGGGGTTTAGTCCCAGCGAACGACTGGCCGCTTACTAACGTCACAAAAGAGTGACGTTATAGCAACAACTATATTAATGTACTCATTAATTAACACTGGTGTGGCCAGGTATGTCCCAGCATTTTGCATTTGTGTGGCACGACTGCAAAGCAGTGACACACTGTAAATGACATTACTTTCACAAGCTTGATATTTCGGGATTGTTGTGATATTTCATTTTCGGGAATATTTTGCAGGCAGAAAATTTGGCGATTGGGAATGATATTTCGCGGATTTGTGTCCATGCTGTGACTTATTTACGTGACCAATTTTTGGCCGTTTTCATAAAATTGCTAAATTCAGGAAAATTAAGTATACTTTACGTCTTAAAGCACTGGCACGAGCGTATGGCTTCAGAACGTGCATGCCTTCTATGGTCGTGTTCTAACAACGAAAAATTATACTACAAGACTACGGTCTCACGCCGGTGGCTCTTTAACAGTGCTGAAAATGTACGTGAGACGCAACATAGTTTACAGCTTCCCAATGTCAGTTTTCTTAATGGCTGTGTTTACAGTGCCGCCCGACGGCACTCCACTCGCGCCTGCAAGTGCCGTCCGAAAGAAAGTCAGACGGCACGTGTATCTCAGTATGCGGCTGTTAATTAGAAAACTATTGACTTGCTTGGCCCCGCCGTACATGCTGCTTCGCGCCGTCCAGCCGGGAGGGGGGTCCCATACCATTTTGTTCAGCGAAATTTCGTCAACAACATTCATTACTTTTTTTTTCAATGTTAATAGTAAAAAAGAAGAGTAAAGCTATACGCAATACGTTGTGCACTTCGGCCGAAAACGGCTACACGCACTACGCGGAAAGCTCATGCAATTTGGGTCACCCTTTTCGAACGGCGCCTGTATTAGTGGGGAGCGCGTTCCTCCCCTCCCCTCCCCCCCCCCCCCCCCCCTGCGTTCACACAACTTTGCAGCGACAGTGTGCGGCTGCTAATTACCAAACTTAACATCTACACGCCGCTTTGAGGCTTCCATCCGGCAACCCAAGCCCCGCTGTCCCCATTTCCACCTCTGGAAAAAAAGTCCCATACCACTGAGTTCTGCTAAATTCCGTCAACAACCTTTTTTTTTTTTGTCTTAAAGGGGCTTTGCCACAACTTTTTTGACTGGGTTTTTAACTTGCACCGAATCTGAGCGCACTGAACGTAGAAACTT
This sequence comes from Ixodes scapularis, assembly GCF_016920785.2. Lineage (NCBI taxonomy): Eukaryota > Metazoa > Arthropoda > Arachnida > Ixodida > Ixodidae > Ixodes > Ixodes scapularis. Next base: position 219,279,673 of record NW_024609835.1, on the reverse strand, counting down.
AATAAAACATTCATTTTCTCGAACTTCCCTTTTTTTTAAGTTATAGGCAAATTAAAATTACAAAAAACAAGCAAAATATAACCTCCTTCATGACGTCGTAGGTCTGGGCTTGAGTGGCCGTGAACTAGAGGAGAGGTAGTGAGCTCATGGAGCGCTCACGGGGGGTAAAGATCAGTTCAGAACGGGAGCCACTTCGCACTACCATAGCGCCAAAAGGCCTAACCGCAAGCCAAAGCTGCTCGCCGAAGGCATTGGGAACGCTCGGAACCGGTCGGATCCTCCAGTCCACACGACCGCAGTGCCGTCGCGTACATCCGGGACCTTGCTAAGCTCTCCGCTCGTTGGTGCCTCATCCCACTACACTTTTCTAGTGTACGCCGCCTTTTCCACCGCTTTGTGGCAAGTATGTCGACGGGTCATTTTTTGTTTCCGTGCTTTCTAAACTGCATTTGTTTCTTTTCTGATCTAAAATATTAAAAAAAAAGTACGTTTATAAAATATTGAAAAGGTTCGCGCCACTTATATTTTGTATTTCGACTAACAAGAAGCCTATAGCGTATGGCCAGTAGTAAGCCCAGGACCAAAGACCTCACATATAGCGCGCTTTCGCACCGCAAGTCACCGCCGTAGGTGGAGGAGGTTTCCGCGTCGTCCGGTTAGAATATGACGCACTGATATTTAGTTACTGTCTACGTGCCCGCTGGCTTGCCCAAACTCCAAGAGACGTGGAAACTGCAGAAAAGGTAGACGATTAAATATGATTGCAGGACCCCTTTAATTGTAAAAAAGAAATGTCGTAAATATTGCCAAACGCTAAAAAAGAGGTTATGAAAAAGGTACGCACACTGGGGATTGAACCGGGGCCCGCTGCATATGAAGCAGACAGCTTAGCCACTATGCTTTTTTATTATTTAAAATTGACATTTATGTACATGTTTAAAAATTCGTTCACGCTTCCTCACGCAATCAAAGTGCAGAAAAACCACGAAAGAGCATAACACAGTCTGCAAAGTGCAAAGTAACACAAAGTGACACAACAGTTCACGCGTCTGATCCGCAGTTCAAAGGACGCAACTGCAGAGGCTGTATTAACCCTGGAGACCGCCGCAAGGAAAATGGCGTGCCTCACTTGGTGACGGCAAAGAACCCGCGCACTCCGAGCCGAGCCTTCAGTGTTCCCCAACACTCAAGCCCCTCCTGCTCTGCAGTCGCTATCAGCGAGCTGGCATACACAAAACCATCCAAAAAATGCCTCCACGCCGGTTTCACTCCTTCGACAAACTGAAAGTGATCCGTTCTTGACCTCCACAACGCGTGCAAACAAAGGATGATCAGAACCTCAAATGCTCGACTATCTCTTCCCGTCCCACACTCAAGAAACATTGCACTTCGCCACGACACATACAGATCAACTTCTAGCGTCGCCTGCAGCTGTGCCCGAAAAAGTTCAGCATTTGTGCAAAGTAGGATAACATAATCCAGAGTCCCAGGATAAGGACAAAGCGCGCAATTCGTGGACCATGGTATAAGAAAAACCCTTTTGCACCAACCATGTTTTTACCGGGAGAACTCGCAGATGCAGACGCAAGAAAAAAAAATTTTGTGGCCGTTCTTATTTTTTCTAAAGGGCTCGAAAAGATTATTTTGTGTCATTTTGGTAGTTTTTCTGTCAAACACTCAGTACTTTCTGAGTCTCAGTTGTGTTTTAGAAAGGGAAAATCGACAAAATCCGCACTCCTCTTACAAAGGAAATTATTTTACATAACATGGAAAACAAACTTTTGATGTTAGGCATATTTATAGACTTTAGCAAAGCCTTTGATTCTATTAATCACAAAATACTTGTTGAAAAATTGTCCCTGTACGGCATTCGTGGCCCCTCACTTTCACTTTTGTGTTCACAGCTGGAAGATGGTACGCAGTGTGCAGATGGACATTTATCATCTTTTATGCCGATCAGATATGGTGTCCCACAAGGTAGCATTTTGGGGCCCTTGCTGATTAATATTTAGATATATATATATATATATCATATTATGAATACTGATGAAGACACTCATTTTATAATGTATGCGTACGACATCAGTCTGTTCCTCTCTGACGCGGATGCGGATAACTTTATAATCAAAGTAAATGTCAGGCTCTCCAAATTTGCAATGTGGTCAAATCAAATGGGCTTAGTAATAATGAAACCAAAACTAAAGCAATATTATTTAGATCAATCAATAAACATGTAGCTCTAGACAAAACTCTCCAGTTTAATTCTAAGCCAGTTGAACTAGTGAAAAATCATAAAACATTGCGTGTTATAGTTTCAAAAAACTTGTCTTCGGATGAACATAAAAATCATTACCAGTAAACTATGCAAAATCGTCAGTATTATTGCTCGATGTCCTTTCATTCTTCCGAAGAACAGAAAATTAAAAAGATATCATGCATTATTTAAATCCACAATAACGTATTTTCATCTCATTTGGGGCATGACGACAAAATCAAATCTAAACAAAATAGTTTTGCTTCAAAGGAGTGTTTTACTCTTTATTCGAAACGTTCATTATTTATTCTATACCGACTCGTTATTTCAAAAATACAAAATTATCAATATATATCGATTGTATAAATACCTTCTGACTAGGTCATTCTGTTTTTCATCGCCAGAAGTGATTGGTTTTTGAGGCATACATCAAATTTAACCAGAAATATAACCACCATCCGTACCCGCTGCTCGGAGGAATGGAGAGTGTCCCTTTATCGTACAAATTACGGCTTGCAGTCCCTTCATTATATCCTACCCACATTACTCAATAAATATTCTATAGATGATCTTGACATTTATAGCTTAAACTGTAAATCAATGTACCTACTTTTTGTAAAATGTGTATTAAGTTATGTTAACATTTTAGCTAACGTTTTTTGTGCATATTTATCACCCCGATTTTCTTTCCTGCATCTCTGTCACCATATGCCAAGCTTTCGGGGCCCGGACCACGTCAAGCCAACAAAGATTAGCTTTTTTGTCCGTGGCTCCGGCATCTGTACTTGCAGATGCAAATAAATGATTTGATTTGATTTGATCTCCGCCCTCACTATAACCGCCATTTTATGAAACGAGCGGCGCCACCTATAGAGAGTTGGAGTCGCGAATACTTACGACCTCGTCGCACTCGAGTACCACAGCGGCCGCCGATTGAGGCAATACTGACTTGTATTTATGCCGAGAGGTTGCGGTTGCTCCGAAATGTTCCATTAGACAGCCTGTATTACAGAGTTTCCAACTGGTCGAGAGGGATCATATTTATGGGCCGCGTTTGCAAAAAGAGCTCGGAGGAGGTGACGGAAGCCTTGATTGTCTGCAAACCTCTCTTCCTTTCCTCCTGCTTTCCTCCTCGCAACTCGAAAACAAAGCGGATTGTGGGTTGGCCACAGACCGCCGCAGTAGGTGCCCATCTTCAAATTATTGCGAAAGCTCCCCACCGCTTGAGTTGAACCCTCTGAACAAGCTAAGCTCTCCATTTTGTGCTTATGCTTCAGGTCGAGCTACGTTTCCCTGGAAGACAAAGAGAAAGTGAGAGGAGGACAAAGTCTCATACTTAGTTAAACATGTTGAACAATGCGGTGAAGGCCAACCATTCATAATCAATTCGTTCCCGTGCCGGGATTGTACAGGCACATAAACGAAAGCATTTCTAGCACGTCTTGAACAGCTGAGTAATGGCGCCATCTATTGGGAAGGCGGGATGTACATCAGCCACATCAGGGGACAGTGCTTCCCATATGCGCGCTTCGGGTGACGCGGTCGCGAATGTAGACGGGGGTCGTGGTATTGAGGTCCCACCGCTTCCGCTGAAATTTTACGGGTTTCTTTGATGCCTGCACCGTAATTTCTTCTTATCTGCTCCTTCTTCTAACAAAGCGTTCTTTCTTACTTTCGCGGTTACAATATGCAAGAAATGCAGAATATGGAGAAACATATAAGACCTTGTAACATCAAGCGTGCATATGAAAAGAGAGCGCAATGACTTCCTCATTTGTTTATTAGAATTCGAATAAAACAACAACATGAAAATCCCTATGTCTAAGCCTGCATCACACGGCCACTTGAGGCCGCATACTTGTGGCCAAATCACACACTATCAAGAAACCCAATATCTTGCAACGGTGAAGTAAATCAATAGATTCGCATTGCTGAGCGCCTTTATAATATATTGCCGCGCGCTGCGCGCTGGCAGTAAGAAGATTTTTCGGACTCTGTGCCTACTACAGGCGCTTTGTTCGAGACTTCGCCAAACTATCCGCACCGCTGACACACCTCACGAAGGACGCCGTAAAGTCCGAGTGAACAGAAGAACACCAAAGGTCATTCGACGAGCTCAAACGAAGACTCCAGACGCCCCCGATTCTTGGCCATTTCGACCAGTTTGCTGAAACCGAGATCCACACCGACGCCAGTAACACCGGACTGGGTGCGGTACTAGTCCAAGTGCAGGACGGTGCAGAGCGAGTTATCGCATACGCAATTCGGACGCTGTCTAACGCGGAGACGAACTATTCAGCGACTGAAAAGGAGTGCCTCGCTGTCGTCTGGGCAATAACAAAGTTTCGCCTATATTTGTACGGAAGTCCTTTTCGCGTGGTCACAGACCACCACTCGCTCTGCTGGCTGGCAAATCTGAAGGACCCCTCCGGACGCCTCGCTCGTTGGAGCCTACGACTGCAGGAGTTCGACATGACCGTGGTGTACAAGTCCAGCCGAAAGCACAATGATGCCGACTGCCTGTCGAGGGCCCCAGTCGAGGCCGGTCCTTCCTGCACCAAAGAGGACGACGATGAGTGTCTCCTCGGCACTCTGGATGTCAGAAACATGGCAGCACTCCAGCGAGACGACCCTGAGCTGCGAGCACTCATCGAGCACCTAGAGGGACAAGGAAGCGCCGTTCCCCGCGGTTTTGTACGAACACTGCCAACCTTCTCCATCCGACAAGGTGTGCTCTACAAGGAGAACTTCAGCTACAACAGCACGGCGTGGCTGTTGGTGGTCCCTTCCAGTCTTCAATAAGAAATTTTTCAAGCCTGCCACGATGACTCGACGGCGGGACACCTTGGTTACAGCAGGACTCTTGCCAGGATACGCGAAAAGTACTACTGGCCCAAGCTTGCGAAGACAGTGCACCACTACACCCGATCTTGCCACGAGTTTCAACGACGGAAGAAGCCACCGACGAGACCGGCAGGACTTCTTCAGCCTATTGCGCCGCCATCTGCCCCATTCCAGCAAATCGGTATGGATTTACTCGGACCTTTCCCACCGTCGACGCAAGGAAACCGATGGATCATCGTCGCAACCGATCATCTCACGCGGTACGCCGAGACAAAAGCCCTTCCATCAGGAACGGCTGTTGAAGTCGCGAAGTTTTTCATCGAGTCCATCGTCCTCCGGCACAGCGCTCCCGAAGTACTGATCTCAGACCGTGGATCATCATTCATGGCCCAGCTGACGCAGGAAGTACTTCGTCTCAGCCACACCAGCCATCGTCGCACCACGGCGTACCACCCGCAGACCAACGGGCTAACGAAGAGACTCAACAAGACCATCGCCGACATGATCTCCATGTACGTCGACGTGGAGCACAAGACATGGGACGAGGTGTTGCCGTACGTCACATTTGCCTATAACACGGCCGTTCAAGAGACCACCGGAGTGACACCCTTTGAACTGGTGCATGGGCGCAAGGTAACGACAATGCTGGACGCTATGTTACCCCACGAACCGGCAGTCGACGCAAGCGACGACGCCCAGGTGGTTGCCCAAAGGGCAGTAGACGTCCGTCAGCTCGCCAGACTCCGGATTAAGGCTCAACAACGTGTCGACACTGGCCGCTACAGCCTTCGTCGTCGGGACGTCCACTTCCAGCCCGGAGAGAGGGTGTGGGTGTGGACACCGATCCGCCACCATGGTCTCAGCGAGAAAATCCTGAAGCGCTACTTTGGACCCTACAAAGTGCTTCGTCGACTCGGGGATCTGAACTACGACGTGATGCCCGACGGAACACGGACTTCCTCACGCCGTCCTCCAAGACCGGAAGTCGTCCACGTCCTGCGGCTGAAGCCGTACTACGCTCGATAGGACTGTGGACCTTATGTGTTCCAAATGACTCTTTAGTTTACCGTCCTTTTTATTTACTTTGTTTTGTTTTTGGGTTGGAGCGGGACGATGCACTTTTTTACATGGGGGAGTAATGCCGCGCGCGCAGCTGGCCAAGTAGGCAGCGCGCGCGTGGCCTAACGGTGGTGGTCCACTTCCGGCTGCCGAGCAGAGCGGACGTGCGATGGATCGCTCGTCAGGAGCGGCGATAACAACCGGCCTTGGCCGGGGTGATTCTGATAAGGGCAACGCCGCCCGGGATGACTCTGTTATTTTGCCGACGCTGCCAACAGGAGAAATAATGAAGAACAGCGTAGTGCTGCATTGTGACACCGGTGGTCGGCCTTACAGGGCAGAAGATTTTGTGCCTCCTTTAAACCAAATGGGGGTTCTACAAGACTTGGCCGGTCTGGGGGCGTATCAGATGGGTCATGTCTGGCTCGCCAAGATGAAGAACTCGGAGGCCAAGAGCAAGCTGCTTCACGCCGGCGAACTTCAGGTAAAGGGTCGGCGCTGCCTAGTGATCGACCCATACCGGCGGGATATCAATGTGAAACTTCACTGGGTTACCTTCGACGTGCCCGTCGACACCGTCCGTCGCGCCTTCGAGCCGTACGGCGAGGTGAAGGAGGTCGTCCGGGAGATTTGGAAGCTGAACGGGCTCGTCGGCGTTGAATCTACGACGCTGACTGTCGCCTTGACCCTCCGCCAAGATGTATCGCTGGAAAAGTTGCCACACCAGCTCCGCTTCTTTGGCGGCTCGGTACTGGTGGTGGTCCCCGGGCGCTCGCCCATCTGCCTCCGTTGCCGGCGCACGGGTCACATTCGGCGGGACTGTAGGGCGCCGTGGTGCTCTGAATGCCGAGGTTTCGGGCACGAAAAAAGAGACTGTGTCAGGACGTACGCTCGCGTCACTGGCAGCGACACCGTGCCGGAAACGTCCGAGTTGATAATGGACGAAGACGAGACCGAGCGGGCCGCAGCACCGGTACCACCGCCAGTGCAGCTAGCGCCCAGCCAGGCAGCTATTGACAACGGGATTTCAAACAAGGCGTCACCGGAAGCGCCTACTGCACAACCGTCCCCGAAGACAACTCCCGAGCAGACCCAGGACACTATTCCGAAGACAGTAAAGAGTACTTCAAGCGACCCCGAGGGAACAAATAAGCACCGAGATCCTGCTGTCTCCAAGCAAGACGAGGTCCTCACGTCCATGGAAGTCGACGCTACGGCGACAAAGCGTCGGCTGGACGACACAGACTCTCTCGGCGTGGAGCATCTGCCGAGGCGCTTCGAACGGGAATGGCACGGTGAAAGGGGGAAAATAGGGCGGTACAAGCTTCAGCCTGTGTCTCCAACTCGGCAACACGAGCCGACGCAGTGAGCTTTTTTTCATCCCGACTTTCAACGCCCCTTTGTGTAAGTCCAGTAGCCTTCGTCTGGCCTCACTCTAATTTCTTATGATCCTTGAAAGGTCCTTACGCGTGGGCACTCTGAACGTACGAGGTTTAAGTGCAAGGCGCAAACAATGTCAGCTGAACCGCCTTTTCGTTGAAAAAGATCTCGATATTGTTGCGGTACAAGAGTCAAAAACTGAGAGCGAGGACCAGACGGAGTGCATGGTCCGCCTATTCGAGTCGAGGTACAATGTGTGTGTCAGTCACGCTGTTGGTAATTCGGGGGGCTGCCTTTTGTTTCTTCGAAAATCTATCGGAAATGTCGAAAAAGTAATTAGCTGCGAGATCGGACGATTGATAGTGTGTGATTTCTTGTTTTCAAGTTACAAGTTTCGCGTATTGTGCATTTATGCTCCGAATAAGGTAGAAGATAGATTAGTATTTTTCGAAAACATTAGCCAGTATGTTACGACTGACCGCCTTGTCATTTTGCTAGGCGATTTCAATTGTGTTTGTGCTCCAGGCGACCGATCTAACAGCGCAAGGTACAGAGATGCTAGCGCAGTCTTCTTGAGAGAATTGGTCGAGCTAGGCGAATTAGAAGACGTCGCCCACTGTGCGTCAAGAGCGAGCTCCTTACAGTTCACGCACTTTCAGGGAGCGAGTCACGCGCGCCTGGACAGAGCGTACGTCTCTCTGGAAATCATCGGCGCCTGCAAGTTTTATTCAGTAGATCATGTTTCTTTCAGTGACCACTGCTTTGTTTCTTTTATGCTCTGTTCACCTAGAGAATCTCCTAAAAAGTTCAATTGGGATTTATGGAAATTTAATACAAAGCTTTTAGAAGATGATCCTTTTGTAAAGGGGGTGCGTGAAAGTCTCGACGATTTCGCCAGCAGAAAAGTGGGAGGCTTCGGAGAAAAATGGGAATTATTTAAGCAAGACTTAAAAATGAGAGCACTTGAACGGTCCAGCATATTGAAACACGAAAAAGAAAAAGAAACAAAAGAGTTAAGCCAACTGCTACAAAGGTTGCTGCAGGAAGAATGTCGTATGCCCGGCTTTTTCTCTGATGACATAGTCAGTTTGAAAAAGAAACTTGAGGCTCTCGATACGGAACGGTACAAAGGGGCCATGGTGCGCGCGCGATTAAAACGGTTATCACTTGGCGAGATACCAACAAAACGAGCCCTCGGGGTAGAAAAGACGTACGCCAGTAAAAATGAGATCAGCGAAATTTTGTACCACGGAACTGTAACCAGCGATAAAGAACTAATCGAATGCGCGTTCGTAGACTGCTATAAGGGGCTTTTTAGTCTTCGTGCCCCCAATAAAGACGGGTTCCAGACACAATTTTTGCCGTTAATGCCAAAACTAGAGGACGACGTGAGGGAGAGATTAGAGCAGCCAGTAATGTTGGGGGAAATCGAAAAGGCGAACGAAAATTTAAAAATCGGAAAATCGCCCGGTCCGGATGGTTTAGGAGCGGAGGTCTACAAGGCTTTCAAAGACCAAATTGCACCTTTTTTGTATGGAGTGTTCAGGGAAGCGTACGATTTGAATTGTTTGCCTCCATCTTTTTTGTACACGCACACCATTTTTATTCCGAAAAGTGATGATCGCGAAAAGCTACGTCTCGTTGGTTCTTATCGTCCAATTACTTTGACGAATGTTGATTATAAGATTTTCATGAAAATTCTCGCTGACAGGCTACAAAGTGTTATAGATATGATTGTCGGCCCACACCAGACGTGTGGTATCAAGGGAAGAAGTATTGTTACAAACATTCATGTTGCACGTAGTATTTTAGAATGCTGTGATAGTTTGGACCGCAAGGTGGCACTACTGCAAGTTGATCTAGAAAAAGCTTTCGATCGCGTGTCTCACCAAATTCTTTTTTCTATCTTAAAGCACGTGAATCTGGGTTCCGTTTTATGCGATGGTGTGCAGATGGCGTATAAAAACTGCGCCACCAGCCTTGTTGTCAACAAGCGTGTCAGTGAGCGTATTAGGCTTTTTTCGTCAGTGAGACAGGGTTGTCCACTTTCGCCGTTACTTTTTTGTATTTTCATTGAACCTTTTTGCGTAAGCATTATCAATGATAGTCATCTGCGTGGCTTTAGGCTGCAAGCTACCGAAGTGCGCATTCTGTCTTACGCAGATGACGTAGCTTTTTTTGTGTCGACGAAGAAAGTGTTCGAAGAGCAGTTGAGGTAACCAAAAGCTTTTGTGAGCACACGTGTAGCGCGGTAAACTGGCACAAGTGTAGCGGTTTTTGGCACGGTAATTGGCCCTCCGTGCCGACTGTGTTTGAGGGCATTGTATGGTCCCCCACGCCGGTACGTTATCTCGGAGTGCCTTTGGAACATTATCGCACCAGCGACCAGTACTGGCACGATGAAACTGAATCTCTTCGTGCAAAGACTCTGAAATGGGGAGGGAAGTGCTTGTCCATTTTTTCGCGTGCAACTGTGTGCAACATTTTTTTCGCTGCCAAGCTGTGGTATGTTTTGCAAGTTTTGCATTGTTCACGGATCAGTATTCAGCGCATGCATCGGGTGTTTGCTGTTTTTATTTGGTGTTCGGCGTGGGAAAGATCAAGTCGATCACATCTCTTTCGTCGAGTCAAGTCCGGCGGTCTCGGCCTTTCGCATTTGTTTATTAGACAGCTGGTCAACAGGTTCCTTTTTCTTCGAGACCAAAGAGACCCTTTTTTACGCACTGTAATTCAGGTAAGGCTGCGCAATCTGCTGCCCGAGTTTATCGTAGCGACGAACGATGAAGTCTGCTTTGGTGTTCAGGGTTATTTGAAGGAAGTTATCGGGGCTTATCGGTTTTTGGCAACACGTTTTTCCTTAGAATATTTGTCTGGCGTGTCACGCAAGCGGTTGTCGAAGGACTTGATCGAGTTGCTTTTTCCCACACCTTTGTATCGATCGCTGTACAGCGCAGGCACAGGGAAGGATGTTCTAAAAAGAGTCAAGAAAATGGTAATTCCCGCGTGCACGAAAACTTTTTTTTTTTAAGTTACATAGCGGATCGCTTCCTGTAAAAGCTTGGTTAGTTGAAAAGGGCATACCAGTAGCATGGTCGGAAAACTGCTTATTGTGCAAGAAGCCAGAGACCATTGAACATGTGTTCCTGGACTGCTGGGACGCAGTGTTTTTTTGGGACGTCCTTCAAAAGACTATAAAAAAAGACCTCCCTTTAACGTCCCACGGCATTCGGTTCCTGTCTGTAGAAGCTGCTTCTGTGCCTTATGATATGTTCATGCTCATGGGACTGCACAGTATATGGCGATGTCGTATGGCAGTACGTCATGCGGATATCGATGTGCGGCCAGTGTATAAGTATTTTGTAGAACACATGTGTTTCCTTAAAGAGCTGTACAGGGCGCAGCAGCCTCAACCTGAGTGGCTGCCACTTCTGGAGGATTTGTCCTCCATCAAAGACTTCTAGCTGTGACATTAGCCAGGAAGGCTGATGGTTTTACCTATTTAGTCTATCTTGATAACTATGTATGCCACCAATGTTAAACAGGAAATAAATAAAAAAAAAAAAAGCGCGTGGCCTAACGGTTATCGCGCTTGCTTTACACGCTGAAAGCCAGGGTTCGATTCCTGGCCGCGGAGGCACATTTTTGTTGACTCTAAAGTAATGTTCTGGTAAATTCGAGAACCATGCTGCTTGTTCGAGGTCGGAATGTTCGACACACCGAACCTTCTACGCCGATTATTCCAGAAGCCCACACGTGTACATAAGGGGCTCCGCTTGGCGATCTGCATTCAGTCTCGCCTTAGCGTTCGATTTTGCTGTTTCGCCGCCATCGACACCTGCGACGCTGTCCTTTTTTTCTGTTCTCTTATTTGGGCACAAGTTCGCCTCATTAAACGTTTGGTTTCTTTAGTTATTCTTCGCCTCATCATTTGTCATTCATGATATTTTGGTGGAGGTGCGGGGTACCGCATTCTATACCCGTGAAGCGTACCCCTCCGAAGACATCCCGGCCACGTGAGGTGCTCACCCCGGAAGGCTACCCTTTGCAGAAGACGCCGACGCCCGAGCAAGCCGCCGTACCAAAGTCCAACTCCCGGGATCCGAACCCCTGCTGCACAAGCCGAAGAAGAACATCCCTACGATGACTACCCCGCACCTCCACCAAAATATCACGAATGACAAATGATGAGGCGAAGAATAACTAAAGAAACCAAACGTTTAATGAGGCGAACTTGTGCCCAAATAAGAGAACAGAAAAAAAGGACAGCGTCGCAGTTGTCGATGGCGGCGAAACAGCAAAATCGAACGCTAAGGCGAGACTGAATGCAGATCGCCACGCGGAGCCCCTTATGTACACATGTGGGCTTCTGGAATAATCGGCGTAGAAGGTTCGGCGTTTAGAACCTTCCGACCTCGAACAAGCAACATGGTTCTCGCATTTACCAGAACATTACTTTACAGAGTCAACAAAAATGTGCCTCCGCGGCCAGGAATCGAACCCTGGCTTTCAGCGTGGAAAGCAAGCCCGATAACCGTTATGCCACGCGCGCGCTGCCTACTTGGCCAGCTGCGCGCGCGGCAATATATCTATATGTATGTGAACTTTGAATACGCCACGCAACTGTGCTTTTCTTAACAAAACACATTATTTGCATAAATGCTCCAGAGCACAATTCATTGAGCCGCAGTCCAGATTCTGTTGCGCAAATACTCTTTATCAGCAATAACTGAAAGGTGAGGGACAAAAAAACGCATAGCTGTAATGCAATTGCAAAAACGAATCAAAGTAGCGGTTCTCGCATTTGTTATATTATGCTTACACTGCCCGTACTCTTGTCACTCTCGCAGCACGCCGAAGAAAATAGCGCCCAAAGATCGTTTCCAAAAAGAACACGAAAACCGACCCAGGCAGCACACAATATTGGGCCAACATTGCAATTGATGGGACAAAGAATGGCCCAACAATGGCCCAACTGAGCCATGTGTTTACCAATATTGGAATTACCTGGGCCAATAATGGACTATCATAGCCAATGTTTTTCCAATATTGGTGATGCACTGGAATAAGCTGTCCAATATTGGACTGTGAAAGCCAATGGCTTGCCAATATTGGATAGATGCTGGCATAACCTGTCCAATATTGGACTGTCAAAGCCAATGGTTTTCCAATATTTGATATATGTTGGCATAAGTTATCCAATATTGGACTGCCAAAGCCAATGGCTTTCCAGTATTGGATATATACCGGCATAACCTGTCCAATATTGGACTGTCAAAGTCAATTGTTTTCCAATATTGGATATATGCCGGCATAAGTTATCCAATGTTGGACTGTCAAAGCCGATAGGTTTCCGATATTGGATATATGCTGGCATAAACTGTACAATATTGGACTGTCAGAGCCAATGGCTTTCCAATATTGGATACATGCCAGCATTAGCTGTCCAATATTGGACTGTCAAAGCCAATAGCTTTCCTATATTGGATATACGCCGGCATAACCTGTACAATATTGGACTTTCAGAGCCAATGTGTTTTCCGATATTGAATATACGTTGGCTTAAGCTGGTTAATATTAAACTGTCAAAGCCAAGAGTTTTCTAATATTGGTGATGTCTTGGTATAGGCTGGTCAATATTGGTACTGCCATAACCAATGGCTTATCGATATTTACGTCGCCTAGGCTATAGACCCGCGAACCTCTTTTTTGCATTGCAGAAATAGGAAATTGGAAGAGTCATTCATGAGCTCGCTCGGGCGAGAATTTTATTTAGCCAACTTCATGGGGCGTACGTCGCCGGCGCTTTATAACCGCGATCACAAATACGTCCTTAGCTGCCTATAGGACTATTGCAGTTTTTTTTTGCCGGCTGCTCTCCATTCGCATTGCCTTACCTCGGCGTTGACAACTTAACTCCGTTTTTTTAGATTTAAGTATTTTTGTCTTTTCCAATATATTTTTTATATATACGTAGCGTTAACGTCTTCTCTTTGTCCGTGCCCCTGTCATGTTTGTATTTCTTTCTGCGTGCTCTATTTTTTATATCTAATGATTCTGTGCATATTTAGTCATTGTCGACGCAGGTGTCAACAAACATAAAGCCGCCGCTTACGCCGCAACCGAAGTGACTCTCAGTTTTACGAGAGTATATCGCGATATAAAGTCATATATTAAACTCAAGTGAAGTCTCGAGAGGGTTGCTTCGACTGCCAATGCACATGTCATCAGGGTAGGCAGAGCAACGACGTAGCTATCGCGACGCGAGAGCACACTGCGCCTCGATCTGGCCGGCCGCGCTCGCTCTGCGGAAATGTGAGCGTGGGACTCTCGAGCCCCGTTAGCTTACTGAAGCTGCTAGACACTACTTCGTTGTCGCGAATCATTTGCCCTTCGAACGGTCGCGAAGCCGTTGCGCTCGGAGTACCCTACCCAGCATCTTTCAGAAACCGTTCGCGCAGCATCGCAACCTTCCGTCTGCGAGCGTCGGCGATTCATCGTGTGTTGAAATTCGGACGATGTGCTGTTCGGGGTGTCTTTTATGTGTAACTCTTTCGTAAAACAATTTGAAGTTTAAAAACGCGAACCTAACAGCGTACAAACAGTTTTTAATTTATTGATAAAAAATATATTTATATACTTATAGATATATTTGTGTACATCGAGCGCAAAAAATAGTCGCGCTTAGTTCTTCATTACATTATATTATATATTTATATATTATTATATTTACGTTATACGAAGTAAAACATACTGTCTTCAAACTTGCTCCGTTTAGAACCACTTTTGGGCTGGAGAGCTTCTTTAGAAGTTCAAAAGCTGACCTTCAAAGAGCTGTCCTGTTAAATCGGTATTGACAGCAGGGTAGACGCTATGCGTGTTTAAGGCCAATCGCGTCTCCGGTTAGGGTCACTTGACTACGGTCTCGAAGCTGGTGATAAGGCAGAGCACGGAACCTGCCTAAAGCCCAAGGTCACGCATAACATCTACTGCACTATCAACCTTGGGTAGAAGTGACAAATTCTCTCGCTGCGTTCATTGTTGAGATGCCCCTGAAGATTAGCCTTTTGTAAGCGCACCCCACTCCCGTTCTGGCCTGCTTGCTTTGTCCTCCTTCTCTTTTTTTCTCTCTCCCTAAGCTGAAGGCGCGGTAGACGGTCCGTACTCGCCGGACCAATGAACCGTACACGTTTTATCGCTTGAGTTCGCTCTCTGTGCGCGGGTAACGGCAGAAGCGTGATCACGTGGTTTGACGGATGACGCATTAGGCGTTGAAAAACTCGGAATGCCTGCGTCGCGAAGACCGGACCTAGTTTCGCGTGTGATGCGGCCTGCGGAGTGCGGGCCCGCTGTGGATTTCGCTTCTGTGGTAAATGGTATCTCGTTCGAAAAGTCCCACCCGTGTCGATTTCTTCATAGAAGCCCAAGACATTCTTGTGAATCGTTTAGTGTTCGGTTCGGCAAATGGCAGCGTGTGCTACATCGTGTTGAATCTTCACGGATCACTTCTTTCTGGTTTTTGTGTTTGAGTGGTTTTTCTGCAGTGCCCGTGTTTACATATATGTCGGATTACATCTTTCAAGTCCGGTATTTTCAAAGTAAGTGCGCTGCAACCTACTTGGTGATCATTGTCCGCTCTTGTATGGGTAATCTTCCGGATAACCTCTAGAATTGGGCAGGGCCTATCTTTTGGCAGCCGGGAGAATAAGTTTCCCGCAGTCTTACCGACAGTCGCCTGCCATTATCTGTCTGAAATAATGTCACAACTGCAGGTAGAATGCTGACTTTTTTATTCTCCGTGCGTTTTGCGAAAACACGTTTCGTGGCCACCTTTTCGTCGACATTTTTGTTTCATCGACACGCGTTACGCGAATTGCGCGCTGTAGGGGCATTTCGTCGTGCGTGTATTCCTGAGGCGCAACGTTTCCTTGACATGCGTTACGCGAATTGCACGCTGTAGGGGCATTTCAATGCAAGTGTATTCCTGAGGCGCGTGCTCACCGAACCAGCCCACCCTTTCACGCCGCTTCATGCCAAGTCTGAAGCGGTCCATTGCAAAAAAAAAAAAAAAGAAAAGAGGGAAAAAGACGTATTTTGAGTTTTTTTTATGAAACATCGCGTGTTGATGAAACGATATGTCTATGAAATGTCGTTCGATGAACTGATTGCACCGCCAATGAAGGGCGAATAGCGGTAGAATTTTGGGGAAAAAATTCTTCCAGCTGCCGGGAGACTGGACACTACCCAAGAATTACCCCGGTTTGTGTTTGCTTGGCAATCTTCTTAGTTGTATCACAGTTGAATAGTACCTCTTCACATATTACAAATTACTGATTTTGTGCCTGTCTACAGAATAAGCTGTGTGTAATAAACTTTTTGAAGATTTTAAAACAATCCCTTGTGTCTGTTTACCTTCCTTTTTGCAAACAACTTGGTGAATGCACTTGCAAAGAGCTGGGCGAGTGCAACGATGGCCAAAAATCAGCATAACGGCCAACATTGGATCGGGTCGCGCTTCCAGTGTTGTCCAATATTACGCCGGTTTTCGCCAATGTGGGAGCACCTTGGCTACAACCATGGTTTAGCAATGGCCCAACATTGGCTGGAACGATGGCTGAACAGTGGCCCAACATTGGCACCGATCACTGGGCCAACGTTGGAAAGGGTAGCGCTTCCAATATTGTCCAATATTGCGGCCGGTCTTTGCCAATGTTAGGCCAATGTCGGACCGACATTGGTGTGCTGCCTGGGGACACACCAAAACACGGCAATACAAACTGCGCCACACCAACAAGATTCAGCGACTCCGGCGACGGCTGTATTTCTTCTTTTGGCTGAGATACCCTGCAGACTATCTTAGCCCTGTGAAACCAATCCGTCTCGGTGACTGTTTGAACGAGAGACCGAAAGGCCATCCTCAGAGGGTAGTGCTTTCGCACACGTACCCCGACATAGGATAGCTCCAGTGGATCCTTTGACTCAGTCAATCTGGGGTAGAAAGAGCGCATGTAGCAGGGCAACGGTCTGACCGCGATGCACAGCCGTACTTTCTTTGAAGCGCATTCGAAGCAGTCATGAAACGTGTCCACTTCCGCCTTCGGATCAAGAGATCTCTGTAATTTTCTCACGACTACACTTCCGTAGGAACCAAGGACGTCTGAGAACCACGGCGTACCTCTAATAACGCATAATCGAATTGCGCCAGCATCCAAAGCCGTATCAAGTTTATTCAGATCGTCCACGATTGGTTCTGGAATGCGAGCGACCAGCCACAAAGTCAATTCGCCTTTAGAGTACACCGAAATGGTGAAGCTGCCCAGGACCCATGCTAGGACGACAATGCGGCGACTCGTGCAGAAGCGGGCAGAGGCTTGCAAAGCACAAGACGTCGAATAGAACGTCGCAACAAGAAAAAGCATTGTGTCGTTGGCCACGATTATCCCAGACGTAGTAACATCTAATAAATCTGTAACAACGAGAGTTATGAAGCAAAGTGCGAGACATAGCACCAAAAAACCAGCGACAGCTTCGACCCTTCGAGGGCATAATTTGGAGGGACTCGAATCGTGCCTGATTCTTTTACATATAACGTGATTGCTTCGATACTGTTGACTATTGGTAGATAACAATCTCTAAGCAGTTCACCAGCGACTTGTTCAAAGAACAAAAAACTATCAATTTTCTTGGCCCAGTAGCTGCGCTCACTATTCCCTTTTTATAATACTGTCGTTACTAGAGTTGCATTGAGAAAAGTCAGTGCCTGGAGTAGTATTCTTAGTCTGGACTGTGTGCAAGTGGTGAGGCCCTTAGATGCGCTGGGTCACTCACTGCAGGCTATGCTTACCGGCGTTCCGGAAAACGAAATGAGACTACGGGGGAAACTTTCCCCTGGGTGATTTTTTAACGAGTAATCGGTTTCGTGCAGTTGATATTCGCGGGACCGATTGGAACCCATATCAAAGATTACCATTCCAGATTTCTGGAATTGCGCCGAAGCAACGCAACAACAAAGCCTCATCTGCTGACTACGAAACACGTAAGGGGAACGTAGGCTTGTCTCCAAATGTCCGGTCACCAGCCATTTGGTTCCATACCAAAACCTGTAGTGTTTGGGCACCGGGTCGATGCAGGCTTCTGGCGTTCCCCGATGACGGTATGTCATAAGGAGGGTCCGAACTCCGTACACAGCGTTGTCTTCAATGAGGGTCCTTAGTTCGCCCCAGTGCCCGCACCACCGTGCACCTTTCACGTCGAGGCTCTTCTGCCATTGAATATCTTGGGCGTCCCAAGATCTGCCGCAGAAGAGGAAACTGGCATCCTGGCCCAGTGAGTACAGTTGAGAAGGAATGAATTAAATTCTTGAGCTGATTCACCGTAGCGGATCGACACTGACATATAGATGACGTTACTTACGAAAAACAGGCAGAACATGTTTCTCAAAGATTGGAGCCGCATTTCGGCACTTGCGTGGACCACTTCTGACTAAGCTTCATGCAAAATAACCACGAACTACTAATCAGGGGTTTCGAATACCTTCCAGTGCGCGGTTTTTATACTGCGCAATAATTGTCTTCTTCCCTGACCAAGTTGAGTCAACTAATAGTCTTTTGACACGAAGGAAACAAGATACTGTCCGGTTTTCAAAATAGTGCGCGCACGTATGGTGGGCTAGGTACATTCTGATGCGAACCGCTGAAATGGAAACTCGATGAACACGTAATTCGTTTATGTATCTCAAATTATGTTATAGCGTGATATACTCCAGTGATTATGTTGTCACTCTCCGAAGTCGTTATTCCAAGATATTGAAAAACTCAATCCTTGAGTGTAGCCCAATCTTTTGGTAAGCAATATTTTGATGCTGATTTTTAAGGTAAGATTAGAGTTTATTAAGTGGCTCTTTTTAATGATTTCTTTCGATGCTTTATGAAGACGGTTTCAGCCGGTATCATATCTCTGCACGCAGGTGCGGGAAGATGCCAAAAATACTGTAAAGACTGCGGGCTGCATTTTATAATATATAATGTCAGATTGGAGCACCATATTGGCACTAGCGTCACATACTTCTGACTGAGTTTGATTCTAAATGACCAGCGCGCGGTTCTTATATTGAGGTGTAATGTACATGCTTTCCACATGGACCTTATATAGCGAACTCCCACTACTTGAACGCACAGAAAACAAGACGGCGTTCCCTGCAGAAAATAGGGCACGCACGTTGTGTGTACTGAGTACCCTCTGGTGTGGCCCGTTAATATGGAAATTAGAATCCGGAATCCGTTCATTGATGCCAAATTATGTTATAGCGTGATGTACTTCAGTATTTATGCTGTGGCTGTCCAAAGTCACTTTTCCAAGAATATTGAAAGACACAATCTTTGAGTGTGCCCCAATCGTTTGATATAGAATATTTATATGTTCATTTCGAAAGCAAAATTATATTAGATAATGTGTCTAATGATTTTTTTTGCTGCGTTATGAAGACAGTTTCAGTCGATATCACATCTTAGCACGCAGGGGCGAGCAGATGCCAAGGATAGGCTAAAAATGTCTGCGTTCTACTTTAAGTTATATAAATGTCATGCTACATGCCGCTTAATTCAGTGCATCCCCATTACATATGTGCTTTCTTTAAAACATCACTGTCAGAATCTACACTCCCCGTCGACTTGAGAAATGCTCGTGCCATTCAAATATTCAGTACAAATAGTTCGCCCGGCGTGTCTGACCAGTGCCCGATCTCAAGTACATTGACAAGTTCCAAATGTACAGAACAAATGGTGTGTCAAAGTGCCACCCAGTTTATAGAAACAAAATTATTGTCAATCGTACAGCACAGCCTACGGCACGATGTATCAACGGTTATGCAGCTACTTATGAGGGTCATGACTTTGCTTTTGCTGTCGGTAACAGGGAACATATCGATGCAACATTCTTAGAATTCGACAAAACATTTCGTAAGGTTTTGCCAACAAAACTCAATACGGCGTCTTGAGATACAATCGAACAACCATGTCCGGTAACCAATTTTAATTTTATTGAAAAAAAAAAATACTTTGCGTTCTCCATTCCCAGAAAAATAAAAGCAATCCATGTTTTGGAAAAAAAAGCTTGTCTTTGCAAAAACAAATCGTAATCACCCTCTCAGTCACGTGCGCGTTTAGCGCATCGCGTGATGTTGGGATATAAGGCGGCTACGCCAAAAGAAACTGTTCTGGATACGAGTCTAGAAATATTTACTGAAAAATTAGGCATAGTAAGGATTGACAAAAAGCATTAATCCCCGAGTATTAGGGTCCTTACTTGAGAAAAGAAAATCGCGAATACGGCATATTGCGCAATAATGCTCTGGATTAAAGTGTTTTTTTTAGGTCTGTATCTATCACAACTAAGGTCTGCAAATTATGCCACCGTGTTGCCCTTTATATAGTTCACCTTTGCGTGAAATATTGTTGAACTGACTACCGGAAGAATATTACAAGAATCTCTCACATATGAGTATTCAACTAAATATGCGCTATTCTGAAAATTATTAAAAAAATAAATTTTTAATATTTTTTAAACTCTCCGAAATTAACTTTTATACTATTTACTAACAGAATCTCCGAAGACATAAGGCAATATTTCTGTGGTTTTTAAGGTATAAAGCAATAATTATGGCCAATTGAATGCCAACGCGGTTGTCATAAATGGGGCATGCACATACCCGTTCTTCGCAATTTCATTTTTATTAAAGAGCATAAAGATTCTACGGTGTGGTGAGGAAAAGACAAATTGACAGCACATAGGTGGAGGGTAGTTTTGAAAGAGAAATTCCTAATACATTTTCGTACAATTGACCCAACAATGCCCATGGGGCGGAACAATCGACGGGCGCAACCCTGTAACATGCTTCGAGGTGCCTGTTTCAAGAGTCGGCGTGTAGCGTTTCCGTCTACGCGACGTAAAGGAAGCAACCGGAGTAACTTTGCAAACAGATCAGTCTAAAACCTTGGCGGTAACAATATATAGGAGGTAGGGCGCGACAAATCCTGTGCCGCCCATGAGCGCCAATAGATCGGTCGTCGCGGAAGGCCGCACAACGCAAAGAAAATAAAGATACTACAAAAGAAAACAACATTCTGATTGACTGAGATTACTTGTATTGTAAGATTTGAGATAGAGTGAAACAACAATGTCTGGTCGACAGCTTTTTTTTTACCAAAAATATATTTTCCTAGTTGTAAAACCGCAAAGACATATTCAAACGTTTTTTTCCTAAAATAAAATTTATCTTGTTAGACAAAAAATCACAAATTCGCTGTTGTTATTCGCGCCCGTTTTTGAGACTTGCTTGAAACCGTTCATTTGGATATTCATAAAGGAAAACTGTTGTCGCCTTAGGTTTATTATTTTTTGTGCGTAGACTGTACATAAAATAAAACGAGGTAAACATGTATTAAAGATTACAAAGCAATTTAGAGCTTCATTGATCCGAATCTTAAAAGGCTGGGAATTAATTTTTTTAACATGATTTGGACACGCTTCTTGAATATTTGTATAAATTTTTATTAAAATTAACAACGATGACCCTTTGAAAACAAAAAAATATACTGAGATGTAGACAGGTTACCGATTGTGTATAATTAGAAATTCAGCTTAAAATGAAGGCCCCCCCATCTTAACTTTTCTTTTTCTCTTAACAGATCAAGGCTCATAATGTGTCTTATCATGCCGCTCAAAAATGTTTTGCACTATTGTTTTTGTAGTTAAGAATTTACATAGCGCAAAATGTACAGAATCGCCGTAACGGGACAGAAAAAAATTGGACGTTGACGATTTCAAACAAGGGCAAGAAAGGAGTTGAAAATGTAGGAAGTCTGTGAAGAGAAAGCACTGTGACAGGATCTCGTGAAATATAAGAATTTATACAAAAGATTACAGGTGAGTTTGAAGCACAAATCAACTATATTTAAATACAGATTTCTCGCATCACTGAATTTCGGAGCCTACTTTTCGTAGGGAGGCTCAGCTGCTGATGACCAAGTTTATATAGTGATAAGAAAGAACACATGTTTTGTAAAGGTACAATTGAAACAAGTTTAATGCATAAAGATTCAGTGCTCATATTCGGCGCTTCTCGCGTGCATTCTTTCTGCCGGATGCTGACCTGAGTTGGTCACGGCGCTCTCCTGGCACTCCGGTGAAAACATTTTTTTTCTCGTTTTGTCTGTAGCAATCACTGTTCGTTTCTTCTCAGAGGCATCGCAAGCTCGCGACCGAGATCTGCTTTTCGCTGCCATCGGAGACTTTTCTTTCAAATATACATATATATTTTCTGCTTCTACTGACGAATGACAGGACTGAATTGCACGCACCACAGAAACAGAGTCCCACTCCTTTGCTTTCATATTCCTGAACGCTTTGACGTCAGCTTTCGGCAACTGGGTTAGTTTCACGTTTTCCAGTTCAGTGTTCAGTGGGGCAGACATCTATGACGGCGACTTGATCACCAAAGTGGTGGGTGGTCGTAGGTTGTACAACGTTGCCTGGTGTTTAACACGACCCCCCATTCCATCTCCGGTACACCTGCCATGTCCTGTTCCGTAAACAAATCCGCTTCGCTGACGTGAACTTGTTGCTCTGCAACCCGTGAAGTTGGAATTGGTTCTTAAAGTGGCTTGCTGCAGAATGGGCATACACAAATTGGATTTCACGATTCCCCAAACCGTTGTCATATAACTTAAGTTACAGGCAATCTCATTCAATCGCAATTCTTTTTTTTTTCATAGTCTCCAATTATATATATATATATATATATATATATATATATATATATATATATATATATATATATATATATATATATATATATATATATATATATATATATATATATATATATATATATATATATATATATATATACCGGGTGTTTCTGCGAAGACTTTCAAAAATCCTAAAAATTAAAGCATCAAAAAAAAAAAACTTTCTTCGGGAACAAACTACCAGCCACGGCGGACGTCAGGAATTGCCAAAAACATAGTAATTAGCCAAATAATTAATTAAAATTTGTTAATTAACTTTTTAATTAGTGGAAATAGACATATGGTTCTAATTAGAAAGTTACTGAGCGTTATTGAAAACCACTAAATCAGTCATTTTCAAAAAGACTTTCGGCATGTGAGAGGCGCAGTATTGTACTAAAGTTACCACTCGTGGAGCAGGTACAAGGCTGGGGCGAGATAAGTGACGGAAAAATCGTGCGGGCGCCTTATCCCAACCGTTAGCTTTGTACCTGCTCAAAGAACGGTAAATTTAGTATGCTACTACGCTTCTCACGCGCTCAAAGTCTTTCTGAAAACGACTGATTTAGTGGTTTTCAATAACGCTCAGCAACTTTCTAATTGGAACCATATGTCTATTTCCCCTAATTAAAAAGTTAATTAACACATTTTAATTAATTAGCTGGCTAACTAGTATGTTTTTGGCAATCCCTGACATCCGCCGTGGCTGGTAGTTTGTTCCCGAAGACAGTTTCTTCTTTTTTCAAACGCCCTAATTTTTAGGATTTTGGAAAGTCTTCGCAGAAACACCCGTATATATATATATATATATATATATATTACATACTTTTTTGCGTCGTCTGGTTTTTAAAGGCGGCGCAGGTTCAGGTTCTACCGCGCCCTACCTGCTGTATCCAGTTGAATCCAAGGTTGTAGGCTGATCTGTTTGCATAGTCGCGTCGGTTGATTCTTTGCGTGGCGTAGACGGAGACGCTACACGCCGGCTGTTCAAACAGGCACCGCGGAGCGTGTTTCAGTGTTGCGCCTCTCGATCATGCCGGCCCATTGACATTTTCGGGCCGATTGTACAAAAATGCATTAGGATTTTTCCCTTCAAAATTACCGTCCACCTCTGTGCTGTCAGTTTGTATTTTTGACCACCTCGTAGCCTTTTTACCCTTTTTAATAATAGTGAAATTGTTAACAATGGCTATGTGCGTGCCCCATTTATGGCAACCGCGTTAGCGTCAATCTTATCATATTTCTCTCTTCATAACTTCGAAGCCAAACAAATATTCAATTATGTTTTTGCAGATTCTGCGAGTACATGTTATAACGTTAATTCCGGAGAGTTTAAAAAAATGATAAGGGTGGCTTTTTGTTTTTAAGTGATTTTTAAAATAATCCATAATTAGTTAAATTATTCTGCTTGAGGTATTGTCAATTTCTTCCGTTTACCAGGACAACATCATTTCATGCAAAGCTGGACTTTATAGAAGGAAACACACCGGCAAAGTTCGAAAAATGAGAATCTAAAATGTAGAGCGTTGTTGCGCAATACGCCGTATTTGCGGTTTTGTTTCTGAAAATGACGACCCTAATACTCGGTGATCAATACTTTTTGTCGATCCTTTCTGTGCCGAATTTGTCAGTAAATATTTCGAGGCTCGTAGCCAGTACAGTTTTTGTGTCGAAACCGCCCGAAATGCCAACGTCGTGCGACTCACGAAACGTGCACGCGACTAAGAGGTTGCGTACATTGTTTTTTTTCCAGAGACAATTTTTTTTTATAGTAATGATTGATTCTATTTTTCTGGGCATGGAGCCAGCAGTGTTTTTTTTTTCACTAAAATTAAAAATGGTCACTGAACGTGGTTGTTTGATATTATTTGAAAACGCCCTACGGAAACTTTAAGCGCTTAAACTCTTTGACATCTTGACTGACTTCATTATCTTTTATATAAAAGCCGAATTCCTTGCGTGTAAATTGATATTTACTCGTTCGTCACTCTTTGACTCTCGTCGGGAGTGCCTCTAGGGCCGGTTTTGTTTTCAATATATAGTCTTTTTCCGCTTACTCTCGCCTCCGATCGCCATGTAGGCATATCCGGTACGGGCGACGAAAATATATTAAAACGTTTCAACCTGCAATAGTAAAAAAATAAAGGGGAGACAAAACCAGAATGGGGGACGGTTGCGCTTATCTCCTAAATTCATTCTTTTGGCGTTGCGACGGTGAAGTAATGTTTTCGCCCATACTGGAAGTGACGATATTTCAAAATGGCGGCGCCCTTGTGAAAAAGGTTATATATATTAACAAAACGTCAGGGCGCAAACATGCTACTGAAGGTTTAACAGTTTCGAAAAAAAAAACGTTGACGTTGTAAACGTCGAACGTTTTTCGGTGGAAAAACGTTCAACACAACAAGAAGTCTGCGTGTTGTGCAGTCCTTTTTCCCCCAGTCTCGGGGTTTTGTCTAAAATATTATATGGGTGGTTTATCTCAACTCAGGCACGAATTGGGGTTGAATTTTTAATTTTGACGAAAAAATATACGTTTTGGGGAAACCCCCTTTGTGAGAGGGAGTGCAAACCGCAAGTTCGAGCGATTTTTCGTTGTCGAGTTATGGACATTTTAAGCAGCCGAGGCACAAAATGACCTTTCTTTCGCATGTCGGAGGTGTCATGTTTCGCCTCTTTCTACTTTTGCCTTTTTTTGGTAGTGAAATGTAAAATTTTTCGCCCGATTTCAGAATAAGGGTTACTTATGGTCAATAATTTTATTTCGATTACTTATCTTTACTTTTGTTTTAAATACTGTCAAATCGTGTTCATTTCACAATATTTGTAGAAGTTTGACCAGCTCCCAAGTAGCACACCACGTCGGGTTGGGGATGGGGCGGTATTGGCCTGCCGGGATACTAATACCGACCACTACCGGAAACGCGCCAAGGGGCGACATTGGCGGGGCTCGAATGCCGGAATCCGGCCGGTACCGGGAACTTTTTGGGAAACCGGGATGCCGGGAATACGGGATGTTCCCAGTGAGCTCCCGACACAGATCCCCGGCATGGAACCGGTGGTACGGTAGGAAACCATCAGTGTGCCAGCGTATTTCCGGGTCAGAGCCAGTCCTATTGCAGATTACTCCCAGCGTAACAGATCAGTGCCAGCGTAATTGCGGGTCAGTGCCAGCGCTATTGAGGATCAGCGCCAGCGTATTTGTCATTCAGTGTACCCAGCATAGAACCACTAGAATGCTAGCTGTGTCAGGCTTTAAAGCCCAGATATGACATCCTACTGCATTAAAATTTTGCAGAGCTAGCTTTTCAGTAGATAAAATTCACTTAAATGCGGAAATGCTAAATTTCTCAGTCCGAACTATTTTATTAGTTTTCATATCTTTTATAGGTGCCGACCGTTTTTAATATGTTTTTTTTCGGATTTCATCCGAAACAAGCCAGTTTAGTATTTGTGCAATTTTAAGAAACAATACTGTGTGAACAATTAACTTTCTCCATATATAAAGTATACTCATGGCAATTATTGTATACTTGTTGAGAAGACATGTCCCATACATCTGTCGCCCAGGTGCATATTCTGAGTAATACAAGAGGGGAACATAAAATTTTTTTTTTACCGTGACGTTCTTTATTTTGACTTGTGCATCCATAGCAGCTAGCTCCTCAGCCAGTGTCTCTCATCGTCAAAGGTGGTTGGAACCACCATTGGAGTGTCCGTCTTTTTAACTCTATTGCCCCTCTCCGCCTCCTTGCCTGTCAGCCGCTCCTCCATTGCGTCCACGCTGCACCCTTGAGCGCGACTTTGTATGGCACCTGTAAAGAGAATTGTCAGATCATACAGATTAGTTGAGAGATAGGGGAAGCCAATATCTTGCATACTAGCTAAGGTGCTGTTCGCACACTGCAGTTTGTGAACGTTTCCTTTGTGTAAATATAGGTCCCTCACCTAGCCTGCAATTCAAAGGTGACAGAAAGAGAGCACCACGGAGGCGGAGATTCTGGGTTTGGCTACCGCGCTAAGGTGCAGATTCTACGGAGGCATATGGGTATTTCATGCAACATCCTATTAATCTGAAGTGGGGGCAACACAGGGTGGGGGCGAAAAGGGGCGGGGCGCAGAGATGAGTGGATAAAAAGGGAGAAACACTTCCCCAACTGACACTCTACAGACCAAGGCCTCTATATGGTATTCATTAGACTTTCAACCTGGAAACTAGCAGGATAACAAGACAAGACCAACCAAATCTTTTTTCCCAGTTACTTCAAAACGCTGCTTTTGGGTATCAAGGTTCTGAGAATGCTAACACGAGCGTTATTCATAATAAAAAATGCAAGTCGAATTTAAAAAAAAAAAAAACAAAAAAAAAACGACAGGAACAGACGATTTAAATTTTGCATAGTCTAAGACTTAAAGGGAAACTGAAGCTGTTCTGTATTTGAGGAACAACACCAAAATCGCCTTCATTTGGCTTCCAGGATCACGAATATGAAGTTTATTTTTCAATCTGGTGCACGGAGGCTGCAGAACTACAGCTGAAGCCCCTCCTTCCCGGGGCATGACGTCATACCGGGAGTTTTCGGAATTTCTGCTGTCGCTCATATTCAGCTCCTGTCAAACCTATGCACGAGAACTCTTTCTATTTTTAAAAAGGTCAGAAATAGACGTCACGACTGGCTTCAGTGTGAAAAAATGCAGCTGGCAAGCTTGCAATTGCACGTACTGCCCACACGAGCGACACATGCTTGGCGCCCCAAAGATCCTAGTAGGACGTCACGACTGGTCTGAGGTTTTTCGTGTTTTCTCGCGTCTAGTTACACCTTCGGGGAAAACGAAAGCGATATTCAAATTCACAGGACAAAAATACGCCAGAAGTCACCTAAACTCCTTTTCTTCTTTCAAGAAGTGTTTCAGTTTCCCTTTAATTGTTAGCATGTTTTAAAGGTTGTGCTTGTCTATTGAGCTCCAATAGAGATACCATCAATTTAATAGCTAGTAAAGAATATGCATTACCGATGACCACCTTACACATCATGGCGTCCTTGAACCTTGACTTTCCTTGATCTCCCAGAAGGGCCGGAGAACTGCTCCTGGACTTGCTTTGAGAACAGGCGTCCCACCATCTCTCGCACCACCTTCTGCAGGTTCTTGCTGTCTCCTAGAGAGCTGCTCCTCCTAGAAAGACAAAATGTGTTCTCAATATGTCAATAAAGTTATTAACATGCAGATACAATGGTATGAACATTTCTCACGTAAGAGAATGTGAATGCCCAGGTAAATGCACCAAGCCACACTACACACGCATCAAAATGTTACAATGTTTACTGGAGAGAGAATAAAAAAATATTTGAATATATGGCAACTCTACCCATCTTAGAGGAAACCAAAAAGATTAAAATATTTCCCTTCATACTCCGCTAAATTTCATTAGTCAGTCACATTCGTTGCATCGTCCAAAGTGTGCAAACGTTTTGATGAATCATCTTTGCTCATCAGCATCCACTCAGTAATTTTAAAAATGTTTGTGGTTCTCAAAACAGTGCATTCAAGACCCCGCGCATCTTGAATTTGTTAAAACTTAGTCTGCGGACTAGTTACCCTGAAAATGTATTGCCTATTCTACGACTTTACGAAGACTGGAATTGAAAAAGGCATAAAAAACAGGATTTGACCAAAACCGTCTCCATAGTCACACAAAATGGCAACAGCAGCACAGGGTGAGTAGTTTTCTTTCCATATTCTGTTTAGTGCTCACTCAGTGGTGGCCCTGTAGGCCAATGAACCAACTTACTCAGCTCAAGCCCGACAAATGTAATAATCGCTTGTGTGAATACCGTAGGCTATGCCTGAAGACACAGCTACGCATGCACTCAAACCCCCTGAATGAAGTGGCGGATGCAATGACAGTTACTCTTTCACCTTAGAAAATTTATTTGCTCTGATAGGGTGACCTTTGGTTAGGACAGGTTAACATCTAATTTTAGAAATGTACTACTTATGTAAAGTAAAGGTGGAATTAAATAAAGTTTATCCGGCAACCCTCTACAAATGTGTTTGGGCATACGCATGTGGTGTGCACGCTCAAAAGCGGTTTTGGAACAGGCTAAAAGTTATTTTCGAGCATGTACCTTTACTTCTGTAGCAGAAGCCAAAAGTACAAATGAATTTATCGCCTTAAATATATAGATCTCTTGACTATTGCCTCAAGTGAGAACAGGAATAAAACCAAATAAGCCCAATATATACTACAGCATCTCGATCCTTCTGCCAAGCAAGCGTTCAACACAAAAAGCATGTAGGCGTTTATGTGCGTGCTTCGCACACATACGCAAGGCGAGAGTTGATGCAGGGGCGGAATTTAACTCCGAAGGATAAAACGGGCAGAGGTGTCGTGGGAAATCAACATGATTTATGATTATTTGCAGGCCGACATACTGTAAGCACCCAGAGGCAAATGTGTTGGGCGATTTCACTTCCCCCGTTGTGAAATGTTTTACTTAAAAAAATTTCACGAATCGGCAGTTGGAAAAGACTTAAAACGCCGTTCAATGAGAATGCACATGAGGGCCTCTTGTCTACACGACCTTCGGGTGGAAATAACTGTTCGAAAATATAACGACGCACAAACACTTAATTTTTGGTGGCCACCGTCCAGCATTTTTCCCTTCAGTAGCCTCTATGAATCGCAGTTTAACAATTGCAGAAACTATACGCGGGCTACTAACGCTGACTTGCAAAACGTGCAAATGAAATTGCACCACCTTGACACAATTCTATTGCAGGGTTTAGTTTAAGAATGTCCTTTACAATAAATAGCCTTCCATCAAGCATTGGCTGTGCGTGCACTCTGCTGTTATAAATATCAGAAGGCCCATAATGAAGGTGAAGCATCTTACTAACTTTTAATTTGCCACCGACTGTGCTTAAAACACAGTTTGGGTGGGCATACATTTGAAATAATACAGTAAAAGGCTTCAGTCTACATTCCAACCCCATTCGCATAAATGTCCAGATAACCCAAGTTAAACCACAAAGTAATAATCCCAACCTTATACCTGTCAATATTGTGAAAAAGAGGACACATAAATACCGGCAGTGTCCTGTTGGTGAAGTTCTTCAGCTGCGCTTCTGCAGCACAAAACTGTTCCATGTTGCCGAGAGGCATCAGGAACAGCTCAGGTGGTTCAGGCCTGGCCAGTTCCTGGGGTGTCGCTTGTTCCCCGGGCCACGCCTGCTCTCCCTGGTGCTTGAAAGACACCACGTGCCTTAGCACTTGCCCAACAGACTTGCCGTTCCCTGTTCTGCTGCTGTGGGTGCCCATTCTGGATGTGCAGGTCTATCACCACCATAGCAGCTGAGCGTCGAAGGCTGCAAGATAAGCAAGGCATAAGAAAGCATTACCCATTTAGCTGATCAGCATTATGCACTGATGATGGGAAGAAACCTTTTCCGAGACCTGGGTTTCGGGAAGTTTCAGAAGAACGCCCGAACCTTAAGGTGTTTCGGATGGGTTTGGGTAGCTTTGGAATGGTTGCCAGACACAGTGAGTGGTTCAAATTTTTATAAAAATTTAAGAGACATTATCATTTGTACGCAATATTAATAAATTTAATAAAAAACATTTGTGTTAATATAAGCTTTCTGAAGGGGAGAAACGGCCCAAATTTTTGGAACTTCACAGTTTTGGCTTGTATGGTCAATAATGAATGCTCCCACAAAGTTTTATGATGTTTTTTGACAATCAAAGCAAATAAAAAGCAATATTAGTTTTTGTCGGCGACGCACGTGAGACGCGCTGCACTTGGCTGCGATAAGTACAAGTTTAAAAATCTGATATATAGGTCCGTGGGTATATCCTAGCACGGTGCCTGCAACCTTGTTGGAACTGCCATTTCCTGGGCTTTCAGGACGGCATTTTTTTAAACTATCAACCGTCTAAAAATCGGAGAGAATCCCGTAAAGAACACTTGCCCTGGGATAGAGAACGAAACTCGGGCTGCAAGCGGCTGCTTTGTGGTCACATGATACCTGGGGCCTAGGCATATGACGCTTTAGAATGAATTGGCACTTCCAAGTGAAGCACGGGTCGTAAAATGCGTTCCTCGTTAAATAGCAGAAGTTCCCAATGCAAGTTTGTTTTCTATCGTTTCACTCGCAGCATACAGTGCGTAACAGGTGATCCACCTTTCTTTGGTTCTGGTAGCAGACGACGCGACGGCGTCTTGTTTCCCGCAGCAAATGACACTGTTGGACAGACAAACCCTCCCTCTTTACTCGCGTTAGCAGGTGACGTGCCTGTTAAAGAAATGTCAGCTTCTCCAGTACAAACCTGCCGAGATCTCAGTCTCACCAACCACGAAAGTCTGGCCATTGGTACAATATTTCAAGGTACAAACACAAGCTGCACAGCACGGCGCCGAAGCGAACTTGCTGCACATAAAAGCAAGCCTCTAGGCTGTCCGTCGAGCCTCTCCAGAGTAGGACAGTACCACGGCCATTTTTGGCAGCATGCAATGCTTTCCCACAGCATTACGAGAAAGTTTTGTGACCAGTATCGTATTGAAGGACTCGGTCACTATTGTAAATGTGCATGTGTCGCTATGAAGATTAAGGCCCGTTCACACTCTTGCGACCGAGTACGACTGAGAGCGACCAAACCGGTTTTTAAGCTTTTTGCGACTTCTTAGGACCGGATGCGAGGCCGCGGAGCTGGTCCTAAGAGATCGCAAGAGGCATAAAAACCGGTCTGGTCTCTCTCGGTCGTACTCGGTTGCAAGAGTGTGAACGGGCCTTTATGGAGCTAGCTAAATTGAGCAACTGCACGCAAATGTGGTCAAGCATGCCAACAGAGGGCAGCTCAAAAAACGTGTGCTAGCACATCATCAGGAGTTTAGATGAAAAGGAACAGTACAAAATAATACTTACTGCATTTCTGCAAACTTGATGCTCTGAAAGAAGGCCTGTCAGGGTCTGCTGCTTGGCCCGGTCGCACACGAGACAAGATGTCCGCCCCAGCATTATGCTTGGCCACCCGCCGTTGCTTCATACTCTCGTCGAACCACAAAAGAGGGACGGACGCCACCGTTATTTCGTCATTCTCTTCGATGAATTGTACTCCTCCCTCACTAGAATGAAAGGTGTGGTAAGACATGATGTTCATTCAAGTTACTTCACACTGTCAAGTCTTTGCAACCTTTAGCATACATTATAACTCCATGGCTATATCCCCATGCACGGCCACAATGAAACACAACGACGTCGCATTGCGGAATACGCCAAGTGATAGAAGTAGCGGTAAAAGAAACGAACGGTGCTCATTGCACGTAAAGGTCTGTTTACATCATGCTTTGTGGCTTTTTACTAGCAACGGTTTCGTGATATTGAGGTTTCGAGCGAGTAGCTTATATACATCCAGTTTTTCCAGCAACGGCAATGGCGTTTCGACTATACTCTGTTCACCCTTAAGCTGAGACTAGACGCTCTGCCTTTAGCGCGAGCTTTCTGCCCTTGCTAAAACAAGTGCGAACACGCAGTCAGGCGCAACCAAAGCACTACAGAAGCTAGCGAGCTCGTGCTGAAGGCGGAGATTCTAGTCGCAGCTCAAGGGCGAACGGAGTATACATTCCTTGCATATAACGATACACTAAGTAAAGACGGGGCCCGGTGCCATGCTGGTGGTGGACTTCACAACGCGCGGATGCGCTTACCAAGGCGTGCGATGCCGCTAATTGCCTGGACATACACCGTATTTTCATCGAAGGTACCTAGTTTTGTTTGATGTGAACTTGGAAAAACGAGCAGTGCTTACTATGATGACGTTAAGCCAGCACATGCGGAATTTTTCAGCAATGGTGCGATTGCGCTACGAGCAGAAAGTTTCGATAT
The DNA here is from genome assembly GCF_016920785.2 of Ixodes scapularis. Lineage (NCBI taxonomy): Eukaryota > Metazoa > Arthropoda > Arachnida > Ixodida > Ixodidae > Ixodes > Ixodes scapularis. The sequence continues at coordinate 219,247,468 of NW_024609835.1, read as the reverse complement.
GCCGTTAAGTTATAATGCAAAAAAAAAAAAATGTGTCGCAAAAAAAAATTGTATTTCGCGCAGCAAAATTTGACGAGCGGCTCTAGGAGTCGCCTGCAGAAAAAATTTTTACGAATTTGCGAAGTATGGTGACCAATGCAAGGTCACCGTCATAATCTAAACCCTGATGCAAGGATAAATAAAATTACGGACAAGCGTCCCGCTGACGGCACAAACCGATGCCCCGGCAGCGGCGTCTCGGCGAGCTTGCATTCCTCCTCCTAGACGGCGCTGTCGCCCCCTGAGACCGCCTTGATCTCCGGACACCGTGAGGTGCCAGCCACCAGCGCTGGAACCCCCCCCCCCCCCCGTCCCCCGTCCCCCGTCCCCCGTCCGTCCGTCCGTCCGTCCCCCCCTCACGGATGAAGCACGACGATGTGACGACGAGCTAGCGGGACGGTGAGACGACGCCCCTGACGCCCGACTCCTTCTATTTCTATCTTCATCCCCACCCACCCCCATTTTTCTCTCCCCTCACCCTACCCCAGGATTCAGTGACAAATGCGCCTAGCGCGCGCACACGGTCGACTCTATCCCCCCCCCCCCCCCCCCCCCCCCCCCCCCTAATTTCACTTCAACGCTTACAACACACGGAGGCCGCCGCCGCCGACCGATCGCTCGCCGGGCTCGCGGCGCGACACTCGCCCATATTCGGCCGGGAGCCCCGAAGATGCGCTCGAAGCGTGGAAACAGCGTGATGCAACGAAAGGCAAAGGGCATCTACACCACGAACGGGCAAAAGCCGAGGCAAAAACGTGCGCGAACGTAAACGGTCGAAAAGTGCCGTCGCTCGCCACTATCAAATAATCCGCGACCGCATCCCTTTCTTGCTACTCGCACTTTCTCTTACTTGACAGGTACTCCGTCTCGCGGGACATGCCGAGGAAACGATCGTCGGGATACGGCGAAAGGCCGTCAAGTCAACCACCAGCATGATGCTTACCGGCGTTGTTCAGTAAAGATGGATCACTAGGCATACGTACGACCAAACCGACAGAGCACGAACATCAAAATCGAAGCACGGGCGGGTAACTTCGAGCGATTTCTGCCCCGCACAAATTTACATACAGCGCTTTCACTCGCCACCACTGTCACATACAATTTCTTAACCCTGGAGCCACCGTACTTGAACCATACCGCGAACCACGCCAAAGCTAAATCAACACACACGTTGTCTCACTCGTCATTTTTGTTTGCTTACCTTGTCCGGCTTTGGATTGGACACTAAATCGGCTTTCTAGCAAAGTCTATCAACAGCTGGCTGGATGCTGAATGAGGTCTGTTCTAGTCTAAACACGAAGTCCCAAATATATGGCTGTGATTGTGTGATACTCTAAATAAAATAAATAAATAAAAAAAAAACACTCAGTTTCGGTTTCGATTGAGCAGCTTCCTTTCATGCTATCACGCCGTGACCGAATGCGCCGCTTCCGTTTTCGATTATCTGACTATTCAAGAAATCTACAATACACACAATTGTCGAACGATACAGAACTAAGACTGGGGCAATTTTCTTGGTTCCCGAAACAAAGAAAAAAGCGTGCGTGTGCAAACGTAGTAAGGCGTAGCTTAGGCACCTCACCCACGAGTGCAACTTTGAGCTCAATTTGAAAAATCCCGTCTAGTACCAGTGAACTACAACTGAAATTTGGTCACCTTGAGCCTTACACATATTTGTTTCCAAACGTCCGCTTCTCGTTAGTTCATTGGGCGAAAAGCAAGCCGCATTCTCACAGGAGTATCAAAGTTGAGCCCAGCGTTGACGCATGAACGTTTAACTGCACAAAAATTACTATGATGTCTTCCTCGTGTCATCATATATCGCCCACTGAAATTTTACACTGATAGGAGATTAGGTTTTCGCAAACACTGAGGTCGGCTATCTACAACGGAGGCTCTAAGAAGCGTCTCCTACTCCTCGCTAAGCCTTTTTGGACGAGATTTTACTGACGCCCAAGATCTGAGTCTGAACGGTTTATCTGAAATGATTTCGGCATACTCAGTCAGGAAGAAACCCAACACATAAATATTACGGCCATTAGCAACCGTCAAATGCACTTTGAATAATTTCGTTCGCCCGTTCCGCGCACTTCCGGCGAACAGCGCGACATTCTTCACACAATTGCTCGACTTTTCCTTTCTTAAAACTGTCTGTATGTGGGAATGTGCCCATATGACTGCAGAGTAACTTTATGTGCATACGCGATGTTGAGTATTAGTGCAATGCAAGCGGCGGGAACTAGCTTCGTACAGTGCTGCGGGTCAGTACAGATAAGAAATAAGTAGTGCGTCCAAATTTAGTTTTTCAATGGTGCCTCCGAGTTTCACCTCACGTACTCAGGCGCATTAAAAAAACAGTAGTGGCAAAAAATTATATTTCGTCTATGGACGCGCAAAACAAACAAACTTCCTGACCAGCTGTAAATGATAATGATAATCATCATTGGCTCAGGAGAACCGTGGCACCGCGGAATGGCGACGGCCCCTACCATGGAGGCCCGCGGTGCCACGATTAGTGATGATGATTATGAGATGATATGTACAAGGGGAGGACGACGACGTATAGATGTATGCAAACTTATTGGTCGTTACAGCTTGTTGAGTCGTACACAAGCAAGATATCCGAGCTATGCAGCGTCGAGATTCCCTGCACTGGCTCGTTCACATATATCTCGAAACGCTAACAGAAAGGCTCGATCGTGTACAAAAATACAACAAGCATGTGTGAAGACAAGCTATACGTCTCGGGCTTGTGCTATAGACCCTTTCAGGCAACATTTCATGGGCGCCGCCATCTTGGCGTCACGTGACCCTGCCGCCATAGCCGCCCTTCAGTTTCTCGCCGTTCCTCCGCGTTGTGTGCTGCACCGGCCCCTACCGGAGCTTTGTTTTCGCGTTCTTTTACGTTCCGCGTTGAAATTGTGTGTTTTCTTTAGGTCTTTTTCATATTCGGGCTTTCATTTAATCATTTGATATCTATATTTCAACATATCTCTTGTATTTTCTTATTTATGAAATGGAATCGTACAGCGAACGGATCGACGATACACAATTATGGCTTCAGAGACCATGTAAGTTCATCACATTCTAACGTTTTTCTCGCTAATAAAGGCAGTCAACACCATTGCGACATATGCAAATTTCAACTGAAGCAGTAAGGCTATCCAGTCGTGCTTCTCGCTGCATGTGCGCGCTTGTTTCCGTAAAGCCGACCCGCATGTGAGCGATTTAGCGTGCGACGAGACGAGAGACGGCGACAACGACGAGAGTCAGCGACGAAGATATCTCACTGTCGCCTGTTGCATCGCTCGTTTTTTGGGGTTTTTAGAAAACCTCGCTCACCGTCTTGGTCGCTTGCTCCCGTCGCTTCCATGCGGTTTGCCTCGTCGCCCGACTGCCCGAGCGACAGCGAAGCGGGTCACCGTCGCTTGTCTCGTTGCTCGCCGAATCGCTTGCACGCGGTTTATACTTAATATCGAGGCGCCAGTGGTTAATTGCTGTGTGCATGGAAATTAATTGAGTACAAACCGCATGTAAGCGATTTGGCGAGCGACCAGATAAGCGACGGCGACCCGCTTCGCTGTCACTCAGTCAGTCGCGCGACGAGGCAAGCCGCATGGAAGTGACGGAGCAAGCGACCAAGACGGTGAGCGACGTTTTCTAAAAACCCAAAAGAAACGAGCGATGCAACGGGCGACAGCATTTGTAAATAAAAAAAATAAAAAAAAATCTCCATCGCTCGTCTTGTCGCACGCTAAATCGCTGACATGCGGGTCGGCTTTACGGAAACGAGCGCGCACATGCAGCGAGAAGCACGACTGCGATAGCCTTACTGCGTCAGTTGCAATTTGCATATGTCGCAGTAGTGTTGACAGCCCTTTATTAGCGACAAAAACATAAGAATGGGATGAACTTACATGGTCGTTGAAGCCTCATAAGTATCGCTGACCCATTCCCTGTCCGATTCCATTCCACAAATAAGAAAATACAAGAGCTATGTCGAAATATAAATATCAAATGATTAAATGAAAGTTCTAAATAGCGAAAAGACCCAAAGAAAGTGCAAGATTTCAACGCGGAACGTAGAAGAAACACGAAAACGAAGCTCCGGTAGTGGCCTGTGCAGCACACAACGCGGAGCAACGGCGAGGAACTGAAGGTCGGCTATGGCGGCCCGGAAAGCGCGCGAAGGGCGCGCCGACTGGTGGCAGCTCGAGTAACTGACTCGCTGAAAGCGTCTATAGCCTCAAGGTCTGGCCATTTAGGTTAGTTTTGAGACCAAAAATGATGCTCTCGGGACCAGAAAACGTGAGATCACGGCCGTTAAGAGGGCATAGTACCTCCAAGCGCCAGAGAGAATACATGTAGATTTCTGACGTTTTCAAAAACTTCCTGCATGAGAACCGCTCTTTGTATTTGCTTGACACTTTTTACGATAAAGAGGTTAATACTTAATTGTTTCATTGGCGCGGATCTCATATCTTAGTATTTAGTCCAAATATATATTTTTAAATCATGAAATCGACTCAAAACTGCAGTTTTGACACTTTTGGGTTTAATGACGTTTTACATAATCTACCAATTTTTAGAAAAGAGTTGTGCTCGCGCAAGTGCCTCTAAAATTTAATACGGAATCGATTGATATCGAAATAATTAGTGTAAGTTAATCCGTTTCGGAACTACATCGATATTTCCGAAAACGAGTTTCTTTCTTTCGGAAAAGAAAAAAAAAAAAATTTGGTGTGTTTTGCATTTTGTTTTTCTCCCGCTAGATGGCGGTCTCTGTCCGTAGTTTGTGTAGTTCGGTGCACACATTTTTTTTTTTTTTTTGTATTCATACGCGATTTTTTTTTGTTCGAGCGACAGCGAACGCGGTTCAGTTCAACGCTGCGGCGCTTGGCGCTTTGGTGGGTTCCAATTTTTGCCGTTCGGAAGTGTTGCGTTCGCCTCTGGCGTCATGGGTCGAAAGCAGGCTTCCTACGGCGAGCGAAAGCTAAAGAAGTCCCTGATTGAGAATACTCGTAAGCACAGTGTGTGGAAGCTTCGCACGTTGAGGTTCCTGGTGAGATCGAGCCATCGTGTTCCAGCCCGGATGGTTTTGTTTTAGCGAGAGGAGCGAAGGTGTTCCTCAAGCCGCGACCGTGCGAGGCTCGCCGCAAGGCGTTCTTCTCCGGCCGTATTCCGCGCCCGTATCCTGTTTCATTGTGCACGCCGAGGCGTCAGTGTGCGTGTCTCGCTTTCCTGGTTCTCGGTGGATAGGTCTCCGTGTTTTCGCATGTGGCGAATTCACCTTGGAGCTATGGGTCGAAGACAACCGTCCTATGGCAAGCGGACTGCGAGGTATTCCACAACTCGTGGTCCGTCAATGCGTTGAGCTTGTTTGTACTTTTTTTTTCTTGCACAACGTTTTATTTTATCGTTATCTGTCACACAAACGTCCTTCCGCCTTGGGGTCGTGGTAGTCGGGGATGAAACGCGCACAGAGTAGATCGTTCTTTGCCTCCTTTATAATTTTCACGGACGTTCTGTGAGCTCCGTACGGTTCGTGGTCACCGCAATCTGACGCGGGGAAAAGCGGGTCGCCTGCTCTGTAGTCAGGGTATTCCTAGGGGAGAGTAATAACTCGCTGTTCTTCTGGAAATTCACAAATTGCCCAAAATGGTGACATGGGTAATAATTAGGGTATGTTTTTTCGGGTGTTTATTTTTGAGCAGAAAGTCGGTGCATGTTTTTTGGTGCTTATTTTTTCAAAAAAAAAAACAGTTTATTATGATTGAACGTGTCGTGATGACGCTAAAAAGCGTTGATAACTTAGGAAGAAAAATGCTATTGGACAAGAACATTTCAAATTTCCAATTTTATTCACATATCTCATACGCTCTTCTCGTGGGAGCATCTATTCCGACCAAAAATGCCTAAGTCATGTAGCTGTGAACGCATACGCAGCGCACAATCTTTCGGCCTAGAGAGCTATTGCGCACGCTCGAACGCGCTTCACATCCCAGTAGACGTTGGTGGCACCCAGAAGGCGAGTTTTTGAATGGTCTGTAGTAGGCAAAGGAAACAAATAACAATCAAAGCATCTCAGTTCCCCAAGCGAAGAGGCGCGTTTCTAAGGTTAATGGCTCCGGACGACACTAATGTTGTTGGCGTTGTCTTCCAAGAACCAGACCGACCTATGAATAGGCACTGGAAGGATGGAGGATTGACGAGATAAAATTTTTCACAAACTTCTACAGAGGAGGCGTTTCGAAGAAACTAGCCGTCGCTAGGGCGGGAGCAGTCACCGACAGGGGTGTTTTGGTTTTACCCAGGCCGAATAGAATATTTCGAATCACTTGAGTTTTTTGGTTGTAACCAATTTAGTATTTTCGTCACCGGCGGATGTTTATCAACTCAGAATAATAAAGCTTGTCCTGAAAATTATGTGTTTTTTTTTTTTTTTCTCTTGGTGACTAGAGGTGATTTGTTCAGTTCAAAACTTCGCATTATCAAAATAAAAAACATCGAAACGCTGAACACCGGATAATGAAGTTGCTAAAAGGCCAAAGCGCCGGAAGGCAACCCTGAACTGCAACAATATATTTTTGTAAGGCAAACTGGACGAGGGCAAGAAAGAAGAGAGAATGAAAGGGCCGGGAAGGGTAAGGTAGTTCGGAAGAATAGAGTGAGGAGAATATCGAGTTTCAGCAGATCGTTTCCGCAACCCGCTAAGCACCAGTTTAGCTCTGCGTCATCCGCCACGAGACCTTGAACTATGTAGAAAAGACTGGAGGCGTGCATGCTCGGTTGCGGCGCCTTCTTTGGGGATACCGACACGGAGGAGAAAAACAGCCTGCTAAATTGTGGTATCTCCAAAGCTGACTGGTAACGTTGCGCAGAGGAAACGGCGGCCAAACGTTTCGGGTGTTGAAAATCAACCTCCTTTCGAGATATGCTCATGAAGGTGGTGCATATGTTACGTTTGCAGCGACGCATAGCAAACGCCTCAAAGATCGCGATTCACTTCAAACCCTGGCCCACGCAAATGATAATCTACAACACAGTCAAAAGCGATTTCTTGGGCACCCCGATAAGTCGTTTTTGTTCGCACTGCGGATTATCGGTTTCCCGAAGTTAGCAAATAAAAAAAATTAAAAAAAAGGAAGAGAAAACTGTGTCAGAGTGGCCGGTCGCTCCGGTGGAAAGTAAATCCGGCTGCTGTAGCTATTTTACTATACGAAGTTCGTACTGGCAGGGGCGTTTAGCGACAATGAGTATAAGTCTGGAATAATAAATAAAAACGTGCACTGGTATTGAAGTAACGGAACAAAGATACGCTATTTGATCATTACTGAAATAAAACAACAGCGCGCTAAAGGCTGATTTTAGAGCAGCCAGAAATATTCTAAGAACGCGAACCACTTCATAACGGCAGCCACGAGCTAGAGTTCGATGTTTGGTACAGCCCAAAGATGGAGAAAGGCGACCTCCGGGTTTGTTGTCTGCTACCAGAGTCGGGCGCGTGCCCTCTCTCTCGTTTTACCCCGCCGAACCTGCTGAACTTCCCGGATGTGTGGAGAGGGTGCTGCGGTCTAACAAAATGGCGCCGTCCTGACAGCTCTAAATGGAATGGTCTATATATATGGCCTCGTAGGACCGCCAAGCTCGTCAAATAACCCCAGCCAAGCACAAGGGATCGCTCTCTTGCGGCAACACAAAAATATTCCGTAATATAAATTTTACATTCGTTACTTTCACAACACCATGGTGCCTTGTATTTGATCCTTTCCTCGTTCATATTTCTTTCTGCGCATTATGGTTGTTATGGCGACAGGTGCGACTTCACTCTTGATTTTGAACGTTAGCTGAGAGCAGATACTTATAAATTGGGGTGGGTAATGACTCAGGATATTGCAGTGCGTCCCGAGATTTATGTTTTTATATAGTGTATATATTTGTTTTGTGGAGTTAGCAACCCACCGCAGTTCTCCAGCCGTGATGCATTTGGAAGGCTGTCATACAGTGAGGGAAAAATGTGACTTCGGTTACCGCGTCTAGTTCGAGGTCAGCGGGGCCAAGACAGCAGCGGAGAGTGAGGAATTGAGGGCGCTGACATCGTCCGCCCGAGATAAAGAACGAGGCGATCGAGGTGCGCTCGCTTTGCATCTACGTTATGCCTTTGTTCAACTGTTCGTCAGGGTGAGTTGTTTCTGATACAGTGACTTTCGCCCGTTGTTTCTGCGGAAATAAAGCAAAAGGACACTAAATATTGTCATTGCAAATGATGTTTTACCAGCTTTTGCGTTTATGACAGAGAAAACTTGCTATTTTGTCTCACCGGGAACAAAAATGTCTGCTTCTGTGCATTGCCATTTCGAGTCGACTGCAAAGCATGGGAAGATGCTGGGCCGTTTCCTCCATATTATTATATTATCCCTATGTTCGATGTAGACCATCGCCATGCTCGTAAGAGCCATCTATGCAAAGTCCTACTTTTGTCTCCCGCCTGGCTCTGTACAACCACAGAGCTCGTCAAAACACCACAAACAAATCAGGAGCGTTCGCGCTTTTGCAGCAGCATCAGTTCTTCTGAAAAAGCTCCTTCAATACATCTAGAAGCCTTGTCTATGCTTTATTATTTTCAACCGCATATATAAACGCGACGTTCCACTTGGTTTCGGTTTATACATTGGCGAATGTGTCCCCGAAACTGAAGGACCGCACCTCTGCGGATGGTCAGAGTGGCGTCGTTTACAAAGTGCAGTGCGGGGATTGTGACGCGACCTACATCGGCGAAACGGGCAGAAAGAGGGCAACGAGATTGAAAGAACACAAAAGGGACGTTGCCAAGGCCACCCATGCCACGCGGTCCAAGACGGAACTTGTCGAACACTGCTGGACGACAGGACACAGTTTCGACCTGGACAATGCGACGACGCTGGCCCGAGAACAAATGTGGGGCAAAGAAAATTCGTCGAGTCCTGGTTCATCCGCCGTGACGCATCGGTGTGCAACACCAACCGTGGCCCACAGCCGGACGTTTACGGGGACGTGTGTGATAAGTAGACTGGTCGACCTCACCTAATTTGTGTCAGTGTATACTGAAGATGCCACCTGCATAGGTGGCGAAACGTCTGTACCTTTTGTTATTAATTTGTTAGGTTAAGTCGGAGTAAACCTTTTCAATCATGAATTCACCCGGCTTTTGGAACATTTTTGAAGATAAGACGGGGACTTCGGTACCTGGAGTAAACAGACCGTGGCATTTCAGACAGGGGAACAGCCGGGGGACAAACGTGCAGTGTTGCCAGATGGTCCCACCAAAAAACCGCCAAACGGCTGAGAGGTATAGCCCAAATATAGCCAAAGCCGTAAAAAAGATATAGCCCAAATAGCCAAATCTAAAAACAATGATTTTTAAGCCTTTTATTGAAAATTTTTTACACACATACAAAATACGTTACGTTTTCTTTTTCAAACCTCAAATACGCCGCTTTTTGTGTACATTATGTCACTTGTTAATTAAAAAAAAAAAAGCTTCAGATGGATGAAAGATTGTACAATGACCCATCCTTCGTAGGACCTCAGAAGTACAAAACACACGAACAACACAGCTGATTTGTGAAGCCCTGGAAAAACACTAAAATAACAAAATACAGAAGCAGAGAACACTGGGAGTTTAAACCAGAACCCCTAATATCTAAGGACCCGTCTATTTTTCTTTGTGTAGAACTCGTGTGTCCCCCCGTTCCGGTTCACGCTATTTTTGATTGTGTTGTCCTTCCTTGGGGTGGGCGATGCCTAAGAATTTTCACAATGGGCACCAAAGCAGCGTTTGGAGAGTTCAGTCTAGGTCCGGGAAGAAGACGCGCTACCGGGCCTGTGGGAATAGTGCAATATGTTTGTTTTATTTGTTCCACTGCGCTGTGGGGAGAGCGCTTAAACTCTGCAAGCATTGCTTCTCTGCGCATTAGGAAAACCCCGAAGTGTGAAGCCTTTCTCCTTCATCTCTTTCCTCTAGACTAGCCGAAAGAAAAACAATTTTTTTTCGAAACTGATTAGAAGTTCGAAAATGAACTAGTCGAACCTCAAAGTTCGACTTCGAACCTGAGGTTCGCCAAGAGTTCGCCGCATCCTTAGGAATAGCCCAAAAATAGCCACATAGCCAACCACGAAATTTTGACGCCAACTAGAAAAAAATGTAGCCCAATTTGGCTATATATAGCCCAATCTGGCAACACTGCAAACGTGCTACAATCGCATACCCTTCCAAGGTCATCGCTTGGGCGACCACGGGCGCCCAAAAAAACCTTTCTTTTCTTTTTTTTCTTTACGGGGGGGGGGGGGGGGGAGAAGGGGGGTGGTTTAGGCGCTGATTGTCTTCCTCCTTTGTGGCTTTTGACAGACGCACAACGAGACTGGCAGAAGAAGCGCATCATTCATTTATTTCGATGGAGGCGTTCTGTCTGTGTATGCGAACATGATTTTTTTTCCTTTTAGTAGTTAGTTTTTCTTGCCTTGACTCGGGTCCCAGTGGTTGCGCTGTCATTGTATGTCCACTATCTTTTTTTTTTTTTCAGTTCATGTTAGTTTTTGGGCTGATGGGGTATCAAGGTAGACGAAAAGAAAAAGAAAAAATTGTGCCTTGACAAAAAAAAAAAAACAACTACAACAAAGACAAAGAAGTTGCTCCGATCAGGAGCGTTTTCAAAGCCCGGAGCACCTCGCCTTCGTTCCTGTGACATGTCGCTGGCTTTCGTGTAGCGCCCCTCAATTCTGAAGGCTACTGTGTCGTTCAGGGAAGATGATTTTAGGAGCCTGCAGTGTTACCACAGGTGCAGGATTGAGAGCGTAACCCATGCACTTGAAGAGAAGGGGAAGGGGAAGCTCTCTTCTTATCGGGACTCTCTTTTATGGGTTTCCACTTCGCGATTGTCCTACAAAATAAACTGTCACATATTTCACGCTCGTGGCTTCCAAGCACTGCGCGCAACTAGTGAGATAGGGTATAGTAGGGTGCCTTCATGTGCGCTTCGCATAGAGTGATGCCAACTGCCTGTTTCCCTTTCCCCGACCGCCATTTTGTTCCTCATTGTTTCCCCGTGCGTTTCCCGTGCGCCGGAAAGTGGCCTTTGTGTCCATCGGTCCCCCCATCCGAGGGGAGAAATGCATATCCTCCCTCCGTGGGTTTCACAACGCTGCTCCGAACTCGTGAGATAAGGTGCTTGTTTCCAGGAGGGTTATAAGCCCCACGGATTATCGCCGAGAAAAAAATGGCTGCTGGTTTGTCGGCGAGTGGTATTACAAAGGGTGGCACCACCCTAGCAAAGCGCACATGAAGGCTCCCTAGGGTATAGTCCTAGCTCATTAACACGATGCATATCTCTAACGCACAATAGTTTTTCGAAATCAAGGTTTCGCTGAAATGTATAACTCACACGTACAGTTCGACGCGAAATACCTTTGACATATTGACTCGCGAGAGATGCCCCCGACACGGCTAAGTCTGGCGGTGTTTGAGACCTAACATCTAAATTTTGTGGCCTTACCGGTTACTATTTCGCGCGCATTTTGCACAATATCGAAATGAAAGCGCATGATGAAAGTGGCGCTCGTTTTCCGCTCGATGGAAATTTCACGCCAGCTCGTTGTCTTTGCTGGTGCGTTGAGCGTTTTCCAGCGATGAGGAGCGTTCATCAAGAAAAAAAAAAGTACGATTTCATCTTTCGTGCACTCATTACTTCTATAACACCGAGCCGCTTTGTATTCTTTTGTTTTTCTTTCATGGTACTAATTTTTTTTCTGCGCATTATGGCTGTTACGACGCTAAGTCTGTCTGCACCTTGGAATTTCAACTTAGTCTCAGATCAGGGACGAACCAGTTTAAATCAGGAAAATATAATTAACACGGTAGCAAAATAAATCCATCATATCGATCGGAAATACGATTTGGCACATTCCATCTGAACACATATTGTGCACAGCGAACGCAATAGCGAGTCAGCGTGCAAAACGCCGCCACGCTACGCTACCATAACATCTAAGCGATTTTTGCATAGCAGCCAGCACGGAAAAGAAAAACAAACGATTTTTCATTCAGATAAACGAAGCAAATTTATTTAAAGCCCGTACACTTCGTATGTTCAGTCTGCCTAAGGTTATCAATAGACTCGACCATGTCATTTGTCGAAACAGATAAAAGACGTTGGCCAAAATGATTAGACTGAATAAGTGAATCTAACGCTCGTATTTTCCCAACCGACGGTCGCGCGCCTTCATTACCCTTTCCAATTGTCACTGCGCACCTTGGACACACTTTGGGGAGCAACACATATTTACATCGCCGCCCGAAGTCTTTATTGAACGTGTAGTGCTGACAAAAATAAAATTATAACCTGTCTCTCAATCGCTCACGGCACAATAGGATTTCGAAAAGACGGTATTGTTCGTCACTCGAGATAAAAACCCAAGCTATAGAAACGAGCGTCGTAAAAAAGGGGACCGACATTCTTATTCCTACCTAAGAACAGAAACGAGCGCCACCCGCTGCATCACCCAGCGCAGAGGCCGGACTCAGCCACCGCGCGTATTATCACTTACGTCCGATGCAACGCACACCGACTCCTGAGCTGACTGACCAGAAGAGACATACCAAGCGCGCGCGTGGGACGGAGAAACTTCCTCCGCCGAGAGAACACGGCACATTTCGGGGATCTGTTTCACGCAGCGGATAACGCGTGAATGGTTGTTATTGCGTGAATGGTTGTTATTGGACGTAAGTCCAAAGTCATAACAAGCCCAAAGTAGCTGCTAAACTGTTGATAAACCGCGACGAAAGCTGTGCTGAATGTTTAAAAACAATTTGTTTTTTTTTTATAAAAAAAAAACAAACTGTGTGACGCTTTGGCACGCCACGTATTCTACACGTTTGCAACTCGTCAATGTACCTGATACTGAGCGATAGTTATACACACTGCAAAATTTATCTTACCTCAACATGTGATGACACGAGCGTAACTTTAGTCGATACGAAGCGTACATTCATGCAATAATGTATTAAAAATGGCATATATGCAGATGGGGATACACGCACCGCCGTCCCGTATATCATAATATTCAAATAATATAAATGGAGACACGGCCGTCTTTAGCGTGCTATTGTAATTTTCCCGCACTAGTGTGCTAACATCTGATATGTACTGAAACCGTTTTCATAAAACAGCAGAAAAAAATCTTTAAAGAAGAACCACAGGATGAATTCTAATGTTGCCTTCAAAACGAGTACATAAATATTATATACAAAATATTGCGGTACACTCAACAATTGCGTCTTTCAAGATTCTTGGAATATTGACTTCGGACAGCCAGAACGTCATTGCCGGAGTATGTAACGCCACGGCATCATTCGACATCAACAAACCGAATCCAGGGTTTTTCAAATGTCCATATCAACACTCCGTATCAGAAAGTACCCACTACACACAACGTGCGTGCGCTATTTTCTTCACGAAAAAGAATCTTATTACTTTTGTGCTCAAGGACTAGGAGTTGACGCAATAAGCTGCGAGGAGAAGAGAAGTACATCCCAGTATAAAAGACGCGCGCTGTCAGGTATTCTCAACACCTGAAATATTAGTTCGTGATTATTCAGTATCAAGCTCAGTCAGAATTAGGCCACGTTACTGCCGACATGCTTCTCCAATCTTTGAAACGCCTACTCTGTCTGCTTGCCGTAGCTAACGCCATCTATATGTCAATGGCGATCTGCTAGGGTAAATCAGCTCAAGAATTTAATACATTCGTCCACAACTGGATTCGCTCGGACAAGGACGCCACTTTCGTCTGCTGCGGAAAATCTTGGGACGCTCAAGGTGTTCAATGGCAGAAGAGCCTCGATGTGAAAGGATCACGGTGGTGCGGGGAGTGGGACAAACTAAAGACCCTGCTTGAAGACAACTCTGTGTAAGGAGTTCCCACCCTTCTTATGACGTACTGTCACCGGGGAACGCCAGAAGCCTGCATCGGTTTTGGTATTCAGCGAAATGATTGCCCTATTGGAAAACCCTAATATGAACAGCGGATTATGGATATTGGTAAACAATATCTTTTTATTGTATTGCAATACAATATGGACAGTGTATTGGAAAACATTACATTTATTGTATTCTATTACAATAAGGGTTTGTTATGGGATTCCAATATCCATAATACGCTGAAAACATTGGAATCCAATACCGTATAAACCCTTATTGGATCCCCATGTGTCTATGGGGATCCAATAAGGGTTTACGGTTCCAGTGTACTTAGCGTATTATGGATATTGGAATCCAATATATTATATCGGCTACCAATAAAACTATATATGAGTTGGAATATCACGTTCAGCACGACATTTCTTTGCAACGCAGTCTCTTCTTGTGTGTATTTCTGAGTGATAAAATAAAAAGTGTTGTTGTTGTCAAATTATGAATAAAGAAGCAAAACACTGGGCTTATCCATACCAAATACATTTAACATATTCCTGAACTGGAGGATCTGGCATTTACTGCAAAAGAAAGTTAATTGTTTAGGACCCTCATTCAAAAACTTGCTGTTTGAAAACAGAATGTGAAATCCTCACCTTTTAATGAAAACAGCACCTGCTAGCTGTAGCCATATAGAAACTGTAAAATAAAAATTTGTGATTAGTTCGCAACAAGTAGCAATCCTTCACTAAGCCGGATAGATTCAAAATTATGTCTGCGTTTGACTGTGGAAAAATAAGCTTCCATTCCACTGCCACGGATCATTCTGAGCTCGGTCAATTAAATATACCTATCGGCTCGTCTGGCTTCACAGTTCCTGCTTTGCACCTAACTAAAGTGTCTGGAATGCTCACCTTTGAGGAAAAACAAACTGGTGCTTGCTTGCTTGTAGGCCATGGAAACTGGAAGAGAGATTTGCGATTAGTTGCGTTCAAGTAGCAATTACATGGAGTAGCCCCGTAAAGTACACCAAGTCGAAAATATTAAAACAATTACATGCGCAGGACATAAATAACCTATTGCGACGTAACTGGGCATACGTCAATGTCGCTCGCGTGTATTACAGAAAAATAAGATTCAATGCACGAGCCCCCAGCCGTTCCGAGCTCTGTCAATTAAAAATGCTGTACCGGTCGTCTGGCTTCAGTATTCCTGCTTCGGGAATCTGGAATTCTCACCTCCGAGGAGAAGCAAACTGGGACCTGCTGGCTCTTAAGCCTTGGAAACTGTCAGGAAGATTTGCGATTAGCTGCGTCCAAGTACCAATTTCTTTGACCAGCCACCTACACCACACTAAGCCAGATAAAATCAAAATTACATGTGCGTGACATAATATGCCTCTTGTGACAAAACTGGGCACATGTTTTGTCGCCTACAGCAACACCGAAGCCAGACAGACAAGCGATACGGCATATTTAATTGACGGAGCTCAGAACGACTGGGGACACTTTCACTGAAGCTTGTTTTGCTACAATAAACGTGTGTATTGCAGCAAAACAAGCTTCAGTGAAAGCGTCCCCAGTCGTTTTAAGTTCCGTCAATTAAATATGCCGTACCGCTTGTTTGGCTTCAGTATTGCTGCTTCAGGGCGAACTAGAAAATCTCGAATCCTCACCTTTGAACGAGAGCGAACTGGCACCTGTTGGCTTGTGGGCCGTGGAAACTGCAAGAGAGATTTTTGATTAGTTACGTACAAGTAACAATTCTTTTCGAGTAGCTGCCTACAGCACATTCAAAATTACATGCACGGGACATAGATGCCTCATGCGACGGACCGCCTTCATCCTTTTTTTCCATTAACTCTGCTCACCTTCACCACCCGCCTCCAATTTCTGCGCTACTTCTTTAATCTCGATTCCCTGGTTCCCAAAGGCCATGCCATGGCTTGTGCCAGTCACGGGTCTGTCAGCTCTGCAACCGGCGCCACTGTGGCAAAGACACCAAAGCATCTGGCGCTTGATGTGCTCTTTTAATATTTTGAGCATAGCTGAAAACAGGTGGATGGGTGTCTGGTATGCCCTTTGATTAGTTGCGGATCATTTCGAATCAGAGGGTAGGCGCGTCTGCGATCTGAGCGCATGCTCGGTATTTAACAATAGTTGAAATTGAACTCTGCAGGAATCTTCAATCATAACAAACAGAATGTACATGCCAAAAGGCTTAGCAATTGAAACACTCACCATCATTCTATTTTCGTTTCTTGTCCGCAAGAAGCTGTCGTATATGCAGCCTCCCTTGCTTAAGCCGCTCCATCTTAGTGTCCCGGTTGGGTCTTGTGCTGATGAATCGTCGGTGGAGACCTGAGGAGCGGTCAACATCAGATTAGACCTTTTTGAGACAGAACCATATACTTGCTGAGGGGAAGTACACCCAAACGAATTTTAGCCATGTCATTCATAGGGAGTTTTAAAATGAAAGGCCTGACGTAAAATGAAACGTCAATACTGACACACCCCTTTTGCGAACCTGAAATTTTGAAGGCCTTGTCCCCCTCGCTAGGGGGACAATGCACATGAATCCCGGCATGTGGATGAAATTTTTACCTTAAGATCCTGACTCAATGCCCATCCCCAAATATTCGACCACCACACTTTTAGAAAAAGATAACTTTTTAGAAAACACCGAGTCATCGACCACCCCTACAAAAGCCTGGACCAAGCCTACTCGTACCGTGGCTTGTTTGCTCCGTGCCGCCTTGAGTTAATTCGGGCTGACAATTTTTTTTTCAAATGGAACCCAGATTCTTAGTTTGGGTTTCACTTGTAGAGGCAGGTGGATACTTTTGTACAGCTTCCTCCCTACGCGCTTCCGAGTCAACATTTTTGCAATGGCCAACCCCCGGGCTGTGATTTTTGCGCTCCTTGACAAATGCTGAAACTCATATAGCAGTGATGTGACTGGCCTAAGCCGTTTTGGAGCAGAAAAAGTGGCCTTTGAAGCAGCCAAAACAGTGTTTTGGAGCAGCAAAAGTAGCTTTTAAAGCAGATATTCTAAAAAAAATTAAAATGTTTGTTTTAAATGCTGGACACGCGAAGAGAATCATGCTCGCCGAAATAAACCAATTATGTTTAGGTTCGGCCACCAGGGAGGCTTTCAAGATGTAACTGAAATGCCAATGACATGACACATTTCTTTTTGCTTTTCGAAACATTCTGCAAGGCTGGAGCAAGCTTTGCTTTAGCTTAGGGTAGTAATGAATGTCCGATTTCAATGTCTGCAAAGAAATATTGCGACATCCCACAAGTGTACAGTGCTGTAGGCATTGCCAAGCAATTCTGAAAAACCGCTTGCCACCGTTTTACTGGTTGCCGACGTGCCAGATTTTCGTCAAAACTAATTAAATGTACAACAATGAATTGCAATCGTCCCGGCTGGTGCCTCTGTTGTGCAATTATGTTCGCATCGTTGGTTCACATGCACGTGAGGGCACCTCCGGCAGGCTTGCAGGTCACGTGCTTTGTCGCGCAAGCGAAACGGCTGTTCGATCGAAACCGAAACCATGCCTCTCTGCTCTGCTGCCAACTGGTTGCCAAAAGTCTATGCAAAATGTAACTGCCCAGCATGCAACAAAAAAAAGTCCAGCGCCGCGTGCTTGCAAGGCCGGCAGGTGAGGTATGAGATAAACACAGAAAAAAAGAACCTGAGCGCATTGATGCAAGACATCGCGAGCCAGGGTCGCTTTGTGCAACGACTGAACTCGAGACAAACAAGCGCGCTCTGTGGGTTCAGCGTGCAGACATTCCCTTCTTTGCCTCAGCTCACTTCAACTTTTCTTCGCGACACATTTTTCACGTACCGGGGTCCCTCTCGAAAGAAAGCTCACCAAGAGAAACCTAGGTAATCAATACTTCGACATAGCGGTCATTGAGTTAGAGAGGGATTTTTGTAGCAGCGTATGTTTTAAACAAGAACATGAATGTTGATCAACATGCGGCGGTCCTTATGTTTCAGTTTAGGAAGCTCCATATCTCCAACGTCGTGTGGCCGTTGATTTCAGGAGCGAGAGCTTCAGCTCAAAAAGTAACCCCCGCCGCGCCGAAACATAGTTTCGTTTCACAGCGTCACGTCATGGCTGGTACCCAGCATGCTAGCGTCGCAGCACACACACACACGCCGGCAACTATCGTTAAAAAAAAGAACGCGAGACGAGACTTACGCTTACGAGACATGAAAGGAGAGACGGCATGGCGGAAAAAAACATGCAAAAAACCATGGACGATTGATGCAGGGTATTTTGTGTCGGGCGGCCGTTTGCGCCGCCTAGCTCATGCATGCTCAGTTACGGTATTTAGTTTAGTTTCCGTTTTAAAAGGCGACCAAAATTGGCCCTTTGGCCCAGATTACCCATATTTTGGCAAAATGTAGCAGGATGTAGCAGGGTTAGCCCATTGGCGCAGTTTGGCGCAATTGGCGCAGCCATCACATCACTGATATAGGCGGGCAATAGCTCGCCTTGAAATTACTTGCTCTTGGTGGCCGAGAACAAACTCGTGTTCCTGATTGGCAGCCATTTGCTGGAAAGAATACCTGCACATATCCTAAAGAACCCAGTCTTAGTCTAACACAGATGCTTTGGCCGCACAGAGACACAAAAGCCTGACAGAAGGCCACTATAAAGACAGGAAATAGAGTGTTTGTGCGGAATGAAACACACAACTCAGATAGGCATCAATCACTCACCTTGAAAACATTTGCCATGAGCGGCAAAGAGCAAATCTTCTGGCCTTGATTGGCTGGTGCTCGCCACCAAGACCTGCATGTATAAGAAAGACCCGGTCTTAGTCAAACTTGGGTGTTTTTGCAGAAGAGACACAACAAAATACTAATGCAAGACCACTACACATAGGTTATGGCATTCAAGAGGAATGAAATACAAAACTCATACAGGCGGGTAATAGCTCACCTTGAAAATACTTGCTCTTGGTGGCCGTGAACAAACTTGTGTTCCTGATTGGCAGCCATTTGCTGCGAAGAATACCTGCACATATCCTAAAGAAACCAGTCTGAGTCTAACACAGATGCTTTGGCCGGACAGAGACACAAAAGTCTGATACAAACCACAAAAAGCAGGAAATAGTGTCTGCGAGAGATGAAAACAGACCCAGGTGGAGAGGCTCATTCTGTTTCACCTTAGTCAAAAAGTGTAGCTCATTTTGCTAAAACAATGCTTATTTGCTAAAAAAATGTATAATATATATTTTGCCCTACTTAGCAGAGTTTAGTGCCAAGGGTACCTGCAAACCAGAATAAGTCAGACTTAGTCAGTTTTTTTTTTTCTTTTGATGAGCGACAACACAATCCTAAACGGGTGATGAAACAAAATATAAGCCTACCAAGCCAGACTAGTTTGCCTTGATGCAAGTACAGTGCCTCGGCCGACAAATGAGTTTCTATTCTTGGTCACTTGTCATATTTGGTGGGAATAGTAAAGTAAATGAAAATAAGGCTATCTCTCTTGCAGCCGACAGCTGCAAACGAAATTCATATACCTCGATAAAAGACCTAAAAATAAAATTGGGTGGTGGCCAAGTGGTTTATGGTGTCAAATTTCAAATTTACGGACTGTGTAGTTCTGGTTTAAGTCCTCCTGGTGTATATTTTTATCCTTATTAATTTTATTTAAATTGTTTTTGTTTTTTTTTATTCTTGAGGCACTAGCACATAATTTATATGCTAATTCAACTTTAGAAGCGTTTTAAGAATACTCCACGGCTTCCTAGTGCTCGTAATAAATTCTCATGAAGAGCGGCTTTCAATTTTTTTCTTGCTCTCGCTTGCTGCTTGCTTCCTCACCCTTAAAATGCTGACAACTCGACACAAAAGTAATAAAAAAATGTGCTTCAAATGTGATGAAGATGAGCATTTCCAAGTTGTACCCCTGCTTCATGCCCTGACCATGCCACCATACCATAGCTGAGCGCAGCGACGAATGGTTCCAGGTGCTGTGACCTGACCGTATATAGCCTTACGTTTTGGCGCAACTCATGCAGCCCCTATGCTTGATGATGGAGCCAGTGTGCGAGGTGCGACCTGCTTGAGCTGTGCAAGCCACAGCTTTACAGCCTGCAAAGGGTGGGAAGATGCCCCTCCCTTTGCAGAGCTTGCAATAACTCAGCAAGAAGCTATTGCAAGCACTAGGGAGCCAGTGTGTGAATAAAAGCACTACTGAATGTGAATTAGTGTGTAAATTATGCGTCTATACGTTAAAACTTAAAAAAAGTATTATTTATAAATATATATATATATATATATATATATATATATATATATATATATTTATACTGTAAACGACTAAATTTTCGCGAGGACCTAATTTTTGCGAATTTCGCGAATCGCCTACAAACGCGAAAAATACGTCCCGCGAACAACTCGGGCAATATGTGAACACTACGGAAGGTAACGTCGGTTCGCGAAAATTAGAACCCGCGAATAATTTCAAATTTTCAGTTTTGGCCCGATTCGCGAAAATTTGAGCCCGCGAAAATGAAGTCGTTAACAGTATACTAAAAAAAGGCAAAAAGAAAAGAAACGTCTCCAGGTGGGTTTGAACCCAAAGCTCCACTGCCCTTGATTTCAGTTCCCTAAGGACCACTTCAGACGGGGCAACGTTTCTAGCAATTTTGAGGTTGCTAGCGGGTTGTTCCCTAGGCTTTCTCAGATCAGCACGAATTTCTGAGATCAGGTTCAGGTCAAAACACACAAGCAACTCGAACAAACTGGAGAAGTTTGAAGCGGCAGCAGCCAATCAGGGACGCAATATTTTCACGTGACACCCCTGTGGTGGTGAGGATGACAGCTGAAGACTTGGTCCTGGTTTGAAATGGATCGTTTTTGGAAATAAACTTTTTCAGAAACATGAGTGAGTATTCTCAACGCCACTCAAAGATATAAAAACACGTTTTTAGCACGTAGTTGTGCGTCTATATAGTGCAAATACAATCCAAATTCATGATGATGATGGCAAGTCGTAGCAATTCGGCTGCAGCGTGTGAACGCAGGTGGCCCGTGTTGCTGGTGTTGCGACGTTAAGTTGCTGGAGGAAATTGCCCCGTCTGAAGTGGGCCTTAGGCTCGCTTCCACCGTTCACGCTCAGCGAGCAAGCCTGCTTCAACCGTTCACACCTCAAGGCAAGCTGGACAGCTACAAGCCACATAAATGTCTACCGCCGTATCCCCGGCCAGGTCGTGACGCGACATAACTTATTAAAAGTCTTGCTGTCACTGCCACGACCGGCCAGAGTGAAGTCGAGAAAGAATCATATAAATCATTTGGTAGCTTTCTTGGAACGACCCCCCTCAAGGGAGAGTCGTCCCTCCGCCCTTCGTCGATTGTTGGACTGACGCAAAGCAACTAGCCGTCTTGGCCCAGCAGTTACAAATAATAGTGCTCATTAACTCGCCTGCCAGCATTCCAGGTGCCAACTGCAATTTCCGCCAGTTTACCCGACACCCGCTGACAATCTTGTCTGGCAGTGTTCCCGGTGTCAACTGCCATTTCCGCAATCTTTCCAACACCCACTGACAAAAACCCATCTGCACTCCAGGCCTCGACAAGCGCTTACTTGAGTACCGCATCACCCCAAGCCTAAATCCTAAATCTGCAATGAGTCCTGGCTGTTTACCCTCCTGCCACTCGTTATCCTGCCTTCCAGCGAACATGCCGTGACTCTCCTCTGCCTCTGAAGACAACTTTCTTACATCTTAACCGCGCTCCCCGTCTCTTGCCAACCACTAATCTGGGGTACCCGAGAAAGCGGGTCTGCAACCTCGTTCCTCGAGCCCTTTAGGTACTCGATTCGAGGAGACACCTGCTGAGCTCTGCCATGAGACAAGTCGGCAAAATTCCAACATATTTGTCTCAACGGCCATCGTTAGCGTTAGTGAACAACCCGCTCAACGAATGCGTGAGACTCCCTGGGGACGACTAGAAGCAGAGGCATATTTAACGAGCCCCACGTTGGATTTTCCATTTTAATGTTGGTTTCTTTATGAAGTTCGCTTAGCTACTAATAATCACCGCCCAATTGGTATGCGCTCCGCCTGTCACCCAGGGAGTGACATACAGCAATAAGAAAACAGCGAATAAGTTGACTGTACCTCACGGTTGCCCGTCGTTCGGAGCCGGCAGTCCAGGCACGCCGACCCTTGTTGTCGCCCGTCGATCAGAGCTCACAGTCGGAGTCAGTGTCCAGGCCTGCGGATCGTCCTTGCCACGCCAGCGCTGCGTAGACTGGCTGTCCCGAACTATCACTGCCCGAGTCTCGCTGTGGAATCACCCCGGGATCGTCATGGCCTAGGCTAGATGGCCAGGACTCGCCGTTTCTACCGGTCCGGACTTCGAACCTCGCTGGTGGACCGCTCCGGGGTTCGGCATGGGCCAGGCCAGGCAGCCCGGCTCCGATGTTCCTGCCCAGCTCCAGCCTCGCTCAGCACGCACTGTCTCGCGCCAGCTCGTGACTTCTCCGTCGACCGCCTGTCATGCCCTCTGCCTAGTATTTCACCCTTGGCTCCCACAAAGTTAAGGAAGGGGAATGTACAATTATGTTCAGCGAAGTTCGGTGAGAAGACCCGGGACTCGGACAAGAATGCCGTTATCCTTGGTGTGACCCTATGAGACTCTCTTGCTGCCTTTGCTGGGGTTTATCTAACTGAAGTAGATGTCTGAAAAGTAGAAGAAACATATGTGCATAACACTCATTATTCACAAGAAAATTTGTCAACATCCAAAATGACCCACGGAGAAAATTATGCGAGGAATTTGTCGGCCACGTTGGCCGAGTCACCTCTCGTCGCCAATGTTTCATTGCAACTTTAATTGTAGTAAACAGTCATAAGGTATATTACAAAGTGCAATTTGGGCTTGTACGAACCTACAACACACAAAACAGCACTCTAATACAGTATGCAGAGGTACCTCTAAACAAATTCCAGGGTTTCATGGAGCCTCCTTCAGATAACTGATGTTGAACATAAAATATGTGCACCAAGGAGTGAGCAAACAGTGACTTCCAATTAGTCTCAAGCACCAGCGACATGTCAACAAGGAGTGCAGTGTGTAGAATGTCGTCTAGAAATGTGCAGCCAAGATGAAAAGGCGAGATATAACGATATATCAGAATAAGATCACACCAAAAAGGTTCCGTTACAATCTAGGCACAGTAATGAGTCAACCGACGTTCAGCCGCGATTCACTTTGCGTTGAGGTGAAACATGGCCAACAAAATATTAAAAAAAACGCGTTTTTTTTTTCTGTACATTATTTGCTTTGCGCCGTTGATAGAAGCACAGTTGGGCGGCGTCACAAAGTCACTCGCTAGCGTTTTTAAAATTCGTTCATCGGCACTCATGGTCTACCCGGGAGGAGAAAAGTACGAGCTTAGAGCCGAGCCGCCGAGCGTCGATTGCGACTTTCCTAAAGAGAAGCTCCGGTAACACTTCGGCGACTCGTCAGCTTCAAACAACGCCTCTTCGAACCAGCTTCAAACGAGCCTGACGCGCCCGCGAATCCAATGCGCCGGACGGTCGCGGCAGAAGGCACGCCGGAAGGAAGGGGGCTGGAGGCTGAGTATCCGAAAGAGGCGCGGCGCTGGTTTCTACGTCTATTTCGCACATGAGATAAGAAGATAGTAAAGCTAGCCGAGTGTGAAGAGTGGCTGACGTTACACGCAGTCGAAATGACGCCTGCAACAGAGCACAGCTAGAGGTTTTCAACAGGGGACACATGCGTTCAAAAAGGCCGCGATTTAAAAACTTCACGTCTCCTTTCTGTCCTTCGGTGTTTACTTTGATCCGCGTACACCAAAGCACTCAATGCTGCAAGTAATAAAGTCGTGTATACGTACCTTTCGAAGCAATTGAAAGTGTGTAGGTTTTGCTCGATGCCCACGAGCACAGAGTGCGACGAACGCCAATCCCGCCGGCAGCGCTGCGCGACGGCGCCGGGTGGCCGCCGGGTTGGCCGGGTCGCCGGGTTGGCCGGGTCGCCGGGTCGCGCAACCGACGCCCGCCTGGCCCGCCCGCTGCGCACTGCACATGCTCGGCTTGTCGGCTCTCTCAGCTCTCTCGGCCGTTCTGGCCGCTCTGCCGCTCTGCTGGCTCGGCAGCACGCCGACTCGCGGGCATCGCGGGCTCGCCGGGCTCGCTCCCTTCGAAGTTCGAACAGTTCGAAGTTCAAACTGCTTCCGGAGCGCGAGCTTGCGCGCACGCGCGCGGGATGGCGATGGAAACTATCTGCTCGAAAAACGAGGCTGTAACGTGTCGTTTGATGGCGCAAATGCACGTATTTTTCACGTCGTTTTTTGTACAGTGTGTGAATCTCGCGAAACAGGCGACGAAAAGTGGTGGGTGAAATGTGCTTGCATGTCGTCGTGGATTTTGTGTACCACGTAGGATTACCCAGAAAGGTGGGTCAATATCGATAAATGTGCGCGTAAGAAGCAACTACATGCACGTGACCTGTCAAACCTATTCACCCTCATTATTTTATCGTGCGAACCGACATTGCCACGTGTCGTGTTCGATTTCGGTCCCAACACCGGTAACTTCGAATAGCATATCGTGTTTGATGTTGTGTTTCTCGCCGTCGGTAACTTCGTATTGAGGAGTTTCAGCGAATATAGGGGGCGCTCCGATCGATCCAACATGGCGGACAAGAGGGGGATAGATTTGCGACTCCCGTAGACCGTTAGCGTATAAATAAAGCAAAGCGTGTCGTTCTCTGCTTGTTGCCGTGTGCGAGACGATCATCGTTTCAACCAAGACCTACCGTGATGCTACAGATGAAGTGTTCAAGCCAGTCGAAGGCAAGAAATGTTGCCATAGTCAAGATATGTGTGCAAGTGTTCGACGTGAGCTCTCACGCTGGCGCAGCTGTCATCAAGTTGAACCGAATGTACGCGGGTCTAAAGAAAGGTACATATCAACAATGTTCGCGCGTTGAAACTATGACGCGTACACTCTAAGAAAAAAGCTGGCCTCAAGGGACTAACGGCAGCATTTGGTCCTCTGAACTTCCAGTTGCTCCCCGTAAGGACCATCTGGTTCAAGCTAGGTACTGCGCGCAAAAGCTGGGGACTAACAGCGCTCGACTGGAACTAACCGATAGGCCTGCGCGAGCAAAAGCATCCATTAGTCCCCCTCAGATAGGGTGCATCTGTAGGATTTAGTCCCCGAAGGCAAACGGAATGTTCGCCAGCAGGACGGATCATATTTCGCTCGTCTTGGGGATCGGCGAGACTCTGCCCAGCACGGCTGAAAGTGATGACAAAACTCGGACGAAACTAGCGAATTTGTTTAATGTGCCACGAACGTTCAGACATTACATGGTAGAGCTTCGCGCGTAGTTCGAATGCGAGTTAACGAAAGTGTTGACTCTACTTCACCCAACCATCTCGTCAAAAATAATCTCTTGACATTTCACAAGTCCCATTCACTTAACTTGCCTTCGCGCAAAAAAAAAAAAAAAGAGCATTAATCTAAACGCAACACCTCCGAATACTAGCACTTTTTTTTTTCTTAAATGAAACTTAAGAGTTCGTAGAAGACGCGCTTTCAACACCGGAGTCTCGCAGTCAGAATAAATGGTCACTTCACTCGCTAAAACTGAGTTACTAAGAACAGGTCCGGCCTCGTCTCTGCGTCTCCCCGTAACTAACCTTTCTTGGTAGTCCAATGTTGAACTCAAAATCCGCACTGACACACTTGATGCACGGCACGTTCCACTTAAACAGCACATTCAGGGGCAGTATCCAGACGCCTTCATGCCATCGTCGTCGATGTTTCACATAACATTCCAGATGAACAACGGAGAACGAACCGCGCCCGGACGTCATTCATGACAACACCCTGCTAATACAAAACAAATGCGAAAAAAAAAGGCCCCCGAGAAAATTGAAGAGAGAGAGAGAGGGAGAGAAAACAAAAAAAGAAAAGCGTGCTTGCTTGTACGTCACTTGACCGGCGTGTTGAAAATGGCGAACATAATCCCTGGAGAAGGCGAACCTTCGACCTTCTCCCGTCCTTCGGGCATTGGTGTCGTGTCACGTGTGTCGTGTGTAGTGAAAGGGGGAAGAGAGATTTTCGGGGAAAAGAGATTTCCCTTCCCCTTCCCAGCAACCCCCTCCCCCGCATTCCTCGCTCCCGCAGGGGGCAGGGCAGATGGGCCAGAGAGGGTCCGTCGGGCAAATGGGAAGGGGTCTTTGTTTGAAAAGAACCTGTTTTAGTATAGCCTTCGTCAGGACTTAGAAGCTGGTCGTCTCCGATCATTGTGAAATCCGGTTTGGAATCGCGGTGCTGCAACGCTGCACTTGATCTGTTCTGAAGTCCCAAGACAAGGGAACTCGATTAAGGTATGTCAAAGTACTTCTGTTTATGGTATATTCACTAACTGCGGCGTCAGAAAGTGTTTTAGTTTGAGCGCGGTCTCTAGCTCTTAAAGCACGCGCCATGCTCTATTCTTTTTGGCACTATGGTTGCTTATTTTGTTACGCAGCACAGAGACCTGATATTCAATCGTATCGAGCAAAACTCCAGTTCTACCGATCGCTTATTTTTTGCGTTTTGCAGACCCTGGCAGGATCGTTTTACCATAAAGGCCTCTTTACATATGCAGCTGAGAGCTACAAGCATAGCGCTGACCTAGCGCTAAACGCGTGCTGACGGGAGCTTTCACCAGCTGTGTATCACACCGTCAAAACTGTTGCTCATGGCAGACGAAAAGCAGCTCACGACACGTGAGCAGCTCTACTTCAGCGCTTCGCTGCGTGTGAGAACCGGCCTTAATGGAGACATTCATTCGGTTGTACAGACTTTCGCGTTGATGGCGGGAGCTCGTTCCGTCACTTTGAAGCATAGTTTGGGCACGCACACGCTGGGTCTGTAATTCGCAGCGAACGGTCTACTAAAAATATAATATTGCGCTGGTCTGCTGTCAACAGATCGCATGTTAGATGTGAACCATTGTAGCACTTTTGTAGCCTATTTGTTATTTTAATATGTGTGTGTTATATCTCATACTTTTGCTGAGCGATCGGGTATTTCATGCTGCCCGTGTGGCTAATAATCCAAATTCCTCGCAAACAGGCAAGAAGCTGCAGGTGCCCCAATAAACGGTGCTTGGACCACGACCGGTTTGAACAGCCGTCCCAGTGCTCAAGCCATCGTCGACGCAAGTGCACTCTTCGGAATCTGGCCTTATCGTGGAGTCTACCGCTCAGGAATTTTGACTTTAGTCATCCTTGAATGCGATGTGTATTTACGAGGCAATAAAGCTACGTTTAACCTGAACTGGACGATTTCGTTTTGGTGATTTGTGGCTGGGGACCAAATGCAAAGGTTGAACCTTTAGTCCCACGGGTCTAAATCCAACGGCGCAACGTTTAGACCCAGGGGTTCAAGTGCAAGGGCCTAACGGTTGGTCCTCGGGGTTCATTTGAAACGGTGTAACAGTTAGTCCTTGGGGTCGAAGTGCAAGGGCCTAACAGTTCGTCCTCGGAGTTCAATTGAAACGGTGTAACTATTGGTCCCAGGAGACCTAGTGCAAGGGCCTAACAGTTGGTCTTCGAGGTACAATTGAAACGGTGTAACAGTTAGTCCTAACGGTGCTAGTGCGAAAGACTAATAAGGGGGGCGCAACTGTTACTCCCCTTACCGTTAGTCCCCGAGGGGACTAATGGTTGTGGCAACGCACTTGCTCCCTTCGGGGACTAAGTCGCGCTCCCTTTTTTCTTAGAGTGTACTTTATCTAAGATTAAACTTATCGGTCTGCGGCTACAAACATTTTCGTTGACGTTGCTTAGATGATGTAACCATTCAGGCCTCGCATTAAAAGGTGTTGCGAACTCTTCGGTTGTTCTAGTTAATTGTGCTAAAAAGCGGCTGGATGGAAAGTATGACAACTACAGCATACAAGAGACGATTGAGGTCTTTATCCTGCGTTCTATGTATCGAAACATCGGTATCCTTGGTGTTATATTGCGATCAGCTGGTCGCCGATCGTCCTGTTTTTACGCATAATGTAAACAAGCCCTGGAAGCGCCATTCTCATTTCAATGTGCTTGTGCACTCCTACAAGCCTCGTTTTGACTCTCGTGCAAAGCTTCATTGTAATAGCAATAGTCTCATCAGTCATTCGAGTTGTATGTGCCACGGTGATATCTGCTGACAAATAAGTCTGTATTAAATGCGAGGAGAACGAAGGTAAAGCTTTTTTAACTGTTTTCTTTTTACAGAACAGGGCAAAGCTTCTAAAACAAGAGCAGCCTAAGCTGATATTTGGGTGTGTTCAAGAATGAATGGCAAAAGGTGCTTATGCTAAGTGGTAGATGTACGCAGTTGATTTTCTGTTTGCCTGTGCATTGTAAATTGGAAGATATGTATCAGCAGAAGACACGTGTCCTTTTGAAAATGTCTTTTATTAGGGCAAAAATAGGTTTTCATACACAACTGAAGAGCTCGCAACACCATTCAATGCAAGGCCTGAACGGTTACATCATCTAAGCAACGTCAACGAAAATGTTTGTAGCCGCAGACCGATAAATTGAGGTTTAGATAAGTATGCGTCATAGTTTCAGCCTCAAACATGCAACATTGTTGATATGTACCTTTCTTGATGACAACTGCGCCAACGTGAGAGAGCCCACGTCGTCGAACACTTGCACACGTATGTTGACTATGGTATGGCAAGATTTCTTGCTTGAAATGAAGATCATCTCGCTACGACTAGCTACGACCACCCACCGCAGCGATGCAGGCGTCGGAGGGGCGCAACGCAGTCAGTCGCCGTCACCCGACGCTGCTCGTTTAGCATTCACGGCTTTCTGCCCAGGTGCTTCGTTTGTACCTGGCACCGAGTGTTATTTTCTGTGCTTGTGTGTGCTCAGTGGCTGTATGTAAGCCTCAAGAGCAGTTCTTCAGGCTCAATAGCGTTCGCCGAAGAACTTCTGAAAAAAATGCCACCCAGGAAAAAAAGCACGAAGACGCAACGCACCAGCTTGGCGAACTATGCTCTGGGCGCGGAAATCGGGCCCTGCAGATTATACACCAAATGCAAACTATCTAAAGAAAACAAAAACATTTTTAGGCTCAAATTGGCTTCTGCCGACTATACGCCTGGACACTGGTGCCTGTTATTATGCACTGTATATGCACTGTATATTCACTGCTCTTTGTTGTGGCTTGAGACTGCCTTCCTGTAATGATGCAGAGGGGTCCACTGAACCTTGAAATAAAGATATTTAAGCACATCTAGATGCAATGTCCCTTGAACCCAGATGGTCAGGGAAAAGGTGTGCCATTACCTAATTTGCCAACGGCACACCAATGGTCACAATCAAAACTCACCAAGTCAATGGGCAGTTCTCCACCAGAATATTTATTGCCGTCTAATCACCAATTTCGTCCATTAAAATTCTGGAGGCTATAGCAGATCCATTCTGGATCTGCAAAGCTTATGCTGTAGACATGCATGATCACATGAGCATGTTTCTTTTCAATCTTAAACGTAAAACGCTAGTTATGCAACAAAATTCCCATATCACATTTTTAGCAAATTGAATGGCCCCACCTGTCACACTGTTAGCTTTGGAAGTAAACCAATTCACAATACCACCAGTGGCATACATCGTGCCAAGCATTAGTGCCGCATGTGGCACAAAAATGTCCTAACTAGGGAAGCAAACTTAATCGATCGTGTTAATTAAAGCACTTAAGTACGAGAGAAATGATCAATCAAAGAAGGTCACTCGAAAGGGAAGTTTTCTCGCTGAACGAATATGACTTTATTGGGCGTTCCGCAATGAACATTCACTCCGTGATCGGTACAGAAGCATTTGCTTAGCAGTCGGTCGTGCGTGCTAAAAACAACAAAAACAAAGGTGGATTAGAAACGCGATAGATTCGCCTTTGCACGGAGTACTTACACGCAAAACCGTGTCAACATAAAGCGACTATGGCCCACCTTGCTAGCAGCAATCTTAAAGTTTATCCGTTAAGCTGTCGCACCCGTGCACCAACCGAAAGCGTTGCTGCAAGCCCCTCGCCGTCAACTTTGAGTCGCTGTTGAGTCTAAAGAACAGCTCTATGAGGTCCATATCCAGCCACTGAGCACATACACAAGCACAGGAAATAATAATACTCGGTTCCAAGTACAGGCGAAGAACCCGGGGCGGGCGACGGCGACTGACTGCGTAGTACACAGGTTGCGCGTTGCGCTCCTTCGACGCCTGCATCGCTGCGGCGGGTGGTCGTAGCTAGTCGTAGCAGATCGTGTCACCTCTGTTGCTCGTACCGGAACACTAGAGCCGCGTAATATTCTTGCTGCTGAAGTTTATAGGCCTACATTCGCGGACAACGCATTAACACAAAGCCAACGCCCAGCGAACCTATCCCCCTCGTTCTCTTTCGGAGACCGGCCGCCAGGGCGGTGACACCGTCGCTGAAACTCCTCAATTGATATCGTATTCGATCTGGTGGTTGTGTCTCAACACCGATGGTTTCTTGTTGTATTGCGATGTTGTGTTGCAACATCGAATTGTATCCCGGTACGTTGGGTTTATCGTTTGCGATCAACTTTTGTTGCATTACAACTGCAATAAACATTTGTTGGAAAACAATCACTTCAATGAGCACGTCGTTATTGGGCGTTGTCATTAAAAGGTAGGTCGCGGCGGGTGTTCCGGCTACAGTTATTCTGATGGTTTGGTGGTTGTCTAGTTTCAAACGCGCGAGGCTGTGTGTACTGTGTGCCGTACTAAGAGCTGTGCATACTTCCACTGTCGATCAATGTTAATGTGTTCGCAACGCGGAACGTTTATACTATGTGTGTATCCACACCCAATATATTTCTCGCGTATTGCCGTGTGGATATGCCAACGTAATTCACGTTGGTAACTTGGTATCCACGTTCTGAGATTTATGCGCGCGATATCATATTGTATTCTCCTTTGGTCCCATGATCGACGACCGATATTTGTATATTGTGTGGCCGTACAATATGTCCATGTCGGTCACCAATATGCACGCGATGTCGTATTCTATTCCAATAACCGTGTATTATATCGGGGTAATGTGCTCCGATATCGCGTTGTATACCAATAACCGCAAGTTATATCGGGATATTGTGCTCCAATATCCTGTTGTATACCAATAACCGCATACTATACGGGGATATTGTGCTCCGATATTAATTCCCATCGTGCGTATTGGGTTAATCGGATAACAATACGTTTTTATTGGTTTCCATCATCTTCACTGCAATACAATATTTCCAATAAGCCGACTTCATATTGGCCTTTTTCAATAGGGTGGTGCTCGGATATTTCGAGGCATGCCTACTTCCACTTACTTGTTTCGTAGTCGGCAGATGAAGCTTTGTTGTTGCGTTCCTTCGGAGAAATTCAAGAAATCTGGAATGGTAACCATTGAACCGAGGGCCAATCGGTCCCGTGAATATCAACGACTCGAAACCGATCACTTTTTAAAGGGACCATGAAGGCAGTTTCGAAGTTTTATTCGACGATTAAAATGGATGTCAGGCACGCCTCAGATACTGTTGACCAAGTTCTAGCCCGAACAGAAGTTTGGGTGCCGCACCAATCGAGCAAACAGGCGCGGTAATAATAGCGCCGGGAAGGATGCCTGAGACTTTACCGAGGCGGCGGCAGAAAGGTGAACTAAAGTGCGTCGTCGAAGCGTGACAAAGACGGGCTTCTCGTCTGGTGATTAGTTCAAACGATAGACGCGCTCTTTGTTTCGATTTCGGTGGTGAGATGTGATGAAACATTTTTATTTGAACGTTAGATAATCTTTTGAAGTTGTAGTTGGGAATTAATAGGTTTGATACCGTGTATAAAAGCATGACCTGAAGCGATCCCTCCGTTTGTCACTGGTTGAACGCATCCCGCACTGCTACCTCGGGCACGTAACAAGCATCGAGCAACCATGGACAAAGAAAAGAAAGAGGTACGAGCGCCGGGGGCGGCGGACTTTTGGTTTTGGTTTCGTGCGTCGTCTCGTGTTCGCTTTGCGAAATCGTGTCTTACCAATCATGCCGCCTTTATGTGCAGTAGTAGGTTGCGCGAAAGGTCGGCTAAAGACGTGCCGTCGATCGGGCGACGTTAGTTTGCATATACTACCGACCGATGCAGCAATGCGCAGCATTTGGTTTTCACGCCGTCGTCTTGCGTAGAGCTGAAGACAGCGGTGTCAGGATTTGTTCGTTGCATTTCCGACCAGAAGACTTTGAGCAGCACCTTCACGTCAGCCGGAGTCTGGGTAAAAGTGGGGCGGGGAGTCGCTCTGGAGGCGGCGACCGAGGAGTTGGTGGTAGGTCTGGGGCGCCCTCGTAAAGCGCCAATCCAGAGTTTTGCGTCCTTAGCAGCATCTCCCGTTCAGTCGGCGTGAGGTCGCTGAACGGGAGCTCAAACTCGTTTGCGAGCGCGGCTTTGTCGCCCATTTCTTCCAGGCTTTCTTCACAGACCGCGGTGCACCAGAGCGAACCACGCGAACCACACTGAGTGTGCACTAAATCCTACGGATGCCAAAAGTGCTCCCTGACGTCACTTCTCTTTTCAGAGGCGAAAAAGGGAAGAAATCTGAATGTTTGTTTGGGTTTCGCAAATTTATTTGCAGGTACAGAAGTAAGAGTAACAACGTTCTAGAAAAAAAATTGTGGCATGCCAGGACCCCAATGCTTTCGAAAACGCCTTCTTTTTTAAAAGAAAATTAAATTGCCTTCATTGTCCCTTTAACATATCACCAAGGGGGCAGTTTGCCCCCTTGGTGATTTTTTACAAGGGGGTGGTTTGCCGCGCAGCTTCGTTTCGTTTTCAGGGAAGCCGGTAAATATAGCCTGCAGGGAGTTGCCTGGTGTTTCTAAAGTCTTCACCAGTTGCCAAGGATCCAGGAGCGAAATATAACAAGAGGCACTTGCGCTGCTCAATACGGCTTTAGCGAAGACAACTTTCTCGGCACGGACTGATTTGAACTATTACCGGGCCGAGGAAATTAATATTTTTCATGTTCTTTCAAAAAATATATTGCGAACTACTTACAGACTTTGATCTACCATTAGTTAACAGTATCGGACCATTTACGTTCTACGTGAAGGAATCGAGCACTATTCCAGTCACTGCAGGATATGCCCTCGATGGGTCGAAGCTGTCGCTATCTTTCTTGGTGCTACGTCTTGCATTCTTCTTCGTTTCGCTCATAGTTGCAGATTTATTCGATTCCACCACATCTAGGATAACCGTGGCCAACGGCAACATGCTTTTTCTAGTTGCGACTTTTTATTCGACGTCCTGTGATTTGAAAACCTCAACCCACTTCTGTGCGAGTCGCCGCATTGTCGTCCTAGCGTGGACCTTGGGTACCCTCTTTCTTTCGGTGTGCTTGGAAGGCCAACTGACTTCGTGGCTGGTTGCTCGCATTCCCGAACCAATCGTGGACAGTCTGATTTAACTTGAAACGGCTCTGGACGTTCAGCAATTTGACCGTGCATCACCAGAGACATACATTGGAACTTAGACGTTCTTGATTCATACGACACTGCAGTCTCAAGAAAATTGGAGACGTCTCTTGATCTGCAGGCGGAAGAGGATTGTCGTCCTGGCCTAGTTTGCATTGCCGTGATTTGGTGTGTCGGTTTTTGTGTTCTTTTTGGAAGTGCTTTTTGGACGATATTTTGTTCTGCGTGCCGCGAGATTGACAAGAGCGCGGGCAGTGTAAGCATTATGTAACAAATGCGAGAATTGGTACAGTGACTCGTTTTTGCAAGTGTATTTCAGCTATGCGTTTTTTAATGCGAAAGCACCATATGCCCCATTACGCGAAAGTCCGGCGCCGTCGGTGGCGTAACCGAATGATCACACCAAGAATGGCCGACGGCGTAAAAATTAAGAACACGTTAAAAGTGCTCGGATTGACGTGAGATGTCTCAGGGACATTCCCGTCCACAAAGCAGATTAATGGCTTTCAAGGGAGAACTTGGGACATTTCAATCTGAGTGGGAATCGAAACCGGGCCTCCCGGGTTTGAGACGAGGTGGCCTTTCCCGACCCCGCGGCGACTCTACGGTTTTGGCTGACCAAACGTGTGTGTAGTGCATGCCTCACTGCGCACATCCCCCACAGCATATCTACGAGCCTGAACGAGCCCTTCGGAGGTTACAATGCCATCCTTTGAGGGATATTCGAGGCAACTCCCTCCCCCAAGAGAGTCCGCGGTCGACAAACGGCCGTCCCTATGAGCAGCGGCTTCAACACAGCTCGGCTACAATGCTTTTCGCATTCCCACGCGCAAACAGTCTTAAGTGCCTTTGCCCAATTTGTTTTTGTCCAACACTTTCCAGACTTTACACATAAGGCGTGTTCGTTCACCCGAAACTCAACTCCGGCTGTCTGATTTTGTAGAAGGTTTTTGTTTGTTGAAGCATTTGTGCTGGATATGTGTTTTGCTGAATAAAGCACTAATGTGTGGGGCATTGAAAGTCGACACAAAGGTCAATATATATTATGAAGGCACTCCACAGTGCATTTCTTTTGATTCACCTTGTCGTTTCAAGAAATTGTGTTTGTTGTTTAGTGTGTGATTGAGCCACACGGATGGAGCCTCAAGTTGCTGTCTGAAGAACTCTTCGACATATGAGTTTGCATGTTTTCTTTTTTTTAATTTTAATTTAAGAATTTAGGAACTTATTGGGTTCCTCTTGGATAATACTTAGGATACAGGCCTGATGTTACATCATAAGTTTTGCTCCATATCTTGAATTTCTTTTATGTTGTAACAGGTAAAGGAAAAAAAAGGACGCCGCGTCTGAAGAAAAAGATTAAAAGAAGAACGTTCGAAGGCTCC
The DNA here is from genome assembly GCF_016920785.2 of Ixodes scapularis. Classification (NCBI taxonomy): domain Eukaryota; kingdom Metazoa; phylum Arthropoda; class Arachnida; order Ixodida; family Ixodidae; genus Ixodes; species Ixodes scapularis. The sequence goes on along the minus strand of NW_024609835.1, from coordinate 219,212,574 downwards.
TAAGACGGCGGTAAAATTTTGGTGGCAGCGGTAGGATCTCCATGCAACGACCCCCTTATTTTTACGACCGCGTCACCTGGAAGGCCCGTGGGGAAAGCGGGAAATAGTAACAGCCCCTTACGCGGCTGTTATTATTTCCCGCATTCCCTATAGATGGCGCAACCACTCACCTGCTCAAGACGTGCTAGAAAGACTTGGGGTAAAGTACACGTGCGCACCCAACGCGGTCAGAAATAAATTATGGATCGTTTGCTTGCATTCCATTATTTAAGAATTTTAGCTAAATTTGAGACTTCGACCTCCTGCAACTTCTTATCTATCTTCAACGGAAATGCAGCTCTTTCTGAACCTCCAGCAGAACATAAACTAGATTGAAGAGTTTGTTCGACTGCAACCATGAGAAGCGTTTGCTATTTGAAGACAGGTCCCTCCTGCGGCGGTAGGTCGCCCATGCGCATGCGCTACGTTTCAGCGTGGTGAGGAGAAAAACTGAAGGAAAGGCGGAGACGTTTGGAGACGATCAAGGCTTCCGTCACCTCCTCGCAGCTCCTATTGCAAATAGGAGCTAATACTATCGGAAGAGTTCAGTTGCACCCAAACCACCCAACAGGAATACAAACCAGTACGGCCTCTATAGGCGGCCGCTGTTGTACTCGAGTGTGACGAGGTCGTAAGTATGTAGGATGGTCGTTATCATTAGCTCACCCCAATCCCATCCGGCCCTGCCGCATTCGAGTGTAGCTCTTTCGTATTCTGTAGAGCCGCAAATCACGGAGGAACTTTTCAGCCCGCTCACTGAGAAAATCGTTTCTGCCTCCTCCTATATACCTGTGGCCATTTATTGCCGCGTACTTGGTCGCTCCGGCGAACTCAAGAGAACGAGCGAGCGGGTGATTTCCGATGCCAGATGTCGTCCCATCGAGGGTCTTAAGTTCACCGTATCGCGGCAAGAACAAGTGGAAGAAGGCTTCAAAGCTGAGTCACGAGTGAGTAGTCCTATGGACAATGGGAACTACATAACGAACTTTGATCCTGCAGCCCCAAACAAATCAGAGACAGCGTGTTCCGAAGGCTGCAGCACCACAGCTGAAACCGCCAACGTTTGACGGAACCTCCTCTTTTCTGACATTCGTCGTCTGGTTTGAAGTTATGGCCAATCAAGGTCGGTAGGAACCGCTAACTAAAGTACGAGTGTTGACAAATATCTTGCAAGGAAGGACGACTAATTATCTCAAACGTACGTCATCTACTTGCTGCTCATCATATGAACTGCTCGCTGAAGCACTGGAGGGTGGTTTCGGCGATACACTTCTTCCGTAATTTACCTGACTTTTTTACGCCACCACCGGCAAGGGACAGACACACTTAAAGACCGACGACCAATTCGCGCTTTCCACTTTTCGCCCGCTTCCTCCTCTCCCTCCTACCCTTTCCACCCACGCCCGCCTTTCTTGGTCCCTTCTTTCCATCCTTCGCTTCCCTCGCCCGAAGGCGTGGAGAGGAGGGTCTTCTGCCTTGCAGAATCTCGAGTCTGGTCGTCGGCCTTTAAAGGGATGGTGAACCGAAATTTGGATTTCAGAAAAAAACAATGCAGGAGATTTAGGCGGGACGCTACAATCCTTACAACACTACTCGCAGGCGATATCTCGAATGGACGACCGTATTTTTGCAAAAAGAGGTCGAGATTGAACCAGGCCGACGAGGCGCGTGACGCGATACACATAGTTTCCTCCTCTCTTCGCTTCGCTCCCTCAAGGCCGCGAGGCGGAGAAGACGCGAGGCCGTTCCCTCTCCTTCTCGGAAAATCATGACTTGAACACTTCTGTCAGATGCGCCTTCTTTTCTTGAAAAATACGGTCATCCGTTCGAGATACCGCTGTATGGGTGATGTTTCGGTGTTTGTAACATCCCATTGCACGGTTTTGCCGCTTGCTTTGTGGAATCCAGATTTCGGTTCAGCACCCCTTTAAGGAGCTTGTCGTCACAGAGGAGCGTTTGTACAAAAATCGCTTTTCGCGCGTCCTGAACCACGGTGAACCAGATGGCAACTGCCGCCTTCATCAACAAGGTTGCTGAAGCCGAAAATAAGTGGGATATTCGACTTTCTTATCCCAGCACATTACAATCGACACTGGCTCACGCAATTAAATTGAAGACAGCCAACACAACCATCAATCATGTACGGGCACCCTAGTGAACAAAACCACACCATCACTCGTCGGACAATTTGTCCCTATCACATAGGGTAAGCTGCTTCTGTTCTGGTACCGTTGGACATTTTGCTAAGACCTGTCGGAGTACCAAATTTCATTTCAATCCTTTTCCTTCAGTAAAGCGGACTTAACTAAGCAGGCATATTGCGACTCGATTCAGCGAGGCGTACGATATGTCACTAATATATCACCCATGTCGCATACATGTAAGCACGCGAAGTGTGGGCGATGTAACTGCAGCAACAGCGCCTACACTCAGTGTTGCCAACTCAAAAATTAAAAACCCGCAGTCGCAATCCCGAAAACCGCTAAAAAACCGCTAAATCCAAAACAGAGCGCAAAACGACTTTTTAGACACGTTTTTTTTTTTTTTTTTGCTTGAATTCTTGACAAAGGTATAATTACAGTATAGATCATATCAATGCCATATGTTTTGACTGTTTTGTTTTGACTAGAAATCTGTCACGCCACGCCACAGTTCACCCGGGTGATCCGAAGTCGAAATTGCAGAGTGAGCGTATACGAACATGGCAAGGGACCCTTCAGCAGTGCGTGACTAGTCAGACCCGTTCGACTCGTAGAGTTGTCTGCTACCAGAGGAGAAAGGTGCAGCAGCCGAAACATGCTTCTTTGTTGCAGCGTGCGCGACCAAATCCACATTCTTCGCAGTAAGTTCTGTTTTGAAATAGCGGCACCTGGCTCGTCTGCTAACACCAGGAACCTCCAGTAGCCAGTCTTTACGTTTACGGTGTTATAGCCAGTATTTTCTAAACTTTTGAGCGTACTTCACCACGCCCATTTCACGAAACAGTGAGAAAAACGTCAAAGGAAAATTGGAACATGCATGCTGTTGAAACGTGCTCGCACAAAACAGGGGGGCATGTTCCGACATTTGACGCCTTAATGTTTTGATGACGTCACAGGCGTTACTCTCACAAACCAGAAGATTACTGAGAGTAAGCGAAGGCGACTGTGGCTTATTATCCTTGTCTTTATGGATATGAAAGGTGCATAGTTGACAGTAAATCGATATAACTTGCATATCGCTAAAAAACCGCCAAGGTTTCATAAAACCGGCTAAAAATCCCGCCGCCCGCAAAACAATAATTTATCCCGCTAAACAGAACCGAAAATCGCTAAGTTTAGCGGGAAAACCGCTAAATTGGCAACACTGCCTACACTTCGCGTTCATCTTCGTGTGATTGGACGAAATATCAACGCTTTTGTTGACACGGGTGCCGCAGTGAGTGTCAAGGATGCTTGCCTCGTTCCAGTTAGTGGTGTGACACTTGGCATCTAACATGATATAGTAAAACTAATCTCTGGTAATGTTACATGACTTAAAAATAAGCCAGTGTTGTGCTGACTGTTGAAATACGAGGAACTATCGTTAACAACCCCTGTTTAATTTCGCAATATCGTTAATAACCTTTGGTTGTGAGTGGTGGCTTAACAGAAAATGGGGGGAGGAGGAGGAAAAGCCGGGAAAGTGTGATCATTGCTTTTCAAAAGTTATCCGCGTGTATGTTTCTTACGCTATCGTTGACAGTTGCCGTGAAAACGGAAAACCAGACACCGTCCGGCCACAATTGCTTGTGCGGGAAGCACCTCAGGTTGAATTCAAGGACAATTATGGGCGTCAAATGTATTTGTTTTATTTCACATGAACATAGAAAAACTGTCAAGTTGTCAGGACGACCCGCTAGCAACGTCCAGTGCGTCTTCACGCTCAAACGGCCGTCTGAACGTTTGAACATTCGTCTGCTCTTTTAAACTTGCCTCCTTGTTCAAAGTGTCATCTGCTCATTCAACCGACAGCAGCCGGTTCAGCTGTAAGCTCTACCGTGGCAGCGAAAATCTTGCAACAAGACTCGTTGCGGCAGAATGGGTGACTAGGGCTGGGTAGAAAGTAAAATCTGCATAAAGCTGTTGAAAGATGGCACAAATGGCGGCGATAGCACGGCCCGCGGCTGCCGCAGAACCTTTTTTCGCACTTATCACCTACATTTTTGCTGCCCCCTCACAAAAAATTTATATCTGGCCAGAGCTGAAGATTTCAGTAGTGTTGACGATTGGGCTAGTTGGTCATTCATATTAGAGGAAAACAAACAGCGCAAGGACAAGGACAGAGTAGAAGGTTATATGTGGTCAAAAATTGGCCACATATTACCTGATATGGTATATAAGCCAGACATAGCCTCATAATGCCAGATATAGCCTGATGCCCCTGGATACCCTAATGAAAAAAACCATTTGAAATTCAAACGGGTGGCACACTGGTAAATCAAACGGTGCAAACTTGTCGACCCGTTTGGATCAAACGTGATTATGGGATACGGGTAGCCTTTTGAAACGGTGCCCGCTCGAAACGGTACCCTTTTGATACAGGTGCCCGTTTGGTACGGGTGCCCGTTTGATACAGGTGCCCGTTCGACCTTGCACGTGACCACACGTTTGAACGTGCCATTCGAATCGGGAAATTATGCGCTAGCCCTAAACGGGGATCGTATGGTAGGTTGGTTATCTTAAACTTATTAAAGACGTTCCGAAACTTATAAACATATTTATGACATGGAGGAAGCACGTAGAACAAATGTGCTCACGTAGGTGCTTGCAAATGGACGGGAAAACAGACACAATAGATGGTTTTCAGTTCTCCTCAAAGTTTATTACGTCTTCTGTAGACAAGTACAAACGTGCAAGCGATCTGTGAAATGTGAGAGGCACTCTAAGCTTTTATACAACTGAGAAGATAGCAAACCAAACAAGAACCGACGTAATTCTAGACTATGAAGGTAGACTTTCGGGAAATTATTCGCCCGGCTGCCGCGAGAATAGTGGCTGCATAATTATATAGATAATCTGGAAGAGCACGAGTAGAAGAACGGACAATCGTTGCCAAGAAGTAGGTTGCAGTGCACTTACCATAAAAATAGCGGACTTGAAAGATGTAATCCGTGATATTTGTCGACACGGTCAAAGCAGGACAACCACACAAACACAAATGAGAGGGAACGGCATCTTGGAAGTTTCAACACGATGTGGCGCACAAGATGTCAGTTGCCGAACCCAACCAAACCGCAAGAATTCCTGACTTCTTTGAAGAATCGCTTGTTGCCGATATAGGCGTAGGACCTTTCGAACACTGATAGCTTTGTTGCACATCCAAAACGTTGCCGAGAGACATCCTAATAAGACCGCAGGGTTAGGCGACAGATCGAAGCAGGTGGACGCGCGAAGTTCGAGCTGGAACTGACAACAAGCAGACAAAGAAAAAAGCGGCTGCTAGGCGCACCCTTACGGATCTTCATGCTTATCCGTGTGTAGCTCGTGCTCGGCTGCGGGTCACGTGACGGGTGACAAGAGGGACAGTCCCTCTCCCTCTCCCCAGGCATTCCAGTAAGATGTGTTTTTGTAAGCTCGAAAAAAAAAAAAAAAAAAACACCCGCGCGCGCATTTTAGCACGCTCGAACCCTGGAAATGGCGGCGGGGCGGCCAGAAGCTCGGCTTGCGCTCGAGCGAAGAAAGTACTCGGCGCGAGCTCGTAGTTTGACTGCTGCAACGGCGGGCGTGTTCTCGCAATGCTCGATGTTCTTGCAGCCGCGTGTACGCGTGCTACCTTCGCTGCGTCTTGAATTAAAGTGAAGCGGAGTCTAGACTACATTTTTTCACGCGGTCGCGTCTTCTGCGAGAGAGATTCGAGCTGAATAAGTAAATTGAGGCAACAAAGATGGACAAAGTATTAAAGTTCTGTCAAAAATATCGGCTCACCAACGTCGCGCGTTTACGTAAAACAACAACAAAAAAAGGTGTTAGCTTTAGTTGCAGTATTAGCGAACATCAGCGCAATTTGAATATAAATATAATTATTTGCATTACGCGGACGATCTGAAATCGATGAACCGGCGCTCTCAGCCTTCCGGAAACATTGGCTGCCACGGCTGAAACGCTAGTCGTGCCCACGCCGCCGATCTGTACGTTCCGTATCAAACGGGCTCCGGAGAGCCGTTTGATTAAACCGGTTTAGTTTGCAACATGGACACCGGTTTGAGCAAACGTGCGACAATTTTGCCCAAACGAGTCGCCCATTTGCCCAGACGAGCGACCCGTTTGACAAAGGAGTGACCTGTTTGTCCAAATAGGTGACCGTTATGGCTCATACGGGGGACGTCTTTGAGCCATACGGGCGACCCCTTTGACAAACTGGTGACCGGTATGGTTAAACAGTTACCGGTACGGACCCGTTTATTTTCATATAGGCGCCAAATGGTTTTTTTCAGTAGGGTAGGTATGGAAATCCCAGATCTGGCTAAGTAAGGAAGTTCCAGATCTGGCGTGGCATATCTAAAGGTCAAAAGCCTGAAATCAGCACTTTATATCTTTTTATTGTCTACAATTCTCCCAAGTGCCCCGGCCCGCACTCGAGGAATAATTGAAACGGTGATCCTTCAGCTGTTCAGAAAATTTTATTACACAAAAATGCACGCTCGCTGCACGCAACAAACATATTCAAGGGTCTCGCGGGGGACTCATCTGTAGTATCAACTAGAGTTTAAGGCCCATTAAAGAGAAAAACGTTGATCATGACGCGACCTCTCACCACACAAAGGTAGCGGCACGACCACCGGCGGAGGAACTCTTGTTCGCCAAGGGAGAACCGCTGGTCGTCCAGGTAGGCGGTGAGTTCTTTTCGAATGTCCCACAACAGCGGCCACAACGCGCGGCGTCGTTGTCGCTGGGCCGTCGCGACACAACGGTTTCGCCACAGCACCCACTCACATATTGCCACTAGTAGCAGCGCGAAGGCGCCCCGCGGGCAACGGCCTTGTGTGACGTATACGTCCACCCCGAGACCTCGAAACGAGCGCTGTATTATACGTAATAGGTCCCTCGCCGATACACACTCTCTCACGACGTGCACGTTTGTTTCTATTGCGCCACAATTGACGAACTGTGCGTCCCGTACCACTCCCCAGCGGAAAAGGCTGTCTTTTGTTGGGAGGACACCCCAACCCTTTAACCATTCAAAGTCGCGCACGTGGTCCGGCAGCGTGGACGACGTCAGTGCCAGCCACGGGTACGGCTGCACCGCGCCCGGCGGCGGCGGGGGTTGGTCTGCCACCACTAGGCGTTCAACAAGCCTAGACGCCGCGGCCTCGAGTATCTCCTCTCGTGACACGTGGACGCTGAGCTTGTCGAAGAGATCCGCGGTAGACCTGTGAAATGCAGGGGTCGTCTCCGCGCGGGGCCGTAGAGGGCTCGGACGAGAGTCTCCCAAAAGACAGTTATTGGCGCCGAGGAAGTAGAGCGTGAGCGGCCGTGCTGGGTTGTCGCGGTCGTCAAGGATTGCCAGGGTTGTCTTCAGGGCCAGTATGGGCGCTGCCAGCTCGATGCACGGAAAGCTCCACCCTCCTTCACAGCGGGGGAGGAATAAGCGGGAGCGCCTCACGAGTTCTGTTCGGTTGTACCAGAAGAAGTTAAACAACGCCGAGCGCACTTGGAGGATGAAGTGGCGCGGCGGGAGGGCTACGCGGGCCACATGCCAAAACCTTCCGCAGAAAGCCGTCTGAACAAGGTACCGCCGCACAGTCATGGAAAAGTCGTAATCGCCAGCCTCAGCGGCCTTCTCTATGATCTCTTGACGCAGGTTGGCCCAGGTCTCCGGAGTCACGCCGGAGGCGTCGTACGTGATTCGAAGAATGGCAACTTACTGGGCTCGCGGCAGAGATGGCGGGCACGTGGGGGAGCCCCGATACAGAGAGATTTGCTTTTTTCAGGGTTCAACCGTGCGCGGGAGAAGCACGCGTACTCGTCGAAGGGTCGGAGGGCCTTCACCAGGCTGTCTTCGTCGCGCAGGTAGAGGGTCACGTCGTCCGCATACGCCAAGACGCGAAGCTCACCGGACCCAGGTAGAGCAAGTCCGCTTATGCTGGGGTGCCTGTCGACTCCAACTAGGAAGGGCTCTAAGCTGAAGACGAAAAGTACCGGGGACAGCGGGCCCCCCTGCCGAACTCCTCGCGTTACCAGAAAGCGTGCCACTAAGGAGCCATTCAGGAACAAGTCACTCCGCAAGTCACTGTACAAGGCTGCGAACAGCTGAGCACTCTCGGAGGAGAAGCCAAACCCGTCGAGAACACCGAGCAGGTATTGGTGCTCGACGCGGTCGAACGCCTTGGCTTGGTCCAACGACACGAGAAGCCCGTTCGCCCGTCGGGAGCGTGTGAACTCCAGGATGTCGCGTGTGAGAGTCATCAAAGTATGTATGCTGCGGCCCGACACCGAGCACGTGTGTCGGGGGTTCACCAGCTCCGGTAGAGAAGTTTGCAGACGCGAGGCTAGGGTCCCTGCGAGGAGCTTGTAGTCACTGTTTAACAACGTTATCGGGCGCCATGCCCCAGGGTCGGCATGGTCACCATCCTCCTTGGGGATGAGTACGATCCGTCCCAGCCGAAAGGATCGTGGTAGGAGGTCGTCTTCAAAGTAGACCCGCACGACAGCGGTAAAGAAGGTCCCGAGAATGTGCCAGAACGTGCGGTAGAACTCCGCTGGGGGACCGTCTGGTCCTGGTGCGGAGCCGTTCTTCATCCGCTTCAAAACGTTACACAGCTCGGTCGCGGACGGAGGCCGCCGCAGGCCCGCGTCATCCTCGGCGGAGATCTTGGGGAGGCCGCTGAGGACAGGGTGCGAGGACACCGAATAGCGATCAACCGGCGCGTCCGACTGGGCCAGCGATCGGAAGTGGGCTGCGAAGCGACCATTGTCAAGGTCGCCGGGTTACCCCGACGCGGAGGGCGTCTGCTGTCTTTCAAAGGCTTGTAGGCTTGTGCGATGGGTGTAGCGCAGTACCTCCGGGTGGACCGACGGGCTTCATTAAGCCTGCAAGACAGTAGCCGCGGTGGAGTCCCACCGAAGGTATCGTTCGTAGCGTCTCTGCAGCTGGTCGAGGTACGCCCTCATGAAGGGGGTCAAGGCACCCCTCGGCGGACAATACGGATTCGGAGGATAGTATCTTGCAGAAGCCCTCGATGCTGTTCGCGGAGGTGCCGTCCCATCAGAGTACTGAAGTTTTGCCATTGACCTTTTAGGCGGTCCCAAGACGCCGGCTCTCGGCGCACGCCCACTAGCCACTCCTTGACCAGGTTGCCTAGCGTGCGGCGCGTTGTCTCGTCAAGGAGAATCCTGGAATCCAGACGCCACGAACGTGAGGAGCGTGCGACGGCAGAGTCGAAGCAGAACTTGATAAGTAGCGGACGGTGATCGGAAATCTCTTCTGGGCACGACGGGAAGTCCACCGCAGTACAGGTCTGTAGAGCGGCAGATAGCGTGCGGGGCAAGTACAGCCGGTCTATGCGACTTCCCTAAGCCCCTCTGTTCCACGTCGACTGGTGGGTGGATTCATGCAGTAAGGACCATCCGTCTATGAGGTCGAAGTGCCTCACAAGCCGCCGAAGTTCACGGGCGGACCAGGTTGAGCGACCCTGACCAGGACCTCGAACGTCGGCGTTAGAGTCCAGAAAGCAATTGAAGTCGCCGACCAAAAAGCACGGGCCCGCGTTGAGTATATGCAGGTCTAGGCTGCGGAAGTAGTCGTGCTGGAAGGTCGATACAGTTGGCGCGTAGACAGTGACGAGGCGAAATTTTCGTTCACCGAAGAAAAACTCCAAACGAAGAGTCCTTCCCTCCGTATCAAAAAGATAAGTGGCATTGCGCAGCAGACTGCGATTGCAGACAACCACGCCCACGCCCGTCGCGCGGCGCCGCGCGTAAGAAAAAAAAGCAGTCACAGAAAACCGGGCTTCAAAATCCGCAACGTCACGGAAGCGGGCAAAGTTGGTGTCTTGCAAGCACAGAAGATCGCAGTTCTGCATCCTCGCGAAGTGCATCACTTCAGTTTGCTTCGCTGGGTTTCGAAAGCCCCGCACGTTCAGGGATAATATGCGAAGGGTGGCCAGTATAAAGTAAAAAAGGGGGATAGGGACGCCGGCGTGTTGCTTAAAGGGTAACTGCAAAGAAAAAAAAGTTTTTTTTTAAACAGCCTAATTGGGAGAAGCATGTCACAAAACAAATGTTCCGCTAAAAAAATGATTTTTTTAATCAATATTTACGCCACAGGACGCAATTTAGTAGAGTGAGAACCTCTCCACATTTGAAACTCCCGCTCTTTCGACCCCCGCGGAAGAGGAGTACGCCCCGCCCCTCACTCACCTTGCGTTGCGGAGTTGAACGACGCAGCGTCTCGACTTCCGGCAAGATCTGGCAACTACGCCAGGCCGCGGTCGCTGCGGTACCGCGGTACCGCGGTATTGTTTTGGTTTGACGCGGTTTGCGAGCACATGTAACGAAGACGTGACCGGGGAAGTGCCCCTGTGATGTTTCCGGAAGACGGAAAGTATCGTTCGTAATCGTCGTGCGCGCTTTGAAAGCGAAGAGAGTCACAGAATCCACGAGTGCGCAACCACAAGCCAAGGTTCACGACAGCGCTGCGTTGGTTTCGGCGGTCTCGTTCTGTTTGGTGCAACACGGCGATGCGACAGAGCTGAAACGTTCGTGGTGTGTGTAATGCGGTGCTAACACGGAGCGCAAATTGGTTGTTCTGGGGTTGACGTTCAACCAGTTAAGTCCCGTCGTCGTCAGCTGATCCAGTCAAACTGGTCCGGGAGGACGCTGGGAGCGTTTTTAAAAGTAAATCTGCCTCGTTCTGTTTCAAAATGTGCAAGTTTCCCGACGCATACCGTGAGTAAAAAGCTGCGGGCGTTTTCAACAAAATTACGTCGTTTTAATTGAACAATAGACTCCGAATTGTTGTCCTAAATCTGCCGTTTTTATGCTTCGTGTTGGACTGCGTTTGTACAGCGACGTGTTGCATCGTGCGGTGTGAATAAATTTGGGCACGATTTCGTACCTGCCTACAGATGCATGAACTGAGACCATTTTTACGTAGTGGACATAGTGCTTTCTTAGGCACATTGATACTTTAGACCCATGTTGTTGTAAAAAAAACTATCTCCAAACTCTGGTCTAAAAACATGCTTTTCGTGCAAGGCTCGTCAAATTATGAGGCGCTGGAGAAATGCAGCCTTCTGCGTTAAGTCCTTATTTCGAACTCTTTTTGTTCGCCTTCCGCCCATTGAAAAGCATGCGGGAAGGGCCTTAGAACGCACCTGGTATCGCTGCGCCGCAGCGTTCTTCCGCAACATAAAGTTCGTCTGCTTTCCTCGCCGTCACCATGGCAACGAACGCCGAATGAATAGAAGCACGCACGGTACCGCCGCGTGAAGCCAGCAACAGCTGACGCCATTTTACGAACGCCGTCTGCTAGCCAAAGCCGAACGCGGTGTGTCAGATCAACCGCCTCCGCCGGTGCGCCGCTAGCAAAGACGACGAAGCTGAGGCACGCCGACGGCGATCGAGCAAGCAACAACACCGCGGGACGACTGCAACGGCGGCATTTATTCGGATCAAAGGCCGCCTTCGCCGGTGCGCCGCTAGCACAGACAACGAAGCTGAGGCACGCCGACGGCGAATGGGCGAGCAACAGCACCGCGGGACGACTGCAACTGCGGCATTTATTCGGATCAAAGGCGCGAAATAAGCAAGAACAATTTTTATTTGAATCATCACACGCGATATCCCAGTTGGGGACCACATACCTTTGCTGGGTCTTTCCTGTGAACTTTTTACAGAGACACGGGGTGCCACATTCAAAACACGGCTCCGTTTGCAAAATATGGGGGCCCTGAGAAGGGCCTTTTAGACCGCTACCAGAACCTATAACTGACATAACGAGCACTTGACGAGCGGTTGGCGCATAAGTCGTCTTTATGCACGCAGGCGGGCGACGGGCTCAGCGCAGCGGATCACTCGAAGTCACCGGGGCCGTCAGAATCCTCGTCCTCCGCACTATAGGGAAGATTCCTGTCTGCGTCGGGGCTATAGATTTTGGCGGCCGCGGCGACGAACGACTGGAATCTGTCAGTGTTTCCGCGCGCCTTCTCTCTCCTCCAAAACATGAACTTTGCAAGGTGACCAGTGAAATGGTGGCTCTCGCGCCGTCCAGATGGAAGAGAGTTTTTGACGTGGGCCCAGGTGCCCTCCACCGTATTGGTGTGCGCACCAGTGTTCGGGTCGACAAAGTGCAGCTTGTGGTTAACGGTGAGGTGCGTGAAGCGAGCGTCATCTGCAAGCTTGCGATAGCCAGCCCAACAATCTGTGATTATTCTTGTTCCAGGGCGGACCCACTTGGCTATTAGCCCTAGCAGGGTATTAGCGTCACGGGTCTCCACGGGAACAAGAAAGCAGCACCCGCTGCCACGCTCCACACCGCCGAAAACCCACTGGCCAGGCCTTAAATACCCGCGATGGTACTTTTGCCGCCCGAACATACTCTCGTCTAGTTCTACAGTCACGCCTTCGCCGCCAATCATCTCTGAATGCGTAAAGACGGCATTTACCACAACCTCCCGACAAAGGCTCGTCCAATCAGTTATTGTCTTACTTGCGACATCAGTCTCCCGCTGAATGACGGCGCACGGTAGGTTCTGGCACCAGAGGTAGATGATCTTCATGAGTTGGGGAAGCGTCAGGTGCGATCCCTCGAAAAAGGAACCGCTCCGTACCGAGACCTCGCCCCGGCACTGAACCTTGACCGGCTTCCTCTTGGGCACCTCACGAGTCATCCACAAACCGCATCTCCACGAATACCCATCCGCAGATCTAGCGCGGACTTGCAGCGTCATCGCAGCTTCGCACTCTGGGCAAGCACAAGAAGCCAGGAGCAGGCCCATGCCCTGAAGCAAATTAATTGCTTCAAGAGGGTCTTTCATGGCGTCATGAAGACGGCACAAGTTAAACGCCATGGCACTGCGACGCTCGCCCCTGGAAGAATAAAGCGCCAAGGGGGCTAAACGAGCAGAAATGCGCGCTTCTTTGCATTTATTATTTTTATTTGATCCGCCATTTTTTACCTCGTGACACCCTTCTAACGAACTGATTGGCTAATCGGTCGGGCCATGTCATCGCGTGACAAAAGAAACGCCAATCGTATGACCAGAACGGTTGCCACGGTCGGCATCGTTACAAAGAAGAGAACAGTCGGACCCAACAACAAAATAAAGTAACAAAAAGAATAAAAAAAAAGAAAAAAAAAGAAGGGAGCCGTTTTCGGGCGGCGTGTTCTTTGATGAAAGGTGTTGCTCGCAATGGTTACTTGTTTTTCTTTTTTGTTTCTTTACCCTAGAGAATGCCACGTCCCTCATTTGAAACAAACCGTTGAAACGAAGGAGGGAGGGAGTCTTGGCGTCAGAATTCTTGAAAAGAGCCTCATGACGCCGCCAACGCCGCCGACGACCGTTAGGCTATTTATTTTGTTTCTTTAGACTTTTATCGCGACCACTACTCCACCGTGCCTCAGATTTTCCAGCGAAGGTCCGGCAGTTTTTAATAATTATTAGTATTGTCGTTTGAAGGGCACTCTTTTTATGCTGCTTCGTTTTCGTTCCTGACGCCATAAAAATATTCTTTCTCTTTTAGATTATAGGCGCGAAAAATCCACACTGGCTAGGGAATGAGTAACAGCACCTAGATGTTGGCCTAGACTCTGCATTACTCAGACCCTAGTCCGTGTGGATTTTTCGCGCCTACAGTCTAAAAATAAAGAATGCCATACACACACATCACACGCTCACGCACTCAAAGTTGGTCCAGAAGTTCAGTGTCCCCGACGTGTTTTTGTAGCGCTTTCAAAACGATACACTAATACCTCCAAGTGTTCTCCGGCCCAGGATTTTGGTGACATTAAATGGTCTACGGTCCAGCACTTGCAGCGTTCTTCTCATGTCATATCGTTGGGTGCTGCATTTCACGCATGCACACAAAAGATGCTAATAACAAAAATAAATAATTGGGCTAATTAATTATTGGACTAATTGCATCCACAAACCAATCCGACCTTGAACTAAACTTTTTTTTTGTTTTGTTTTTTTTGTTTTACGTAGGGCAAACTTTTTCCGCCCATATTTTTATGGCGTCAGGAACGAAAACGAAGCAGCATAAAAAGAGTGCCCTTCAAACGACAATACTAATAATTATTAAAAACTGCCGGACCTTCGCTGGAAAATCTGAGGCACGGTGGAGTAGTGGTCGCGATAAAAGTCTAAAGAAACAAAATAAATAGCCTAACGGTCGTCGGCGGCGTTGGCGGCGTCATGAGGCTCTTTTCAAGAATTCTGACGCCAAGACTCCCTCCCTCCTTCGTTTCAACGGTTTGTTTCAAACGAGGGACGTGGCATTCTCTAGGGTAAAGAAACAAAAAAGAAAAACAAGTAACCATTGCGAGCAACACCTTTCATCAAAGAACACTCCGCCCGAAAACGGCTCCCTTCTTTTTTTTTCTTTTTTTTTTATTCTTTTTGTTACTTTATTTTGTTGTTGGGTCCGACTGTTCTCTTCTTTGTAACGATGCCGACCGTGGCAACCGTTCTGGTCATACGATTGGCGTTTCTTTTGTCACGCGATGACATGGCCCGACCGATTAGCCAATCAGTTCGTTAGAAGGGTGTCACGAGGTAAAAAATGGCGGATCAAATAAAAATAATAAATGCAAAGAAGCGCGCATTTCTGCTCGTTTAGCCCCCTTGGCGCTTTATTCTTCCAGAGGCGAGCGTCGCAGTGCCATGGCGTTTAACTTGTGCCGTCTTCATGACGCCATGAAAGACCCTCTTGAAGCAATTAATTTGCTTCAGGGCATGGGCCTGCTCCTGGCTTCTCGTGTTTGCCCAGAGTGCGAAGCTGCGATGACGCTGCAAGTCCGTGCTGGATCTGCGGATGGGTATTCGTGAAGATGCGGTTTGTGGATGACTCGTGAGGTGCCCAAGAGGAAGCCGGTCAAGGTTCAGTGCCGGGGCGAGGTCTCGGTACGGAGCGGTTCCTTTTTCGAGGGATCGCACCTGACGCTTCCCCAACTCATGAAGATCATCTACCTCTGGTGCCAGAACCTACCGTGTGCCGTCATTCAGCGGGAGACTGATGTCGCAAGTAAGACAATAACTGATTGGACGAGCCTTTGTCGGGAGGTTGTGGTAAATGCCGTCTTTACGCATTCAGAGATGATTGGCGGCGAAGGCGTGACTGTAGAACTAGACGAGAGTATGTTCGGGCGGCGAAAGTACCATCGCGGGTATTTAAGGCCTGGCCAGTGGGTTTTCGGCGGTGTGGAGCGTGGCAGCGGGTGCTGCTTTCTTGTTCCCGTGGAGACCCGTGACGCTAATACCCTGCTAGGGCTAATAGCCAAGTGGGTCCGCCCTGGAACAAGAATAATCACAGGTTGTTGGGCTGGCTATCGCAAGCTTGCAGATGACGCTCGCTTCACGCACCTCACCGTTAACCACAAGCTGCACTTTGTCGACCCGAACACTGGTGCGCACACCAATACGGTGGAGGGCACCTGGGCCCACGTCAAAAACTCTCTTCCATCTGGACGGCGCGAGAGCCACCATTTCACTGGTCACCTTGCAAAGTTCATGTTTTGGAGGAGAGAGAAGGCGCGCGGAAACACTGACAGATTCCAGTCGTTCGTCGCCGCGGCCGCCAAAATCTATAGCCCCGACGCAGACAGGAATCTTCCCTATAGTGCGGAGGACGAGGATTCTGACGGCCCCGGTGACTTCGAGTGATCCGCTGCGCTGAGCCCGTCGCCCGCCTGCGTGCATAAAGACGACTTATGCGCCAACCGCTCGTCAAGTGCTCGTTATGTCAGTTATAGGTTCTGGTAGCGGTCTAAAAGGCCCTTCTCAGGGCCCCCATATTTTGCAAACGGAGCCGTGTTTTGAATGTGGTACCCCGTGTCTCTGTAAAAAGTTCACAGGAAAGACCCAGCAAAGGTATGTGGTCCCCAACTGGGATATCGCGTGTGATGATTCAAATAAAAATTGTTCTTGCTTATTTCGCGCCTTTGATCCGAATAAATGCCGCAGTTGCAGTCGTCCCGCGGTGCTGTTGCTCGCCCATTCGCCGTCGGCGTGCCTCAGCTTCGTTGTCTGTGCTAGCGGCGCACCGGCGAAGGCGGCCTTTGATCCGAATAAATGCCGCCGTTGCAGTCGTCCCGCGGTGTTGTTGCTTGCTCGATCGCCGTCGGCGTGCCTCAGCTTCGTCGTCTTTGCTAGCGGCGCACCGGCGGAGGCGGTTGATCTGACACACCGCGTTCGGCTTTGGCTAGCAGACGGCGTTCGTAAAATGGCATCAGCTGTTGCTGGCTTCACGCGGCGGTACCGTGCGTGCTTCTATCCATTCGGCGTTCGTTGCCATGGTGACGGCGAGGAAAGCAGACAAACGTTTTGATGCGGAAGAACGCTGCGGCGTAGCGATACCAGGTGCGTTCTAAGGCCCTTCCCGCATGCTTTTCAATGGGCGGAAGGCGAACAAAAAGAGTTCGAAATAAGGACTTAACGCAGAAGGCTGCATTTCTCCAGCGCCTCATAATTTGACGAGCCTTGCACGAAAAGCATGTTTTTTTGGCCATCCCGCGTCCTGTTTTTTCTATCCGTAACATGGGTCTAAAGTATCAAACTGCCCTTTTTTATTTTCTGTCTAGTCGCGGACGTTAGGTGCACACGGGGCTAATCTCGACGGCCTCCAGAGCGATATGAAGAGAACGTAACTTGACACGTTGGTCGCTACGCGAACGCCCGATTGCCTCCAGCCAAATAGCATTCCTTTCGGGGCGACATGGCTGCTGGAAGGCTCACTGTCGGGATCACACATCTGACATCTCCGAAAAGTCAGCATTTGCGCGCGCAAACAAGCAACAAAAAAAAAAAAAAAAAAACACGCTAAGCAAGCAAAGAGGAAAACGAAAGAACCACGCTATGAAAGCCAAAACCCCGCGTCGCTTCCTATCACTAACACCTGCGACAGCTGCTAAACACACACTACTTCACTTCAAGAAGTCTCACTCAAGCACCTGGGTCAGCACGAAACGACGAAACACTGATCACTTCGGTGAAACGATTAGTTGAGGTAGTCGAGACAGGCAGGAGCAGAGACTTCGGCGGCCATGAAAGAATGGCGAAGCGCTTTTGTTTGTATGAATCCAAACGGAAGTGCCCGTCTTGTAAACCTTTTGTAAAGAATAATAACTCTCTTCACATGGGTTATTCTTTAAAAGTAAAAATATGCCACTTAAAAGGAAATTGCAACATAGAACAAAGGTTTAACAACCGTATGTAAGCTGTCAATCAAACTCTTAGCCAATGAGAACCTTTTGGGATTGACGTCACATAATCACAACTTCGTGGCGCGCGATTTAAAACGGACGAAATAGCCGCAAACTAAAATGAGTCTCACGCAATAAATATTGCTGTAAAAAATGTTTTTTCTCGCGGAAAAATTGTTTTTTGACATGCTTGTCCCAATTAGGCTGTTTAAAAAAAAACTTTTTTTTCTTTGCAGTTACCCTTTAAAACGTGGAGCTGTCGGACGATGCTTGAGAGGGGTCCCTACGCGAAGGGGAGGACTTTCGCGGTTTCTTGGGGAACGTGGCTCGTGGGCCCTCACTGTCAGTTGAGCGGGAACCGCTGCTCCTGAGGGGACGCTTGGAGTCCTCGTGCGGTAGTCGGCTCGAGTCAGACTCCGGTGTGTCAGTTGTGGTCGTATCCATACTGTCGGTCGGTGTCTCTGTGGGGCCACCTGGAGCGGGGTTCTCGTCGATTACGAGGTGGTCGCTGTCGCTGGACACCTCGCCATCACCCGACGCTTGGCTCCAGGCTGCATAGGCGGTGTCGCCGACAACAACCGCTGCGGTTCGGGCAGAGTCCGTCGCTTTGGCTGAAGTCACCCCCGAGCCGGTCGGGCTTGGCTCAGGTGGGGCGGGTGGGGGCGGCGACGGAAGAGGCAGTGGTGCGGCCGCGGCTGCGGCGTCAGGTGGTGACGGAGGGGCGACGGTGGAGACGGTTGGTACGGCCGGAGCTTCGGGGGCGATGGGACAGGTCGCGTTTCTTCGGTCCAGGGCCGGGAAATCGGTGGCGTAGTTTCCGGTGACCATGGAGGAGTAGCCTCTCTTCGCCGTGCAGTCCACAGTCGCGTAGGTTCCACCGCAGTGTCAACAGTTGGCAGTGCAGCCCTCAGTTGGGTGCCCGAAGACACCGCAGCGGTCGCAGTAGCCCGTCGTACACTGTGCCCGGACGTGGCCCTCCTGCCGGCAGCTTCGGCATACGCGCTTCAGGCCGCGGTAGTCAAAAGTAGCACGATGTCCGGCGACGCGCAGGAAGCTGGGCAGGGGGTTAGCCTCCTTCATCTCCATGCGGATGAAGCGGGTTCCTGTTTTCACAGTCGCCGTTCGGTGGTAGGTTGTGTAGGAGACGTCGATGACTTTGCCCTACGGGGCCAGGGCTTGGACGAGCTGGTCGTTGCGCTCAAACGTCGGCAGGAAGAGGCAAGTCACATTCGTCACCTGCGGACCCGTCGGCACGATGGGGACTGACTGGTTGGCGATGGACACGCTGCCGGCCTCACGAAGCTTGAGGGCGGCTGCACGGGTGTTGACGACGACTTGGAAGTTCGTACCTCCTAGGTGCTGCGCCGAGAAAAATTTCGGGCAGCCCCACAATGGCGGATATCCCATCAATGAGATCGTCCGCCGATGTGCCTACTGGCACGACAACGTCGAAAGCGTGCGCTTTCGGCGGGGGAGAAGATTCCGTCGACGCAGCCGCCATGGCGGTTCGCATCCTAGCCGGTGCGCTCGACGACACGTAGCCAGGGACCGCAGAACGCAGGCCCCGGACGAGATGCAGCCAGGAAACCAAGAACTCAGGAACAGCGACGAGATGTTTCAGCTCCCTAGTGACCGCTAGTTTTGACCAATTCCATGGTTACAAAGTTTGGAGTGTAATTCGTAGTCACCCTGAACAAGCGTCCGATAGGGCTCAGGGACCTGCCACTTTAATTTTAAAATTTCTTGTTGATGCAGCGTTTATGATACTGTAAATTCTATCCAACCTTCAACCAGGCTGAGCCGCCGAAATCTCTTACAATATTATCGTTCTCGTGATTGTTGTTTTAGCAGGAATTACTTAAAAGTCGAGGGCTCAGAACGACCTTAACCGGGATTTATCTCGGGTTCAGCGGAGCGTTTTGTTCCATTTTTAGCGTTTCTAACTTGATATCAGCATCTTTGAAGCTGTACGAGAATGATAATAATCAAGGGACATGTCTGCAGCTCATCCAGGTTGAAGGCCGCACAGAATGCAGAGTACTGACATTGGCGGGACATTTTAAAAATAGTATGACAGGTACTTGGGTTCTATACGACACTTCTTCAGAGTGACTCCTAATAACACTCAAACCTGTGTAACCATAGAATTCGTCGAAATTTTCTATCACTAGGCAGCTGAAGAAACACCGTCCCCATGATTCCTCGAGTACGGGCTGAGGCGCTAGGGTATTTAGCAAATTGTCTATTCGGGTGCAATGCTACCACTTTGAAATAATTCAGCTACATTGAAATCCTCGTGAAAAATAGCAAATAATCTCAAACTCAAGCTTGTCAAAGCTGAAGTTTGGGATTATTTGTGTTAATATTAAGCTCGTGAAGAATGAGTCATTCACAGTTTGCTATCCAAGAAATTTCTGAACTTTTTTAAAGTTTTTGATATATTGAAAACTGGCCGCCAGATAAAGATGTGCATACTCCAGATAAGTCTGTGTATACGCCAGATAAGTCTGTATATATGCCCGTTAAAGCTGCATATAGGCCGTATATAGTCATGTAATGTTTGTATGGCCGGATATGGCCCAGATATAAGATTTCTATACGGATTCATACCGTGTATTCTATATTCTAGATGTACGTTGCTCTAACTTCGCTGGTTCGATTGCGACTTTCGAGGAGTAGCTTGTTTAGGCACGAATCTTTTGAATGCAAATTATGTGCTGAATACCTGTTTTTTTTTTAAAGACGCACTACCCCTCAGAGTTACGGGTACACGGTACTATATCAAACACGAAACAAATTTGCAGTCATTTTTGTCAGTATCTCTAACAAACATACAATTTCGTAGTCATTTGCTCTTGAGATATCCACGACTGGATTACGGACTTATTAAAGACTACATTGATGAGTTCAGCTGGGAACTGTGGAATTCTTTTAATAAATAACATCATCCTTCTGCAAAAACTCAGAAGAATGATACCCTATATTCACTCCATAGGCGTTTGCTTCTACGCGTTTCAAGATGTTTCACGTTTGGCAAGAGATTTGCGAATTCCTGGTGGAAGTTAATACTTAAGTCATCGTATATACGTGCTTATATAAAAAAAAGGTTATTAGTTTTAACCTATGAAAATTTGCCAAAAACTTAAACGACCTTTTTCTTTCTGTCTTCATACTAAATATATTTTCATATTGGTAAAACTGATAGAATCCAACTTGAACTCACCTGCAGGAAACGAAAATCCAGAGTGCAGTCTTCCGCGTATTTCCGATCGCCGCATCCGAGATGAGTGTACGTGCTTCGATCGAAAACCAAAACATTTCTTGTACCTCACATACTTCTAGCGATTGAACGGCCTCTTAGGAAACACGAACGTCAAAATAAGATCCTCAAGTTCCGATGTGTCGATTTTGTCAAATTCGCGTCGGGCGCATCCGAGCCATCCACGCTTCCACACAGCGATCGACGAGAAAAATGATCAGAGAAACCAGTTGCAGCAGCCACGGGTAGAAATTCAAACGATGGCGCCCCTGATAACGTATCCCCGTCAACCCCGTCAAGACAGTGGCTTCCAATTGCCTCAGGCAGACGCAGAACCCCGACCGTATGGTGACTAAGCTCGTCTGCTACCGCAACGCGTTAAAATGTAGCGGTGAACACACGAACTAAAAACAGTAGGTAACGATGGATGCATGTAGAATTATCAGCATGTGGCGCCTCACTTTGCTCAACCTAGGAATTTTAGAGCTGCATCCGGCTGACGACAGCGGCCCGTGGAATCAGAGTTGATTCGGTAATTGGGGTAATAAGCAAGTGCAAACCTCAGAAGTATTTAAAATGTGAAGGTTGTTTAGGGTTAGTAGGCTCAGTGTAAACAGTAGATAGAAGGAGATTTTGTTCATTGTTACCAGTGGTCACCACCGAATTGATATGCCAGGTTCGTTTGGTCCGATCCTTTAAAGCTCAGAAAGATTTGGCCTAAGCTGCACTCATATGTTTATTGGACGACGCACCGAGCGGAGTCCGCTCTTCATCAGGTCACATATACAGGGCGTTTTTTCGTGTTAAACTTTACAGATTTGTTTAAAAAAAAGCCGTGAAAGTTACAGTTAACCGGTTTGTGCAGGTGAGTTTACGTCCAGGGAGACATTATGTGGGTAGACAATCTTTGTAATAGGTCGGCTAATATTCTTTACATTCTTTCATATTCTTTAAATTCTTTAATATTCTTTAAATTAAATTTTAATCAGTGAAAATAGTCAAATGGTTCCATACAGAAACTTACAGAG
The DNA here is from genome assembly GCF_016920785.2 of Ixodes scapularis. Lineage (NCBI taxonomy): Eukaryota > Metazoa > Arthropoda > Arachnida > Ixodida > Ixodidae > Ixodes > Ixodes scapularis. The sequence continues at coordinate 219,190,866 of NW_024609835.1, read as the reverse complement.
CGTCGTCGAGAACCACTATATCAACTCTTTTTTGAACGACCGGAATCTCGTTGGGAAACTTGGGGGCGCGCCAAAGTTACGACTCGTGAAGCAGGCGCAAAGCTAGCAGTGGCGGAACGCGGATCATAAAATCAAAGCTAACAGTGGCGGAACGCGATGATAATCTTATTATAGTCTCCTCTATACCGACAAAGCCTTGCAGGGCACCACAAGACGCGGCGCTGAAAGTGAAGAGGTAGAGCGGCAGAACAACGGATGAGAAGAGAGTCATGTAACTGGCGCCCTGCTGCGGCGAGACGCAGAAACACTCTTCTCCCGAGCGATAGAATGTCCGCTCGCGCTCCTCGCATTCTTCGCGCTACCGATTTTTTTTTTTTCTCTCGTCGGGTTTGAAATACATGTTTCGGCTTCTCGCCGCTGCAAAAGCTATGCGCTGAATACCAGGTTACTCAAGAAATGCTCTGGGCTACCAGATCCTCACTCTCCAAATCTGCGACCGGGCACTCTATGGCTCCGTCGCTGAACTGCCAGGCTTTGTGAGTATAAAGGAGGCTGTGGTCTTATCATCCGCGTTTCGCCACTGCTATACTCGGCGACAACGTTTCTTGGCAATGCAGTGGAACGTACGTCCCGCGTCCCCTCTCCCATTTTGAGTGTACGAAGGCTCTCCTCCTCTCCCCGAAAATGGGGGAGGAGGACAGCCTTTGTACACTCAAAATGGGAGAGGGGACGCGGGCCTGTACCTTCCACTGCATTGTCAAGAAAAGTTGTCGCGGAGTATAGTTTTGCGCCTGCGTCATGTGTGATATAATTTGGTGCGCCCCCGAGTCTCCCACGATCTTCAAGTCTTTCTACAAGAGTAGATTTAGTGGTTTTCGATGACGCTCAGTAGGTTTCTAATTGGAACCATATGCCTATCTTTACTAATTAAAATATTTAAACAAATTTTAATCAATTAGCCGACCTATTCGCAAAGCACGGCCACCCACAAAATGACCCCCTGGCCGTATAACTCACCTGCACAAACCGGATAAGTGCAGCTTTAACGGCTTTTTTGAACAAATCTCTAAAGCTTAAGAAAAAGAACACCCTGTATATATATATATATATATATATATATATATATATATATATATATATATATATATATATATATCAGCAATGCACCGGGAAAAGTTAGTAAGTCAAAGATGCGTACTGTCGGAGTTACTAATTCGAAGTTTGTTACGACGTCTCGAGCGGGCACCGCTCTCCATCAGGCATATATATATATATATATATAACGGGCATGGTGGCGGGAGGCCGAAGTCGTGGATATATAGTTGAGAGAAAAAAACCCTTAGTGAAAACAGCAACAACGGACGATTTAATCTTCGACGTTTCGGCCGGAGTTCGGCCGGAGTTCGGCCTTCGTCAGGAAGACCGGAGTCCGGACTTCCTGACGAAGGCCGGACTCCGGCCGAAACGTTGAAGATTAAATCGTCCGTTGTTGCTGTTTTCACTAAGGGTTTTTCTCTCAGTTATATATATAGATATATATCTATATATATATGGCTATTGTTAAGTACTGTTTATATATATATGAATGAACGATGAATATATATATATATATATATGTTCATCGCTTTTATTAAGTACTGTTCGTTTTCATGCTCCCTTGCGGTCAATTCGGTTTCAGAGCCCGTTCTACCCCCGGACTTCTACCCCCGGATTTTACCAATCTGCTATAGACATTTTTAGTGAGGTGACAACTTTTAGAGGTACCCTGGAGTCGATCAATTGTGCATAATGTTGAATCTATGTGACTGTCTGCCTTTAATTTCCAATGACGAAGTGTGTACCACTATATAGGCTATGTGCTGTTTGTGGACACTACAAAATAGAGATGATTATGGGTGGTTTCATTTCAAATCGGGCAGGCTAAAAGGATCCAATATTTAATTTTGACGAAAAAGATATATATTTTGGGGGAATTTCTGAAATGAAGGACGGCGAAAACCGCTAGTTCCTATATTTTTCTGTTCTCGAGTTACAAAGCGTAGAAGCCGCAGTGGCAGAAACTTGTATTTTTGACTGCCGTCGCAGGTCGCGCGTTTGACTCCCTCTGGTGGCGCAATTTGTTTTCCTTCATCCTTTTAACTTTTTTTCTGCTTTAATAGGTACTATAAAGATACCCTGATCTATTAAAATATTTTTTGGATTTAATGTTTTCTAAAAGAGATGTCAAACTCGTCACTCAGTTCGATTTTGGTCAAATTTGACAGGTCATTACTTTGTCTGTACTTAAAGTTAATTTTTTTTAGTTCTATAGAAAGCGCAAAGCAAGTGTATTGTGGATATAACAATATCTGTATTATCCGTTGAGTAGCCGCTCCACTACCTTCACGTAAATGTTGCGAAAGATAGTAAATATTGAAAGCTCGAGGTCGATTTTCTCAAAAACCCCATTTAGGAAAATTTTTATTTTTTATATTCTTTTAAATATAATAGTCGACTAAAATTAAAGAACAATCTAGCAATGTAATATTTTGGTTGTATGTTCTCTATTTGACCCGCAATCGCCTGAAATGTGTGCTCATTTCACTAAAATACAGTAACCTTACCGGCATTGTGCGCCTCTACAATTTCGAAAATATATTTATATTTTTCTTTACGTTTTCAAAAAAAAAACGTAAAGTAGGCGAACTTGTGATATTTATTACTAATTTAAAACTAGTAGAACGAGAGGGCACATAAGCACTATACAATTCAACGAGTAACAAGTATATACAAATCAATAGGTAATGCAACATGTCAAATATTGTTTGTATATAGAACGGTTTAAAGTAAACGAGAGTGGCTACTCATAATACAGCCTATTACATCTGAATGATACATTCTCACACCATTCAAATATTGTACAAAAATCTTCGGGAAATATGCGCCGGGTTTCGTTATCCTCACATCTTGCAGATCGCCGACGGTTGACTGCACAGTTCGTGCACCGCAGTAATATAAAAACGCGCGCTCAAAACCAGTAAACAAAAAACACAAAAACATCGATTGCAGATTTTCTGTAGTCAGTACATTTTTTTACTAGACCGACGTAACTGTGAATCAGTTTTCACACTGTGTAGGAGCCGCACTGATGATTTTCTAAATTTCGAGACACAAAGGGACAAAAGTCCATGCCTTGACACGTGTATTCAGCTACTCTGTGCTTTCGCAAATGTTTTTCTAGGGAAAAGTTCAAGGCGCCTTCCTCCAGTGTCTTCCTCCACACGTGTGAGGATCGGATGCCCCTTGGTAGGTTAAACTTCGCCCACTTTCTTTTCTTGAGATCTCGGAAACGCGTGAGCTTCTTTTTGGCAATTGAGAGTAGAACGATTCCTTTGACTTTCGGTCTGAGCGCCTCAACGAAGCTTTGCGTGTTTGTTACGGAATAAAATTCTTTAGTTGTCAACTCATACATGGATGATTGGTGCTTGAGCACGCCGCCCACTTCATCACACGAGCTTTTCCCGTGTCCTGATGCGGAGAATATTAACTTGGCGAAGACATTCCTTTTCTTGAATTCGCACACCTGGTTCCTGTTTTTGCAGTGGCTTGGAGCACCGTCTGAAATATAAACAAGTTGCGTGAAAATAGGCCATACTTCCTCCAGCCGTCCTTCGACGACGTTGAGCGCAAAGAGCGCGTGGGACGAGTCATGGACGATGTCATCGCTCACTACGCCGAGGCTGAACGTTCCGTGTTCGGTTGTAGCCACACATGTAAAGATGGAAACCAACTTGCTCTTCCAGTGATGTCCTTGCACCGCGCGCTGGATCACGACACTCCAGTTTTCAACAAAATCAAAGTGCAAGGTGACGGCACGTTGACTTCACATGCGTTTTCTCGAGCCATGTAACTCTCCGCTGGGCGCGTCTGATTAAGAGTTGGGGAGAGTATTATTTTGTCCACTTTTGAAACTCATTAAAGACATTTCAAAAGATTTACGTACACGACTCGAATGGTGTGAGAATGAGTAGCCACCCTCGTTTACTTTGAACAGTTCTATATAGAAACAATTTTTGACATGTTGCGAGGCCTTTTGATTTGTAGATACGTGTACTAATTGTTTTGTAGTGTGCTTATGTGGTATGTCTCATATCTCAAGTATTAAATACAATGAATATCACAACTTCGCCTACTTTATATTCATTTTTGAAAACGTAAACCAAAAAATAAAAACATATTTTCGAAATCGTAGAGGCGCACGATTCCGGTAAGGTTGCTGTATCTTAGTCAAATACAAATAAGCACACATTTCACGCGATTGCAGCTCATAAAGAAGACTTACAACCAATATATTTTATATCTAGATTTTTTTTTGTAGTCACTATTATATCTAAAATAATTTTAAAAATTTGAAATTTACAAGAAGGGGCTTTAGAGAAAGTCTTCCTCAAACTTTCAACATTTGCTATTTTTCGCAACGTTTAGGTGAAGGTAGTGGAGCGGCTACTCAACAGATCACAATGATATTATTATATCTATAATTGGCTTGCTTTGGGCTTTCAATAGAGTTAAAATAAAAAAAATTACCTTCAGTACAAAGTAATGGCCTGTCAAATTTGACCAAACATGGACCTGAGTGACGAGTTTGACATGTTTCTTTGGAAAACAATACAATTCCTAAAAAAATATTTGAATACGTCAAGGTATCTTTATAGTAACTATTAAATGAGGATAAAAAGTTAAAAAGGCGGAGGAAAAAAGTTGCCCCAGTAAAGGGTGTCAAACACGCCATCTGCGACGGCTGACAAACATACTAGTTTCTGCTACTGCGGCTTCTACGCTTGATAACTAGACAACGAAAAACCAGGGGAACATGCGGGTTTGCACCGTCCTTCATTTGAGAAATGCCCCCAAAACAGTTTAGAGCGCAGCCTTTAGGCGCCCGTTTCCGGCTTCAGCGGCGTTGCCGTTGCCGTCGTCGTCGGCGTTGGTGTCAGCGTCGCCGTCGGCGGCGGCGTAACCGCGCTTTGCATGCAACCCGCGCGTTGCATGCAACGCGCGGGTTGCTGCTGCGCGTAACCTTTTTGCCAGAACTGGAGATTGAAGCTAACGAAAGCACACTGGGATTTTGTCCATAAAAGCAACGTGGGCGTTATTTTGTTTACATGCCACTATTAGAAACTCGTTACATGACATGTAAGCAGCGGTAAGGATCATGACCCGAATCTCACCAGGGGAAGCTTCTTAAGCAAAATGCAGAGGGTGTCGAAACTTGGGCAATAACTTGAGAACGACGCTCTTGTGAGACTTACAGCGACTGCCAACGTTCGCTGTCCCTCTGAGGTCACTAAAATCTTTTTTTTTTTAGGTATTTCTTTCGTACACGCATGTAGTTATATGTAACGTGATATTAATAAGGCGAGCTTATTCATTTCAATACTTCTATTCTCGGGGACATCTTTCGGATGCAGTTCAGCAACAACCAAAAAATGTTAGGTGCCTCAATGATGTACAATTGGTCTCTCAACATTTTTTTGTACTATCAACAAATACTGTTAAGAAATAACCCCTAACGTTGATAGATTGCCGGAAACATACATTAGTTATTCCCTAATTTCAGATGCAGAAAAAATAAAGGGAAGAGACAGCTGTCGATCCCCTCCTCAACTCGCAATTTGAACAAGCGGCCACGTGATCTGACGCTAATTCTATACCGTCAGTGTTCATCATAGTCATGCCCTAGGCGGCTAGGGTTTGGAAAGCAAAAGCCTGGGCTGAGCTTCAGATATTTTTAGAGTTGGGCTATTAACATATTTAATTGACATGAGCCGTTACCCGAATGTTTGACGATGCTGACTGTCAAGAACCCGAGCACTCGACTAGGTGTTATGAAAATGGCTTACGTCACGGTGTCACGTGACTCTCAGTGAAAAATCGTGATCATGTTACGTCACGCTGTCAACAAGGCTAATACATCTAGTGACTTCCTCAAATTAAATCGAGTTGACGCAGTGAGTCACTGGACGTCACGAGGTCACGTGACATTACGTGACAACATGTATTGACACCATGACGTCACGTGACAACGTGACACATGGTTAATCATAGTGCCAATACAAAAGCGCAACGAAAACCCACAATTTATTATACGTTGCAATTCTGTATATGACAATTTGAATAGATAGAAATACAGCCGCCAATTTTTTATTCCCATATGTTCATTTTGTGATATAACAAAAATAAAAAATAAATTACCTTGAACCGTTTGGAACCGGTTACCGTTATATTTTTTCGGTTCGGTTCCGGTTCAGTTCCAAGATGGCGGCAAATATTTCGGTTCGGTTCATTTCCGGTTAGGCTAAAAATAACGGTTCTGTTCCGGTTTTCGGTTCGGTTCGGTCCCGGTTCGACACCCTGCTCACGAGGGTCACGAGCGTTACCCTCACGAGGGTTGCGAGGGTTAGTGACCCTAAAAGGGGTTACCCTCACGAGGGTCACAAGGTTTCTCTCTCGAAAGTGTCACGAGGGGTAATCTCTCGAAAGTCACGAGGGTCACGAGGATTATGAGAGTTACCCTCACGTAACCCCCTGAGGTCACGTGGCCTCAAGAAGTTACCTATCCTTCAGTACTCTTCCATCCTTCTCCTCAACAGCTGCGCTCTAATCTGGTGTTGCAGGGAGTTGTAAACGGCTTTCATAGTTTTTTCGTCAAACCTAAAAATTGCTTCGTTTAGCCTGCCCGATTTAAGATGAAACCACCCATATATATAAACAGGATGTTTCACGAAAAGTGGACAAATTCGGTACTACAAAAACGAGACATCGCAACAAATAAAGGCCTGTGCCGTTTTGGTCCTGGGCCAGTGACCTATTAACGAAAATTATCAAAGTCCGGTATAATTACATTGTTAATTATTTATTGGATGATGCTCAGCAGCACAAACTTGCTGAACATCATCCAAAAACACTCAATCAACAAACTGCAGAACAGGTTACGGCTATAATTTGTTTGGCGAAACGAAATTATTATGTAAACCAGTTTACAGTTTCGACTAGAAATTGAAAGAAACGTGGAACTTGGTTAACCAAATAATTGGCAGGAAAACTAAAAATCTTATTGATGATACGATACAAAAACATTTTAAAGAATCTAGTTCCTACAGCGAGTTAGCAGAAATGTTCAACAAAATCTTTATCGACGACGTAAAAGAAATTAAAAAGTACAGACCGGCGACCAGCCAGCCCAACATGCTGCGTCAACTCAGCTTATCTTCCCATAAAACAGAAAGTGACTTGTTGCGTATCATCCACGCTATGTCGATAACAAAAACGCCAGGAATTGACAATATCCGAGTTAGAGACACACTCTACATTTTTGATAAAGTAAAACACATTTTGCTTAAAATAGTGAATGACACACTGCACAGCGGAAATATTCCTAAGGGTTTAAAAGTATCTGTGATAAGGCCGTTATACAAAAAAAAAAGCAAACAGCAAGAGGTCGGGAGCTACACACCCATATCAATCCTACCATTCATGACACACGTAATCGATGGTTCAAAGAGCAGTGAATATTTTTTGCGCCAAATTTTACCTGATAAGCACTATGCAGCACGGCTTTCGACAACAGAAAAGTACCATTACTCTGCTGGAAGATTTCGCTGACTGCATTACCGAAACACTCGATAAAAACAAAACAGCCCTAGCTCTTTTTTATAGGCCTGTCAAAGGCATTCGATACCGTCGATCATTCGTTATTGTTCAAAAAATTATATAGTATGGGATTTCGAGGTCCTTTTTATCAATTTTTTGAGAATTACTTCAAGGATAGATCCTAAATGGTTAAGATAATGAATTATCTTAGCAGCCTGGCTCAAGTCCAATTCGAGGTGTCACAAGGAAGTACTTTGGGACCAATGTTATTTAACATTTATTAAATGAGGTAGGATTTCTGCCCCTTCAGTCAAAAATGTTTCAATACGCGGATGACACCGCATTAGGTTTACCATATGAAAAGTATGATGAAGCAATTTCTGTTTTTTCAGAGAGACATTGATATGATAACATATCATGTTATCATATGTTGGACAATGAACTAAAATTGAAAATTGAAAAGATAAAACATAAAAATAAAAACAGATGTCAAGAGTCAAGACGGAGTCATGTTCCGTGCAGCAAGACAGCCATGGTGCGGTTGGGACAGATTTTCGTAGATTTTGAATCAAAGATAATAATCTATATTCTCGCATATGAGGGTGGAAAATGGGAAAAAAGGGGCCGTTACGAAATCGCGTGTGGAAACCTCACTTTTTATACACAAAAAAGACAAAACAGAAACCCAATGAAGACTTTATGATCCATTTCCAAAAGCAAATGCCGTTCCACTTGGTCCGGGTTAGTATCGATGACCCCAGCTTATTGCTATTTGTTAGCGTTCTAAACGCTGCAAGTGTTCCTGGATTTCCATTTCTTCCTTTATCAGTCGTGTTGAATTGGTATATGGGATACGATTTGCGTTTATCCGGTTCGCGGTTTGACTTAAATGCGTTTTTGAAGACCGTTATCGATAGTTTGTCGAAGGAATGCTTTCGGAGGCTAAGGTGTTTTGAAGGAGGTAGGTTCGGGAGCAACTTTGAGTCAGATTTGTGACTATTAAAGCATAGCCTCAAAGCTGTCTTCTTTTGCCCTATATATTAAATTTCGCAAGCCCTTCACTCAAACACCAATAAACCACATCTGAAGATTCGCATGTCTGGCTCTCTTAAATTTTGGTGGAATGTTGCGAATGCGCGTTGCAAGCCCTGGTAGTGTGCTGCATTTGTTTACAAAGCGGACTCCCACATTTGTGCACGGCCTGCATTCGTCATTTGACGTTTACTGATTCAGTCAAAAGTTTGAAAGGATACGTCATCATCTGTAGACCACGTCAGGGGCGGACGAAATGCACGTTTAACACGTTCTTTTTGTCCTATGATATTAAAGTGCAGTCTTAGAATATTGTTTACATTAGGAAAGTTCGTGCTGTAAGTTAGACAGATTCGCGCGTTGTAGGTCGTGATAGGGGTGCCGGTTCGCACTTAGGTCCTCGCGGTTCACTTGGTTAGCTTTTTGATTTGCGTCATCAATTACAGACAATGGAAATTTTGGTTTCCACAGAATAGAATTTAGGCTTTGGGTGCTCGAGTCAAAATCACCGTCTTTACAGCAAATCTGTTTAAAACGGTGGGCTTGGCTGTAGGGGACGAGGTTTTTACAATGGCGTAGCTGATCGCTCTGGTATAATGAGGATAATGCTGTCGGTCTGTCGGTTTACGATAGAGATTTGTGGAGCGTTTACCACTTTTCATTTCAACAGTTACATCATAAACTTAATATTAATTTCAAAGTAGGGGTATGTAAAGTGAATGCTCCGGTGTACAGGACTGTAACAGTATACTAAACCCAGCAGTTTCTCCTCGCTGTGTGTCCAAATACGAAAGATATCGTCTATGTAACGCTCGGACAAGGTTGGCGTTAAGTGGAATTCAGAAAAAAATTTAGAGTCCAGCTTTTTCATACACAATTTGAAATAAATGGGTGTCATCCTACTGCCCACAGCGGTTCCGCTCACTTGCTCACATCATTTGATAGTAAATTCAAATGCATTGAGTTCTAAGACAAGCCTCGTCAAAATTGCAATGACATGTACCTCTCAATTAGAGCAGCTATGCCGGCGTCGTGGGGAATGCTTGCGTAAGTAGCTGCATAACTGTTGATACACCGTAGAAAAAAGTGTGCGGTACGTTTGACAATAATGTTTTTTTTTTTCGAAAAACTGGGTGACATATATGGCGCACCACATGTTCTAAACATCTGCAACTTGTCAATGTACCTGCTATCGGGCGTTGGTTAGACACTCTGAAAGAATTATCTGTCTTGAATATTTGAATGCCATGAGCATTTCTTCAGTCGATGAGGGCGTACATTCTGACAATGGTGCTATAATTATAGTACATATGTAATGGAGATACACTCAACGTAGTGGCGTATAGCATGCCATTTATGAAACGTAAAATGCAATGGTGCTGTCTTTAGCGCATCCTTGTCATCTTCCCGCACCTGGGTGCTGAGATCTGATATCGACAGAAACCGTCTTTATTAAGCAGCAGAAACATATCACTAAAGAAGAGTCATACTATCAATTCTAATCTTTGCTTCGAAATGAGCATATAAATATTATATACCGAAAGGTTGGCGTACTCTCAAGAATCGCGTCTTTCAACTTTGTTGGAATAATGACTTCGGACAGCAGCAACATCAACACCGGAGTATGTCACGCTATAAAGGCCGCATCAGAAGCTACCCAGTACACACGACGTGTGTGCACTATTTTGCACACAGAACAGCATCTTGTTCCGGTCTGTCCAAGGACTAGGAGTTGACTCAACTAGGTCCGAGTAGAAGACAAGGGCAATCCAGTATAAAACAAGTGCGCTAAAAGGTATTCTAAAGACCTAAAGAGTAGTTTGTGGTAATTTTGTATCAAGCTAAGTCAGAAGCAGGCCACGCTACTGCCGATATGCAGCTCCACTCTTTGAGAAGCATGCTCTGTCTGCTTGCCGTAGCTAACACCATCTATATGTCAATGGCTATCTGCTACGGAGAATCAGCTCAAGAATTCAGTTCATTCCTTCACAACTGGACTCGCTCGGGCCAGGATGTCACTTTCGTCTGCTGCGAAAAATCTTGGGATGCTCAAGACATTGAATGGCAGAAGAGCATCGATGTAAAAGGAACACGGTGGTGCGAGCAGTGGGACAAACTAAGGACGCTGCTTGAAGACAACTCTGTGTACGGAGTTCGGACCCTTCTTATGACGTACTGTCACCGGGGAACGCCAGAAGCCTGCATCGACCCGGTGCCCAAACACTACAGGTTTTGGTATGCAGCGAAATGGCTGGTGCTCGGATATTTCGAGGCATGCCTACCTTCGCCTTATTTGTTTCGTAGTCAGCATATGAAGCTTTGTTGTTGCGTTCCCTCGGCGAAATTACAGAAATCTGGAATGGTAACCATTGATATGGGTGCGAATCGGTCGAGTTTATATTATCGACCCCAAACCGACCACTCTTTAAAATATCACCAAAGGGAGAGTTTCCCGCGCAGTTTCGTTTCCTTTTCTGGGAAGCCGGTAAAAATAGGCTGCAGGGTGTTGCCCGGTGTATCTCACGTCTTCACCAGTTGCCAGGGGTACAAGAAGGAGATATTAACAGAGGCACTGGCGCTGCTCAATGCAACGTTAGTGAAGACCACTTTCTCGGCATGGACTGATCTGGACGAGTACCGGGCCGAGGAAATTGATATTTTTATGTTCTTTCAGAAAATATATAGCGAACTACTTACAAATTTTAGTCTACCAATAGTCAACACAATCGAAGCGTTCACATTCTACGTGAAGGAATCGAGCACCGTTACAGTCACAGCAGGATATGCCCTCGAAGGGTCGAAACTGTTGCTAACTTTCATTGGTTCTATGTCTCGCGTTTTGCTTCGTTGCGCTCGTTGTTACCGATTTAAAAGATAGCACCACATCTGAGATAACTGTAGCCAACGACACCATGCTTTTTCTCGTTGCGACGTTCTATTTCACGTCTTGTGATTTGAAAACCTCTCCCCGCTTCTGTACGAGTCGCCGCTTTGTCGTCCTAGGGTGGACCCTGGGTAGCCTTTCCCTTTCGGTGTGCATCAAAGGCCAACTGACTTCGTGGCTGGTTGCTCGCATTCCCGAACCAATCGTGGACGATTTGATTAAGCTTGAAACGGCTCTGGACGCTCACGCTATTCGACCGTGCGTCACCAGAGACCCACCATAGAACTTACACGTTCTTGATTCCTACGATACTGCAGTCTTGAAGAAATTGGAGAGGTCTCTTGATCCGCTGGCGGAAGGGGGCACGTTTGATGACTGCTTCAAATGCGCTTCGAGGAAAGGCCCGTTGTGCATCACGGTTAGACAGTCGCCCTGCTACATGCGCTCTTTCCACCCCAGATTAGCCGAGTCAAATGATCCGCTGGAGCTAGTCTACGCGGGGGTGCCTGTGCGGAAGCACTACAGTTTCAGGTTGGCCTTTCGGTCTCTCGTTCAAAGACTCCACGAGACGGATTGTTTACATATGACTAACGTAAAGTGCGCTGCTTCTCAGGCAAAAGAGAAGATGCAGCCGACGCCAGAGTCGCTGAACGTTGTTATTGTGGCACAGTTTGTATTGCCGTGTTTTGGTGTGTCGGTTTTTGTGTTCTTTTTGGAAGTGCTCTTTGGACGATATTTTGTTCTGCGTGCTGCGAGATTCACAAGAGTACGTTCAGTGTAAGCCTCATGTTAAAATGCGAGAATCGATACCATGATTTGTTCTTGAAAGGACATTTAAGATCTGCGTTTTTTAATGCGAAAGCATAATGTGGGTCCCATAACGCGAATATCCGCCGTCGTCTGCGGCGTGACAAAGCGATGTCACCAAAAATGAGCAAAGGCGGAAAGAGTAAATCACGTTAAGAGTGCTCGAATGGATGACAAATTTCTTAGCGAGGTTCCTGTAAACGAACTAAATTAATGGTTTTTAAAAGAACAGTTAGTACATTTCGGTCTTGGCGGGAATCGAAACCCACCCCCGAGTGCTTGACGAGCACCCTTCCCCGACGCCGCGACCGTTCTACGGATCTGGCTGACAAAAGGTGTGCCTGGTGCGTACGTCATTGCACGAGTCCTCAGCAGTATTTCTATGCGCCTCAATGATCCGTTCGGAGGTTACGATGTCATCCTTTCCGGAGATTTGAGGTAACTACCTCCGGTCATAGCGTCTGAACTCAATTAATGGTTGTCTCTTATGCGCATCCTGTTCAACACAGCTTGGATTCAATGCTTTCGCATTCCCACACGTAAGCAGTTTTATGTGTGCCTGGTGAATTTTCTTCCCAACACCTTTCAGTCACTCAGGTAAAGCGTGTTCATTCACCCGAAGCTGAACTGCGGCTGTCTGAGTTTGTTGAACGCTTTGTGTGCTGGAACATTTGTGCAAAATATGTGTTTTGTTGTGGAAAACACTAATGCGAGGGACATTAAAAGTTCACCCACGTATTGACGTATAATATAAAGGCACTCAATAATGCAAAGGTATTCATTCAACCTATTGTTGCATGTAATTGTTGTTCCTATTTAGTGAGGGATTGAGCCACAAAGACAGAGCCATAAGTTGCCAACTGAGGACGCATCGCCACACAAGTTTCCATGTTTTATTTTTTTTTCTATAATTCTGATTTAATAAACTGGGAACTCATTGCGTTCTCTTTTGAGAATGCTAATGATACACGCCTGATGTTACGTCATACATGTGCTGCAAATTTTGAACTTCTTTCATGTTGTAACCGGTGTGGAGACTCAAGAACAGACAACGGTTTCGCTGGTGTCCACACCGGTTCGAACCCGCGCTCGTCCTGAGTGTGCGCTAGCTTGACCCGCCTCACGAGCTATCTTTATTGTCGTCCTTTTCAATCCCCACATCATTCCCCCTCTTGGGGGGGGGGGGGGGGGGCGGAGAGTTTCTTCATCAGGTGGTTTTCGTTGGTCCCCTCACCGAGCACACGTCATGATTGTGGAGTTTTTGGCAGGGGGCATAGTGATGCCGTGATTCCAGTCACTGCACAGCCTCCGTCGACGATAGGGTTGCGTTGGGAGCTGTGCCTCGGCAAGTGATGCCAGGGTGGCCAGGACAGACGTGCTTTCCAGGTCACGACTCGTCGCTGGGGGGTGGTTGGTGAGGTCGTGGTGATGGGCGGTGGCCGCCCCAAGAGATGGCTTCTATGTGGCGAAAGATGGCTTGTATGTGGACGTAGCGGAACGGTTTAGGTATTCTTTTGCTTGTGAGGGTATAGAGTTTGATGTGGTGGTTACATTTCATCGTCGCTAAGTCTGACGTTCGCCAGTTCTGGTGGTAAGGTTAGTGTTGGGCGCAGGCGTTCGGGGCAGGCACGGCCAACAATAAGGAGGGCGGCCTCGATGTCGGCAGGTGTGAGGGCCCGTGATCCAGCCCGCGCCAGCGCCCGCTGGCGGTCTTCTCGGTCGTGGTGAAGGGCTCCTTGATGATGTCGTTCGCATGAAATGAGTGGGACGCGGCAAAGTTCACAGATGTCGGCGTATTCTCCCTCGTCGTAGGCGGCGGGCAGATCTGCAGCACAGCGCTCCGTCAGTGTCCGTCGCCGGAAGGGATGGGAAACATCCTCTGATGCAGTCCCTTGTGGCACTTGAGTTGGTGTTCCCAGGCCATCCGGGACGCGAATGTGACCATTCGCCCGGCCTCCACCACGCACCAGGTGGCAGCCTCGGCAGTGCGTGGCGGTTGCTGACGGCGGTTATGTCGCCTGGCGCGGCGAGAGTGGCCCCGTGGGTTGAATTGGGGGCGTAGGGGGGATCGGGAGCGGCTCCGAGATCGCCTGAATGAATGGGTGTTGGTGCGTCGAAATGGCATGCCTGGATAGAAAATAATCATGAGCAACGATCTTTCGTGTGGCGAAAATTGACAGGGAACTGTGTTCCTTAGGAGATTCCTAAAGGGTGACATGTCTAGAAACAAACGGCTTCAAATCACAAATGTTAACGGGTCCAGTTAACGACCCGTCTTCGACATGTCGTAACCTACACACCAAACGTGATACCCGTGAGACAACTTCCAAGGCACCTTCCCAACGCGGAGTTAGTGATGCCGCGAACCCCTTTGCTGCATTACTAAGCGGGTGCACGCGCCGGAGAACGCAGTCTCCTATTGAAAATTCTAGGGGTCTCCTGCCTTGGTTATATTGGTTCCTCTGATCGAGCTGCGCTAACTCAATATTTTGTCGAGCCACTCCCACAGCGTCGGTGATTTTATCACGAAGTTGTTCAGCGAATCTCGCGTACGAGGTGTTTGGTCCCCTATTGTCGTCAGAAAAGCTGTTCTCGAGGGGAAATTGCAGCTCGCGTCCGAAGTTTATTTGGGAACGCGTGAACCCTATCGTACGGTTCTCCGTAGTTCGAGTGGCGAAAGCCATTTCCGGGATGTAATTGTCCCAGTCTTTGTGTCTCTCGGTGTATACCACTAGCATTGCTTTTAGGTTCCGGTTGAACCTCTCAGCTATGTTGGCTTGAGGGTGGTAAGGAGTGGTGCACTTGTGCTGGATGCCCAGTGTTGTGCAACAGTCCTCAGAAACCTTACTTGTGAAGTAGGGTGCGTTGTCGGAAATTAATTGGGAACAGAACCCGAAGCGGGTGAAGGTGTCCCTCAATTTGTCCCAAATCGTCCTTGAACTCAGTTGGCGGAGAGGGTGGAGCTCCACCCACTTTGAGAAGTGGTCGGTGTCTACCAGGAAGTGCCTGTTTCCTTTGGGGATGCGTTTAAAGGGGCCCATTGTGTCACATGAAACAATCTCCCATGGAAAACGACTTTCCACTGACTGCATCAAACCAGGGGGTTTACCTCCCCTGGGTTTGGCTTGTTGGCAACGTAGGCAACTGCGTGTGTAGCGGAGAAGATCCTGGCGCATCCTCGGCCAAGTGGCAACGCGACACAGTTTCTGGTAGGTTTTCTGACCGTCACTGTGGCCCGCTAGCGCACTGTCATGAAAATACCGGAGGAAAGTTTGCCTTAATGTACGGGGTACAACCACACGAAAAGGAGACGTTGTGGGGTCGGCTTCGTCTGCCTGCGGTATGTAGCAAAGGAGGAGTCCATCCTCGCTGTGCACATATGCGTCTACTGACCGATGCGTCCCGTTTCCATCGGTCTGATTGGGCTGAGTCAACCACCGAGATACCTTTTGGCACAAGTCGTCTTTTTGCTGGACTTCTCGTAGCTCGTCCCGGCTCACAGAAAGACCCCAGGAGACCTCATTGTCGGCAACAGCGACGAGTTCCGCTGTGTCATCCGCATTTCGGGGGGGTAGGGGTGCTCGTGACAGAGCATCTGCTGCGACAGTGAACTTTCCTGGTTTGTATTCAATCGAAAAATCATATTTTTGTAAAGCCAGAGCCCAGCGAGCGAGGCGTCCCGCGAGGTGTTTAAGGTTTTTCAGCCATGTTAATGCTTGATGGTCAGTCTGGATGGTAAAGGTCGCTCCATCTAAGTACATGTCAAACTTTATCAAAGCGAATATTATAGCGAGACATTCTTTTTCGGTTACCGTATCGTTACATTCGGCCGCGGTGAGAGTATGACTCGCGAATGCAACGGGCCGCAACTCTGCGTTATGTTCCTGGAGTAGTACTGCACCTATACCGTAATCACTGGCATCCGTTTGGAGGACGAATGGAGCATTGAGATTAGGAAGCCTCAGAGATGCAGTATCCGCAATAGCGGTTGCTAACGCTTTAAACGCTTGTTCCTGAGCGGAAGTCCAGGTCCATGGAACCTCCCGGCGTAATAGCTGGTGAAGGGGCCGGGCCAAATCAGCGCAGTTGGCAATAAACTCGCGGTAGAATCCCATCATGCCAAGGTACCGTTGCAAACTTTTCTTGTCTCGTGGCTGAGGAAATTCTATAATTGCTCTGAGCTTCTCTGCTTGCGGCTGGAGTGATCCTTCGTCGACCACGAAGCCAAGAAGCTCTACTTTGGGTGATGCAAGTTGCACTTTTGACGGGTTAATTGTGAGACCAGCTTCACTCATGCGCTTCAGGACGACCTGCAAATGGTGAAGGTGGTCCTCGATAGTATTAGAAAACACTACTGCGTCGTCCATGTAGGCCATTGCATAGTTAAACTTTGCATCACCCAAGACTGTATCCATGAGCCTTTGGAAGCTGGCAGGGGAGTTAGATAGGCCGAAGGGGAGTCGGACAAATTCGAACAGACCCCTGGGGCAAACAAATGCTGTCTTAGCGATGTCATCTCTTGCTACGGAAATTTGTGAAAATCCTCTACTACAGTCGAGGGTTGTAAATATCCGCGCAGACCCCAGTTCATATAAAACAGACGAGACTGATGGAAAGGGGTATGCATCTCGCTTCGTGACCGCATTCAGAGGACGGTAATCTACGCAGAGGCGTGCGGTGCCATCCTTCTTGGGTGCTAACACAACCGGAAAAGCCCATGGACTTTTTGAGGGACGGACGGCTCCGGTGCGGATCATCTCAGCCAGTGCTCCGTCCAGGAGTGTGCGTTTATGAACACTAAGGGGCCGCGCATTAAATCGGATAGGCGGAGTGTCTCCAGTATCAATTCGGTGTTCGAGGGTGTTAGTCTTCCCAGGTGTCTCTGTAAACATGTGTGAGAAATTCTCCAAAAGCTTCGCTATACGTGAACGGTCCGAGTCGGTGCCAGAAAATGACCTCATTGCCACGTGCAGATACCCCGACGAGAGGAATTTCTCACATATTGTACTCTCTAGAGGACGAGCTTCCGTAGGCATTGGTCTGACTGCAAACTTGAAAGTAGCGGACTGCGAGCCATATCGATATTCTTCTGCTGACAAATCTTGGACTATTTTTTCCCTGGAGATGAAATCTCGACCGAGAAGAATAGGGCAGGCGAGACCGGGCAGATATGTGAAATGTTGCCGACATTGCCGTCCATCAAAGCTCAGCTTCAGTCGAGCTCCTTCAGTGGCGGAGATAACTTGGTCAGATGCCGTACGCAGCTCTCTCTGAGAACACCGCATTGAAATGTTCCGATCTTTGCACAATTTCCTAACGAAGTCTCCAAAAAGTGAAATTGCAGCTCCGGTATCCAAGAGCGCTGCGATCTGTTGACCGGCAATGTTAACCACAATGTAGGGTTCTGCTGTGCCTCTACTTTCGTGACGCTTAGCGTCAAGGGATGGTATAAAGTACGTGACTGGACGGAACGTATAAACTCGAAGTAGCTTTTCATAGACTTTCAGCCGACTCACCCATGATACCATGGTCGCTAGGATTCCCATGGTCAATGAAATGCTGAGGATTGTCACGCCTCGCAGGCCCGCCCAGGTCACCATTCGGTGGTGGGCACGGGGTTCCGGTTGGACAGCACGTGCCATACACTTGTCTACTGGTTCTCCAGCAGGCCGCGCTGGTGTGGCCGCATCAGCCGTTTTTCTGGCATGTGGGTGGACGACGGGCGGCCACGCCGCTGCCACTTCCTGCGAGCAGCCGTTGTCGTCACGTCTGTTCTCCGGAGTCGACTCATCGGGACCAGGACGCCACTAAGAAACACTCCGTGGGAAGCTACGAGGAAAGCACCGGTGCTGGTACTACCGGGGGCATCTCCGCGAGCGCCGCCGAGAGCGTCACCGCATAATCCGTGAGCGGGAGCATCATCGGGCCTTCGAGCGGGCGCCACGCCGGGACCTGGGGCATCTCCGCGAGCGCCTCCGAGAGCGTCGCCGCGTATTCCGTGAGCGGGAGCGCATTATCGTGCGCTCGAGCGGGCGCCACACCAGGTGCTGCGACATCGGGCTCATCACAGGAGGCTTCCGGCGGGGCTGCTAGTGAGGCTGGGCCGGGACTGCTGAAGAACCGAGACGGTGGGGTGACCGAGGGCCTGTAACGAGGAGAAGCCACCGACAGACAGGGCCCTGCTATCGGCGGCCTACCTCGTTTCCCGAGTTGTCGTTCGAAACCCGCCGGGTGCAGTCCCGGCGAAAGTGGCCGAGACTTCCGCACCGGAAGCAGCGGAGCGGAGCTGAGGTGGCACTTGGGTATCGCTCTCTGGGTGGGGCTTGGTATTGGCGGCCACGCGCGCGGACTTGAACACCATCGCCCAGTCCCTGGGTGTAAGGGTCCAGCGCTCGGGGTACCCTTCCGGGGAGAACTGGACGTGAGCCATGCTCATCCATGGATTGCCTGGTCGTGCCTATCCAGGCGCAGGACGGTTCCAGGCAAGCCTCCGGCGGTGGAGGAGGCCGATATCTTAGTTCGGCCAGGATGTCCGCCTGGATCTGGTGGGCTGCTTGGGCCAACTCGTCCAAACTCCGGAACACCCGCCCACGCAGGTAGGGGTGAAACTGCGGGTGGCTTTGCCGGATAGGCCGCGACACCTTGTCTGAGTCGGACGCGCTAGGGTCAGCCCTGCCATACAGAGTTTGGAGCGCCCGAACAAACTCGACTAGGGACTCGTCACGGTGCTGATTGCGCGCCCTAAGCTCATCAAGCATTCGCGCGCCGTAATCGGGAGGCAGAAATTCATTTTTGAACTGCTCCGACAAGTCTTGTAGCGTCGAGAAGGGTGGTTGTCTGCGACGCCATGTCGCGGCGCTTTCCGTGAGGGCGATCGGTAGTACGCGTGAAAGACGTTCAACCTCAAACATTTCAGACACCGCCTGGTATTCACGCAATTCGTCAAGAAAATCGGCAACCGATTTTCTATCCGCGTAGCCTGAATATTTCGGAATCTCGGCATGTAAATGCAATGTCCCCGTCCGAGGTATTGGAACGGGGGGTGGCAGCGGACGGCGTTGTTCCTGCAGGAGCCGCGACATCTCCGCCAGGAACAATGCCATTTGTTCTGGCAATGTGCCCAACGCGGTGAGAGGTGCAAGCGGCACCGGTGGGGAAGGGCCCTCAGCGGGCAACGAAACCTCCAAGTCTGCCGTAGGTATATCAGAGCCCGGTCGCGAGTCCTCCGCTCTATCACCAGTCGCGGTAGCCCGAGCTGTGTTCGCTGCATTGGAGCGACTATGGGATCGCATAAGCGGGGGCGAAGTTGACATTCTAACGGTCACAATAACAACCTCGGCAGTGAAGTAATCCAATGTCCGTATAGGCTCAGCGACTGCGAAGGCCAGCCAAACGCACCTGACTGTACTGGAACCTGGGTTCGCGCCCCACGCTGTGGCGCCAATGTGGAGACTCAAGAACAGACAACCCTTTCGCTGGTGTCCACACCCGTTCGAACCCGCGCTCGTCCTGAGCGCGCGCTAGCTTGACCCGCCTCACGAGCCATCTTTATTGTCGTCCTTTTCAATCCCCACACCGGTAAAGAAAATAAAACGTCGCTGGGTCTGGAGAAAAAGCATAATAGACGGACGTTCCGATCAAGGCGCCTGGGAAGCCCGTAAAATTCTGGTGGCAGCGGTGGGATCTCAATACCCCGACCTCTTTATCGCTACGACAGCGTCACCCGAAGCGCAGACGGAGAGCGCATTCACCTTATGCGCATATATAATATCACGCCTCCCCAATAGATGGCGCCATTACTCAGCTGTTTGAAACGTGCTAAAAATGGTTGGGGTAATCTGCTGTGCGCGCCAGGCGCGGTCAGAATTTGAATATGAATAGTTTGCTTCCGCCCATTTATGTAACATTTTTAGCGAAGTTTGAGACTTTGTCCTCCTATCACTTTTTTCTATTTCTTCCACGGAAATGCAGCGCTTGCTGAACCTCCACCAGAACAAAAAGAACCTAGATTGAAGAGACTGTTAATCTCAAACCATGGAAAGCTTTTGCAATTTAAGGCGGGAACTTCGTGCGTCTAGTGGTCCTCAGTGCGCATGCGCTACGTTTTCGCGTGGCGAGGAGGAAAGCAGGACGAAAGGCGGAGACGTTAGCAGACGATCAAGGCTTCGGTCACCTACTTGCAGATCCTATTTCATATGCGACCTACAAACAACGTGGCTCCGATCGACCTGTTGGAAACTCTCTAATGCAGGCTCTCTAAAGCAACACTTTAGATGCACGCAAACATCTCAACAGGAATGCAAACCAGCACGGCCTCTCCAGGTGGCTGCAGTGGGACTCACGTGTGACGAGGTCGTAAGTGTGGAGGATGGTCGTTATCATAACTTTACCCCAATCCCATCCCACGCTTCCGCAGGCGAGTGTAGCTTTTTCGAATACTGTACAGCCGCAAATCACGGGTCAACTATTACAGCCGATTTGCTGAGAAAAGCGTTTCTGCCTCCTACTATATACTAGGGGCCATTGATTGCCGCCTACTTGGTCACCTTAGCGAACTCTAGACAAAGGTGGAGCGTGTGATTTCCGATGTCAGACGTCCTCCCATCGGGGGTCTTACGTCCACCTAATCGCGGATACAACAAGTCCAGGGACGCTTCCAAGTTAAGTCAGGAGTCAGTAGTCCTAATGACAATGGGAACTACACAACGACCTTTGATTCTGCAGCCATGAAAGAGCAGAGACAACATGTGCGGAAGACTGTAGCACCACAGCTGAAATTGCCCACTTTTGAATGAACCTCCTCCTGTCGAACGCTTGTCATGTATTGTAAGTTTGTCACGTAGTTTTATGTCATGGCCGATCAAAATCGATATGAAGCGTTAACTTAAGTTCGAGCATTCGTAGATCAACTCCGAGAAAGGGCTACAGATTATCTCTAACGTATGTCATTTACTTACTGCTCATCATATGAACTGCTCGTTCAAGCACTGGCGGCAGGTTTCAGCGATGCACAACATCAGTAATTTTACCTGACTTCTTTACGCCCCCACCGGCAAGAAACAGACACACTCAAGGAGCTTGTCGTCACGGAGGAGCGTTTATACTAAATCGCTTTTCACGTGTCCTGAACCGCGGTGAACCAGATGGCAACTGCTGCCTTCATCCACAGGCCGGCCGAAGCCGATAATAAGTGCGATATTCGACCTTCTAATTCCAACACTTTACAATCGACACTGTCTCACGCAATTGAATTGGAGACAGCCAACACAACCATCGATCATGTACAGGCACCCAAGGGGACGGAACCATATCACTCATCGGACAATTTATCCTCGATCACACAGGGTGAGCGGCTTCTGTTTTGGCACCGTTTGACATTTTGCTAGTACCTGTCCGGGCACCAAATTTTACGTCTTTTTATTAGTAAATCGGAGTGAACAAAGCAGGCATCGGGAGACTCGATTAAGCGAGGTGTAAGTTAGCCCTTTTATATCACCCTTGTTGCATACAGCTATATCGCCTACACTTCTCGTTAATCTTTGTAGGACTTGGATGAAGAAAGAATAAAACAATTAAAACAGGGACAACACAACCACATCTTTCATGTTTTATGTTTTATTTTTTTTTGTTTGTTTTATTCTTTCTTCATCCATTATGCTGACTGTTGAAACACGAGGAACTATCGATTACAACCCCTTTCTAATTTTGAGACATTTTGCTTGTGACTGGTTCCCTATTGTAAAAGGGGGAGGGGGGGCAGAGGGGGGGGGGGGGGGCAAAACAGCCGGGAAGGTGTGATGATTGCTTTTTAGGAGTTATTTGATTTACGGTTCTTCCGATAACGTGGACAGTTGCCATAGAAACGAAAAACCAGACACCGTCGGGCCACCGCATCTTGTGCGCGAAGCACCTAGGGTTGAATTCAAGGATAATTGTGGTCGTTAACTTCAATTTGTATTGTTTTTTATTTCACGTGAACGCAGAAAAACTGTCAAGTTATCTGGACCACCTGCTGACCACGTTCAGCACGTCTTCACGCTTAAACGACCGCCTGATAGTTTGAACATCATCTTCTCTTTTAAACTTGCCTGCGTGTTCAAACTATCATCTTCTCACGCAAACGACAGCAGCCGGTGCAGCTGTGGCCTCCATCGTGGTAGCAAAAAAGTAGCAACACGAGCCGTTGCGGCAGAATGGGTGACTAGTGCCGGGTAAAAAGTAAATTCTGCACAGAGCTGCCACAGCAGCTCCCTCCACACTTACCCTGTCCATTTATTTCTCCCTCAATACCGTGTGTTCTATGTTCTGGCTGTTCGTTACTCTGATTCCGCTGGTTCCATTCGGACTTTGAGAAATAGCCTGTTCGAATGCAAATTTCGTGCTCAATATATTTTTCTTTTCTAAACGCATTACCCCGCAGAGTTACAATTACACGACACTATATCAAACATCGAAGAATTTTGCCAACATTTTTGTGTGTATTTATAAAACACGCAGAAAACTATACAGTTTCGTAGTCATTTGCCTTTGAGATATCCACGACTGGATTTCTGACTTATTGAAGGGTACATTCATGAGGTCAGCTGGGAAAGGAGAACTTATTTTGATAAATAACAGCATCATTCTGCAAAAATTTAGAACAATGAAAGCTTATATCCACTCCATGGGCGTTTGCTTTGGCGCGTTTTAAGCTTTTTCACGTTTAGCAAGATATTTGCAAATTCTTGGTGGAAGTTAAAACTAAAGTTAACGTATATACGCGTTTATAGAAAAGAAGATTGTTAGTTTTAACCTATGAATATTCATAGACAACTTAAATGACATTCCTCTTTCTGTCTTGCTAGTAAATATATTTGCATACAGGTAAAAATCACAGAATGTAGCTAAAACTCACCTGCAGTAAACAAAAATACAGTGTGCAGATTTTAGAATATTTCCGATTGGCGCATTCCAGATCAGTGTGCGTGGTCCGACCGAAAACCGAACGTTGCTTGGACCTCACATACTTTCAGTGATTGAACGGCCTTGTAGCTTAACACGGACGTAAAAAAATAATCCTCCAGTTTCGATGTGTCGATTTCGTCAACTTCGCGTCGGGCGCATCCGAGCCATCCGCACTTCCACACAGCGATCGACGAGAAAAAGGATCAGAAAAATCTGTTGCAGCAACCACGTTTAGTGATTCAAACGCTGGCGCCCCTGATTACGCATCCCCGTCAACCCCGTCGGAAGAGTGGCTTTCTGATTGCCTTTGGCAGACGGACAATGCCGATCATATGGTGATTGGGTTCGTCTTCTAGCGCAGCGCGTTAATATGCAGCGGCGAACACTCGAACTAAGTACAGGCTGTGACGCAGGGATACGTATATATATGGTGGCATATGGCGCCTCATTTTGGTCAACCTAGGAACTTCAGAGCTGCATTTTGGTTGATGACAGCGGCCCGCGAACTTAAGCTCACTCGGTAATTGTTATAAGAAGTAAGTGCAGGCCTCAAAAGCATATAAAGTGGGAAGGTTGTTTGGGGTAAGTAGGCTCGGTGTACACAGTAGATATAAGGAAATTTTCTTCATTGTTACCAGAGTTCATCACCGGAAGGAAATGCGAGATTCGCTTGGTTCGATTTTGCTTGCGATTTTCAGAATCAACGTCGAGCATCACAACTACCGTCCACGTACGCTTTGCAGCCCGAGCGACGTCGCGGCTTAAAATAGCGAGCAGAATCTCATCTTGAAAATCACGCTTTGCGTACATTATACGGCGTTCACGCGGAATGAATCGCCGCACGCGACCTTATATACGCGGAGTTTTGCGGTGTAAAGAGCCTTGTTGATTTCGTTCAGGTCACTAAAGTACTAAGACATCGCTAAGAAGGCATAGATTAATCAATTCCAACGCAAAAGAGAACGCTGGATCTCACACCGACGCTGGACAACATCAGATTCCATGGTTTGTCGATGCGGGACCGCTCGCTTTCTGCCCACACTACATCGCGAATGCGCAGCGCCGGTGGCGCGTCGCTATGGCCGCACAGGTTTTTTTGTACGCATAAGTTGTTATAAAAATTGTTTGACAACCACAGGAGAAGCCATAGGAAGCTATGGCACGCTGAGTAGGCAGACCCCTCGACTAAGCCATAAAGATCTATATAGAAGACCCTCCAAGTAGATATCGATGACTAAAATCTCCAAATGAAAATTTATAAGCAGCTATATCACACTGGATGTAAAGATTCATAAAGTAAGCCCTAAAAATTCCTATCTTGAAGCATAGATGTCTAAAGAAACACCAAAGGCTGCTATGAAGGCTGCCTGAAGAGACGCACAGTGAAACTTTAGTGAATTAATCAAGGGGCTAAGATGGCCAAAGATACCATAGGAAATCCCGTAGGCAACTATTGCACGCTGGCTCACCAATAAATGAAGCGATAAAAATATCTATAAAAGACTATACATCAGCTATAGACGGCTAAAAAATCAAAGGCTATAGGCTATACAGGCAGCTATAGCACAATAAGCTGTAGGCAGACATAGCGCGATGGTTAATAACGAAAACCATAGGATGAGCCATATAAATCTCTAAAGCAGACCAGAAAGATATGTATGGCTAAACAGATTACAGGAAGCGGGAGAGGCAGTTATGGCATGCTGACTAAAGAGATCCATAGGGTACGCCATAGAAATCTCGATAGCAGTCCATCCAAGGACCAATATACGGATAATGAAAACAAATAAAACGATATATTCAGCTAAAGGTACCCATAGATTAAATCATATAGGATTCTTCAGCTAACATTTGAAAAAAGCTTTAGACTGCTGCAAATAACCAGTGATATGGGACAGAAAAATCTAAAGACATCCACAAGGGAGACAACGGAAAAAACTAAACACAACTAAAGAAATGGCTATAAATAATTGCGTAAATGCTCTATAGCTTGCCATACAAATTATTTTTATAGCCGTCCATACAGTATTTTTTTTTACAAAAATATGCGGTTTCCGGTGTTACTTAATTTAAAGAAAACAAACTTATTTTAACAGCTCGCGATCAAAAACGAAGACGTAAGGGCTAAGTTCACTTTGACCAATCGCCTGACGAGCCTTGATTAATGTCACTTTCCACGTAACTCAAACGATGGATATTTTTCTCAGTCTCGGGCAGTCTTTTCAAGATGAGAAGATGCCATATGTTCAAGTGCAATTTTTCTGGATTAGGCAAGTTAATTTGTGCGCCTCGAGGGCGCAACTCCAATCTAAAACTTCACCAACGTCAACTGGAAGACCCGTGACATCTATTCCAATCGTTAAAGCGAACCACCAAATCGACGTAAAGGTCCCTTTATATGCGGCACATGCAATGGACAAGAGAAGTGCATGATCATTCGGTTTGGACTCTTTGCTATATATGCGTCGACATGCGTTCAGGAAATAGATTTTCTCCAACCGCTGTGAAGGAGGGAATAGGCGAGATTTAACGATGTCTTGAAGTAAGCGCATGTCCTGTGTTTGGTCACCGCCAGCGGGGGTTTGTGTTATCGAATGACGGCATATAATCGGCTCCAGATCATCTGGCTTCTTGATGTGACTGCGAGCTAAGGCGAAACACTGCTCGTTTTTGTCCAAATATTTCTGCAACTGCCTTTCGCGGAGGAAAAAAAAATCGAACGCGAGCTTCATATGTTAAAAATGTGAAATAATTCAAAACGGTATTACTAAAGGTACAAATATTGTTACATGACCCTTCTGAGATTGTTCGTAGAAGAGCACGTGTGCCGTGCATTGGGTCGCGTGATTATATTAAACACTGGAGGCATAGAACTGGCATTAGTTTGACCGCCCGCCGGCTCTCTTTGCAAGCTGATCGGGTAAGCACTGCTCAGCTTTCTCTAGTTTAATGTGAGACTGATGTACTGCATTTCATCGTAAGAACAAGTGAGACTGTGGTTAACAGCCCAGGTGCCAATCCAGCAACGTCGATAGTGCAACGTGATGGCCATCTTTCTGTGCGTGCTTATCCACAAGCTTTACCAGGTTAGTTTAGAAACTGCGGCGATTTTGTTTCTTATCAAAAGATAAAAGAGAAAGAGTGAATTTCTGTATGAGCCTACATCAACCTAAGCCTAATATTGTTTAAAAAACGTATATCGCGGGCGGCTTAAGCATTTATTTCAGTCAACAATTTTGCGAGCCAGAAGAGAAATCCGTATTCTCTTTCTAGCTGCAGTGCCTTTTTCACTGGAATAAATTCCAGATGCGTTCACAACGTCAGGTCTTCTTCTTTTGAAATTAGGCTTAGGTAGTCGTGGACTCGTAAATAAAAATGGGCTTCTTTGTTTCACTTTATTTTAGCTAACGTATTGTTCTCAGTCTGTTATGTTTTACCACAAACGCCAGCGTAACATCGTCTGGGAGTTTCACCTTCCTTCGAAGCCGAAAACACGTTTTATTTAAACCACCCCCCTCGTTATCAGAGGCTTCAGCTATCTACCCTGCTATTAGCAGATCTGGTATGTTTGTTCGAATTTGATGATGTTGTGATTGACGGATGTATGCTTTGATGGTCGAGGAGGGCGAGGGAGGTTATTCCGTTTTATATTCATATCCCTCTCGTGGAAATGGCATTTCACTCAGATCATTTGACGGGATTGTTGGTTAAACATTACACGAATAAAGGTAACGCAAAAGACGTCGATATGTAGAAGAAGGCATATATATTAATATAACTTAATTTTCTTAATTAATTTCTTAATTTTTTTAATTAATATAACTTCAGTGAAATATAAATATTTCAGCAGCAGCGACTGCCACCTGACTCCTCGCCTAAACAAGTGTTGTTCACCCTGCAGAAAACCAAGACCTTGCTGTCGATTTCATCGGCGCCCACGCAGTCTTCCTGGGTACGCTGTCCCTTCCACCGGGAGTGACGCAGCGCCGGAAGCCGCTGTCGACCATCGACGTCACCAAGCGAGCCAAGAAAAGAGGACTGCCTTCGCTGGAACCGTCATTCAGCAGCAGCGACAGCCAGCTGACGCTTCGCCTAAACAAGTGTTGTTCACCCTGCAGGTTGGTGTGGTGATTTTTTCCACCGTAATTGCATATTGTTACTGCTGTCGCTGCTGTTGAGTTTAATTGCTGTTTTTGATTGCAAAGTGCGATGACTAAATCCGCGGCGTCTACGTCAGGGAGAGATGATCGTAGTGAGCTTCGCGAGCTCCGGACTGAAATGAGGGGGCTACAAGAGAGCATGAATTTTATAAACGCGGAATTTGAAGATATGAAGAAGAGGCTTGATGAGGCACTTGGCGAAAGGGAGGCTCTGAAGAAGGTAAACGAGGGATTGCGCGAGAGGTGTAAGGAGAACGAGAGTCTTATTGAGCAACTTAAATGAGGGTTGTTCAATGTGAGCAGTACTCGCGCAGGTCTAACATAGAAATAAAAGGGCTTGTGCAGAACGAAAATGAAAACGTCACTGAACTAGTAGGTAAGATAGGTGATGTGATTGGTGAACCCGTTGCCGCCGACGATGTTGAGGCTTGTCATCGCGTACCTACGCGAGAGGAGGGAAAGAGCAAAGTCATCGTGCAGTTCAGAAGCAGGCAGAAGAGAGAAACAGTTCTTGCGAAGGCTCGTAAGAGTCGCATCAGGAACCGTGATGTCGGAATGGCGAACTAAACACAAGTTTATCTAAATGAGCACGCATGTCACGCGCTGAAACGGCTTCTTTCTCTTGCGATTGCCAAGAAACCTGAGTGTCAGTGGCGATTTCTGTGGACGGGGAACGGAAAAAATCTTTGCACGCGAAGCAGAGCACAGTCCGGTAGTACACATCGTATATGAAAGTGACTGGTGCAAAATTGTGTAAGCGTAAACTTTGCTAGATCACTATATCTTTCCCCTACTATGCTTTGTCAAGAGTACGGATTACCATGTGATATTGCGGTACGAAAACAGTCAAACGACTTTCTTTCTTTTGTTCATGTCAACGCGCGATCTCTTGTGCCTAAGCAGAATCAAGTTTCTACTTTTCTTGACGAGTTCAACTTCCGATTTGATATTGATATGTTTTCGGAAACATGGTGTCACACAGAGAGCGATATGTTAGCCTTGGATGAATACAATCATTATTTTATTAACCGAAGTGGAGTGCGAGGCGGTGGCGTAGCGATGCATGTTAAACAGCAATTGTCATGCGAAGTGTTGGGAAAACTCACACTTATCACTACAGATTATGAAGCACTTTGTTTGCTAAGTAACAGTGAAATGTTTGCAGTTGTGTATCGTCCCCCCCTGGTAATAGGAACGTTTTTTTTAATTATTTTATTGAAGAAATATTTGATTTGCATCAATTCATCGGTATCGCTTGCTAATTGGGGGCGATTTCAATATAAATATGTTTGATGATAACGGTGCATGCCCGTGATTTTAATAACAGAATCAATTCTTGCGGGTACCAGAACATCATCACGACCCCAACTCGTGTATCATTCACGGGTGAACCCATCCTTGACCTTTTCATTGTAAATACAGACACACCTATTCAAGTGGCAGGTACAATATGCTATGATATTAGTGACCACTGTCCCATTTTTATAGCATATTCTACTTCTACATCGTGGGAAAAAACACGGCAAACTAAATTAACATATCGGTGCCTATCCAGCAGAAATCTGGATACCTTCCGTAGGTATATCGTAAATGGTGACTGGTCATCCGTCTATAGCAAAACCAACGGTAGTGACGCTTAGGACGAGTTCTTATCAATATTTCTTCACCATTATAATGCCGCTTTCCCTCGCATAACCGAAGAGCAAAAAAAGAAAATTAGGAAGCCTTGGATAGGACCTGAACATTTAAAAATGATCAGCGAAAAAACTAAACTTTTTAAACCGTTCCTGCGTACGACAGAACCGTGTAAACTTGCAGCTTTTAAAAAAAACATAGAAACAAGCTAACCGCCGAGTTGAGGAAAGCAAAAACATGTTACTATAATAACCTTTTTTTGAGGTGTCCAGAAAGCACCCTGAAAGAGTATAGAAGATAATAAATGAGGTTCTAAAACGACAAAACGCGAAATGTAACACAACTGAATTAACAGTAGGAAACAACAAACTTTCAGGGATCACATTAGCCGATCATTTGAATACGCACTTTGTGAATGTGGTTAGACCGCTGAATAACATCACTGGTTCGAAACCCGGGTACCAATGTAGTGAAACTGCATTTCTTGAACCTACGGATGAAATCGAGATTTGTCACACATTTATGAGCTTAATAAACACCCACTCAACAGACATAGAGGAAGTTCAGATAAAGCCTGTAAAATACGTAATTGATGCTACCGCTCCCTGTCTAAACTACATATTTAGTCTAGTTATAGTGTTTGGTTGCTTTCCCAGTACAATGAAAAAGGCGAAATTTTCGGTCATCTTTAAAGGAGGAGAGAAAAATAACTTCAACAATATAGGCCAGTATCCATTCCTCCGGTGTTGTCTAAAGGACTTGAGAGAATAATTTTTTCACGGATCAATATTTTTTTCTCTAAACACGACACACTAATAGACCAGTGGTTCTAAAATGGGGGTCCGCGGACCCTTTGGGGTCTGCGAAGGCATACTAGGGGTCCGCGAAGCCCTGCGTCATCAGTCAAGCCCGGCAATAAAAGTTGTGTTTTATTCTGATTCAGAAGAAACGTTCACATTTTCGCTTGAGTTTTCTCGTGTGTATATCAACGAGGGAAGTCTATTTCACACAGCACTAAGTAATATCAATGTATTAAATCATTATCATAATTAACATATTCATTTAGCTTCCCCTTTCCACGAAGGGGGTCCTCCACCATCTCCGCCGATATACAGGGAGTCTGCGAAGCATGAATGGCTGAGAACCAATGTCATAGACAGTCAACATGGCTTTCGTCAGGGAAAATCAACAAAAACA
This sequence comes from Ixodes scapularis, assembly GCF_016920785.2. NCBI lineage: Eukaryota > Metazoa > Arthropoda > Arachnida > Ixodida > Ixodidae > Ixodes > Ixodes scapularis. The sequence goes on along the minus strand of NW_024609835.1, from coordinate 219,160,575 downwards.
GCACTTTTAACAATGAAGGAACTTATCATTAAGAATATTGAAGAAAATCGGCTTACCCTCGGGGTATTTATTGACTACAGTAAGGATTCGATTACATAAATTACGAGATATTCCTAAAAAAGTTGCACGCATACGGTGTCCGCGGTGTTGCCCAATCGTTGTTTCAGTCTTATCTTTACCACCGGAAGCAGTGCGTATCAATAGATAATAACATTTCATCTTCCAAAATTAGTTACTGCCGATGTTCCAGAAGGAAGTGTTCTAGGACCGTTCCTTTTCAATGTGTATATTAATGATGTTGTTCAGCAAGATAGTAACGCAGTCTACGTCATCTATGCGGATGACATGAGCCTGTTTATTTCCGGGTGGAATACAAATGAAATAAATTTAATACCTGAAAGGGAACTTTCGAAACTGTGGCACTGGTCCACTGAGACTGGTCTAAAAATGAATACAAAAAAATCTAAGGCTATTTTATTCAAAACTACACATAGGCAGACACAAATAATACACGATTTATTACACGGTGATACTTCTATTGAAATAGTTAACAAACACAGGATCCTTTGGAGTTACATTTTCTGCCAATATGACATAGAGAGATCACATTGAAGCTTTAGCTAAGTCCTTATCATCGGTGACTGAAGCCTTGTCACGATGTCAGCACATCCTTCTATATAGTGCAAAACTTCATATTTATCATGCCCTATTAATTTCACACATAAATTACTGCACGCTCGTATGGGGCACGACCACAGCATGGAACGTACACACCATCCTTGTTCTTCAAAAAAACGCGATTAGATATATTGCTAATGTGCACGATTACACTCAATCGCACAATTGTACACTCAGTGTGGTTTAATAAGCGCAAAAAAATATTTATGAATTTCGTTTATTGCATTCTTTGTTCTTGTCAAGTGAAAATTTCAGCTCCTTTTTAAAAAGGACATCTGACTTATCGAAACAAATAAGTGACCCTCGCAGCTGTGGCAGGTGGTTAGTGCCGCGCCGGCGCACTGAATACTTCGCGCAGTCGCTGACATATAACGTACGTTTTATTATAAACAAGTATCTAGAACAAAATATTTACTTTGATACATTTACTAGAAAAAAAAAATGCGAGAAGTTTTTTGTAAACCACAGATGATAATGCATTAGTCTCTATCTTGTATGTAGAAAAGTTTTGGTACTGAAGCCTTTTTTTTAATTTTTGCTAGAAAGCACGCCATGTAAAAAATTTATCTGTCATTTATAATTTCTTCAACGGTTCATAATCTTTATATAGTGTTTGACATGTACAATACAGAATTGTATACATTCACACGGCGTTTATGTGTACTCATATCGTTACGCGTCATATTTTTTGTATTTTTTCACAATATGTTGCTGTCTGTATGGGCCCCCAGGCACTCTCAAGCTGTCAATGACAGCTTTTTCACCCGGGGAACCCCAACACTGTGTTGGAAATAAAAAAAAAAAAAACAATTGAATAGCACTTTTCTCGTTTTCTCATTTTGAAGTCGATATCAATTTTTGCTTTTTTTTCGTCTTATTTTGCCTTTTGTGTGAATTTTATACACTTCCTCGCCCTTCTTCTTTACCTTCCTTTGTTTCCTCAGTAAATATCAGTTACGATTCAGCGCTTGTCCGTGTGTGTGTCCCTCTACTTGACTTTATTTTTTCGCTTCCTTCATTTGTGAACTAAAAAATTTGCTGTGTTGTCTGACATTGCTTTGTTGGTCGTTTTTTTTTTCCCTCGAGTCTATGAATTTTTCGTATAATAGAATAGAACCCAAATGGATATAAAATAGTTTTATGCTTCTAACTATGAAAATTTAAGTTGTGAACACCGAGTGGCAACTCTCCAAGCGATTTTCAAAAAGCCATTCGCAAATTTTGAATTAAACAATAATTCTTAATTTATTTATCTGCCTATCTATTTATTTTCTTTCTAGTATGGCAGGCTCTTCCGAGTCTAAGAAAAAGTGTACAATATAAATAGGCAAAACGAAAGATATTTGCAACAGCAATTTAACAAAGCACAAAAACAATATATCACATAGAACAGATCAAGGCCTTTACTTAGAATTTTTTTTTAATGGGAGCGAATCTCATTTTTGAAATGAATATTTCTTTTTTGTTTTTGTAGTATCAACAGTAATTTTGGAAACTTGTTTCATGGCGTTATTGATCTAGAAGAAACAAATATTAAAATGTATTCTTGCAGGCGCAAAACTTCCTGACCATTTTTCAGTTGTTAGAACGAGTGTTTTCTTGCGACAATAATGTTATGCGAAGAGGGAGGTTTAGTAGACCTCAACCGTGATATATTAGGCACAAAAAAGTTTGCCTCTTTTCCGAGCACCCAGCTTGGAGCATTTCAAGACATAATAATCAAAATATTTCAACCAAGCTTTCAGTTCTTCATATACAGTTTGGAAATGAACCTAATTGTATTCCACTATGAATTTTGGACCTTAGATACGTTTCTGGTAATATGGGGGTCCATCAGAGAGGATGCACATTCTAGGCAAGTTATGACCGAGGCCTGTAAGCAGCAAGCTTCAATCGCATTCAGGCTCTTGGAAGCTAAAGTTAGATTCCCTTAAGGGCACTAAAAGCCCTAGAGCAAACGTTATCTATCTGTTCACTCAATAAAAGTTTTCAGTGATTATAAAATTTAGACATGTAACTGCGGATACTCCTTTAATTACTTCCACTACAAGAAAGCATGAAAACTTCAAAATCGGTTTATTATTACATACTTGTACAAGAGACAACAGTTTAATGTCCAGCGCCATTTCCTGTTCGCAGACTAGCTTAAGATATTTTATGTTATCATTCATTCTATTCTGTAGGGCTACGAATTTCACGAGGCTTTACAAAACACAGTCATGGGCAAGGAATGTGTAGGGGTAATTTCGGGATAAACGAAGCTTATAAGGGCGCGAATATATATATATTGTCACGATGGAAATCAAAAGCAAGGACAAGAACGGTCCGTTTCAGCCTCGATCTTTTAATCGAACTGCCCGCCCCAGCTCGCGCTGGAGCGAGCCCCATTGCCAGCGGCCCGATAAAGACGGTCATCGTCGTCTTCTTCGTAACATTACCCCCCCGGTGTGGCGGCGGTCGTCCCGACCGCAAGTACAGATTAGGGTGTGTTATGGTGTGAATGGTTGCAAGTAGGGTTTCATGCGGGCGACATGTACGGTGTCGGTGGAAGTCCGGCGAAGGTCAGCCGTTGGTTCGTGGAGCGTCACTTGATATGTGAGGTCTGATAACCGTCGAGTGACGCGGAAGGGCCCGGTGTACCGGTGAAGAAGTTTGGTGCACTTGCCTTGGTGCCGAGTGGGTGTCCAAACCCAGACGAGATCTCCAATAGCGTAGGAAACCGGGCGATGGCTCTGGTCATAGCGTTGACGTTGGCGTTGTTGAGAAGAGGCTGTGCGTAATCGTGCTATTTGGCGGGCTTCTTCGGCGCGGCAGACAAGTTGTGCAACTGTGGGTTGGAGTTTTTGTTCGCTAGCACTATATGGCAGAAGGTTGTCGAGAAAAGTCGTTGGAAAACCATGGTCCAGAAGGAAAAATGGCGAATAGCCTTGGGTATCTTGGATTGCAGTGTTATATGCGTAGGTCACAAAAGGAAGCACAGAATCCCATTGTTGTTGGTCTGACTGTAGATACATAGACAACATATCAACGATTGTTCTATTAAAACGTTCAACCATGCCATTCGTCTGGGGATGATACGCTGTCGTTGGTTTGTGCGCAGTTTGGCACAGATGTAGAAGCTCCTGAATGACGCGGGAGAGGAAGACTGTTCCACGGTCACTGATAAGGTGCCTGGGAGGGCCGTGGCGGAGAATTACTTGTTTTAAAAGAAAAGCAACAACGTCTTCAGCGTCTGCGGTACGGAGAGCGGAAGTCTCTGCATAACCAGATAAATGGTCCATCGCCACAATCATCCAGCGGTGACCAGCTTGAGTCACCATATGAAGGGTTGTTCATCTGCCCTTCATATATTTACTTTTATGTACATTCCATCTCGGTCGACAGTCCGCGATGGTGTCCTCGGTCTCGAGCTCTCTATCTCAAGCCCCTGGTTCTTCTTCTTCTCCTTCTTGCTGGCCCTACATTACTCCCCCCTCCAGTAAGGCCAAGGCACGGTTTGCCAATGCACATGTCGGCAAATTGATGACTTGGTCTGAAGTCGTGGAGGTTGTCGCAACGATGGTTTCAATGGTGTCTGGGGCGAAACCTGTACACTCTCAATGTACGCGGGTTTCAGTCGATCAACAGACACCATGTCGTGTCTGTTTCCTAGGTCTAAAAGGAAGGCCTTGGGGCCCCGTTGAATGACGGAAAACGGTCCGTCATAAGGGGCCTGCAGAGGTGTCCGTATTGCGTCTCTGCGAACGAAAACGTGTGTACACGTATCTAAGTCTTTGCTCATGAAAACTTTCCTGTTAAGCGGTTGTCGTGTAGGTGGTGGGCGCAAAGCTTTCATCGTCGTCCTGAGTCTTGATACGTAGTTCTGCATGTCTGGTACCGCATCTTCTTCGAGAGTATGGAAAAACTCGCCTGGCAGCCTTAGGGTCGTACCATAAACGAGTTCAGCCGGTCAGGAGGAGAGGTCTGCTTTGTAGACCGTACGAAGACCCAGTAAAACGAGTGGGAGTGCTTCTGACCAGTTTGTTGGATTTTTGCAGGCCTTTAGCGATGTCTTCAGTTGCCGATGAAACCGTTCCACTAGACCGTTTGAGGCCGGGTGATAGGACGTGGTGCGGATTCGCGTTGCTCCTAAAATCCGTAGGAGTTGTGCAAAAAGGCGGGTCTCAAACTGTCGGCCTCTGTCACTTGTGATTTTGTCTGGTACGCCGAAGCGTGCGACCCATGTTGTCATGAAGGCTTGGGCGACCTCTTCAGCTGTGATATTGGTTAGTGGTGTTGCTTCTGACCAGCGTGTGAATCGATCAACGCACGTGAGAATGTACGTGAATCCATTTGAAGGTGGTAATGGTCCAACAAGGTCGATATGAACTTCGGAAAATCTGGTATCTGGGAGCTTGAACCTGGCGACTGGCGCAACGGTATGGCGATTAATCTTTGCCTTTTGGCACTGCTGACAAGTACGTGTCCATGTGCGAACATCGACATTGATTTTGGGCCAGACGAATCGTGATGTGACTAGGCGTTGTGTGGCCCGAATGCCAGGGTGTGCGAGTGAGTGCAGAGCCGTGAAGATTTGACGACGGGACTGCTGAGGAACAAACGGCCGTGGTGTGCCTGTAGAGATGTCGCAGGTTAGAGTGGCACCGCACCACTATGAACACCTCAAGCGAGAATTGATCCGGAGAACCACCGCGTCAGAACAGCGACGCCTGCAACAATTGATCACGGCTGAGGAACTTGGAGACCGCAAGCCGTCGCAGCTCCTACGACGCATGACACAACTTTTGGGCAGTCAAGCCTCCTTGCGGGATTCTCCCCTTCTACGAGAACTCTTTTTGCAGCGTCTGCCTTCGGATGTCCGCAGGATTCTGGCAACATCCAGCAATATTCCTCTCGACGACCTCGCCGAACTCGCCGACAAGATTCTAGATACGGCCCCACCAATGATTCAGGCGACCACTTACCCCACAAGTGGCCACCCGCTGCCTGCGACAGAGGCGTCTTCCTTTGATTTTCAAAGGCTGCACGATGACGTTGCCCATTTGATAAATGAGGTGGCTGCTCTTCGAGAACATCGTCCTAACCTGCCTCAACCGAATCACATAAGACGCTCTTTCTCAAAAGGCCGAGCAGACACACCACCAGTTTCTGGTACCACCGTACCTACGGACCCGTGCGCACAACTGCTCTCCACCTTGCAGCTGGCCGAAGGAAAACCCCAGAAGCACTTACTGAAGGTGACAAGTCAAGTGCTTCCTCCCTCTCCAGGTCACCTTTTCTTTATCGTGGAACAGAACACAAAAGTGAAATTTCTAATTGACACCGGAGCCCAAGTAAGCGTAGTGCCACCGTCTCCCACAGAACGGAAATCTAAAAATGTCGCTTCGAGCTTACAGGCAATAAATGGATCCGGCAAAGCTACATACGGACAGAAGTCGCTCACTCTCAATCTTGGGTTTCCGCGAATTTTTCGCTGGATTTTTCTTATTGCTGATGTCCACCATCCAATCTTGGGAGCAGATTTTTTGTCATATTTTGGTCTCTGCGTCGATGTACGCCATTCACGTCTTTTTGACACCACAACCCGACAAACCGTTACAGGGGCCATCACAAAGGCATCTCTTTTACAATCACCTGCTCTTCACAGCACCACTTCTATCTATGACAACTTATTGAGAGAATTTCCAGACCTGGCTAGACCAAGCAACATTATGCGGCCTTTAAAGCATAATGTTACACACCATATTGTAACCTCCGGGCCACCAGTTTACGCTAGAGCTCGAAGACTAGCTCCGGAACGCCTTCAGATCGCCCGTCAAGAATTTGACCACATGCTGGAACTGGGAATCATCCGACCATCTTCGAGTTCATGGTCTTCTCCACTTCACATGGTGCCTAAGGTGACTCCAGGTGATTGGCGTCCCTGCGGCGATTATCGCGCCTTGAACAACGTAACACAAGCTGATCAATACCCCGTGCCTCACATTCAAGACTTCTCAAGCAAACTCCACGGGATGAAAGTGTTCTCTAAAATAGATTTAATCAAGGCTTACCACCAAATTCCCATCGAACCAAGTGACATTCCCAAAACGGCTATTACCACTCCATTTGGACTTTACGAATTTATCCGTATGCCATTTGGACTTCGAAACGCTGCACAAACGTTCCAGCGATTTATTGACCAGGTGACAAGAGGACTCGATTTTTGTTTTGCCTACCTTGACGATCTCCTCGTTGCAAGCAGAAATAAAGAAGAACACCTTGAGCTCCTCCGCCTTCTCATGACACGTCTGGAGGAGAACGGCGTCATTATCAACCTAAACAAATGCCAGTTCGGCGTTCAGGAATTGATTTTCCTTGGGCATCGCCTTGACACCAACGGCATTAGACCACTACCGGATAAAGTAGACGCAATTATTCGTTTTCCGAAGCCCCAGAACCTCAAGAAATTGAGAGAATTCCTGGGATTCATAAATTTTTTCCGGCGTTTTCTTCCTAACTGTGCTACTACCATCCAGCCTCTTACAGAGGCCCTGTCTCCTAAGAACAGCAAAGACCAAGACATCATCTGGACGGATCGCAGAGTCCTCGCATTTCAGAGGATTAAGGACGACCTCGCGAGTGCCACGATGTTGGTTCACCCGGTGCCTAACGCTCCAACGCGTGTCATGACCGATGCGTCCGAAGAAGGCGTCGGGGCTGTTTTACAACAGAACATTGAGCAGCAATGGCGACCTCTCTCCTTCTTTTCTCAGAAACTACGCCCATCAGAAAAGAAGTATAGTACTTTTGGAAGAGAACTCTTGGCAATACATCTCGCATTGAAACATTTTCGATACTTCCTCGAAGGACGCTCCTTTCACATAGTCACCGAGGAGAGTATGTATGTCCACTGGATCACCGATCCAGTGGACATACATACTCTCCTCGAGAAATCAGGCAAATGGCGTTCATTATAGAGTTCACAACCGATATCAGATACGTCAAAGGTTCTCGCAACAACGCAGCCGACGCTCTCTCCCGCGCAGATATACAGTCGTTGGAAGGAACCTTCTTGAGTACCGTCGATTTTCATCAGATGGCGCGCTCCCAACAGTCAGACCAAGAACTTCAAAATCTACGCTCTGGACACACCGCGCTCAGGTTCGAAGATCTTCATCTTCCATGGTGCAGTGCCACTCTAACGTGCGACATCTCTACAGGCACACCACGGCCGTTTGTTCCTCAGCAGTTCCGTCGTCAAATCTTCACGGCTCTGCACTCACTCGCACACCCTGGCATTCGGGCCACACAACGCCTAGTCACATCACGATTCGTCTGGCCCAAAATCAATGTCGATGTTCGCACATGGACACGTACTTGTCAGCAGTGCCAAAAGGCAAAGATTAATCGCCATACCGTTGCGCCAGTCGCCAGGTTCAAGCTCCCAGATACCAGATTTTCCGAAGTTCATATCGACCTTGTTGGACCATTACCACCTTCAAATGGATTCACGCACATTCTCACGTGCGTTGATCGATTCACACGCTGGCCAGAAGCAACACCACTAACCAATATCACAGCTGAAGAGGTCGCCCAAGCCTTCATGACAACATGGGTCGCACGCTTCGGCGTACCAGACAAAATCACAACTGACAGAGGCCGACAGTTTGAGTCCCGCCTTTTTGCACACCTCCTACGGATTTTAGGAGCAACGCGAATCCGCACCACGTTCTATCGCTACTATGCACTACTATCACGCGCTAGGCCCACGCGCTAGGCCCTGCCGCCATTAAATGATTCGGCTTCATCATGTGAACATCCTTGTCTTCTGCCGGCCCCGCATCTCCGTAACATTTGGTGGAGGTGCGGAGAGGTACGGGGATCAATACCCCGCACCTCCACCACGATGTCACGATGTAAATCAAAAGCAAGGACAAGAACGGTCCGTTTCAGCCTCGATCTTTTAATCGAACTGCCCGCCCCAGCTCGCGCTGGAGCGAGCCCCATTGCCAGCGGCCCGATAAAGACGGTCATCGTCGTCTTCTTCGAAACAATATATATATATATAAATGTGTGTGTGTGTCAGGGATGGGGAAAATACATGCAAATATGTATCAAAACACGAATACAAAATACTTCGTCAAAAATGTACTTAATCACAAATCTTATTACATTTCCAAAAAAAGCATTTAAGTACAAGATACAAATACAACCAAATGTATTTGGTGTCCTCCAAATACTTTTCCAAATACATTCCTCAAAGTTTCCGTCAGCGACTTCAGGGCACCTGCAACGGGTTTCTGGGCATCTCATTTTAATTTTGCATCGCATACTCGGGAATTTGTGTGCGAGGCTCTAGTAACGTAATAGAAATATGATCACAAAAAAATGTAATCAGCTTGGACGTAATAGGTGAAAAAAAGTAAAGAGCTTCTAGCAGATTTTTTTGTCCATTACATTTTGTAATAGAACAACAAAGAACCGAGACGACCAAGACGCGCAGCACTAGCTAGAAATTTTTTTTATTGTTGCAACTCGCACCAGTTACGGAAATCCGGACGACCCGCGCATTTAGAATGTTCCAGGCAAAAATATGGATGGAAATCAGGCTGGAAAGCATCACAAGTTGTCACAGGCACTTATTTAGCCAGTCTGCCTGTGAACGTCGATTTCGTCACTATTCTTGCCTTGGACTAGCACCGTAATCACAAAGTCACTAAACACTTGGGCTTGATTTATAGACACTGCATTCGTTGCAGAACGTAGTTATCTTCCTGCTCTGGATAGTGCCTTTAAGATAAAACCGGAGGAGAAAAATAAAAAAAAGCCCCATGGCCGAATAAAAAATGGAGACTATATCTTACAACCACATGCATAACAACAAGAATTGTAACTGGCAATAACATTTATGTAACGTAATAGAGGCAAGTGCAACATTAAAGAGGAGACCTTCTCAGTACAGTGTAATTTTGGTGCGTGCTAATCTGTGAAGTTTCTACTAGTACGACTTCAGCAGCAGAAGCGTTTAGAACAACGTGTCGCTCAGACGACGCCTGTTGGGGCACAGAATAAGGCTGCCAAGGGAAAATAGGCGCTCTACGGGGGCAGGCGAACTTAAGTTCGTATTGTACGTTAAAAAGACGCGCTTCACAGCAGGGCACTCATGCAGCATTGTGATCGAGGTGCGCGTGTCCTGCAAGTAACAGAACACCTCAAAGCGTACGCTGAATGCGCTCGACGTCTCGGTCGACGGATTGTGACCCGCAAAGTTAAAGAATGCGACCTCTTCATCTGGCTGCGGCGCAGAGTTCGCAGTAGACCCTGTCGACAGATCCTGCGCATGTTGCACAAGGAGATCGCTGATGTCATGCGTACCATCGCGTGGCATCCAACGATTCCTGAAATACGGGTGACTACAAGAAGCGATGATGGCTGGCTTGTCACCCAGGCACAACCACCTCTGGAAACGTCTCTCCAGACTGTCCAGGGCAGCCTGTTCGATGTTTTCCGTGTGCGGACTTTGTAAATTTTCCCAAACTTGTTTCAGCTTCGCTCGGACCGTGAACAACACCGGAAGCAACTCGCCGTAGTAACCACTGTTGCTGCTTTCTTGCAGGCGATCAAGCGCTGAAATTAATGACTGAACTGTGAGTACAATGAACCAGTATGCGCGACATAAAATAAAAGAGGCGAAGGAACGCACGTTATTAAGCAATTATTGTCCACGTTATGCATCTTACTTTGAGGCATATGAAATTAAAGCAGCGCGCAAAAATGACAGGGACGAAGATAGAAGCAGACAGGTCGCACTTCTCCTGTGTGCTTCTTTTCTAAGTGCTTTCCTTTTTGCGCACTGCTTTTAATTTATTAGGTCATGAACCAACTCGCCTGCGCTGCTACTTTATTTCACTTTGTGGAAGGATATTAATGATATCATAAATTTTGAGCTAATTAAGTTGTTGATTATTACTCACTATCTACCTGTAGCAATTGGCTTGAGTATGGTACAATATTCCTGAATAAACTCAATCACCGAGGACTTCAATGAGGGTAGCTGAAGCTCGTTCGAGAGGTGTTGTAGTTCCTCCTTGTTCTGGATGAGGAAGTCCGAGGCGTGGTACAGAGAGTTCCAGCGACTGATATATGGGGCTGGTAGTTGCTTGCCAAGGATAGATGTAACGACTTCCGCTGATTTTGACCGACCCGAGGCGCCCCAGTATTTCGAGCAGGTGCTCATGGTGCTGGAATCGAGGTGGTCCAAAGCATGGTTCGCGCTGATAGCTTTCTTGACGTCCGCCGTTGCGATTAAACTGAGCGTGTGACAGGTACACCGCAGGTGCTATGATAAAAGCGGGCCTGGGGGCTCGATCTCCTCAAACGTGACGTGATTAAAATCCTCAGAATCTGTAAAAGCAAAAACCAGGCACAATATAGTTTGGTTGTAAAAGGTCTAAATTCTCAACTCTTAGAGCTTGCCCATACCTGCAGCACACGCTTCGTCGAAGGCCGTTACGCCAAATTTCTTGAATGCCTTCACAAAATTTGTTGCCTTATCCGTGACCGTGCCAGTAATTTTTACTGTAGGCCGGCAGTAGTCTGTGCAAACGTCCGAGAGCAACTCGGAGGCTCTGTCATAGGAGTGGGTGCCAGTAAATCTCCCGCAGGCAAGTGCGGCGGATTGTCGTTCTAGTGTCGCTTCCGATATCTGCAACAAAATGCGGTCAAGGAGGCCGCATATTTAAGAAGAAAGTATGACAAGATGAATAATGAATACCCAGTGGACTGTCACACCCAGGTAGTTCTTAGTCGACGTTGACCACACGTCGGCCGTAAGATACACGTACAGCGGCATTTTCAGTTCTGCCCTAACTCTCTCGAGATGGGCATCGTAGTCAGAGTCGACTCTGCGACCCAGAGTTCTTCTCGACATGACATTTATGGTTGCTTGGTAGGTACCTTAAACAAGTATAAAAATATGCCAAACAAAACTAAAATCCGATGATATAATCAGTCTAGAATAACTGAAATATGTCAAACAAAACTAAAATACGATGACATAATCAGTCTAAAATACCTAAATACGCAAGCCAAACTGAAGGCCATAAAAATACAACTTTGACGAAGGCCACAAACTCTGTCTGCTCGACGAAGGTCAAAGGAAGCATCCCATTCACAATCAGATCCGTCAATAAACTGTCGAACTTGGTCTGCGTGACCAAGGGAGCACTTGGGACAGCCGCAAGCACTAGTCTCATTTGCTTGAGGGCTGGTTCTTGGCCAGCAAAGCTCTCTTCTTTTTTTTTTTTTTTGGTTCGGATCACGCCGCACCAGCTCATCGTACTCGACCAGAACGAGAGGATGAATACCCTACGCCAAAGAAACAGTATCATAATAATGATATGGTAAAACAGTGACCCAAAATAAAAAGCTCAAGATCTAATCGAAAACTAGGACACCTTTAAGTGTGTCCCAAAGTTGGAAGTTGCCGACCGTGACTCTGAAATAGCCTTTTGGCATGACTGGCAGATGGCCTTCACGTGCTTGTCTTCTTCCGCAATGACCTTAAAAGAATTTCCATCACGGATATTCGAATTTTTCGCCTCTGACGATATTGACGATGAATTAGCCATGCCAGCTGCCCCTGTGTGTGTAGAAAAAGGTCCTTGGTGTACAAAACTATAAAGCTAACATGGGGCGGTCTTTCAAAGACGACAGAACGTCATATCGTATCGCTTTTACCTCTGCTGACGAACTGTGAGTCCGCTATTAACCAGATGTCGGCCATTAAGGTCGCCCTCACTCACCCTCACCCTCACAGCCACACTCACCTAAGCCCCTCTCCCACCCTCACCCTCACAGCTACTCTCACCTTCACTCCCTCACTCACCCTCATCCTCACAGTCACACTCACCTTCAACCCTTCACTCACCCTCACTGAAACTCACGGCCCTCACGGCCCTCACGCCCCTCACCGCCCTCACGCCCCTCACTCACTCATGGCCCTCATGCCCCTCACCGCCCTCACTCACTCATAGCCCTCACGCCACTCACCGCCCTCTCGCCACTCACAGCAATCACGCCCCTCACTCAGTCATGGCCCTCACGCCCCTCACCGCCCTCACGGCCCTCACGCGCTCATAGCCCTCACGCCACTCACCGCCCTCACGCCCCTCACTCAGTCATGGCCCTCACGCCCCTCACCGCCCTCACGCTCCTCACGCACTCACCGCCCTCACGCACTCATGGCCCTCACGCCCCTCACCGCCCTCACGCCCTCACCGCCCTCGCGGCCCTCACAGCCCTCACGCCTCACACGCAATCATGGCCCTCGCGCCAATCAGGCCAGCTTCAGATGGGGCAATTTCGTCCAGAAACTTAACGTCGCAACACCAGCAACACGGGCCGCCCGCGATCACAGGCAGCAAACATTTGCTGCAATTTGTCATCATCATTATGAATTTTTTTTTGTTCTTGCACTATTTAGACACGATTATGCGTTATAAACGTGTTTTATGCATTTAAATCTTGTTGCAAATACTAATGTACCTTTTTGAAACAGTTTATTTCCAAAAACGATCGATTTCAAACCAGAACCAAGTCTTTCGGTGTCATCATCTCCGGCACGAGGTATCACGTGAAAATTTTGCGTCCCTGATTGGATGCAGCCGCTTCAAACGTCTTCGAATTGCTCCGAGTCGCTTGATTTTTTCGACCCTGACATCATCTCAGCAATTCATGTCGATCTAGGGAAAGCTAGAGAACAACCCGCCATCAACACCGAAATTCCTGAGAAAGATTCTCCGTCTGAAGAGGGCCTCACGAACTCACCGCCCTCACGCCCCTCACGCCACTCATGGCCCTCACACCCCTCATGCACTCACCGCCCTCACGGCCCACATGGCCCTCACGCCTCTCATGCCACTAACTGCCCTCATGCACTCATGGCCCTCACACCCCTCACGGCCCTCACACCCCTCACGCACTCATGGCCCTCACGCCACTCACCGCCCTCACGCCCCTCACGCACTCATGGCCCTTATACCCCTCACCGTCCTCACGGCCCCCACGCACTCACGGCCCTCACCGCCCTCACAGCCCTCGCGGCCCTCACTCAACCTCATACTCATGAATTTTCCTGAACAGAAACTCACTCACCCTCACCTCATCTGTGAAGATAAGGGTGAGTGAGGGCCCTCATGAGTGAGGTTTGCCGAGGTATGGTATTAACACCGAGAACGAATACACGCGTCGCAATTTTGCCAGCTAACTAAGTGGAGGATGTTCTTTTCTCATGTCACGGCAAAGGTACCATCGCAAAAGGACGTAACAACATCACGCTAGCGTGCGCTCTTTCCGGAGAGCGCTTTCCTGGTGACTTGCAAAAGAACTGCAGTTGACATCAGGGCCAGCTCATGTAAAACGCACGGGGTGAGCCCGTAAACGCAAGCTAAGCGCCGCTTTCATCTCCCCGCGTGGCATACTCTGTTTCACGTTCAGTCAGAGGGCATCGAACGCTACGGGCCATCCCAGCCAACCCAGCACCGGGAGAGCATCACGTGACCTTCCGGTTGGGAGGAGCGACAAGCGGAGCTCAAGGCGTCGCCACGCGCTCTCAACGCTGGATTGGCTGGGAAGACCCGTAGTTCCGCTGCGCTCCAACCGAGGATGAAAACGCAGCATTCGCCTCGAGATCGAACCGTCACGCGCACGGTGGCAAAAGGCGGAACTATGCCTCAATTCCAGAGCTGGCAGTAATGTAATTACAGTAATGAAATTACAGTAATTTAATTACTTGTTCCAGTAATTAGTAATGTAATTCATTACTTTTTGTAGCAGGTAATTTAGTAATGTAATGAATTACTCCAGCGACGGTAATTGTAATTAAATTATCTAATTACTTTTTCGCGCCAGGCATATTTTTGTGTCCACAATACACAAGAGCGCTTTTCTTTTTATTTTACTTTTTCTTTTTCCTCTACACCTTTCCAAAAAACGCTCTTCGGCCGCCGCTACGCTGCTGATGCTCATGCGGCTGGTGCGACTCTCGCGCCCGCCATCAGCTAGACATTTTCTGCCACTCTCTAGCCTAGTTCACATGCAGCGGCTTTGGCTCCAGAGCGGCGCGATTTCTGCCGTCGCGGCGCTCTGGCCAGCACCAGCAATTCTGCGGCACGAGCGCCGCGACGGCAGAAATCGCGCCGCTTTAGGGCCAAAATCGCTGCATGTGAAACCCGCTTCTTGAACTGTGAAAACCCGCTCAGCGCGATTCTCTACCTATGTTTTAAGGTTTTACATTCGACGTTTTCTGGAGCCTCTTGAAAGTTCCCGCTTACTTTTTCTGATGCATGCTGCGTACCCTGTCTGTGTTATCTTCCACTGTGAGAAATAGGGCTGGTAAGTGCTTGCCATTCGAGCTTTTCTGCTCGACATTCTCGGGAAACGAAGGAGGGGAAGTAGGTCGAACTAAGGCCCCTGGTGGAACGGCCCTCGACGCGATTTTGCGAACAATGACAATTGTTCTCCCCCCTCCCATAGATAATCCGCGTAGGGTCCTCAGTCATCTCCAAAAATAGTTGTCCGGGTTGGGGTGGGAAACGGATCAGTCGCGTGCGTTCCTCTGTCCATCGGTAAACATGCAACAGAGAGTTCTAGCTGTGGGCCGTGAACTGTGTAAATAATGTAAATAAAGTTATCTGTAAAAGGAAGTTATCAATAGCTCCTTTATATTTAAAATTATACAAAAGTAATGCGAAAGTAATGTCATTACTTTTAAAAGTAATTTGTAATGGTAATTCATTACTTTCTGGCTGTGGTAATTTGTAATGTAATTTAATTACATTTCAGCAATTTTCGGCAAAGTAATTAGTAATGTAATTTAATTACAAAATATGAGTAATTTGGCCAGCTCTGCTCAATTCGCAATCACTTGGAGCACAGTGAAGGCTACAGAGGCGTGGTCGAAGCTCTAAAAGGCGCTAATTTAGCGTCTAGCTAGAAGCAGCGTCTCAAGCCAAGATCTAACGTCTCTAGCGTTGCTTGTGGTTCATGTTGAATGCGAGGACGGCTGCGGTCATCTCCTCTGCGTTCACGAGAGGATGCCCATAGGAAACCATGGATAAACAAAAGCACGTATCCCCGCGTTTGTAACTGAATCTCGACGCCAATAGCGCGGGTTGACTAAAAAGTAAAAAAAAACTAACAGAAGTACTGAAAACAGTTTACAACTCCCTGTAACGCCGAATAAGAGCGCAGCTCTTGAGGAGGAGGAGGGAAGGGCACTGGAGGTCACGTGTTCTCGGGGGGGTTCACGTGACGTCGGGGGGTCACGTGAAATGGGGGAGGGGTCACATGACCTTGGGGGTCACGTGACCCCCATCCCCGAGGTCACGTGACCCCCCACGTTACCTCGGCGAGGGGGTCACGTTACCTGGGGGTGCCCCAGAGAAATTTTTCCGCTAGATTTAGCGGGGATATTTTTTTGCTTGTTTCTGCAAGGATGGCTGGTCTGCGACTCCCATTGCACGAGGCGTTCGATTCCGATCTCCCCGACGGTGCACAGACGGCGCCCTCACGTCGGGGTCCCGGGAAGGCGTGCAGCAGCAGCAGGCTGGCAGTTTCAACGTCTGAACATGAGACGATGCCTGCCCGGCGTGCCTGGTCGCCCGCGGTGAGCGAGACGTGAACTGCTGCAGGACTGGTGTATGAAGAGATAAAGAGTTTCTTGGTTTGTTGTTGCCGTTGGCATTGAGATGAAGAAAAAGCAGCTTCGGACACGTCTTAGGATGAGCAAAATGAGTCGTGATAATAAATTTGGGAGATGTATTTTCGGCCTCAAAATTGTATTTAATTACAATTTTAGTTGAAATACCTACGTTTTAGCATTTAAATGCACACGTCAAATACATTACCCAATTTGTAATTAAATACTAATGCAAAATACACAAAGTATTTGAAATACGTATTTCAAAAACTGGTATTTGAAATACTGCCCATCCCTGGCGTGAACCGTAGCTGAGATGGCCGACGTCGATACTGAAAATCTCAAGCAGAATCGGACCAAGGAGAATCAGGCATAACAAGTCGGCGATGGCCACTGGTAATAATGATCAACATATCCTTGTATCTACTATTTACATCCAGCCTGCTTACCAACCTTCAAACTTGAGTCTTTTGAGGCCTGCACTTACTTCTTATCGCAAGTACCGGACCCAAGTTTGGTACACGGGCCGGTGTCGTCTGAAAGAGCAGACGACAAGCAGAGACGTTTGAAAGAGCAGACGACAGTTCGAACGATCAGGCGGCCATTTGAACTTGAAGACGCACTGAACGCAGTCCGCAGGTGATCCGTACAACTTGACGGTTTTCTGCCGTTCATGTTGGAACAAAACAAATAAATATGATGACCGGAAGTATCCGTGAATTCAACCCAAAGGGCTTCAGATCCAAGCGATCGTGGTTCAACGGCCTCTGGTTTACCCGTTTCACGGCGCATATTTACGTTCTCGGACGAACCGAGCACATGAAAACTGACCTGCAAACCTTTCTCGATCTTTTTGGCACCGCCTCAGTCGCGGGTTTTGACGAGAAGGCAGGTTTCTGTCTGGTTCCTTTCAAGACAACGCAGGAATACACGTCTCGCAAGGGGGTTTCCGCCCACAGCCCCAGACCGGAGGAGCGCCTGACGTGCCAGCACCGCCCCGTGACGTAACAGAGATGAGTTCGTAGATATATATATATATATAGAGAGAGAGAGAGAATAAAGAGCCACTTCAAAAAAGTGAAAGCTGCTTACAACTCCCTGTAACGCCGAATTAGAGCGCAGCTCTTGAGGAGGAGGGGGGAAGGGCACTGGGGGGGGGGGGGTTAAACTAAACAGGGGGGGGGGTCACGTGACCTTGGGGGGTCACGTGACCATGGGGGTCACGTGACCCCCAATGCCGATGATGTCATCACTGACGTCATCAGTGACGATGACGATGCGGGTACCGATGACGTCATAAGTGACGTCACTGATGACTTCACCAGTGATGATGACGATGACGATGCGAATGTCGGTGACGTCATCAGTGACGTCGCTGATGACGTCATCAGTGATGATTACGATGACGATGCGGATGTCGGTAACGTCATCAGTGATGATGACGATGCGGATGCCGGTGACGTCATCAGTGATGATGACGATGACGATGCGGATGCCGGTGACGTCATCAGTGACGATGACGATGTGGATGCCGGTGACGACATCAGTGGCGTCACTGATGGCGTCATCAGTGATGATGACGATGACGATGCGGATGTCGGTAACGTCATCAGTGATGATGATGATGACGATGCGGATGCCGGTGACGTCATCAGTGATGATGACGATGACGATGTGGATGCCGGTGACGTCATCAGTGATGATGACGATGACGATGTGGATGCCGGTGACGTCATCAGTGATGATGACGATGACGATGTGGATGCCGGTGACGTCATCAGTGACGATGACGTCATTGGGGGGTCACGCGACATCGGCGGGGGTCACGTGACCTCAGGGGAGTCACGTGACTTCGGGGGGTCACGTGACCTCGGGGGGTCACGTGCCCCCCACGAGGTCACGTGACCCCGGTGGGGGCTCGCGCGGTGCATTATGGGACATTTCCCATGATGCACCGGGGTCACGTGACCTCGGGGGGGGGGGGGGTCACGTGCCCCCTTACGAGGTCACGTGACCCCGGTGGGGGGCTCGCGCGGTGCATTATGGGACATTTCCCATGATGCACCGGGGTCACGTGACCTCGGGGGGGTCACGTGCCCCCCACGAGGTCACGTGACCCCGGTGGGGGTCTCGCGCGGTGCATTATGGGACATTTCCCATGATGCACCGCGCGGTTACGCCGACGCCGACGGCGACGCCGACGCCACTCAAGCCGGAAACGGGCCCCTAAGAGCTGCGCTCTAAAACTTAACTCCTTTACTTAGACGTTTCGACCCGAGACGGGTCTGATGAGGACCCGTCTCGGGGTCGAAACGTCTAAGTAAAGGAGTTAAGTTTTTGAAGTGGCTCTTTATTCTATACAAACTCTCGGCAGCTAAGCCCCGGACTTCGTGCTATATATATATATATATATGTGTGTGTGTGTGTGTGTCTGTGTGTGTGTGTTCGTGTGTGTGTGTGTCTGTGCGTTTTCATTCTTTAGAGGTTTGTTTTAAAAAACCATGAAAGCTACACTAAAGTGGTTTTTGCGAGTAAGTTATACGGCCAGGGGGACATTCTGTAAGTCGCTAATCTTTGCGATAAGACGGCTAATTACTTAAAGTTTCTTACTTACCTTTTTCATTAATGAAAATAGACATATGGTACCATTTCGAAACTTTCTGAGCGTCATCGAAAACCACTAAATCAGTCATTTTTATAAAGACTTTCAGCGCGTGAGAAGCGTAATACACTGAAGTTACCACTCGTGGTGCGCGTACAAGGCTAGCGGTTGCAGTAAGGCGACCGCTCATTTTTTTCCCCTCTTGTCTAATCCCAGCCTTCTACCTTTTCCACGTATGGTAACTTTGGTACAATGCTACGCTTCTCACGTGCTTAAAGTTTTTCTGGAAATTACTGATTTACTGGTTTTCGATGACGCTGAGCAAGTGTATAATTGGCACCATATGTCTATTTTCCCTAATTAAAATATAATTAGCGAATTTGAATTAATTATCCCACTTACTCAAAAAAAGCAGCCGCCCACATAATCTCCCCCTGATCGTATAATGCACTCGCACGAACCGTATAAGTATACCTTTAAGTGTTTTTTTTTACCAAATGTGTAAAACAAAAACCCATATATATATATATATATATATATATATATATATATATATATATATATATATATATATATATATATATATATGCAGGCTGTTTCACGAAAGGTGGACAAATTTAATAATACAAGAACTACGCGTCGATACAAAAGAAGGCTTGTGTCGTTTTAATCCTGGGCCAGGGGCCTATTTAGGAAAATTATTAAAGTCCGCGATAATTAAATTGTTCATTATTCTTGCGTAAGTAACGTTTTTAATGTTGTGTTTAAGGCCATGGTTTTAATTACATAATTGCTCACCATCATCAAAAACACTATATCAACAAATTTCAGAACGATAGAAGGCACGCGAAGCATTGTACGGCTTTCTGAAAAACCGCACAAATTCGACGGGTTTTTAAGTTTCGGTTTGTTATCGGAGTGCATCTCGGCCCCGGCGGCATCGCGCCCCGCGGAGGGATAGTGCAACCAGCGTCTGATGCGTCGCGCGATAACAACGCAGCAGGGGTTGGTTGCACTATCTCTCCACGGTGCGCGGTGCCGCCGGGGCCGAGATCCGCTTCGATAGCAAACCGAAACTTAAAATCCCGTCGAATTTGTGCGATTTTTCAGGAAGCCGTAAATGATTCGCGTGCCTTCTATCGTTCTGCAATTTGTTAATTCAGTGTTTTAATGATGCTGAGCAATTATCTGATTACAGCCATAGCCTTAAACACAGCATTAAAATAGTTAATTACGGAAGAATAATGAAATATCAAATTTTCCTAAATAGGCCCCTGGCACAGGACTAAATGACACAAGCCTTTTTTTGTTGCGACGCGTAGTTTTCGCAAAATCAAATTTGTCCACATTTGGTGAAACACCCAAGGTATATATAGCCGACCCTAGAGGCACCCACTACGAGACTATAAGAGTGCGACGGAGGAGTGAATACCACTTTAGAAAAAAAGGAACTCGGCCAGGTTGTCGAAAATTCTAATCACTTAAAGGTTCTGTTGAATTCTGCTGTGCGAACCTTACGAAATGTTTTGCCGAAGTCCAAGAATACTGCATCGGTCTGATTCATTGTATAGTTACTGCAAGCGGAAAGTCATGAAACGTCGTATGTAGAAGAGTTAATGCACCGTGCAGTAAGCTATGCTGTAAATTTCACAATATTTTTTTTTACAACACTGTGTGATACTTTGGCGCATCACGTGTTCTAAACGTTTGCAACTTGTCAATGTGCGTGATATCGGTTGGTGGTTTGACGCGCTTGAAAAATAAATTATGTCACCACAATATTTTAATGACACAAGCATTCCTCTAGTCGATGGGGAGCGTACATTTTGACAATTATGAACTAATTATAGCAGATAGTTAATGGAAAACCTTTCAATCTAGCGGCTTATAGCATAACATTTATACAATATACAATGCAACCCGGCTGTCTTTAACGTAATTTTGGCATCTTCCCGTACCTGGGTGCTGAGATCTCATATTTTAACGCAGCGAAAAATAGCATTAAAGAAGAGCCACA
Source organism: Ixodes scapularis (assembly GCF_016920785.2). Lineage (NCBI taxonomy): Eukaryota > Metazoa > Arthropoda > Arachnida > Ixodida > Ixodidae > Ixodes > Ixodes scapularis. Next base: position 219,139,596 of record NW_024609835.1, on the reverse strand, counting down.
TTATTGATTCCAATCTTGCCTTCGAAATGAGCATAAAAATCTTATTTACCACGAAATTGAGGTACACTCAAATATCGTGTCTCTCTATATTCTTGGAAAAATCACTTCGGACAATCACAACATAAACACTGAATTATGTCACGCAATAACATCATTCAGCATCAATAAATCAATTCCGGGTTCTTCTAATTTCCATATCAACGGGCCACATCAGAAGGTGCTCAGTACACACAACGTAAGTGCGCTATGTTCTGCTCGGAACAGCATTTTTTTCCTGTGTGTTAGAGGAGTAAGAGTTGACTTATTAAGGTTCGAATTGGAGGAAAGTATATCCCAGTATAAGAGCCGCGCTCTGGCAGGCATTCTCAAGCTATGAAAATTAATTCATGGTAATTTAGTATCAAGCTCAGCCAGAAGTAGGCGACGCTTGTTCCGATATGCCGCTCCAATCATTAAGACGTACGCTCTGTCTGCTGGCCGTAGCTGACGCCATCTATATGTCGATGGGGATTTGCTACAGTGAATCAGCTCAAGCATTCAATTCATTCCTTCAGAACTGGACTCGCTCGGGCCAGGATGCCATTTTCGTCTGCTGCGGTGGATCATGGGACGCCCAAGACATTGAATGGCAGAAGAGCCTGGATGTCAAAGGAAAACGGTGGAGCGGGCAATGGGACAAACTAGGAGCCCTCATTGAAGACAACGCTGTGTTCGGAATTCGGACCCTTCTTATGACTTACCGACACCGGGGAGCGCCAGAAGCCTGCATCGACCCGGTGCCCAAACACTACAGGTTTTGGTATGCAGCGAAATGGCTGGTGTTCGGACATTTCGAGGCATGCCTAATTTCCCCTTACCTGTTTCGTAGTCAGCAGACGAAGCTTTGTTGTTGCGTGGCATCGGCGCAATTCAAAAAATATGGAATGGTAACTATTGATATGTGTGCCAGTCGGTCCCGCGAATGTAAACGACGCGAAGCCGATCACTTTTTAAAATATCCCCAAAATGAGAGTTTTCCGCCCCGTCTTGCTTCGTTTTCGGGGAAGCAGGTAAACATAGCCTGCAAGGCGACGCCCGTCGTATCTAAAGAATCCACCTCTTGCGATTTCTTCAACATAGATATAATACTTCAAGCACTGGCTCTCCTCAATGCAACACTAGTAAAGACAGTATTCCCAGGAGGGGATGGTTGGGATGTGTACCGGTCAAAGAATATTGATATAGTTATGATGTTTCTGAAATTGTCTAGTGGGCATCTTAGCGATTTTGACGTACCAATAGTCAACAAAATTGGAGCAATTACGTTTTACGTGAAGGAACCAGGAATGATTCCCTTCACTGCAGGATATGTCCTAGAAGGGTCAAAGCTGTCGGTGATTTTCTTAGTGCTATGTCTCGCACTTTGCTTCATCACACTCGTTGTTACAGATTTATTAGATGCTACCACATCTTGGATAACCACGGCCAACGACATCATGCTTTTTCTTGTTGGGACTTTCTACGGTACGTCTTCTGATTTTAAAGCCTCAACCCGCTTCTGTACGAGTCGCCGCTTTGTCGTCCTAGCGTGGGTCCTGGGCAGCTTCTCCCTTTCGGTGTACTTTAAAGGCCAGTTGACTTCGTGGCTGGTCGCTCGCATTCCAGAACCAATTATGGACGATCTGGTTAAACTCGAAACGGCTTTGGATGCTCACGCAATTAGACCGTGCGCTACCAGAGACATATGGTGGAACTTTGTTTTTAATGATTCATACGACATTGAAGTCGTTAGTAAATTGGAGAAATCACTTGACTCAGAGACGGCAGTGGGCACGTTCGACGACTGCTTCAAATGCGCTTCAAAGAAAGGCCGGCTGTGCATCTCGGTTAGACAGAGGCCATGCGCAATGCGCTCTTTCTACCCCGGATTCACCGAGTCTAAAGATCCGCTGGCGCTGTACTATGCCGCGGTACCTGTGCGAAAGCACTACCGTCTGAGGATGGCCTTTCGGTCTCTCGTTCAAAGACTCGACGAGGCAGATTGGATGCACAAAGAAACCTTAGCATGCGCGGCTTCTAAGCCAGAAGCTCTGCGGTCGCCGGAGTCGCTGAATGTCCTCGGTGTGGCGCAGTTTGTATTGCCGTGTTTTGGTGTGTCGGTCTTCGTGTTCCTTTTAGAATTGCTCTTTGGACGCTATTTTGTTCTGCGCTCTACGAGATTGACACGAGTACGGCCAATGTAAGCATTATGTAACAAATGCGAGAACCGGTACCTCGTTCGAATTTTGCACTTGCATTATAGCTACACGTTTATTACAACTGAGCTCTTAAGAGTTACCTTGCCGAGTATCGTGTCTGTGGACAAAAAATGTGGACACAAAATTCCAGAAGGCAATCGCCATCTATGAGTGACGGCGGCGATCGCTCCAGCCTTTCCCCTTTGGTTTTCACCAGAGTGGAAGGGCTGAATATCGTAGTCAGCACAGGAAGCTCTAGGAGGACGCCTAGAAGTTCTCTAAGCGTTGTCCTACAGAAAATCCTACTCCTAAAAATCATCCTCGAGGTCCTCCTAAACGTCGTCCTTGAGGTATACTAAGAGGTCGTCCATGACGTCGTCCTAGACGCCGTCCTTGTGGTTGTCCTTGACGTCGTTCATAAAGTCGTCCGAGGCGTTGTCCATTAGGCATCGTTCTCGAGGTCGTCCTAAAAGTCGTGCTTGGTGTTGTCCTAGACGGTGTCCTTGAGGTGTTCCTTGGCGTCGTCTATAAGGTAGTCCGGGCGTCGTGCTCTAGGCATCGTCCTCGAGGTCGTCCTAAAAGTCGTCCTTGAGGTGTTCCTTGACGTCGTCTATAAGGTCGTCCGAGGCGTCGTCCTCTAGGCATCGTCCTCGAGGTCGTACTAAAAGTTGTCGTTAATGTCGTTCTTGACGTCGTCCTTGAGGTGTTCCTTGACGTCATCTATAAGGTCGTCCGAGGCGTTGTCCTCTAGGCATCGTCGTCGAGGTCGTCCTAAAAGTCGTCCTTGATGTCGTCCTTGAGGTCGTCCTAGACGTCGTCCTCTCGGCATCGTCCTAGACGTCGTAAGGATAACAGCTTGGCTGGTCCTCCATCGTCACGTGAAGTGGAAGGGCTCTTCTCGTTTTAGAGCGCAGCTCTTAGGCGCCCGTTTCCGGCTTGAGAGGCGCCGCTGTCGCCGTCGGCGTAACCAAGGTCACCCCAAGGTCACGTGACCCCTCCCAAGGTCACCCTAAGGTCACGTGACCCCAGGTCACCCCAAGGTCACGTGACTCCGAGGTAACGTGAGCCCTCCCAAGGTCACGTGGTCCCCAGGTCACGTGACCCCTCCCAAGCTCACCTCAAGGTCACGTGACCCCCCGAGGTCACGTGGCCCTCCTCCCCGAGGTCACGTGACCCCCCTCCCCCCGAAGTCACGCGACACCCCCCTCTCGAAGTCACGTGACCCCCTTTCTCCGAGGTCAGGTGACCTCCCCCCCCCCCGGAGCATATTAAAGAATGAGGGGAGGAGGAGTAGTCTACCCTCCCTTCAGTACCCTTCCCTCATCCTCCTCAAGAGCTGCGCTCAAATTCGGCGTTACAGGGAGTTGTAAACGGCTTTCACTTTTTTTACTAACGCCCTTTAGTTAGTGCTGACAAAGAGTGTTCTGTCACCCGAAGCTAAACTGCGGCTGTCTGCTTTTGCTCACTGTTTTTTTGTGATGGGGCACTTGTGCAAAATATGTGTTCGTTGAGGAAAGCACTGATGCGTGGGGCATTGAAAGTCCACATAGAGATCGATATATAATATACGGGCACTCAACAATGCAAATCCATAATTCACTTTAGCGTTGCGAGAAATTGCGTTTTTTTGTTTTTGCGTGATTTAGTCACAAGGATGTAGCCTCAAGTGGCCATCTGAAGAACGCTTCGACATACGGGTTTTCATGTTCTTTTTGTTTTTTTTCTTTCGAATTTTAATAAACAATATGGGAATTCATGGCGTTATTTTTTATATGCACGCCTGATGCTGAAAGATCTTAAGTGTAGCTCCGTATTTTGCATTTTTTACATGCTGTAACCGGCAACGAAAAAAGGACGCTTATGTTAGAAGAAAAAGCAGAAAAGAGGGGCTTTCTGACGTAGGCTTCTAAGCGGCCCTTAAAAATTTGGAAGCAGCGGTGGGAACTTAATACCACAACCGCCGTCTATATTTGCGAGCGCGTCACCCGGAGCGCGCGTACCGGGTGCGCTGTCCCCATATGCGGTTGATATATTTTGCCACCTTCCCAATTGATGGTGCGATTACTCAGCTGTTCAATGTGCCGCTTTCAAGATATTGCCATAGCATATGACAGTGTCCCTCATTCACTGCTCATTCCGGGCTTGGAACAACTAGACCTGCCACAAAAGTGTGTTTCTCTCGTCCGATCTCCTTATGAGTGCATTAAGGTGAGGGCAAAAATGAAAGGGGTAGAATCCGAAGACATGATAATGACTAGGGGACTTCGACAGGGGTGTCCACTCTCCCCGCTCCTCTATATGCTCTAGGTGGCTGGGATGAAGGGGAGGCTAGTTCAGTCAAGACTGGGCTTCTCTTTAACCCGCATAGAGGATGGCGACAAGGTGAACTGGGTGCTTCCAGGACTTACCTTCACCGATGACATCGTTTTAATGGCTGAGACAGCGGAAGATATGCAGCGGCTATTGGATATATGCACTGCAGAGGCTGCAGTGCGGCACCTAGACTTCAACGCAAAAAAGTCTGCGCTTCTACAGTTCTCGGGGTCCGAAGACGCGCTTTGCCGTACACTTAAGTTGGGCGACGAAGTTGTGCCCCTTCAGGACTCGTAGGAATATTTGGGTGTGAACCTAGAAAATACGCCGGAATACCTTCGAGAGCGTCACGCTCATCTTCCCCGGTCAGCAGGGCGAGGGGCCGACGTCCTCAGAAAAAGAAGTATTTGGAGCTGCAATAGGTTCCTAGTTACACGGGAAGTGTGGAAGGCACTAATGGTTCCGGGCTTGACTTTCGCTAATGGTGTAGTGTGCGTCCTTGGTGAATTACGAGAAGTTCTGGAGCGACGACAACGAGCAGCGGGACGACAGGCTCTATGCTGCCACGGAAATGTGGCGAACGAAGCCATCCAGGGAGACCTAGGATGATCTAGCTTCGAAGCCAGGGAAGCCAAAAGCTAGATAAGCTATGATGCACGACTCCGCGCAATGGATCAAAACCGGTAGGCCACAATCATTTTTTTATACATTTACAGGACTGGGACACGAACGAGGTTTGCGGAAGCGCCTCTGTCGACTCCAAAAAAGTATTGCTTCTTTGCAGAAAACATTAGACTTAGTGACTGGTGAGAGGTTGGAGTCCAAAGTAAGAAGCAGAGTACGTGAGGGGGAGGTCTACTAGTGGTTTGAGGCTGCTCAAGCGAAGCCAACGCTACTGGTGTGCAGTAAAAACAAGCTGCTGATCGCGGCTGTAACCCTGCTCTATTTCAACAGCTCGGGCAGCCGCCTTCTGTTCGAGTCGCGAGAGGGCGCTCTACGAACTCTGGTATACCGGGAGCGGTTTGACACCAAGGTGGTTCCCACGATGTGCCTCGCGTGCAGAGAAGAACCTGAGACAGTTGAACGCCTAGTGTTTTCTTGTGAGTGCCTGCTGCCAACCCCACTGGTAGATCGCCGGCTTCGCTCAAAGGCGATGCTAACATATGCACTTAGTTTTCAAACGGCGGCAGAGTCAGACAACCTCTATTAGCGGCGAGATGTTTCGGTGGCGCTCTTGTTCGGTTACCTTTCGTGACGTCATTACTTTGTGAAAAAAAGTTCGACGGTGTTTGTAATGGGCATGGTGGAAGCCTGAAATCATAGCGATCTCAAAGCAACACTGCCAACACCGTCAAAATTGAAGTTCTTATATTCCTCTTATTTCTGTCGATGAGACATCCTTTGCTGACGTCATAGTCAGCATTCGGCCAATTGAGGTGGGCCGACCACAGCGACGCTTTCTATAGCTCACTTCGCCAATACCCGCTCATTCACACTGGAAGCCGATCAGCGTTTGCAAAGCGGTTACAAACGTGGTTGTATAAAGATCCAGTACAATTGCACGCATACTCGATGACATCAAGTGCACGTGAAATAGTACTGGATCTGTATACAACCGCGTTCGCAACCGCTTTGCAAACGCGGATCCGCTTCCAGTGTGAATGAGCGGTACAGGTGGAGCAGCCGACCCTCTACAAGACAGATATAACATTTTTAGCATGCAGTGCGTGCGAAGGGCGAAAGCGAATCTGGAACACTGGTGAAAGAAAATTTAGAGGAGAAGCTTATAGTTTTTTTTTTTGCTAAATCACGGAGAGCCTTCGAGCTCTAGAAGCGTATGCACTTGGGCTAGTTGGTGATCCATGTTTGTGAGGGTAAACGCTCTTAAAACAACGGACAAGTAAAGAAAACGTACAACACAGAGCGCTACTTGCAACTGAAGTTTATTCTCAGGGAACACGCATATATATACACCGTGAAATCGCGACATGTACTTCAGAAATTCGACATCACCTATCAGTGTTCGTCTTTTCGCTATCTACTTTAAAGGGGCCCTGCAAGGACTTTTTACTGATTTTTAATTTGCACCGAACCTGAGCACACTGAACGTAGCAACTTAGTGAAACTTTTCTTTTCTCGAAGTTCGCTTTATTTTAAAAGTTATAGGCAATTTAGAATTACAAAAACAAGCAAAAAATAACCTCCTTCATGACGTCGTAGGTCCTGGCTTGAGTGGCCGTGAACTAGAGGAGGAATAGTCAGCTCATCGAGCGCTCACGGCCGCCGCACTCCGTGTCGACGGCGTCAGAGGGCGCCACTAAAGCATGTTCTGGATAGGCTGTATGCAGCTGGCAGCCAAAGCGGCTTTCATTTCTTTTGCTGCACGATTAAACACTAATTTGGCATGACACTTCATTGGCCACAAACGACAGCAAACACGGGGCAAAGATCAGTTCAGAATGGGAGCCACTTCGCGCTGCCATACCGCGAAACGGCCAAACCGCAAGACAAAGCCTCTCGCCGAAGGCCTTCGGAACGCTCGGAGCCAGTCGGATCCTCCTGTCCATACGACTGCAGCGCCACCGCGTACATCCGGAATTTTTCCGTGTCGGCGCCTTATCCCACTACTCCTTTCTAGTATGCGCCGCCTTTTCCACCACTTGGCGGCGGGTATGTCGACGGGTCACTTCTTGTTTCGTACTTTATAGACTGCATTTCTTTGTTTTTTTCATCTATAATAGTGAACAAAAACTACTTTTATAAATGATTGAAACGGTTCGTGCCACTTATATTTTGTATTTCGACCAAAAAGAAGTTTTTAGTGGCTTTGACCAGTAGTAAGCCCAGGACCAAAGACGTCACATTTTGCGCGCTTTCGGTACCGCGGGTCGCCCTCGTCGGTGGAGGAGGTTTCCGTGTCGTCCGGTTAAAATATGGCGCACTGATATTTAGCTACTCTTTCCGTGCCCGCTGGCTTGCCCGAACCCCAAGAGACGTGGAAACCGCAGAAAAAATAGACGCTTAAGTATGATTGCAGGGCCCCTTTAAGAAAGATTTCAAAAACGCCACCTCAGCGAAAAACAGGGCTATAGATGGAGCGCTGACACACGTTGCTTCAACGCACTCAGATATGATATGAAAAAAGCTTCGGATATCTTCCTCGTGATTTTGTTTCGGTTCGGGCCAAGACAATGGTAGGGTTCGAGCTCGCCCGGTCTGAAGGAAAAAGGCGCATCATCATTATCATCATTATTATCAAGATGTTTTAGAAATCGTTCGGTATAGGTGCATGTGCGCGCCCGGCGCGGTAATAAATTGATTATGAATGGCTTGCCTTCCCCGCAATAATGAACGTAGTTACCCAAGTTAAACACTTTGTCCTCCTGTCACTTTTTCTTTCTCAACCACGAAAACGCAGCTCGAGCTGATTCACGAGCAGAACATAGAGAGTTAGATTGCAAAGAGGCTTCATCTCAAAGCGTGGAGAGCTTTTGCGATTTGAAGGCGAGCCGCTCCTGCGGCGATCTGTCGCCAGAGCTCCATGTGCACCTTTTTCGTGTGGCGAGGAGGAAATCAGGAGGAAAGGCGGACACGTTTGCAGACGACCAAGGCTTCCGTCACCTCTTCGCAGCTTCTATTGGAAATGCGGCCTATAAACAACCTGACCCTGATCGACCAGATGGAAACTCTCTCATACAGGCTGTCCAACGAAACAGTTCAGAAGCAACCGCAACTTTTCCGCCTAAAAATAAACCAGTACTGCCTCTATTGGGCGGGAGATCGAACTATAGGGGGCGCGTTATCGAGCTTGTTGTCCACAAAGCCCGGTCACATGATTGGTAGGTGAGACGATGACGTAGGTTGACGGTGAACAGACTCAAGTTTCTGCTGACATGACGTTTGTCCGCGTACACAATGGTGGGGTAACTAGCCCTTAACAGATAGGCAGTAAAAGTATATTTGACGGATTATGTTATAAAATGTGGAATTGCAACGTGTAAAGTTTTAAAACATTTGCACCATATACGTCGCTGGAAAACAAAGTGAGGAAGTCCCCGGAGCTCTCGTTCGTATAATTCTTTTTATTCGCGATTAAATCTGCATAGTTTAATCCGAGCTTCGATCGCTGTAAAGTGAATGAAGGTGACCGAAATGTTACTTCAGTGTTCGTTTAAGTATATCGTACGGTACACGTACCTTACCATAGAAAAGGTTCACGTACCTTACCATATGAAAAGGAAAACAGCACGATGCTCCAATAGATGCTCCGTCATTTCCACTTCCGAATAACTGTACGGGGCTAAAAACAGAACGAAGAATGAGCCGAGAAACTGAGAGAGATGAGGAGACGATAGCGCTGTGGGACGTCAGAACGCCGGGCTCTGCTTGGAATGATTAGTGGGAAGAGCTAAAGCTAGCTGCCTTTGTTTCAACTGCACTCGTCAAGCGCGCTCGAATGCGAAGGCCAAATGGCCGACGCCAGCGTTTCTCGTTCGACGATTGCGGTCCGTCTTTAGGTCTACCCATAAATCACACCAATCAGAGCTCACTGTTCTGACGGGAACGCGCGCTCTCGTCCCCTCCTCTTGTTGAGTGTCTCGGTGCATAAGCAATATGGCAGATAAAGAGAGCCATTGGATCAAGCATAGGAAGGATATAGGCGGCTTTAAAATGACTTAGCGTTAGCTGAAGGAAGATCGGAAAAACTTTACTTAGGCATAGCATGGCTGTAATAAAAGAAACCTTTAAATAGAAACTTTAAATAATCTTCTGCAAAGCATGTGCAAATAAATAGATGGATAATGAAAGCAGAGAAAAAAAGCTATAGGGTGCTATATCATGACAACTAAAGAGAAGCATGGGGTAAACCATCAAAGGGTCATTTCTAGACCATTAAAAATCTATAAATGGCTACGGAATCAAAATAAGCTATAGGCATTTGTAGTATGCTCACTAAAGAGACACATACACTAAGACACAGTAATCTCAATATCACCGATCGAAAACACCATCAGCAATTTTTGATGGCCCATTAAACTTTGGTGATCGCTCATCAGATTTTTTTATGGCCCATCAGACTTTTTGTTGGACCATCAAACTTTCTTCGCGGCCCATCACACCTTCTTGACGGACAATCGCACCTTCTTGATGGTCCAACAGAGCTTATCTGATGGCCCAGAGAGACCTTCTTGGTGGCCCATCAGACTTGTTGGATGTTTCGACAGGCTTACTCTAAAGTGCCTAATAGACCATCAAAGATTTCCTGATGGTAGCTGAAGAACCATTAAAGGCTTCTGCTTCGAGCTCAGAAACAGTCAAAAGGTTTCTTGTGGTGACTGACGGACAATCGAAACGTTTTGACGTTGCCCGGTTGAGACCATCGAGATACCTGATAGACCAGCAGAACACAACAAACCTTATTTTGCTTCTCGTGATATATTTCGGTGGTGACAATACCCTGACTATATTGGGGAAGTTCCACCTGTGACCGAGAGGAGGCGAAAATGATCTCACGTTGTGCAAGCGTGAATTAATTACTGTCAGTGTGGAAATCAGACAGCGGCGTGACTCGACAACAGCGTGTTCTACACGTATTAATCCGCCTCAACAATTGGCTTAGGACACACTTAACGTAACGAAGACATATTTTTATAGACTCAGGTATGTTTTCACAACCATTGTTTTGTTTAAATTATTTTATTTTTCGTTGGTGAAACAATTTGTAGATCTTCTTTGTATGTCAAGTGGATCATGTTTAGGATCTAAGTGGCAGAAAATATGCCGAAAAACGTACTTTTCTATATGAAATTCTTTTACTCGGCGTACGTGTACGGTGGACTAAGTGTCTGCGAGGAAAAACTTTCACAAAGCCGCGAATGCCGTAATAGGAGACTTACCTCATTCTCAGGCCGACGAGGTTTAGTGCAATGCACGCTGTCGCATGACGGCGTCGTGTCCAAAATGGACGATGGAGAGAGTGTAGACAGCCACTCAACGGACACCGATGAATTTGCTGCGCTTAGTGGAGTCTCAAAAGGAGTGAGTGGATTAAGCGAATTTTTGCATCTCTTTTGTTTTGCGGTTTAATAATTAAACGTTAAATAATTTCTAACTAGAAATAATAACATGCAATAACCGAAATAAAACCTTGCTTTCAGATTTGTGCGGGAATTTCGAAAGGAATCCTAGCCCTTCGGATGTTTCTTTTTGGATTAATAATGGGCAGAAAATAAAGTTCACAATTCACTGTAGTGGGATCTCTGCCTTCTGTAGGAACATATGTGTGATTAGATATTCATACCGGCCAATAGACTATCAAACCATTAAGCCAGCAGATGTCCCAAAATATGACAGATCATCACACCATCATGCCATCAAACCATAACACCATTAGGCCATCAAATCATCAACATGTCCCTAAACACGACAGACCATCACCCTAATGGACCATCAGAAATTTTCTGATGGTCCTTTTCGATAGGGAAGTTTATAATAAAAAGGTATAGATGGCTAAAGAAACCAAGAGAAATTCTGTAGACGGCTATAGCATGGTGATTGCGAGCCTGGCTAGAGATACCGATAGAGTACCCTATTGAAAAAAATTTCTTACCGGAATTTCATATCTAGCAAAAAAAATATTTTACAGGATGAAGGGACTCTTTTCACGTTAGGTAAGGCCCGAATTTACCGGAATTTTCACCGGAATTTCATTTCCAGTAAAAGTATCTATAGTACTAGATTATGGTACTCCTTACGCTTCCAGTAAAGCCGGAACTTACCGGAAGCCACCGAATTTGCCTGGATTCAACCGAAATCACCGGAAGTCGCCGGATTTGCCGCGATTTAGCAAAACGAACCGTTCTGTTTTTTTTTTTTTTTTTTTCGGACGTCAACGGAAGGAACTGAGGAAGAAGTCTCTGAGCTATGGGTGGTGTATGTTTACCAGATGCTGGACGATCCCGTAACAATTAAAACGATTAATCAATGTAGTTCTGAGAGCTCCATGTCTTTATTTCACAGGGTCAAAACCAGAGAAACAGTTTGCGCAGCTGTAGACAAGAGCAGTCAGAACAAAAGGACCAACCGAGTTCTTTGTCGGAAAAAAATATCGTTCAAGGTACTCAAAATTTCGCTGGGTAAATTCCTAGATGTACGGTAGTTCAACTACTAAAACCAAGCAGGTGCACCACACACGGTCGCAAGGTAACGACAATGCTGGACGCGATGTTGCACCACGAACCGGCTGTCGACGGAAGCAACGACGCCCAGGCGGTTGCCCAACGGGCAGAAGAAGTCCGGCCGCTCGCCAGACTCTGTACTAAAGCCCAATGTGTCGACACTGGATACTACAACCTTCGTCGTTGAGACGTCCACTTCCAGCCCGGAGATAGGGTGTGGGGGTGGATCCCGCTTCGCCGCCGTGGTGTCAGCGAGAAACTCATGAAACGGTAGTTTGTACCCTACAAGGTACACATCGCGACACTGTTAGCGCGAACCCGACATCTGCGCATTTTCGCCTTTTACTTCTAAATAGTATTAGCGAGCACGAAATTTTATCGCTTAGATTATAGAACTAAATCAGCTCTTTCCGTAGCAATAATAACTTGGATGACATCTCTTGGTTTCAAAGAGAAAAAACTGGAAAAACCGGCGATCGCTTATTCGCTCTAACAGTGTCGCGCTCTGTACTTCGTCGACTTGAAAATCTGAACTACGAGGTGATGCCCGACAGTACAAGAATAGCATCAGGCTGCCCACCGTGACCTGAAGTCGTCCACGTCGTGCACCTACGCACGATAAGACTGTGAACTGTGATCCCTTGCAACGCCTGATAGGACTGCGCTTTGCCAGACTCCTTATTTTCGTAATATTTTGTTTGCTTTGCTAGGTGTATTTTTCCTTTCGCGTGGCATCGAGACGATGTTTTATATAAATAGTGCGTCTGTGTGTGTGTGGGGGGGGGGGGGGAGGTAATGCCACGCGTGTTGGCAAGCCAGAGCGTGCGTCGCCGAGTGGTTTTGAGATTGTTGCACTTCAAGAGACCAAGGTCGAGGGGGAGGACCAGACTGAGCGCATGGTGCGGCCTTTTACGGCCGGCTACGATGTTTCCGTTAGACGTGCCGTTGGAGCGTCAGCGGGCTGTGTCATTTTGGTTCGCAAGTGCCTAGGGGCAGTAGTCCAGGCCGTTACGTCTTGTGAGTCGGGGCCTCTTGCGGTTTGCGATTTTTCCTTTTCGTCGATTGACTGGCGCATCATTTGTTTGTACGCGCCTACCAGAGTTGGGGAGAGGAGGGCCTTTTTTGAAGGCATTCGGTACTATTTTAGCTGTCCGCGTCTTGTTATCCTGCTTGGGGACTTTAATTGCGTGAGCTCGGCAAGCGACAAGACAAGCTCTACACTATACATAGACGCGAGCACTGAGTGTTAAAAATATTTAATTAACGCGTTTCGATTGGAGGATGTTGGCGACTGTATCCGTAATGGGCAAGTTCTAAAATTTACCCATTTTCAAGGGCTCAGTCACGCCCGTCTATATCAAGCGTATGTGCCTTTGGATTTAGTTCTCCTTTGTCAAGATTATCACGCGAGTCCAGTGTCGTTCAGCGACCATTGTCTGGTTAAGTTTTCCCTACGGAGTAAAAATGATTCTAAAAACAGTGTTTCATTGGGGATTATGGAAATTAAACGCGAAATTACTTCAAGGCAAAATTTTCATGCGACGACTTCAGCCAGCAATAACGCCAATGACAAACCGGGACAAATCAGTTGGGCATGGATCAAAATGGGAAATATTATACAGAATATAAAGATAATGGCCATAGAAAGAGCTAGCGTCATTAAAAACGAAGAAAAGAATATAAAAAAAGACGATGCGCTCGAATTTCCTGACGCTAGTAAAAAAAGAATGCCGATCGCTGGGAGTTTTAAGGACTATATTTTATTTCTGAAAGAAAAACTCAAGCCATTCAATAAAGACCGATATGGCGGCGTGCTTGTGCGAGCTAGAGCCGACAGGCTGATGGCGGGCGAGCTGCCTACTGAGCGAGCTCTAGGTATGGAAAAGATGTACGCCCGTCATAAGGAGATTGCAGAAATTGAACACAATGGGGTCGTCACGAGCGATGGTGCCGAAATCGAGAGGGCCTTTTTTGATTACTACAGCGCATTATTTTCTCCCAATACTGTCAATCTAGAATATTTTAAATGTGATTTTTGGCGTTCATGCCGAGACTCGACAACGAGACAAAATCAGTTTTAGAATGACAAATTATATATGAGGAAGTTAAGACGGCAATTGAAGCTTTGAACCCCGGCAAGTCCCCTGAAAAAGCAACAAGACGAGGTGCAGCGCACCGAGTTGCCTCACTCGACTCCTCAAATTCCCACCGGACGGGCCTCCATTTACATTATTCCTGGTCGCTCTGCAAGTCGGTGCTCATGTTGGCTCGTAGGAGCATCTCGCATGCCTTTTGGTATAGATCTGAAAAGCAAAGGCAAAAAAAAATCAGGCCGCCTCCATTAGTAGTAACCCTGGAGCAGTATTCCTGTTGCAACACTCCGCAACTAAAAACGGCGAGTGGTCACAACCTGCCCGAACATGATGACCAATTATGCTTACTGAACCAAGCCAGTGGTGTGCATTTAAGTCTTTTCCATTTGTCGGTTGGCATCTCTCCTTTTTCCAGCAGGAGCCTCAGCTTTCCACTTGGTGGCCATGCACAGTAGCCATCCTGGTATCAGGCACCAGGAGCAACTGAGACCTGGTCACCTTCGTCGTCGAATTTGACAATCGCGAATATGCCTAGAAAATAAAATAAATTTGTAGATTAGTTCAGTTCAGATTACTAACCAAGGCACTTCCATGAAGTCCAGCGCATGGGAGGAGATAAAGAAGCAAATTAAATATAATCAATTCCGGATAACAGAATGATGTTCATTAACATGATGCATATTACGAAGCATATTATATAGATAGTATAAAACACAAGCAAGCAATAAGAAAATAGAAATTGTAAATCAGACATTTCTATTAATGATAAACACTTCTGGAATGTACCTTGAAACAATTTTTTTATTTTATTTTTATTAATTAAACCTCAAATGCCCCAAATAAGGGGTATTACATGAGGATAGTACGAAGCATCAAAATATATCTTCGATGAATGCCTTGAAATGGGCTGGGTTGGAGTGGAGCACCGCGTCGGTGGGCAGATCGTTCGAATCCTTTGCTGTCTGGCAGAAAAATGAAAAAAAGATGCGCAGTGCAGCGGGCATGGGGGGGGGGGGGGGGGGGGGGGATAGACAGCTTCCTGATGACTTATGCGGCATGAAACGCGTTGAGCTGGTGCGATAACAGAGCTGCCAAGTGATGAGTGATAAAACTTGTGAAAAAGGCAGAGCCTTTAAGTTTTGCGCCGTGATTCGAGGTTAAGAAGATTAGCCTGAGATTTAAGCGCTGTGACATTGCTGTGATAAGAGTAGTCTGAGTAGATGAATCTTGCTGCGCGATTTTGCACGGCTTCGAGCGTTTTAGTAAGGTTAGATTGATATGGGTCCCAAACAGCAGATGCACATTCTAGTTTGGGTCGGAGTAGTGAGTGTAAAGATAGTAGCTTTACCGATGGAGGGGCTAAGCGTAAGTTGCGACGTAGAAAGCCAAGGACGCGATTCGCGTCATTAGCTATGTTCGTTATGTGAGATGACCAAGTTAAATCGTTTGAAAAGGTAATGCCTAAGTATTTATATGATGGTACAGTAGATATGAGTGAACCACAAATGACGTAGTTAGGAGATGGGTAAAATTGCCTACGATGAAAAGAAACAAGGGATGTTTTGTTAGCATCCAAAGACATTAGCCATCTAGCACACCAGGCCTCAATATGGTGAAGATAAGACTGCAGTGCGTGAACGTCAGTGCTGTTATTTATGGACAATAAACAACGCAGTCGTCTGCGAATAAGCGTATGTTAGATGAAATATTAGCAGGTACGTCATTTAGATAAATTAAGAAAAGTAGGGGACCGACAACAGTGCCCTGGGGCACTCCAGAAGCAACCGGAGATCGGGGCGAAGAGTGGTTAGGAGCATGAACGAATTGTTGTCAGTTTGACCAAGAAGTTACGAATCCAGTTACAGACTTGAGGGTCGAGGTTTAAACGCGAAAGTTTTAATAAGAGACGCTGGTGTGGAACTTTATCGAAAGCTTTTTCGAAATCTAGAAAGAGTTCATCCACAGGTATGTTATGATCAGCACTTGAACTTAGATCGTTAGTAAAAGAGCAAGCTGGGTTTCACAAGAAAATCCTTTTAGGAATCCATGTTGGCTCGGATGAAAAAAATTAACAGATACTAAGAAATTTATAACATGCGAGTAAATTATATGCTCCATTAATTTTAATGAAACACTGGTGATGGAAATAGGACGATAACTGCTGCTTGAGGTTGGTGGACCTTTTTTGGTATGAGAACGATCTTGCCCACCTTCCAGTCCAGTGGAACCACTCCAGATGAAAGGGACTGCTGAAAAATGTGTGACAAAAGGACGCTTGTGGCACTTTTTGTGTTTTTGAGTATCTTTGAATTGAAGCCGTCAACACCCGCGGATGATGTTAGTTTCAAAGCTTCGATTGCTTTTAGGACTCCATTAGAATTAAAGACTATGTCGGGCATAGCCGGGTGATCAGAATAAGGAAATTCAGGGAGATCGCCGGCTGGTTCTTGCGTAAAAACAGAACAGAAGGAGGAGTACAATGTTTGGGGAATGTCATGTTTGGGAATGGGCGAGTTATTCTGATCACATAATGATACGAGCCTTGATTGACCGGGGTTGATCATTTTCCAAAATTGCTTGGGATTGCTATGCAACATCGGGGGCAAAGTAGAAGAAAAAAACGTGCGTTTGGCTTGAGCAACAAGAGAGTTAAACATTTTTTCGGTAGCATTGTATTTATCCCATGCCCGCGTGCTGTTCGACAGTTTAGCTGATCTAAACGGTCGTTTTTTTTTTTTTTTTGCTGATACGTTTCAGCACGTTATTGAACCACGGAGTTGATGTTTCTTCAATAACAGTGATAGTGGGAATATACGTTGTGATTAGATGTTCCATTTTGTTTTTAAAAAATAACCAGTTTTTTCAACAGAACATTTTGCAGAGTCAGTCAGAAACCAGCTGCAGAAAGTGTCTAGTTCTTCGTTCATGCTTTTGTAGTCACCTTTATCATACAGTGTTAAAGTTTTCTTCACTTTTTTGGGGTGCGGAAGTTGACACTGAAATGTGGCGTGTATCGTTACGTGATCACTGAAACCGGGTAAATATGTAATTTACGACATGTCTTCTGGGTGCGAAGCAAGCACAAGGTCAAGGATGTTAGAAGAATGATTAGTTTGCCTGGTTGGGGAAGAAACAAGTTGCGATAAACCAAATATGAGGCACGTGTTAACGAAGTCGCTTTCTGTGTTGTGTTTGGATGTAGTATGTGCCAGGTCCGCCCAGGTTATCGCAGCAAAGTTAAAGTCACCG